>NC_134859.1:13760500-14370000 GCF_049852395.1 Peromyscus maniculatus bairdii
TTTTTCTTTGTACACAAAATTGTTTGGTTGAAATTCTACTCTGCCTGAGTCTTATTTATCAGCCTGATGTATGTCTAGGACTATAGGGAGACCCTCCAGAACCTGTTTACAATTTGCCTGCCCTCGTCTTTCCCCAGTGACACCCTGGGAGTTGGACAAGCTCATTGCCAAGGAAACTCGCTGATGGTGGAGTACTGTTTGGATCTATATTCAGTCTGCTCTTTGGAGGATGGCACTCAAATGTGTGACTCAAAAGGAGCCCTGGAAATTTTGAAATACAACAACAACAAAAAGGAACACATTGACATTCCCTATACTATTTCTGACCGTTTGTAGGATTTAGGTTTTCTGGAAGTGAGAAGTTTATGAGCAAAAATGATTCTACCTGGCTGTTATATTCAGTGGGAGGTCAGCGTGGTCTTATTGTGGCATATTTCTAGCCAAATTAGGTCTAAACAATGATCCTTGTGATCTGACTCTCATTTTAACAAGGGGGGATTACGTGCTTATGTATTATTACAGCAAATACAGTGTTGATCCCATTGAAGAACATTCTGGGTGCCCATCAAGAGGCTTTGAAAACATTATCTTTTAATCCTCAGTTCTAGCTGCCAAGGTGGGCTCATGGCCATTTCTACAAATGATTAAGCTTGGGAAAAGCAGAAGTTGGGACTCACACCACAGGGCAGGTTGGTGGTTGACTTGGGTGGATGTCTAAGTTGACAAGGATACCCTTTCCAAGGGGGCTTCCAGCTACAGGAACAGGGATGCTTTGCTTCTCAGAAGCCCTGAGCATTGGGTGTTTTATACCTGCAGGTAATCCTTATGCTCTTTCACCATCTCCTCCTAACACTAAGCTTCCTTGATTTTCAGTGGATTCTTCCTTCATACCCAGTCCCTCTAAAGCCTAACTAGCTTTGCTTTGTGCTTTCTGTTTTTTTTTTCATAACTCATACCAACAGTTTTATCTTCCTAAACCTTTCTTAAAGAATCCCATCATTTTGTCTATTCAGAAAATGAATAATATCCACTGCCCCTTCTGAGCCAGCAAATGCTGTTAAAATACATTGGTGAACCAGACCAATGGGTTCTCCTCTAGCCTACACTCTTGGGGTGGAAGGGTCACTGGGAAGCACAGAATATGAATGCTAACAGAAAGTCAAAGTATGACTCAGAATTCTAAAATTTGTGAATGCTTATATTTAATTTGGCCTGTATCTTCAAAATTGAATCCAATGTTAATATTTTAAAAGCAAGGGATTCCAGATAGAAAGCAATGCAAATTTCCAGCCTTTCAGTGGTAACCTGGGTCCACTGAGAACACTTGACATCAACCCATATGATAAAGGTATTCCGGGATTCCCGGATGGGAGGGAAGAAGGCCTTGCATCTTATCCATGCTTTTGTATACCCAGCTTCATGAGCATAAGTGATCCATCTACTGATTTCTATAGACTCCTCTGAGGCCTCTAGGTGCTGAATGACCTACGAAATCATATACTAACAGGGCTTTGCATACTATAGACTCAAAGGGTTCTCTCTTCATTGTCATTACCTGATCTAGAATGGGCAGCCATACAAAATCTGTGTGGTCTCAGAGGGTCCCAGGCAGACTCACAGTGTATCTGGCACTTAGACAATGACCTGTTACCATTATCTGTGCCAGACTTCAGTGTTGAGGCCTCAACAATTAGAGCTCCCCAGAGATATAGTTTAAGTTAACAAAACCAACAAACCTAAATAGTTGGGAATTATATGATAGGAATCAAGTGAATCAGAAATGAATAGGAGAGAACAGTGAGTGTGGAGAAGTCCCTTTGCCTCAATACCAAGGTTTCTTAAATCCTGGAACTATGTTTATTGTTAATATCTTAAATTTGGTTTGTAGTAGCTTAAAAATGTTACTGATGGTCAGCAACAGGTCTGAAGAAATTGCCCAGTGGTTAGGAGTAATTTCTGCCCTTCCAGAGTGCCTGAGTTCAGATCCCAGCACCCACATTAGGCAGTTCACAACTGCCTGTAACTCCAGCCCTGAGAAACATGATGCACTCATCTAGAATCCATGGGTACCTGTACACATGTGGCATTCATTCACACAGACACGCAGATATACATATAAATAAAAATAAAAAAGATCACCAAGAGAAGCAACAGAAATGGCAGTTAATATTAATTTTGGACCCTTTATATAATGACCTAGGTCGTTAACTTAAGCCCCTATTCCCATTTTATAGTTGTATAAAATTGAGACCTTAGTGAATTGAGTTACCTGTCTTACAAAGGTCATGTAACTAATGTGTTAAATGTTTTAGTGAGTTTTATCTCGTTTCTAAATTTGCTTGATTATGTTGAGACACATGAAGGACAGACAGAGATCTATTAACTAGACCTTTCTTCAATATTAAAAAGGAATTGCCATCATACTTATTTCTGCTGTAATAAGCCACCAATGGCCCATGAGCAACGTGTTCCATACAAGAGTCCACATGTGGAACTAGATGATGCACTAAAAGTGAGGTGGCAGATAGATACATGAAATCCAGGTGTAGCTGGGTGACTCAGGAGTTGAGCCCCATAGCAAATTTGATTAAAGATACAATTTGGTTTTGAAAGTATCAGAGCAAATCCTATTTTTTTTAAAAAAAATTTATGCTGAATTCTGTAAGATTAAACTGGTCACACTAGAACAGAAATACAGGAGAGAAAAAGCCCTTTGGTTCTCTATTTCTTAACTTCTCATATTTGCACTCAAATATAAGCAGGCAGCTCATGGGGCAGAGCAGAGGGTTAGCTGGGAGATGTGAGAATTCAAGATGGAGCTGAGGTGTTCTTGGCTGCCACGTTCTTCTCTGCCAGGCTGAAGCATAAGCAGCTTTACAGACTGAAATTAGAGTCCTCGGAGCATGGGATTCACAGATAATCCATGAAAACACTCTGCCTGCCTCCTGGACACTGGGAAGTGCTAAGTGTGTTTGTTGGATAAGAACCTGTTGTGTCGGACCCAGGTCTGAACGTTCATGGAGCTGAGGAGCCAGCCACTTCACAGGGACCTTTGTGTCCATCCCTCTGGTTGTCCCGTATGCTGCTGTTCCTCATATCCTTGTGGTAAGACTCAAGAGACTTTGTCCTGAGGTCACTCAGAGTGGGAGCACAGCCAGTGGGAATGGAGTGGTTGGGAGCATGACCCCTAGAGTGTGGGTTTAAGTGCTGGCTCTGCCACTCTCGGGCATTGGGGGGACTTTCTGTGTCTCAGCTCCCTTGTCTGTGAGGATGAGATCGTCTTCACAAAATTGTTAGTGGTTCAAACTACTTCATATATTTAAAGTTTTCACAGTAGTATCTGGCAGATAGGGAGTATCCTATTGGGCTTGTTTTATAACCTCAAGACGTGACTTGTTTTTAGTAACAACCACAACTATTCAACCTCTTTTATGTGTCAAGACTTTGGCACACAGCAAGCCATTTAGTGTTCAGAGTATTCAAGATGCATTTGCAGACTATAGTAAATACTACCAATTATCACCTCCATTTTCAGTTAAGAAAAACTGAGGCATCCAGGCCACACAATTAGTAAGGAAGTCCAGATTGAAAAGCAGGTGGCAGTCTCTGGAACCCATGTACTTAGCTACTACTTTACAAAGAGATGCAAATGAATTCCATACTTACTGTTCTAAATATAAGATTGAGTTCATTCATTGCGGATACACAGGGCCACTTTTGCTGAGGCAAAAGATAGGTACAAATGTTATTGTCTCATCACCTGCAACTGAACACCAGTGAAGGCTAGGTGAGATGGCTCAGCGGGCAAACACACTGCCAAGGCTGATAACTTGGCCAGAGTTCGATCCCTGGGTACCCACATGTAGATTCCCACATGCTGTCTGTCCTCTTACCTCCAACTGTGTGCTGTAGCAAGTGTGTGCAAAGAGTGTATACATATACAAACAATTGCTCAATGGAAAAAAGAGAGAGAGAAAGGAAAACTAGTGAAATTCATATATTCAAACTGTCAACTCAAATGTTTCTTTGGACAAAAACCAACCTTTGGGCTATTGATACCAACAATGACTTTTCCCATAGTCAGGCCAGGGTTTCTCCTGTGGTGCCAAGTTCAAGTTCTAGTGCTTTTTAATGCCCGGGGCTGTTAGCATAGCCCACTGGCCCTGTTGCTAGTGCAATCTCTGCCTTTGTCTGCAAAGAAAGCTCCATACAGAGGCGAAGTTCTGCTGACCACCTTTGATTTCTAGTAAGGAGAATTGCAGGATGAGATGAAAATTGGATGTTTGTTGAAGATTACTTAATTGATGGCTTGCTGTGTTTCAGTGATTGTAAAATCTCTGTAAAGTCCCAAAGGAAGCAGATACACATAAAAAGAGAAGCCAAGAGGAGGCATCCATAGGGAAAGCAATTGAGGGCGGCAGAAACCATGAAACCACCAGACTCATGCAGAACCTTTTCTGGTCACGTGTAGAAAATGATGACCTTGCACTTGAGAGATAAGTCTGGGAATTAGGAAGAACTTGCTGTGTGGAAACAGATCGCGCCCCCACCCCTCCACAAGCTTTCCATTCTGCAAGCTGAAATGGAGCATTAAATGGAGAGGACCACCACATTTCAAAGGAGAGAGACTTACAAAGGATCACTACCAGGGCTGAAAGGGGCTCCCAGCTAATGTGTGCTCCCTGTGAAAGCAGTCTGCCTCTCAGCAAGGAAAGGCATTTGGCTGGTATCTGAGGATTAGCATAAACTTGGGATATGTCTACCCTTCATTTCAAACCTTAGCAGCATTGAAAGCTTTAAATGTCACATTCCATTTCTCTGGATAGCATTAGTCAGTTTCAGTGATTTTTTTTTTTATTCCAGAGCTGTGTAGGTTCCTTGCCTAGGGAGACCACATACTCTCTTCCTGGGGAAGTCCCGTTTCTACCTGTTGTGCTGTATGATTAACTGTCTCACATAGGTGTTCTGGTTTGGATGCTAAACTAAACTCTACATCGAACGCAATGATGAGCAGATGATTCAGACTAGATAAGTGGCCCCACATGTGTGCTCAGGGAGCACACTGCAGCATGGGTTATAAAGTCCAACACAGCAGCCATAGGATGCTAGGGGTGCCACCCCGGGGTGCGATATCCTGCAGTCGAACTGTGTACATTGCCCTAGATGTCTGAAAATGAAAACTAACTTAAAACATATTTTACAGCTGTATCTCTGTGTGTAAGATAGAAAATAAACATGTGTCATAGTCCCTACAAGAGTTGATTTGGGTGGGGGGATGGGCTGGGGTTTGCTATGGCAGCCTCTATGAGCTCAGCTTTGTCTTAAGAACATTATAATCTCATAGAACTGAGTGCTGCTTTTAAATAAATTTGAAACGCAGACCAGGGGTGGTGGTGTTCAACTCATGGTTTTGTGTCAAGAGAACTGGGGTTCTGAGAACTGCAGTCATGACCTGGAGTCATGCCATCATCTGGGCAGGGACAGAACCCCGGGTGTCCTAACTCCTGCTCCCTGATTCATGGCTGGAGAATGCTCTCCTACACGGGCTCCAGTGGAGTTATTAAGTTGACTTAACTCCATGGAAATAAATGGCTGGACACAAACTGAACCATCCTCATCAAATTTTACTTCCTCTGAGTCACAAAGTAAAAAGTAATGGCCACACTGCTAAGCCCAGCAGCATATACCCAAGGCCCCCTGACTTTTTCTTAGGAGTCTACCTTTATTTTCTGTCTTACGCTCACTTGTTGTGAGCATTAGAATGTAATGTCAATAGTGGGCTGGAAAGGTGAAGTAGATGGTGAGTAGGTGTTTCCTAGCATAGGAATTACACTCATCAGAAGGCCACTCGCCTTGGTTTGTGCCCTACCTTGGATAAACAGTGCTCATGGCCTTTTCTCTCTAGTAATCTCTTGAGTGCTAGTGGATACTGCTAATGGGCAGGTGGCTGGAAGCAACTAACATATCACTCTTCCCCGGAGTATCTGCAAGCTAACACAACAGGACCTGAAGTTGAGTTTGATGGTGCCGTAAAGGCAGAAGCTTAGACATTAACTGGAAGATTAGTATGTGTAGAGTTTTACTGCATTTTTTGCCTTCCTAATTTTCCTTCATTTATACCCAAACAATTACACTTTCTGGTGATTATTAGCACAGATCCTACTGGCAATCACTGGCAATGCTGTTGAATTTAGAACCCAGTACTCTGCAGGAATTAGGTCACTTAACTCCTAACACCACTTTATGAGGCAGAGTCTGTTTCCATCCTTGACCTCTTGAGATGTAACAGTCCAGCCAGGGAGGAGGCAGAGCTGGCTCTGAACCCAGGCAAGCTGACTTCAGAGCCTTGGTTCTTCCTCAGTGTGTCACATTGCTGCTACTATTGTAACGGTTACGCAATTATTATGATTGTGAAAATAAAATGCAATACAATCCAATACAATATTATGCAAGGGGTAATTACACGCCATTAGCTGTGTGGGTACTCATTTGCATACTTTGATCTCAGAGACGCCAAAGGGGAGAAAAAGCACTTTCTTCGAGGATTGTTAATAGAATTCCAGAAACTGGGTGGGTTGGGCTGCTTTTATAAAGTGCTTCTCACCACTTCTTTCTTGGCTCAACAGTTTGCTGGCTGGAACTCATCCATAAAAGATAAATGTAGCCCCAGATGCCACCATTCACAGCACTTGTAGGGTCACGCATCACTTCCTGGGTAACCGCAGGGCTTGGTAGGAGGGCACAGTTGTCACTCAGTGGAAGAATTCCACCAACGTCATAAAGGTGATTACTGGGCCCTGGTGGCAGATGATGGACGGGGTACCTCAAGAGCACATCAGCTCTGCTGGTTCCCATCTCTGCAGGCTTAATTTATGGCTAGGCCTTGGCCCTTCCTTTGGACTTACAGGAAAGCCGATGAGCTGAATGGCTGAGCTTATCAAGATCTGTGAGCAAGGCTCTTACCATTTTACTGACCTCCAGGAGGTCCTCCAAGCCTGGGAACAGGAAGCCCTGCCAGAGACTGGCAGGTCTGATTGTCAAGTTATTAGCTCTGTGATTCCTTAAGTGAACTAAGATCCATTTCTTTAAGACTGCTCAATTTATAGACACTTCCCAATTGCCATTGGAGAATATGATTGGTTCTTTTTAACTGTTTGTATTCCAGTTCCTTCTTTTAAAAGAGAGGTCCACAGTCTTTCCCTTCCCATAAGGGTCCCCTGAAGAACACGATGTGCTCTTCACTGCTCAATCATCTCTCCAGGCCCCATGATGAAAAGTTTTACATTAGACCTTGAAGATCGTCATTTCCTAATGAGAAGCAGCCAATATTTTCTTCCACTGTGTGTGTGTGTGTGTGTGTGTGTGTGTGTGTGTGTGTGTGTGTGTGTGTGTTAGTGGTCATGGTCAATGTGACTGAATCAAGAATTATCTGGGATAGGCCATGCCTCTGGGCAGGCCCGTGGGGGGAGGTATCTTGAGTGTATTGAGATGGAAAGACATGCTCACCATGGGTGGTACCACTCCCTGGCTGAGACCCTGGACTATGTAAGTGGATAAAGGGGGCTGGGCAGCAACAAGCTTTCCTTGCTCTTTGCCTTCTTTTTATACATGTATTATGATTAGCTGCTTCAGGCTCCCACTGCCTCAACTTCCCTGCCATGATGGACTGTACCTCTAATTGTGAGTCAGAATAAACCCATTCTCCCTGAACTTGCTTCTATTGGGGTATTTCATCACAGCAACTTGGAAACTGAGACAGTATGGCTTTCTTCTCTTGGCAACATAAGGCTCCTAGTTAGGAAACCTAGTGCTTCTACCTTTCAGGACTTTTCCATATGCCCCGAAAGCTCAAGAATTCCTGCAGCAAGTGTAGATAGCTCTCTAACTTTGCTTAACCCAGTATTTTCCAATCTCACTTCATCAAAGAGTCCTTTCACAGCTGTAGATCAGCAGTGCTCGGGACCAGCCCAGCACAGGTGTGGGACTGCACCTGGGGAGTTCATTGAAATAATTGCTTTCTTGATGATTAGGACCTGCTGTTGAGAACAGGCTGTTGGCAGCGTTAGTGGCAATCATTTCCCAGAAGATCTGAACTGAACCTGTAACTTTCTCTAGTGAACAGTGTACATCACAGTGCTCTGTCCCGTTCCTGGAAGGAGCATACTCATACACAGTAATGCAATGAAAGCCTATCGGGCATGGAGGGAGACAGCTGTATCTCAGCAGTCACTGAGTGGGCGGTGTGGTACAAAACAGCCATGCGCAACCCGAGAGTGGGCAGGTGTTATGGGAGTGCTTTGCCTGAGCTCTGATGACCTTTGCATTCAGTTCTCCTGTGCTCTTTGGCTTTAAGGTCACTCCACTTTCGAAAGACAATGTTAACATAACGTGCAATAATGTCATTTCCTCAGTACTTGTGAAGCTGGGGTGCAGCTTTGGAAGGCAGCTTTCCAGAAACAATTCCAATAGGTTGTCTCCAGCGTCTGAGGCTCCAGGGAGCAAGTCCTCCTGATTAATGCATGCACAGTTAGAGGCTCAGAGAACCCAGCCTCCACTCACACAAATTAGAGCCGTGGTCCTATTTATCAGGAATATTAAGAAGCAACATTAGCAAACCGTAAACGGCAGTGTAAATGGAATCAGCAGAAACAGGACTGATCCATTTAGTCAATTTGCCTTTCCTAGGACCTTGGCTATTAAATCCTTTTAATTTTGTCAACAAGGTAGATCTTGACCATTACTTTTATAATAGCTGCATTAGAGAAACAAAGCCAGTGAGGAAGGAGCTTGCAGTTTAAAGGGTATTGCCTACATTCTCTTCCTAGGCTGGCAGAGGAATTTCGTTTTGTAAGTTCGTAGGATTCAGAGATGTTAAGTGATTTGTGTCTAGTCATACAGCTAATCCATAGCAGAGCTAGAGCCAGATCTCAGCCCATTACTTCTCCTTCATATTACACTGTCTCATTCCCCAGAGCTCTCTTTCCCTGCCCCTCCCTCCCTCCCTCTCTTTTCTGTCATGTGCTTTTATATATTCTCTAATTTTCCTATAGCATTTGTGTATCATTTTCATAATAATCAAAGGACAACCACCCAAAGTGTGTATTTTGAGTATAGGATTGTGGCTTTTATCCTTGGTACTGATGCTGATATTGGCAACATATTTGTACACCACCACCATCCTGAGCCCCCCCCCCCCCCCCCCCCCCCCCGCTCATACAAAATTGAACTTTCTACCCGAGACCCCAGTGGTACCTACCCATAGCCATTGCTTTTGCAATCTCGGGCATAGCTCTGCAAGTTTGTGAGCCACTTTGCCCCCTCCGGTACATCAGGAGGACATCAGGAGGGCTGGGTAGGCTAATGGATATGCACATATTTAATAAGCAAAATCATGGAAAGAATGTGGATGATGTTCACAGAAAAACACAAGGGGCGGGGGAGGCACATGTCTTCAAACCTCCCGCATTCCATTGTTGGTATGGATGTTATGCAGCCTGCCTGTGTGCCGGAAGGTTGGCCAGGAAGGGTTTTCTCCCCTGTTGCCCTTTGTCAGACAAGATGCCAGCTACTGGGGGGACGTTTTGTGGGCTAAGCAATTTGCTGCTTCCTTGGAGAATTCTCTGCATTTGCAAGTAGAAGCAGTGAACTTGGCAAGGCAGAGCAGAGGGAGTTCTGAAGCCCTTGTGTTTGCAAAGGACTTGGTAATTAGTTGTCCCTTTGGCCACCTCTGCTCCCTTCTTCCTCCCTGACCTGTGGTGCTGCTGGATGCTCTCTCACTGTTGCCCCTACCTGCTGATCCCTGTAGGCCACAGTCATCAGGAGTGGGTACTGGGATGACTTACTAAGAAAACACGCTGGCCTGGACCCTGAGATGGGAGTAACTGAGAGCAGGCCTGGAAGTTGAGAAGACACTAAGTATGAGTGATGGGGCATGTTATTGGAGGTAGCGAGTCCCAGAACCATCTTCTTTCTGACCCATGAGTTCCCATCCTACATGGGGTTTCTGCATCATCTCTGCATCCAGATGACTCACTTCCCAATTCTCCTACCATCCAGTTAGTGAGTTCCATCCTCCCTGTGCTCCCTTCCTGGGCACCCTTCAAGTCTGGCTGATGCTTCACATTCATTTGTTGTTAAGAAGATCTAACAATCCGGGACTCTTGATCTCTCAGCTGCTTCCTGGAGAGCAATCTAGGCTCCCATTGAACACCCATTCTTCTCCTCAGCTCTGCTCAATCACACTGGAGTTCATTTGAAGTGTCTGTGACTTCCTATTTAGCATCTCCATCCTGTTTAAAAAATGAGGTCTCCTTCCGCCCTCACAGCAGATCCGAGAGGACTGAAGACTGAATAATTAAACAAAACCATATTTCCCAGTCCCTTGTGCCTTTTTGTGCCTTTTTTCATCAGTATAAAGAACTCTGGCTGACACTCTGCTGGGCCTGGCACCAGAATAGGGAGACACCGTGGAAGGCCAAACTGCATTCCCCAATCTGAGACTTCCCAGGCAATGACATCCCTCGAAGCCCCTAGAACTAAACACTGATGGTCTGTGTGCAGGCCCTGTGTGCAGGCATTCCGTTGCAGCGCCCCTAGGGGCTCTTTCATCCTGGAAATCCATGCTTGTTCCGTTTGAGACTGTTTACCCAGGTCATTTCACATCTGTGACAACAGACTGACCTTCAGCTTCGCTGCTCTGCTTTCTCCTCCCCCTCCCCCATCTGTATGCTCTTTTGTAGGTGAGGTCTAAAGGTGGTACATAGAACACGGGGAAACACTGGGCCGTCCAGCATACAGTGTGCCTGGGTCCGGATTCATTGGTCTTCACGTGAAGATGGACCAGGCCACACCTGCCTCTGGGGACTCGGGAGGAAGCACTGAGACAGGGAGGGCATAGGGAGTGTGCCGTCCTGGGATAGGACCCCAGGTTGGTGATGAGTACTTGTGACACTTGGGGACCTCTGTAGTTCAGACTCTTCACCTGTAGAATAGACGCCATGACACCTGCTGCATAGATGTCTATCTCCCCATGGCTCCTCAAGCAAAAAAGCTGTCAGATGAGACATAATCAATAATTGATAGCTGATACATTCTGAGGGTGCTGGGGAGATTCAATGGAGTCATAAATTTAAAGTGTTTTCTGGCACTTTGGGCAAAAATAAGTTCTTCAAATATATAGATTGAGCATTCCAAATCCAAAAATCTCAAACCCCAAACATTCCAAAATCGGGAACATTTTGACATCAATTTCATAGAAAAAACTGATTAAAAAAGAAGACACAGTATAAAATTGCATTTGGGATATGTAGGTCAGGTATCCACGAACCACACGTGAGCTTTGTGTTTAGACTGGGGGTCACATCCCCAAGATACCTTATTATGTACATGCAAATAGTCCAATATCCAAAAGCATCCAAAATATTTCTAATCTGAACTATTTCATATAGGAGTGCCCAACCTGTACTGCCTATTAGCTGTTATTCCATTATTGTGGAATTTAGTAATTTCGGATCTTCTCTTTTAGATGGCTTCTGAGATGTTTCCCACCACCAGGCCTGTATTAGGCCTTGCATCTCCCTAGAAATGTGGATGAATTTCCTGAAGGTGTTTTGTGAGCCTCACCCCTGAGCATCACTGTGTGCCCAGGAGCTCACAACATGGCTTCATAGTGTGGCAGGATGGCATTTGCCTGGATCTGTGAGCCTCTTAATCTAGGGATGAGCATAGCAAACTAAGCCATCTCTCATGAACCTGCAAAATAAAGCCAAAGGGTCTAAGACTAGAAGTCTCCTCAACTCCACACCCAGTGTCAACAGAGGGAGGCCACTCACCTCATTGTTTCTACCTGTCCCAGGCAGACCTTCTGCCCACATACTTTTTTACTTGCTATTAAAGGAGAAACACTGTTATTTAAGTCTAAAGGCACCTTTCTTACTTCTGATATGCGGCTGCAGAATGAATCTCTAATCCTTTACCTCTGGCCATAGCTGAAGAGCTGGCCCTTGGCACACAAGCCCTGGAGTTAAGCAGACAGCATGGACCCTCTGTAAGTTCCGGTGGCCGTGATCAAAGATTGTGTTGGTGAAGGGGGAACTGAGAAGGAGAACCTGGCGGTTGCACAGGCTGGGCAATGAGAGGAGCAACGGTTCCAAAGCTGGCCAGAGCGGGGCTTAGGCCTCATCACACAAACGTGCATAACGTGCATCGCCCGCCACACCACTGTGAGAGCTTGAAAAGCGTCAGTGTCTCCAAGGCTTGTAGTGAGGTAAACAGAAGCGAAGGTGGGTTGGACCTCCTCACTCCGCAGCCAGCTAATCATTAGGCTGCTGCTGGGTCTCAGTCACCCCAGTGGAAACTCAAGGGTAAACAAGACAATGGGGCTAGATCTCTTCTCTTTTCTTTTTTTTAGCTACCGAGAAAACATTTACTTGAGGAAGTTATTCAGTTTTAATGCATCTAAAAACAAAGTTTCAAATTAAGATAGAGAAAAATGACATAATCATAAGAAGAAAATGAAAAAATTATCATAATGGGAAAACTTTAACATATTTCTTGGAGATATTGGTTAAGGAGGCAAGAAATTAAATGATGTGGAAAATTTGAAGAAGTCAGTAGACTTTAATTTTACTTGTTCACTCCCATCAGTAATCCAATCAAAATGATGGTAATGAAATAAAAGGATCTACTTATGACACTGAAAACCATGGGAGACAGACCTGCAGCTTTGTTTTAAAGAGTGAAAATGAACAAAGTTGTCATTCTGCATTCAAAACCTCCAGGAAGCAGAGTGCAAAACAGAGGGCGAGACGGCCGCAGGCTACCTCAGGTGGGACCGGGCACGAGCTCACTGCCACTTGAGAATTAGAGGCGAAAGGAGCCTATCGGTGAAGAGTGAGAAAGGGGCCAGGTGGGACCAGGCACGAGCTCACTGCCGCTTGAGAATTAAAGGCGAAAGGAGCCTATCGGTGGAGAGTGAGAAAGGGGCCAATAAGCACAAGGACATTCTAGATGGAGGAGGTTTGGGCAGGGAGATCGCAGTCCTTTCCAGGATTTGATGCAGGCCGCTGGCTAAGGAGAGGAAGGCAGCTCACCTTCACCTATGCTTGGAGGGAAGCAACTGGAGTCAGAGTTCTTGGGCCAGGCAAGGGGTTTGAGACGTTTCAATACATCCTGCAATGGACACAAGTCCTCAAACTTGGAAGTGAATCAGAATCACCTGGGAGGCTCATTAGCTATGGGTTTCTGGCCCTCATACCCAGAGGTTCTAGGGGCCTGGGAAGGTACATCTCTAGCAAGTTGTGATGTTGATACTGCTGGTCCAGAGAGAAGGCCCTCCAGGGGACTCCTGTCCAAGTCAGCAGTGAGAAGTCTATCCCAAAGATGCCTGCCCTAGTTCATTCTGTCTTGCTGTGACAAAGCATTCTAATCATCCTGATCACAGCTCATCTGAAAGTGAACCAGACCATTTCTTCTGACCATTGACCATGCTTCCTGGGATTTTCTACTTCAATGAAGTGGACCAGGTCTGGTCAGCCCTGTCCTGCTTCTCAAGCCAGAACATTCCACTGTTCCCATGTAACCTGGCAGCTTCATAGCCTTAGTTCCAGCATAATCCTATATCCTTTTTCTCATCAATCTGCAGATGCATCAAAGATAGGAGAGCAATGCTTCTGGGCAAAAGAACCAAATCAGTGAGTGACATGAAGCATGGTCCACACCACTGAGGTCAGGATACAGTGGAAGAATAGCATCATGGCTTAGCAAGAGAGATTTTTAAAGAAGCATATTGAAAATAAAACTCTTACACATATTTGTACATCTCAAATAGGATCTTGAGAGTAGCAGAAGGAATTGCTAACAAAGGCCACAGAAGCATAGGCTTGCCATCAACAGTGGGTCAGTGTGAAGGACACATAGGCATAAAGGTCCCAATGCATCCATACTCTTCAGGAGTGTAAGAAATCTAAAAACTAACCAACATGATATATGAGTGTATTATGTCTACTTTATAGAGAACAGCTATCCAAGAGTGGGTGGCTGGAAGAAAACAGCAATCAGAGCCCAGTAATGTGCATCTAATGTTATTAGGTTAAATACCATACACGTAATTACTTAGTGTTGAAAATTATTAATTGTGCACATGAAGCTCATTCTGTGCCCCGGGTACTTCTAGTCCTGCTCAAATAGTGGAATAATTAGCAGATAACTGTACTATTAATTATGCCAAGGGTTGTCTAGAAATAGACCTAAGGACCAACCCTGTAAGATGATGACTGTCAATGTGTCCCTATTTTATCTCTATGCCCTGAGTAGACCAGATGGAATACTTGATGTCAACCTGAGCCACCTCTGGCCCAGGGGAATGAAATTCTACAGGGGGAATTCTAGAAACCAGCATGTTGTATATTCGCACCAGCTCAGAGGCTGTTTACAAACTGCCAATCACAGTTAAGTACCAGGAGGATAAAGGTGACCTTGGTCTTGAGTTCAAATCATGACACATTTATGAACCAGACACCCAAGTACAAGATCTTGTTTTCTTTTTCTTTTTCTTTTTGTGTGTGTATGTGTCTGTCCCTCCTTGACCATATGATAAACATTCATTTCTTGCCCTGTTGACACTCACATGATCATCCCACATATGTAGGACTAGACACCAACAAAGCTCTTAGTGTTTCACATCTGGGTTTTCCACAAAGCAGATCCCAACACACTGTGTGCAGATTCCATTGCTCATCTTTTCATGGACAGAGACTGGAGAGTAAGATGTCATCCTAACGTGAATTCAGAAGCTCTTACCCAGCATTGTCTAAAGAGCATTTTATGGTCATAGGGATCTTGTTTTGTGCTACCAATGTGCTATGCCTGCCAAGTTGAAATCCGATGACTAATAGGAAAGATAGAACTTAGTTCTATTTACAATTAATTTCACTTACATTTAAATAGCTGTGTATGGATGGTCACCAACACAAGACTTCAGCAGCGACATTGGCTGTGATCCATTCCCTGTGAACTTGTATCTAGCATTGCCTGTCTGAGCCCCAGGAGCTGCACAGCCCCTTAGGGTGATATGTGACATTTCATCTTGGGCAATTTCCCTCTTCCTAGCCAATGAGAGCTTCAGTCACTCCAAATGAGTAAAAGCTGCCTGGAATTACTCAGGGAGGTGAAGGATGAACATATTAACAAGCTATAGATAACAAGAGAGTCCTTTAAGAACGGACATGCTGGCTGGGAAATGCTGCCAAGTCAATTTGTGCAAAATAATGGAAGAAAAGGATGAGCTGTGGCTGACAGAGAGCAATTAAATTTTGTGATGATTTTTGCCTTAAATTATTAATTTCAAGAGGGGTTGCTTCTCTCTCTTCAACTCACGGCTTCATCCTTGGAGTGCTGTGTGGAAAGCTCTGCACATAGGAACCTTAAGCATTTCCCTTGGTTCCTTTCCTCTTGTTCACCATTCTTCTCAGGGCTGGCATTTTATTTTCCTCCATGTTCCTGACAAATTCACCATACAAGGAACAGTTGGCAAAATAAAACCAAATAGAAAAGACCTACATGAAGCATGAACATATCTACATCCAGCCTTGTGGGTCCCTCTCTGTCCTGTCAGGTCCCCGTGAAGCCATACTGTACACACACATGTGTGCTAAAGAAAGCAGGCCAAGTGGGCAGGGAAATGCGGGAGTTCATTTCCCTCCTGGTCGGCTCAGCTCATGGGTGAGTGTACAGTGCCGCTGACATCAGGGCTAAGCCCGAAAAATCCACCATGAAGAACTTCTCCAGTCCCAGGAAACCATCTTACTTATATATGCATCCCAAAGAGGTTCAGCAGAGACAGTGTGTATGCAGGGAAAGGTATTATAAGAAAAGCCATCGGAGCACAGGCTTGTCATCAACAGTGGGTCAATGTGAAGGGCACAAACCCAGAGTCACTCATGGGGGGGGGGGTTGGCTTGACACTGCCATCCCTCAGCACTACCAACCCTCAGCAGATCAAGATGGCTTGATGTGGATGTTGCTCTTTTGCTTATCAGCTTGGTTTCTTGATCTTGGACCTTTTTGGAGTAGCTCTTCCCCCATACCCATGCACACTGACTTTCTGGCACATAAAATTATGTGGTTATTTTATGGTTTAGTGGAAAGTGCTCTGGGGTAAGATCAAAGAGGGTTAGTTCCACTTCAGTCACTCAGTGGCTGTTGGAATTTAATATAAAGTGTCATGACATCTCTGACCTATGAAACCAAGCTGATCACACACACACACACACACACACACACACACACACTCCTACTCCTACTCTCACACTCACATATACACACTCACACACACACACACACACACTCTCTCTCTCTCTCTCTCATACTCCTACACTCACACTCACATATACACACTCACACACTCACATACACACATACTCACACTTTACTCATACATATACACACATACACACACAGAGGAGAGAGAGAGAGAGAACACTCTAGGGAATGACTCCTTCTGAGGTGTTTCCAACATGCCTTTTCCCTTCTTTTGTTTCTTCTTGTTTATGGCGAGTTAGGGAAAATAGCATTGATTGACTCATTCACTACTCAATAAACACCACTGCTACTGCCTGCCAGGAGCAGTTCTAGGCTCTGTAAATGCAGCACTGACCACCAGAGTCCTGATCATGATGTTCATATCTTAGTGGGGACCTAGATACAGATGCAGTAAACACATGAAGATGTGTCCAATAATAGTAAGTGCTGGGTGGAAGGCAATGTAGGCTAAGGGTGATGAAAAATGGCAGAGCCTAATTAGAATCTTCCGTCTCTAACATCTCGTGTGTGTGTGTGTGTGTGTGTGTGTGTGTGTGTGTGTGTGTGTGTGTGTGGTGTGTGTGTGTGTCTGTCTGTGCATGCATGTACATGTATGCATACACACATGATATAGAGGGTAGGGCACCATGAGCAGAGAGCATAATGTGATGGGAACAAAGAGCATGGAGTGCTGGATTGGGGCTCATCTAAACAGTGGTCAGTGGTTAGACGGATACAGACTGAAGAGGAGTCGAAGAGAAGGGGCAGCTATGTTATGTGGAATAGGAGAAGAAAGATGGCCGCTGCCACCTGGGAATCTTAGGAGGAACGAGATTCCCCTGTGGATGGAGCACAGTAACGTGTGTCATCCTGAACCTCCACCCTCACCCCTGACAAGGCTCAAGAAAATGCCACAGATCCCAAATGACCTTACAGCTGATTTTTGGGCCTTTTAGACCTGGGTTATGAAAACTCTCCACTGGATGAGAGCCAGGATGGATCAACCAGCCAATATCCAGTTGCTCCTTGTAGGACATAATCCAACCCTTATCAACAGAAAAAAGACAGTTTCCCTGATTCCAGCCTCTGAGAGCGACTAGTATTGAAAGTGAGCATTTCCATCCTTTCTGATCTTTTCTTAAAAATATAAAAATATTCACCAATGTATAATGTTTAAAAACTAAACACTGGTTTTATTGGCTATTTAAAAGACATCTCATTATTTCTCAGGGACCAAACCCCCAAATAAGTGCTAGAATATTCTAGCACTGATGTTATAATATCCACAAACTACAGCTATTGTATTTTAAAAAGCCAAAAGCCTCCTGCTGGTCTCTCTATCATGCCCTAACATCCTTGGCATACTCAGGTCTGCCTGTCATTCTCTGCAAAGCAATGATTCTGGTAGCAGATCCTGACAGACAAGATTTTATCACTGGCCTCAGCTCAATCCACTAGCCATTAAGAGAGACACCCTCGCTCCTTGCCCTATCATCTGGAACATGGTAGGGATAACCCTATCATCTGGAACAGGGTAGGGATAAGGGCAGGGAAACACAATAATTTACGTTTGAGTGTGCCCTGAAAGGGAGAGAAGAAGCTGAAGGCTGTGTTGCTATGGAAACCAGGTTCTGTTTACTAGAAGCTTTCTCTACTTGGAGCATAGCAGGCTAGTCGGTATCTGACAGGGTGGTAGTTCCTAGCACTGCTTGGCTATTAAGATCTCCTGGGGCTGTGTAAATATTGGTGCCTGGATACCACCCCTAAGCCCAGGGGCTTCATTTGCTTGTGATGATGCTTGGCGTCCATAGATGGTTTTAATACATAGCACAGAGACAAGTCCTCCTGGTAGGATAAATTAGTCATCATCCTGAGCAAGCATCAAAAGTCAGCAGAAATGAAGATGGGGCTTTGTTTTATTTTAATAGTGATGCTGTATTCCGCCAGGAAGGGAGTCTGTTCATTTGTCCACCTTTCAGAAACTATGCATCGGGGAGCTAGTCCAACACATTCCCTCTCCTCGCCTGATTTGACCTTCTCCCTGTGGGAAGGAACGGTGCATGAGGAAGTCATGAGACCTCTCTGGCCCTGTCCTGGAACTCCTGCCACGCTAGGAGAGCTTGTGTGCGCAGCAGCCTTCAGGCAGTTGTGAGGCTGGACACTGTCTTCTCTGACTTCCAGGCAGTCGCTGACCTTTGCCCTCCCTTCTTGGATTTCAATCCAAGATTTCAATGTGCAGATTTACAAGGCGGGGGATGGATGCAGGTGGCTGGAGTCCAGGCTTGCTATAATCACAGAGAAGAATGAGCCGAATGTTCTGGAGGGAGAATCCAACCCTTCTGCACAACACACCCTTGGTGTCATCAGTACTGGTGCAGACTGGGGGGCCTCGTGTGATGCCTGTCTCCACTCAGCTGAAGAACCTGTGGCTGAAGATGGTTTACTCATCTAGGGCCAAGGATGCCAATCTTGTCTTTGTTTGTGCCGTGCATCTACTGGCCACTGCAGTGATAGCTCAGTGCACACCTGTGTGGTTATGAACTCTAGCTTGAGAACTGAGAAGCAGGGCTTTGGGATCAGGTCCCAAGTTGGGGGGTTGGAAGTATCCATGAACTGGGGTGAGGCTTGTGCCATTTACTTCCTTCAGTTAGGAGAAATGGAATTGAACTGTGGCTTTTTGGGTCTGGACTAGTGCTGTTCTTGAAGATGCCCCCACCCAGCCCCTGCCCCCATCTCCTGAACTGATTCACATTCTCTTCCAAGCACCAAGATCATGGTCTCTGGGACAGATCATAGTCAATCCCAGCTCTCTAAAGTGCATTTAGTTACCTATTTTCCTGCCATTAAGGACAAGCCCCTATGGGCAGGACTTCCCAGACTCTAGCACCACACCCCTAGGTAGTGGGGAACACACACCCCTGTGCAGGAATGCACTGTTGTCTGCTCCCCACTTCTCCCAACCAACAGTGTGCTCTGAGCTCACATAGTCCCATTCGAAACCCCGCCTTTGCTTCCTGGCTGTCTGACCTTGGGCAAGACCCTTGCTAAGTCTGGTCACCGACAGTTCTAGATTTCCACTGCTGCTGAGATCCCACTGACTTGGGCACTACTAAATTATTTTCTTCTTTTGTAAATGTCTCAACTTTTTGAGGAGGTCTTGCTTTGTAGCCATAGCTGGCATTGAACTTGCTGTAATCTTGCCTCTGCCTTCCAAGTGCTGGAATTAAATGTTGGTGGGGATAAGTAGGTGGTAGTACTACTCATCATTAAATGTGACTTTGTACGTGCTACTGTTGTGAGGCTTACAGGGTCAGTACTTGGGAAATGCTCACTGTCACGCTGTGGTCATCAACATCCATTATTACCTTGAGGTAGGCACCATTGGTAACCAGACAAAGGAAGTAGGAAATGCTACCAACCAACCACCTTAAACTTGATTATGAATTCTGATTAGAAATCAATAGCAACAACCTAAGAAAATAGCTTGCAAAGTGATTATGATCAGGAGACAGTTATCCATGGACTTCCGTTAATGACATATTGATGTGATCATTAGACAGGGATGCCATCTCAGAAAGGTGAAGATATTAAGTGAGCACTGGAGAGGAAATCTGTTGCAGGCAAGCTGCAAGCTTGACAGCTGGGCAGGGCTTGTGTAGAGCTCTGGCCAGTAAAGAGCCTCTGCATTTGGATGGGCATCAGTGTGTAGGGACAGCCTACAGACCACCTGGCCATTGTCACTCCACAGTGAATCCATATGCGATATGCAGCACCACAGCCAAGATCGTCTTCTATGTGTTATGGGATCAAAGTTTTCAAATCAGCTAAGGTGAGGCTTTCAACTCCCATTTAGTGTAGAGAAACTGTCTCTTTGGTGTTCCCTCTAAGCCAGTCCAAAGACTAGGTCACTGCTGGTCCTCTTCCCTGCCTTTGTGCTCGGTCACCGAAGGCTGACATGCTAAACAGCCAACAGCGTGGAGGCGTGTAGAATGAAAGCCTGTTTCTAAGGTTACATTTGTACATTGGATTATCAGGTCAAGGCTTGGGCTCCACATTAAGATGTGAACACTAAAATATGCCTGTGGAGGAGAACACGTTTTGTCATGTCCTACCTAGTCTGCTGCGAAATGAAGGTCTTCATACAGAGGCATGATGAACGCTGCATACCCAGGGAAGTCATCTTTCATCACTGTGCTATTTTGCTTAAAGCTCCAACTGCTACATTATGTCTTAAAACTTGTCAAATTGTGCACAGTACACTGACTTCATAGGAGAAAAATGGGCTCTCTAAAAACATCAAAAGTCAGACATCCCTAATAGAACAAGGCATTATAACTCAAAAGTCCTGCAGATAAATAATAATTAGGAATGACATTTACCCAGGAGAACAGACAGAAAACAGCGTTCGCTATCAGCTCTGCCCTTAAATGGTTCCAGTTTCATGCCTCTAAACACACTAATAAAAGGCCAGGTCGACAGCCTCGGGGAGGTTAGCAAGGGTATTTTTCTTGACTGGAGTGGAGGCAAACAATGTAGCAGAAGCATCTTTCAGTTTTCTAAGCGTTCTTACAAAGAGCCCCATAATCGTTTCCTAGTGGTGGGAAAAACAGCACACAAACACCTGTCTACCATCTAAGAGACAAAGAACCAACTGAACAGTATTTACATTTTGACACGCACATGGAATTCATCTACAGGAGCATGGAACTTCCTGAGAACCCTGAGTGCTGATACTGCTGAACTTTGTGTCACCAAGAAGGGAATGGACTATGGATGCTTTCTAGGATAGAGCATGTGCAGGAGTGGAAGGACAGAGGTACCCAGGATGGAATCTGGGAGGAGCATTGTGCAAGCGGAGAGCTCCTCCCTGGGCTTATCCTAATCCTGGCCCTGCATGCAAACTCTGAAGGCACTTGGCCATTCAGATGAATAAATGGAGGCATCATAAGTTGAAGTGGCTTTTATTTATTTATTATCAGACGCTTCACAGCTTGTCTTAGAAATCTAGTGCCCAGAGAGGGAAACCACCAATTGTGAGCTCAAAATGAATAATACCATCTATTGCACCCTCTGTTACAGGTAGGGGAGGTGAGCATCATCGACAGGTCTTTATTGGAGTGATTCCTGAGTTTCTTTTTTTTATGACTTAGCAGATCCTCAAACAGCACTAGAGAAAATCATCTGGCTAGTGATCTGTGACAGGATGTAGCTCTCTCTAGAGGGCACAGACCTCCTAGGGGGCTCACTCCTGCAGCCCATGCAGACTTGGTATATGCACACTGCATTGTCCCCTTGAATAATCTCTTATCAGAGGATAATAATTAAGACATGGCAATGCCCACTTAGTAAATTAGCTAAATTGGTAAAACTCAATTTAAATAGCAATTTTGTCTCCAGCAATAGAATTATAACAGCACCCTTCACTTAATGAGCCAGGCACTTAATAATTCAAACATACTTAGAGAAAAATCAAACAAAGCTTTTCCATCACAGAAGGGATTTCCCACCACACGCTGCTCTGCCAACACAGCAGCTTGGATGTTCTGGAGTGGAGGCTTCCTATCTGATGAGTAGATAGGAGCTGCCCAACTTCTGGGCACAGGAATTCACTGGCAGACTTTGAGCCAGATAACTGTTTTTGTCAATAAAGTTTTATTGGACCACAGTCCTATTCACTGTTTACATGATGCCTCACGGCTGCTTTGATAGCACAGTGAAGAATCGAGTAATGGTGGCAGGGGTATTACAGTTCCCAAAGCTAATGTGTATTACCTGGACTTTTCTGAAAAACCTGGCCCTTTAAGAATGTTTACCAGACCCCAAAGTGGATCTGTACCTGGATGAGTGACTTTGGATAGATAACCCCCAATTCCTTGAGATTACCTCTCTCAGGCAAAAGCCTGTTTGCTGAGAATGTGAGACTGGAGTGAAATGGTTCGATCCTTGGAGCACACTGTTCAAAAATGAGCCAATGACGATAACAGCAGCATGTGCCGAGTGTCCACTGTGCTGTTGACCCTGTTCCGAGCCTTCATTTAATGCCCACAACAATCTTATAAGGTAGATATTGAAACTACTTTAATCTTGCAATGATGAAAGAGTTGGTCCTGCTCTTTCATCCTGTCTACTCGTCAGCCTTTCCTAGATTGACCTCCCTTAGGCCCCACTCTCCTAGGAGTTGAGTCTCTAGTGGCAGATGGGAGGCACGGACAACCTCTTTGACTATGGTGAAGCCAAGAGTGAAAACTCTCAAAAGAAACCTTCAAGGTCTAGGGGAGCAATCAAGCCTTAAAGCAGACAGATGTCAGCTTATTCAGCTCCCACTGTGTACCTGGAATGCACTGGTCTTAAAGGTAATCCCTTCAGGATTTAAAGTCCCCGACCATCTACAGCTTCCTTTCTGTTACTGCTTACTCAACCAAGTGTCCAGGACAGCTGCACCTTAAGCATATCCCTTTGTCTCTCCTCTTGCATCAAAGTAAAAATGCTATTCCTAGAAACTCCATCCCGGAATGTCTGCTTTCCTATAACATTAGGAAGATACCTTAGACTACACAGAGGGATTCATCTCTCTGTTGAGCTCCCTGAAGAACGTAAGGAAAGGACCAAGGTGAGTCACCCTAGGGTTAGCTCTGCCTGTTCCTCAGGCACTGATTAGTGCACTTTGCTCATTTCAGGTCTTGACTCTCTGTCATGAGCTTGTAGAGCTGACACAGGGGTTTCCGCTTTTGCAAATGACAAAGCAGAGACTCTCAGCATATGACTTTCTGGGGGAATTCTTGGCTATTAAAAGGTAAAGTTGTATTATTTTTAAAACTTTGAACCCCTATGCCTCTTAGGCCTCTGGAAGTTTCTTGTGTGTCCCAGGATACCCATAGGCACCATCATGTTGCCTTGTTTACTGTATTCCCTGGTTGTAAAAATGGATCTACTACTTTGGAGGAGAAGGAAGGGGAGGAGGAGAGGTCATTGGAGAGTGGATGACACTTTCACTTTCAGAGTGCCAGTTCTGTGGCTATCTCCAGTCCAGTGGTTCTCAGCTTATGGTGCCTTTGTGGGACGTTTAGCAAATCCTGGGAACATTTTTGTTTTTCCCAACTTTGAAATTGCTGCTGGTTCCAGTGGTAGAGGGCAGGACTACTGCAGCTTCTTCTAGAATATTCAAGATAATTTCTCACCCCAGCATAGAGTTGTCTGCTCCAAAATGTCTTCTTGTAAAGAATAAGGACCTCTGCCTCCCCACACACAGACACACAGACACCACACTAAGGCTTAGATTCTCCAAATGAACAGTAACAGAGTGCCTGTGGGACAGGGAGGTGTGTGTTATGATACCCGCCATGAGAGCAGTGCTCTGACAGGAACGTGTGTGGTACAAGGAAAAGAAATGGCAAAGAACCATGGTTAGGGAGGCTAAGATACAAGAGGTACAGAAAGGAGAGAGAGAGAGAGAGAGAGAGAGAGAGAGAGAGAGAGAGAGAGAGAGAGAGAAGAGGAGAGGAGAGGAGAGGAGAGGAGAGGAGAGGAGAGGAGAGGAGAGGAGAGGAGAGGAGAGGAGAGGAGAGGAGAGGAGAGGAGAGGAGAGGAGAGGAGAGGAGAGGAGAGGAGAGGAGAGGAAGGGAGTTGTAGGCATAGTTCCTATAGGTCCTATGGAGTGAAGGCAGGTGACTGAAAACCCACAAGCTTGAAGGGAGAGCACAGCAGGTGAGGTGCACACTGGGAAAAGGAGGGGGAAGACCCAGAAGAATGCTTGATCATCTCAAAGATTCTGGATTTGATATTAATTATTAATACCTGTGGGACCAAGGGGAATCTTCTGCAGGGCAGGGCATGACCCTGCGTGGGCGGGAAAGGATCACTCTGGTGGTTGTCGAGAATAAGCAAGCTGAGCCGAGCCAGGTGGTCACAGGAAACCAGCCGACCTCATTATCAGCTTTCTTCAGGTGGAGAACTGGGATTGGCCAGGCCCCTGCTGCTCAGAACCCCGCTCCCCTCCTTATCTAGCACCGCCTGTGTGAGTTTGTGCTTAACAGCAGGTCCCTGTGCAGCAGGAGCCCTGCCGCCATAAATGTCAAGATGCAGCCTTTACCCCCCACTTAAAAATATGCACCTTTCCAAAATAACACCCCACCATATCATTTGAGCTTCACATCTGGTCTGCAGTGGCAACATAACAATTCTGCCGTGCTGCTGGCATGCGCGGAAACAGTTCAGCTCGAGAAGGATGCCGGCCTGGCTCTAATTTCTTTTTTCTTTATTGACCTTTTCCAAGATGTCAGAAAGCAGATTCTCTCATTAAGATGTTGACACCTGAGAAAGTCAGTAGTATATCTTATTTACGGTAGTGTGTGTACCGGTGATGGAGAAGGGAGTTAAAAATCAGCTGTCAAGGCAAGAAAAATACGGTTTTCCTCAGTCTATTCTCTCTCCCCCATGGCTTCTGGCTCCTCTGAATCACAAAGTGTATCCATGCCTCTCCCATGGTCTAATTAACTTCAAGGGAGACTGGGTGGGAGAGAGAAGAATCGAGAAATGCCCAGGAACACGGGTCTGTGGAGCAGGCACGAGTCATTTCTGATTAGCCGCAGTTCACGCACTCGTCCGTGAATCACACAGATGTTCAAGTGGGATGTCTTGAGGTACGGGGAAATTACCATAAATTTGAACTTGTTGGCAAGCATCTATTTCCATATTTTAGGGAAGACTGTAATTTTCCTTCCTTGCCTCCCTTCTGGTGAGGTACATGAAATATATACCAAGATGGTGGGGCTTCCTGTCTACAGCTTTTCCATGGTGAGGAGATGATGCAGAGCATGCAGGACTCTGCCTTAGGAGTGACAGAGACATGGAGGTCTGAGATTCTGTGCACTGTCTACACCCTGGCTCAGGCAGCAGTTAAACTACCAACCAGACTACCAGGAGGAAGTTAACTGTGAGGAACATGGTACTGCTATGCCTGGCCTTGAGCTCCTCTGCCATCCCTGATACGTGTTCTCTCCCTTGGGTGGGTTTTTCTTCCTCAGCTGAACTATTGGCATGGCAACAACCCCTTCATAATATTAAGAAATTAAAGGAGAAGACCATATGTAGACTAGTGTGTATGTCGCATGCATATAACAAACATGGTTGTTGACTCTAACAGCGGCAGGGGATCGGGGTGGTGGTGGCTAGGAATAAATAGGATGGACCAGTGGAACCAGCAGGACTCAGGTTTCCTGTCACTTCTGTATTCCATGACAAGAATGGTCATGTTGAGTTTTCCCCCATGCCCAGCTCACAGACATCCTTGCTGTGAGCTTTAGTTTTAGCTTTGGAGAATGCTTCTGGAATGTGAATAGGATGAATAGGTTTTAAAATATTCATTGGTTACATCTCCTGATTTCTCTGGTGGAATGAGCCACTGCTGTCTACTGGGTTGGTGCCTGCTGAGGGCTAGGACCCCTGTGGACATGTGGGCAGAAATTAAGCAGGTCCCAAATCTGTGGTCTAAAAGCCGGATTCAACGTATGGCTGTGATTTGGTGATGCAAACATTTAAAACATGAGTGAGTTAGTTGCTAACATTTAAATTCTAGTTTTCATGGAAAGGACACTTTCACTGCTTTCCTTGAGGAAACAGAAGTTCCCACATTCCTGCACCATGTCGTCCTAGTTTGATGAGGCACAGCGTTTCCCACAAGACTTGGCACCCCTTCAGTTACCCTGGCTCAGAGCCCATCCCTCTCTCATTTTCCGCCTGGCATGACTGTTATATGAACTAACCAGCCGGGCCCAGCAGGCACTGTAGTTTACAGGCCCTCCAGCCATAGTTCTCAAGCGTGATTCGGGGACCCACACCCACTGCATCACTGAGCACTCCCGAGAAGCACAGACCACCCATCTACCCAGCCCTGCTGAGCCCAAGGGGAGCATCCAGCAACCTGCAAATGGTTGACTAGGCCCCCTGCCCAGGTAGCCCCAAAGCTCCTGTGTTGGAAACTCTTGCCTAAGGTATGGCGCAAGTGCCGGGAAGTGAGAATTGTTCTCCGTGTGGACCCTTCAGTGTAAGTCTCCTGAGAGCTGAGGAGAGAGTCCTTTTGTTTGTGGAGTCTCACTTGCTTTCTCTGCAGGGTGGTAAGTTGGCTACCTAGTTAGCTAATTCTGTAGGCCTGAGCGCTCATAATTAGCCTCTGTAAAGAGCTCACTAGGTGCCAGTGCTTGGTAAACATTTGACTCTTACCCGGAAGATGTCTTTAACCCTAACTGTGGCTGTGGTTCTCTTTGTGAACCCAGAGAAAGCAAGAGGAGTAAGGGGGCGCCTTAGATGTCACCGGAGGGCGGGGAGCCCTCGGCCCCCTGCCGTTCTGCCTCTCCTGTTAAGCACTACACTAGCCTGTCTGCTAGGCAATGACAGGTCCTGTGGGCAGCACCTTAGACTAAAGCTGACAGGTCTCTTACGGCAGGCAAGGGACAGATCCTCCCAAGTAAGGAAGCCGTCAGGAATAAAAAACACAAGTAGTGCCCTTCCCTGCCTGTGTGCAAAAAGGACCTTCATAGAGGGAGGAATATGGCCTCGTGGGAGGGAGAGGGAGAGACAGACAGACAGATACACACACACACACACACAGAGAGAGAGAGACAGACAGACAGACACACACACACACACACACACAGAGAGAGAGGGGGGGGAGCAGAGAAAAGAGCAAGAGGAGAGGAGAGAGTGTGTACCAGCCAGGCTCTGGAACTCCACAGGCCCCCTCAGGGCCTCAGTTCATCTCTTAAAATGGTGCACCATTGGGAGAACGCGTTCGTCACCTCAAGCCTCATTTTCCTCGTCTGTGAAATGAGAACAATACCTGCTTCACAGTGGCTGGGAAGATGAAGAGAACAAATAGGTTTATAATAAGCATTGGTCCCAGTCAGTGGTGACGATCCTAAGCACAGCATCCTCGCCATCTCTTGACAGTTCTAGAAATACCTTGTATCACTGTCATGATGATGGAAAAGCTGGGATCCTCTCTGGCCATAGGAGGAAGCCTTTCAGACCTCATTTCCTAAATGTCTTTTCTCATTGCCCCACCTCTGCCCGACACATGTTCCAATTCTTTGACTTGAAAAAGCATCTCAGGGATCTGTCTTTACAGAATGGGGTGGAGAAGGATTCTGGGAAGATTAGCTCCTGCTTATAACCTTAGGGTTGTCTCCCAGGCATGCCCGGGATGAAAGAGCCTTTGTATCCATTGCCACTCAATTCCCAGGGCAGGAAATGGAGTCTCTCCTCTCTCTCCTGACTCTGGAAGAATCCCATGATATAATTAAAAGAAAGTGATTTTGAAAGTAGGTTGTCCTGGCTCTGACTTACCAGCTCTGAGAAAGTCACCTGACCTCTCTGCACAAAGGTCATTGACATCTTCCTAATGTTAGCAGGTGCATGTGAATGGCAGTCATCCTCCATTCAGGGAAGACGGGTCATTTGTGAGGAAATACCAGATAGAAAGAGCAGAACAAATGTGAGCTGTTGGGTCTCACAGAGAGAAGCCAGTGGGAATAGACTCAACTGAAGTGGTGATAGATACCATTAATTGAGTTGCTCGGCAGTGCTCAGTGTGGTGCTAAGTATTTTATATGTATCATCGCATTTAATCGTCTCTAATATTTTGGAGTGTGTGTGTGTGTGTGTGTGTGTGTGTGTGTGTGCCTCTGTGTGTGTCTCTCTGTGTGTACATACATGTACATGTTGGTGTGCACACATGTTGAGACCAGAGCTGACACTGGGCATCTTCCACTATTGAGGCAAAGTCTCTTACTGAACCCAGAGAATACCAATTAGTCAGACTGACCAGCCAGCAAGCTCTAGGAATTAACTGGTCTGAGTTTTCTTCTCCCTCCTCCCCAGTGCCAGTGTTACAGATATGAGGTACCATGCCCAGCGTTTCTGTGGGTGCTGGGGATCTGAACTCAGATCCTTATGCATGTCTGGCATTTTACCTACTGAGCTAATGCTGCATCTTAAATTAGGGGAGGATTATTATGTCCATTTCAAAGGTGAGAATATTGAAGCTCAGTGAAGTAGCATAGGTTACCCCAGGTCTGCAGCTAATTGACTGGCTGGATTTGCAGGTTGCAGTAGGCCTTTTCTATATGCCGTGAGAAGTAGAGGGGCTCCTGGGTGTACCCCTTCCATCTAAAAGTCACTCATGCTTCTAGCCTACAGAATGCTTCCTTTGAGGTCCTCTACACCTCTTCTATAGCAGCCAGCACTTACTGTTTCATCTGTCCAAAGTCCCTATCCTTAATTAAGTCTGGATTTTATTCCAGTTTCAAGTCCTTAGACACATCTTCATTTGCATGAGAGTCTCCGCTACCCACATACAGTTCTCTAGAAAGTGGACAGCCCTCATGCTGTCTGCTCCCCAAAGGCAGGTTGGAACCCTAAGGCAACGCCCCAGTGACATTCATTCCTTCCTTGTGCCCCAAAGCCACTCACAAATGCTTAAGTGAATGAAAATTATCAGAGCCAAGAGCAGCTCATTCCCACAGACCCTTGCTAGGAATGCCTGACCACCTCTTCCCTTGAGTGTGGATGGAATCCAGGTTTCTGGTCATCTGGAGAGAAGACGAAGCTGCCACCAGTAGTCATTTTGGAAGGCTACAGGAAGAGGCAGTCCCAGCCTCTGTGACCTTTGAGATGGGCACATGGGGGCAGCAGCTTCAGGAGGCAGTCTGCGAGTCCCCATGACTGAAGAAGGGAGCCCACACTTCACAAAAATGCCTCAGAGAGCCCTGTGGGAGCTGTCTTTGGGCTTTGTCAAGTGCAGAGTTAGCTGGGTTCCATATTTAGAGGAAAGAGAAGAGACTTTTAGAAACTGGCCCTTGCCACAGCTCCTGAATAGGGCATAGAATAGCAGAATTCTAAGAAAACAATGACACGCAACCAGGTGCTTTAGCATATCCATTCATTCATTCATTGACTTCATTCATTCACCTTCCACTATACACCAGACACTGTTTCAAGGGACAGACAGGCCAGTCCTTATTCTTGTGTGGCTACAGTCCAGGGGGACAGGGAGAGACAACGAATAAACCAACCACAGAGGAAGACTAATTTTGTATCATAAGAGACAAACTGACACGGTGGAAGTTTGTCATAGAGGTGTCTTGGGACGGAGGGGCAAGTTGAGATTGGGTAGTCAACAAAATGTTCACTTTGATGAGGTCCCTGAGGCTGGACCTACATGTTAAAGTGGTACCAGTTACAGGAAGATATGGGATCATGGTATTCCAGGGAGAGGGCCCAGCTTAGGCAGAAGCACTGTGTTTACAAAGGGATTTTCTACGGTGGTGGGACAGAAGAGAGGTCTGGGTACGGAAGGGCCTGGCAGTGCTCTAAATGCATGGCCTACAGTGTGCATTTATCCTCTCTCCATGCTGTAATGTTTTGGAAACTGGAGTCCAGAGAGATTACCCACACTTCCAAGGTCACACACCTTCTGAGCGATGGAGCTTTGATATGAACGTGAGCACTCTGGAAGTGAAGCTATTCTTTTAACTGGTGTGATACAGTCACTGTGAACTCCCTTGAATGATCAATGGACAGAGCCAGGATAGGGGCGACAAGGCTCCTGGAAGAGGTAGCACATTCCCAAGGGGAACGAGGAGAGAGCTGGCACTTAGATAGGGTTGCGGCTGCATGCCAGGCGTTGGATGGCATGCTTTCTCATCCATTATCCTTACCCTAACCCTGCTCCAACGTAGCCTGTGCAGATGACGGAAATACACACTCAGAGAGGTGATATGTCCTGTCCAAGGCCACTCAGCTAGCACCAGATTGCCCCACTGGGTCCAGATCTATCTGCCCTGGCATCAGGGCTTCTCTGACCCTCGACATTTAACTGCCTCCTTTTTTGCTTCATTATTTATTTATCCTCCTCCTCTAAGAGTGAAAATAGATATCTCCCTGATGATGGGAGCCTGACCAAAAAATGTACTTGTTTGCCTGGAAATGCAGTGGCTACCTGTCAGCTAACATGCATTTTTTTCTCCAAATTGCCAGATATCTGGAAGGGAGGAGCTTCATAGGATCCCTTACTGTCATGGCACCTGATGGCCAGGCATGAGCACACAGGCGTTCCATAAATAAATGCCAGGCCACATAGCTCAGGGCCTCTGCAAAGCTTTATCCAGGGGTCCTTGCAGTTGCCAGAAACAGGCTCGTGAGTCACCATTCCTACCCCACTCTCCCTGAGGCGGACTTCTTGTCTCCCAAGAGGCCCTGAGAACTCCTTTTAGCCACTCTTTCCTTCCTGCTTTAAAGTCTGGGTGTGAGAATAGCCACCATTCATATAACAGGCATTCCTCTGTCCCTATGGCCGGGTCCCTGGGGTTCTGTGTTGGAGCAGGATAGATTGTCCTTCTCCCAGTGAGCTTGCATGTCAGAAAGGCCCTGAGAACATTTAAAAAGTAAACAAATAGACATACACATATATTAGTTTCAGATGGTGATAATTGCTAAGAAGATAAAATGGGAGAAATGACCTGGATGGAGAGCGACTTGGGACAGAGAGTGAAAATCTCTTGTTTTGTTTCATTTATACCTGTCTTCTCTGTCTTCCTTGGATCTCCATCTTGTTTTCTGTCTGTCTGTCATCTGTCTGTCTGTCTCTTTCTCTGCCTATCAGGTGTAGTCATACTCATGTAGACACATGAACATCTATGAATTCTTCTGAGGACTTTTTTTCATCCCTTGTCTCCTTCATCACCACTTTTCTCTAGACCATTTCTGATGCCCACTCAGGACTAGATGCCAAGCATGGTTTATCTTGTTCCCTTTCTTTGCTGGCCAGAAATGACCTCTACATGCCTGTTCTGTGTAAGACAGGCCTGACGAGCATGTATTAAAAAAGCACTGAAGGCCTACATATTTCTACACATGTAGTTACCCAGGTGTAACAGATGGCAAGGCATACCCTGTGTCTGCTGCCAGGGGATCGTTATTACATGAAAAGAAGAACATTCACATACAGATGTATAGTTGTCCCTCTGTAGGAGATCTGTTTCAGACTCTCCTGTGGATAACCAGTATCTGAGGATGCTTGATTCTCCTTTGTAGAAGGAGTGTGTTTGCTTGAACCTGTGCACATCCACCTGTGTGCTGAAATCACACGAAGACACTTGGGATTCCACACAATGCAAACACCAAGCAAATAGTTATATTACAGTTTTAGGGAATAACAAGGAGAAAATATAATCTGTACATGTTCAATACAGATGCAAGTTTTCCCCAAATTTCTTTGATTTATCTACAACATGTTGAGCCTGGGAATATGGAACCCAGAAGGGAGAAGGCAAATGCATACATAGCTCAAGCCTTTGGCACGTTGCCTTAGCTTTTTTTGTTTTTGTTTTTGTTTTTAATTCAACAAGTTTCCAAGGCTGTTCCATTGTGAATCAGTTCCCAGACTATTTTACTCAACCTCGAAACACTTCATTGAACACTTACTTGTGTGCAGTGGGAAAGGGTCACTGAGGGTGGAGCCTGTGCCCTCTTGTTTGATCGTCCAGGATGAAGAGAATGAGGATGCCAATTGAACAGTGGGCAGACTTGTAAATAGAAGTGCCCAGAAGCCTGAGAGTACCCATAAGAAGCTCTTGCCTATTCCAGGTACCTTAGGACTGTATGAAGGGGTTGTCCTTGGAAGTGTGTGTGTGTGCGCGCACGGGCGTATGTGTGTGTATGCACATGCACATGCATGTGTACTCACATATTCACAGGGTGTAGTGCATGGGTATGCACATGTTTGCTACACTCTGTGATGAGTGTGTGAGCACACATGCCTGTGCAAAAGCCAGAGAAGAATATCAAGTGTCTTTATCACTATGCCTCATTGCTTTGAGGCGGGATCTCTCGGAGAACCAGAAGCTCACTGTTTGGACTAGGCTGGCTGGCCAGCAAGCTCTTGGGATCTGCCTGTCTCTACTCTTCAGTACTGGGGTTGCAGGCATATAGCTATCTCTGACTTTTCACATGAATGCTGGGGATTCTAGTACACATGCTTGCAGAGGAAGGACTCTTACCCTCTGAGCCACCTCCTCAGGCCCCTGGAACATTTTTAAAGACAGTAAGAACCATAACTCATTTTGTTTAAAAGGACAGTGAACAAGTCAATGAAAAGTGAAAGATAACTGAAGCTGGCACACAGAGCCTGGCACCTCAGCTTGAACCCCAGCGTAACTGGGAGGAGGCATCAGTTACTAGAGGAGAGAGCACAGGAGCTTTTTAATGATGGGGGTGATGCGGTTCAGAATGCTGTGATCAGGTTAGAATTTGATTTATTTGGGCTGTGGCTCACAGGGCAAATAATGTGTTCAATGTGATCTTTAAAATAAATTACAGAGATCAAAAGGGAGCAGAGCAGGAGAGTTTCTGAGTGTACATGAAGGTGTGACGTCTCAGAGTTCACTTAATTAAAGGGGCCAATGCAAGAGGCTGTTGCCTGTCATTTGAGATGTGTTGCTAGAAGAGCCCCAGGTCTCCTTTTCTCAAGTGGGGAATGCAAATCGCCTCTTCAGCACACTCACTCTTTTGCTGTGGATACTGCTGTAGTTTATCATTTGGCAGAGCCCACATTTACAAGGGGAAATAAAAGTCACGGCGAAGAATGCTCTACATCTTGGGGATCACAGATGTTTCACACTAAGCAACCCGATGCCCTCTGCTCTGCAGCATGCTCCGCCATCTTGCAGGGTTCTCAGCAGATGGTGGTGGCCTTTTCTGCTCCCCGCTATCCCAGGAGGAGACAGGGACCATCAGAGTGGTGGCTAAATGCTCAGATACTGGAGCCAGCCTGTCTGAGTCCAAAGCCCAGCTCTGCTATTTACTAGTCTGATGCCCTTGGGGAACTAACTGCCTTTCCTGGGTGTCAGTTTTCCCAAGACAGAATTAGCAAGCTTTCCTCACCAGGATATCTGAGGATTAAGTGCACAGATACGTTCAAAGGGCTTAGTCAGTGTCTGGTGTGTGCAGAAAGCTCAATAAATATTAGTATTATCTCAGTGCAACAGTCAAGCTTTCAGAAGACAAATCTGGGCAAACAAGAGTGGGATCATTGATGGCTGAGGCTGAGAGGCCTGCACCTGGGAGTGTTGACCTGGTCTGACTTGCGGAGTATTGTTTCTACATGGATCCTACTGGTTTCTCTTTGGTTTGTTTCACATACTGGCTCCTGCTAGGATTTTCTGTGAGGCAGGAGGCCTCAGGTGTGCCATTTTCACCTCTGAAGTATTTCGGCCAGTGTTGTGTTTTTCTAGGGATTAGGTCATTATTCCATATAATAGCCACATCCTGTGCAGCATCAGGTGAGCTTGGAAGATTGGCTAGAATATTAAGACCAAATTCTACCCCCACCTCAATGACTAATCACTCTGTAGGCAGGCTCCTCCTATGACCTGGACTTCAGGATGCTGTCTCATAGGCCAAGTCTGCTGGGCTAGACTAGGGAACGCAGTTCCCCATACCCTTGGGGCAGATATGGCCCAAGGTGTCTTGTCTGATCCTCATGTAATTGGTCCACTTGAAGTCCTAAAGTTAATTTTGTGGTAAATGGTAATGAGTAATATGTGGGAGGTTTCACATGAGAGTTTAAATTAAAGCTCCTAGGCATGAGAGCAGTCAGTATAGCCCAGGCCTCCACGTTCCTTGTCTCAAGGACTGGAAATGCTGAGGAAAGCAGCTTGCTTGCTTGCCGGTGTTACGGTCGTGCAGCTCACTCTCATCCCTCAGCCAGCCTTAGAGAGGGAGTACAGGACAGAGGAAAGGGGAACATGTCTTAGCCGCTGTGTGGACAGTCTTGGGGTCCTTCCAGCTTCCTTTACTGCCCTTGTCTACTTCCTAGGTTTTCCCTCTGAAGCTATGCGTGAACACAGGCAATAAGGTGTTTAATGCTTGCTCCCAAATAAGTAGCAGAGTCAGGACTTGAACCCAGACCTTCTGGATGTCAATTTAGAGTTAACTTCCCAAATGAGATGCCTTAACTAACTCTAAGAGAGGCTGTTGGTAGTGCCTGCTCAGGTCTAGAGGTTGAGAGATGGGTCAGACAACGTCCCCACTTTAGCACCTCGCTGTGACCAATCTAGTATATACAGTCATTCAACCTATAGTTGTTCACAGAAATCAAGGTTTGGGTGTTGAAATGATATGTGATATGAATAACAGTGTGATTTTGAACTACTTTATACACACACATATACACCAAACACCGTGTTCAATATTTTGCCTGTATTGTCTTGTACATAGTTACAATACTCTTCCATAGACAATGTGAGTTCAAGCAGGACCGACAATACTATACAAGCAAAAGTTCTGCATGACCTGGGTGTAGTTGCAATCACCATTTCACACATGAAACTCCAGAACAGAAAAGGAGAGCATTTTGCCCAAGATCACACAGCCCTGAATTCACAGGCTTCCCAGTTTCCTGGCCTCCCAGCCTCCACCTTGGCTGTGTTATGCTGACCAGCCACCCTTCTCCTCCAGGACGGTATGGCTGCCGAGCTCTCCTACACTGGCAGTGTGTAAAAGCAAGAGCATTGTAGTTTAAGTCACCAACCCCCAGGGCTTCTCTTGCTGTTTCAGTGAGATGGAAGCTTTTCTCTGCCATACACTGTGCCTATGAAAACAGAACAGGACTGGGCTGAGGGGCGAGGAGAAGCCTCGGAGAACTAGAATTCTCTCATCTTTTCAAGTAAGAACCCGCCGTAACCAACATGTCTTCACTCAGCTCCCAGAGGAGATTCCATTCCTCTCCTGCCAAGTTCTTCACCTGACAGTTTAGTGAGTCCCTACTTACACATGTTCTGCTGGCCTTGGGCAGGCATGCATCGAGACAGTACCACTTTGTAATTTAGTTGATTGCCCAACACTGTTTTCTGGATAACTTGAATTATGGTTCATCTTTAGCAAAGGCCAGAGAAACAGCATCCAGTCAGATTTTTGCCTCTCCTCTTCGGCAGGTTTCCCTTGCTGCTAATACTTCCCATGGCTGAGACTATGGCACATCATTTCACCTCACTGTAAGAGCAGACATAACTTGTGTGTCACGAGAGAAACCCTGCCAAGAGGTAGAAGTGTGATGGAAGGGGCGGGAAACACCCCACCTACTTGTCCTAATCACATGAGTATCTAAGCCTTGCCGCAGGAGTCAGAGCATCCCTAGTGAGAGTTATCATTTCTCTAAGTGTCTCTCTGCATCTGTCTGTCCACGCAGAGGGAAGGAATCCATCAAAACGAGAGAAGGAGCAGACAGATCAATGGATACGTAGGATGCTAAAGCATATGGCTGAAGTCTAGAAGGATGCACACCAAACTGTTCACAGTAGAACACAGAGAGCAATCAGCTGTTGGCTGTGGCCAAGAGAGGGCTTTGGTTTTCATGCAATAAACTCACAGAGTTGTTTAGACAGAGTTACCTTTCCAGTAAGCCCAGAGTGTGTTTTCTGTGATTCACTACTGAAAGCTGATGTCATGGGAAAAATATTTCAAATCTATAAAGCACCCCAGCTCTCTTGTTCATAAAATGGGATTCTTGTGAGAACAGGAGGAGGTTAAATGCTATTGGAAGTTGTTGATGGACTGTTGGTAGCCATCAGTTCTTCATTACCTGTGACTTGAATTATTAACAGCACGTAGGTGGGTCTGAGGGTCAGCGATAAAGAAGACCTCTGGACAGGAAGCTGCCGAGTGAAGGGCGCAGAGGCAAACAGGAACTGCAATCTACTTAATGCAGTATGAACTGCACTCCTAATTCTGGCTGTGTATACCCCTTCCTTTCAGCCTGCCAGGATTTATTTTCTCTTCTGGAAATATACAGGGTTGTCAGGCATCTTATCTGGTAAGGTCACTAGGAGCATGAGCCTGAAGCCATTGATTTCATTTCTGACTATGGCTTGCTATCACATGTCTTTGGAAAGATGACTGACATTTGAATTCTTTTTCTTGCCTGTAAAATGAGAATAGTGCGGTGGTCTCTTGCATCTTGGGCACTGCAGATCCCTTGGTAGATACCAAAACCCACAGATGGTCAAGTCCCTTAAATAACCCGTACACAGTCTCTTGTTCTTTAAGTCACTTCCAGACCACTTAAAATACTTAATACATTGTAAAGCCTGTACAGATCAGCTATACTACATTGTTCAGGGAACAATGACCCAAAAAGTGCACATGCATGTCATGTAGACACTGTTATAAAATAGTTGTGATTCATGAGGGTTGAGTTTGTGGATGTAATAGATGCCAGCGTGGGTGCTCAAATGTAACTGTTATTCAAGATTATCTCCAGGATTGGACAAGCTCATGCACACAAAGCGCTTGACAGGATCCTAGCACAGAATAACTGCTTCATTAAATATCGATTTTGTTTTTATTTGTACTTTATTTATTGTGTGTGTCTGTGTGTAGGTTTGCACATGTGAATGTTATCTCTACAGAAGGGGGTGTTGGGTCCCCTGGAGCAGAAGTTACAGGCAACTGCGATGCACCCAAATTCAGGCCCTCTGCAAGAGCACTACATACCTTAGTCACTGAGCCATCTCTCAGCCGCCTCCCACCACCACTCATACTTTTAGAGATTTTAACCCTACTTCTCACCAAGTATATTGCAAGTCACCCACATTCCACGCTAACAATTTTAGCTGTAATACATTTAAAAGGGAATTTTATGGTTTGGCTTTTGAAAGCATTTGGCAAAGAGTAAAGTAGGGCTGTGAGCCCTCAGCAATCACAGGACACATTTGAAAAATCCCTTCAGAGGGAGCAATTCAAGGGAACAAATTGTTTTCAAATATAATGAAAATTTTATGGCTATCAAATTTAACAATTAATGATGTTTATGTAACATCCCATTATGTAGATATTTAATTAAACATTTATTCATTTTGATTTTACAATTTTCTCTTTTTTATATTTGAAGCAAAATTTTTTGTCTTAAAATTTCAGGAAATAGATGCAGGCAGTTAAGAAAACCCCTCTGGCCACTTTCCCCACAGCCAGGGCTCAGCAGAGCCAGGCAGGATTACATGTAGAATGGACCATCAAATCCAACTATGAATGGAATGGAGACGTTTCTTCTACTTTATGTGGGGACTCTGGGGTCTAAGGTAGTGAATGACTTGCCCAAAGAAGAATTTTGTTTCCCAAATGTAGCAATCTGAGTACTCCCAGATCCATATATATCTTTGTAATGTAATATATATATATATATTACAAGCAACTGTGATGCACCCAAATTCAGGTCCTCTGCAAGAGCACTACATATCTTTTAGCCACTGAGCCATCTCTCCAGTCACCTCCCACCATAAAGGATCTGCAAGGACTGGTTTGCAAAGATCTGGGGAGTAATTGCAGCTGGTCAAAACAGACAGTCACAAGAAATCTCGGGAGGCCCACAAGGCTCAGCTGTGGGGCAACTGCAGGGTAGAATCAACAGCTCTTTGAATACTAGCTGGGCTGTGTGTAAAATGCAGGCAGGTGTTCTCACCAGATCTCTATCAATGGGGGCATTAGCGATCAATCTCGGGCAGCCTGGCCTCTCCACTAGGAGGAGAGTATGGTAACCAAGAGCAGTGGCAGCATTCAGACCACTAAGAGCAAACCTGGACAGAGCTGTCACCTCTGTGCCCTCCCGAACAACGCAGCAGCTACAGGGAATGTAGAGAATGATCTTGGAATGACAGAGAGCTCAGACGTTTCTGGGCCACCCCAAGGAACACGAGCGCACCAGGCTGCTGCCATCATAGCGAGGCCGTGTCCGTGGGGTGGTATAGTAGATGGGTGTCCCCTACTCAGAATCATGGGGTTCAGTGGTCATCTGCGAAGTTCAAGGCATGTCCAGAGGGTGAAAGGCCTTTCCTGTCAATAGGAAGGATATGGGCTCAGGCTATCTCTGAGTCCCTACCATGTGCCGTGCTCAAATATTTAAGAAAGGAAGAAGAAGATGAAGGATCTGGACTGTAGACATGTCAGTCGTGAGCATTCCTCATCTCCAGCATGAGGCTTCTGCCTTATATCTTTGAGTTGGTGAAATGGCCTTTTCTTGGTCGTTAGGACAATAAGGCACTTTTTTTATTTTTTGCTATCTTGTGCCCCTCCCCAGTCACTAAGGATCGGGAGACTGAATAATTCAAGATCACAGAAGAGATAAGAGGAGGAGAATGACAGATTGCATTCATTGTCACCTTACGCTGTGGAGCATAGGGCCATTGGCGAACATCTCTGAGACTCAGCTTCTTCATCTGAAGAATGGTCACCAAGAAAGCACGCTTTGGCCTCACTTGAATACAAGTGCTTGCCACGAAAGCCTGGCAACCTTAGTTCAGTCTTCAAACCCACAAAGAGCTGGGTGTTGTGAGGTGCGTCTGAGATCCCAGCGTTCCTATGATGAGATGGGCAGTGAGGCCTTGAAGCTTGTAGGCCATCTAACGTGGAAAGTGTAGAGAGGTGGAAATAAGAGAGACATTGCCTCAAAACAAAGTGGAGGGAGAGAACTACTGAATCCTAAAAGTTGTCCTCTGATTACAGATATGTGCACACCTGCACTCACATGTCTCAACCACACACACACACACACACACACACACACACACACACACACACACACACTACTCATGGAAGAGAAGAGAAACAGGGAAAGAAGATAAGATGAAAAAAGGAAGGGAGGGGAGGGGAAGGGAGGGAAGGGCAGGGCCCCTGAAGAGCATAGTAGTTGGTGCGGCAGAGGCCACACAGACTCAGTTCCTTTTCCTGATTCAAGGTCAGAGTGGTCAAGCCAGAAACCAGTGGCATAACTTGCTGCTCAACCCGAAGAGGCCAAGCAGCACTGGGCAACTGCATCTGTCACGGGACTCTACAGAAGGCCAAGACATAGCTCTGAACCTCAGAAATGACAAGCAGGACATTAGACTGGGAAGGGAAGGGTGTGCCAGGGCCTTTCATCTGGCCGACCCTTCTGGTTCTGCCACAAGTTTGCTTCATTCCATCTGTCAAGTCTTGGTAATTCTCTGCTTCTGAGCATCCTGCTCTGGGCAGCAAGGGCAGGAACCTGACCTGAAGGTTCATCCTGGTTCAGCAAACACAGAACAGCGTAGTGCCACTTAACGGTCCCCTTTGAGTGTCTTCAAGGAGAGGATTTGTAGACAGCCTGAGACCCTGGAAGTAGCTAGAAAGATTCAAGGCAATGATGCCAAGCTTTACTCCCAAGTGACACTATTAACCAAGGAGCTGCCGCAGATCTCCTGGGAATGTCTAACTCGGCCTCTCCTGCTACCCAGTGCCTCTCTGGGTTAGGAGGAAGAAAAATCACTAACATGACTTAGGTATCACAGGCGCAGTGCAGTGCAAGCCAGATCTAAGGAAGGACTGCCGCAGAGTTTCTTTTTAGAGGTATAAACACAAAACAGAATGGGGAAGAAGGCATGGTTTGCCTTTCTGAAAGCCAACGATGCCAGGGGCAGGGGTGTTTCGCATTCCTGAAAAGCTGTGTGCTAAGAAAACTCATTAAATCCGTCCCACTTAAGATGCAGCAGAAGGCTCCATCTCTAAGGGCACAGGAATGCCCTTAAGTCCACCTGTTTGTAAATACAGACTTTGTCTGACCGGGTTTTTAAAGCATGTTTCCTTAGCTGCAACTTTCCTGCAAAGAAGGGTTCAGATATGGTATTCGTCAGAGAAATGGTTCTATCCTTTCTCAAGGTTCCTTTCTGATCTGGAAGTCTAGGAGCGCTTCAGATATAAGGAAAACACATACACCATTCTTCCTTGGCCAATGCATCTAGGTCCCATCTCTGGAGGGCCCACCTGAGTCCATGCTGTCTCTCCTTGGTAATGTCTCAATCACTATCACCAGATAAAGCCACAGGGGCAGCATTGTCCCAGAGGTTCAGTTCAGAGCCAAACTTGGGGTTCAGTGGGATTTGGAATTGATTCAGCTTCCATGATTCTGGACATTGTGTGTTACAGTAACAAGACTGTTAGTGCCCTGAGGCTACGTGATTGGCTTCTGCATGGCCAGTATGGAGGAGGCACGGATAAATAACGATGAGGGAACAAGGAAACGATAACAGGCACTATTGCACTCTACTAGTCGGCCGTGTGGCCTTCATCTAGTTACATAATTGCTCTGAGCCTCAGTTTCTGCATCCATAAATGGGGAGAGTTTCTACCTTGTAGAATTTTCATAAGGACCAAATGGGACAAAATACACAGAGCATTTAGCATTCTGCCTGAAATACAGCACTCAAGTACTATTTATTCCTCTCATCATTATTTCTATCCAAGACTCCTATTTTGCCCTTTGCAATAAATATTCTATGAGAGTAAGGGTAACTGTCTCCATTGGACATGAGAGAAAACTGGCTCAGGGGTGTCAGGAAGTACCCAAGGTCACAGGCAGAAGGGGACCCCTGGCTGTGGGCGTCTTTCATTCTGACACTGTGGAAGCCCCTCATTCCTGCCTGTGGAAGTTTTGAGTGCTCAGGGAAGACTGAGAAATACAAAAAGGGACCATTTGAACCACACACACACACACACACCCTGCTCTGCTCTTGGGTGAGGGGTTTTCCTTGGGGGTGCAGATCTTTTGCTCATGCCCCAAGGCTGCTCTCAGCTCCTCTTAGTGTTGCTGACCTCCCTCTCGGGCCCAGTGCTCCATGCAGGCCCTGCTGGTTCCCTGAGCAAGCCTGTGTGCCTGCAGAGCTCAGCAGGGGAGGTCAGGGGTGGGAAGGCAGTGCTCAGGGAGCCCAGAACCTGCAGGGGGACTCCCAGTTCCTTTCCACGGGGATGCTGCCGTGCTGGGTGTTAAAGAGCAAGCGCAGTGGGCCCTTGAAAATGTACCATGGGTGTGCTGCCTGCAAGGACAGAGCAGACCTGGATGCCTCCGTGACACTACCTACCGCCATAGGCCCGCAGAAGGCAAAGGCCCAGATGTTCCTCAGTGCAGTCTTCTGCTCTGCTGATGGGGAGGAAGTGAGGAATGGTCTGAGGGAGTGGGGCACAGGAGAATCTAGAAACTTCACACTGCAGAAGAAAGCTCCCTGGTTACCCCCTCCCCAGCCCTTTAGAGATTGCCTTTTTTCCCCTTCTCCATGCTAAACGCAGGTTCCTATGGGAGTGAAAAGCCCCAGAGGTGGACAAAACAAGAGGCGGGCACGTGCCAAGTCAGGAAACCCATCGCTGGAATAACACCTGCTGGCGGGGTAGAATGTTCCCCTTGAGGACCTGCACACATATTCAAATTACAGCTTTCCCTTACATGCAGGGCGCTTATCTTCGCCACAGTAGCCCTTCCCCCTAGGGTTAAAATAGAGGGGAGAGAAGGGCCCTTTTCTCCCTTTGGTATGAATTAGTAGCATGTGGTTTAAATATTGATTTTATGAGAACAATGTCCCATTTTAATATTCAGTGTTAGTCACAGAGCTCTGTTAAAGATTGGTAAGTAAGGCCAGGAGACAAGACAGAGTGGCAGGGACAGCCGGAATAGAGAGGCCATGCAGGCGGCAGACGCGTCATCCATCAGCCATCCAGTCATCCTTATAATTGACTGGGGGAAAGGATCCTCACCTCTTAGCGCTTTTGTTTTACTAACACTACTTAAGGCAGTGGAGGCATCCAGCAGGCTCTGTGGCTCATTGTCGTCAGCATTTGGGGCAGGCTCCATAAGGGATGACAGGACTTCTTAGAATCCCACGAACAGCTCTCACTAACAGATCCCTGACTTCCAATGTACTGAAGCCAAGGGCTGGACAGCAGCAACAAATGAAAACTTAGTATTATTTCAGAATATTCTGGCAAGTAGAAATCCTATTTTGGGGCATTTATATCACCCTATAGAAGCAGTAGTTGTTCAATGTCTTCACATCGTGAGAAGTTTAAGGCCAAACATAAGAAAACTTTCTCACATCTCTGTCAGAGCACCAGGGGAAGGTAGCATTTCTCTCTTTCTGAGGCCATTGTGCCTTTAATTGGGATATTATAAGGATGGGTGTTGGGATGAAACCCCATAGAAAGCTTCTGCAGTTTTGGGGTCTCACAAGTTCCTTGTGCCAATATTTTATTCACACAACACCTTGATTATGCTTCGCACCTCTTAAGAGTTATGGTAGAACCTGGACCTTATAGCACAGAATTATAGTTCTAGCTCTTAGAAGGCTGAAGCAGGAGGATGTAGGTTCAAGGCCAGACTGGGCTACTGATTGCGTTTGAAATCACACACAAGTCATCACAATCCATAAAGATCTGGAGTGTTTTAGAATGGTCCAGAACTATAGAACAAAGACCATGGAGCATGGATAGAATGCAAAAGAAACTCATTCAGGAAAGGAAGAAGCAGACACAGCTTAGATTGCTGAGTCTCCTAGTAAGTGGCTGTGCGGTTATCACTGTGATCTAAAGAAAAATAAATTGGTTAAACTTAGCCCGGGATGAAGCTACTCTTCAGAAGGCAGACTGCCTCCCCTCAAAGACTCACCTTTATTGAGGGTGGATGAGGGGGGAGCATCAGACCGAGTAGCATTTGTTGTTATGTGAAACTGATTAAGGCAAGGTCTACTCTGCCTCTCCAAGTCCTTTCATAAGGACTCATGATAAATTCCTGCCAGGCTACGATTGTACCAGAGAAAGTAATGTAGCCTCCTTAGAAAGCTGTGCATGCTTTCCATGCCAGAAAATTAAAACTGTTTAAGCTGGTATATTTTTTCTTTCCTTTTCCCCCCATATGCCTTGGTTGCCAGAGAACTCAGCCAGACCCTCTGCTGTTTCTGTCTGCTTGGCTATGATGGCTGCATTCCCTGATGCTGCTTCTGATAGTAAACACAACCACTTCAGGCCATTGGTAATCCACCGTGTGTTTTCAGCTGTCAGTCATTTCACATACTGGACGAAGTGAGTGCTCTTAAATCTCGTATTTTGAAGATGAAGTGAAAAAAAAATAGGGACAATTAATAAAATAATCATGAAGCCCTTTAACAGATTTGAAAGGTGGGCTAGAGGACCTCAGTCACAATTTTTGGCCTCACCGGTCATAAAAGGGCAGACACAGGACTCTGCACCCTTGACCCCCATGTCCTTAGTCACTGTTGTTGGTAGTGTGCTATGTTGAACCTCTGCAGCTACCTTGAGAAACACACTCGTCAATGAGTGATGCCTTGAGAGCCAGTTTAGGTTGACCAGTTACCTGCTTGCAGGCTTGTATGTGTGGGTTAGATCAAACATGTGTCCTACACCTATCCTAGGCCAGAAGTGTGAGTGAATAAAGGTGGCACCTCCTCAGGGCAAAGAATAGATTGTCTTCCTCAGTGACGTTTCTACTTCTAGAATAAAGGCTGTCAGAGCTTTGGTGTCTGTGAAGGCTTTTGGAATTAAATTAAGATGAATTGAATGTAATTGAAGCGACTGGTACCACACTGAGAAGAATTAAATTGAATTGCCTACTCTTGCCTCACATCAGGGGAATGGCTCACCTTTGCTAGCCAATCAGCACTAACAACAGAGCGAGAGTAAGCATGGCTTTCTGAGCTTCATGTTTAGAATTTAAGCATGTGTTCGTTCAGAAGGTGTTTACTGTGTATGTCTTACACCCAGGGCCTGTGCTGGATGTTGTGAAGGCAGTGGTGGGCTAAACACTCACATTTTCAGTCCTTCAGGAGCTCCATCTAGGACAGAGACCAGCACTAAACAATCCAATGTATGAATAAATACCTAACTAAGGATTGGGACGAATGCTGAGATGGAAAACTGTAAGGTTGAGTAGGAAGAATCAAAAGTAGAAGCTATTAGAATCATTTGTCCCAAAGCTACAGTGGCAGATAGAAGCCAGGTAAGGACAGTAGTTTTTATGGTGACTGGGTAAAGGCAGGAGCATGGAGCTTAGGAGTGTGTGAGATCAGCTCTGATCGCTTCTTTGAGGATCAGGAGCAAGAGGGGAACATCTCTTGAAGCTATGGCTGCAGTACATGAGAGACACTTGGATGAGCTACCCTGGGGTGGACAGAAATAGAGTCTAGCCATATTTTGGAGGTGGAATTGGAAAGAAGTTGGCCACAAGATGGATTGGCCAGATAGAGGAAGTGTCAAAGGTGCCTGAAGTCTCCCATACAGGTGGCCAAGGGAAGGGAGGGTGGGCTGCCACTGGCGCGATATAAAAGAGAATCAGGTGGGAGGCTGGAGTAAAGAGAGGAAGATCAAGGATTCTAAACAAGCACCTGCAGTCTCAGACGCCTGTAAGATACACACCTGGAGTTGTCAAGTAGGAGGCTGTGTACATGATAGATCCCGCAAATATTTATGAAAGCCTAATCTGTATCAGGTCCTATGATGGGAGTGGAATGGAGATACAGGTAATGATTCCTGACCTCTGGGGGCTCAATATCAACTGCTTGTGATGTTGCGATGGTATGTGGGGAAACACTACAATCAAAGGTGGGAAATGACTTTAAAAATATGAGATGTGGGGAGAGAGAGAGAGAGAGAGAGAGAGAGAGAGAGAGAGAGAGAGAGAGAGAGAGAGAGAGAGAGAGTTGAGGAGTCATGGAAGACAGAAGACAGCACTTTCTTTTGGGGTGTCGGAAGTGAAAGTAGGCAGAGGGCCAGACTGAGGAGGTGGAATTCCCTCTGCATGAGCCCCAACCCTGCCTGGACTGTGTCCTCCCAGGTGTGGGTGGAGGAGTACTAAATCCTCAGCTGCAGCTTGCCCGAGTCCGTGGGGGTGAGAATTTACCAAAATGTTGGTGAATACTGGAAGGTCTTCAGGGAACCTATCCCACCCCCTACAGAAGCTAAGAGGATCAGTGGACACGGTGGCTTTGGAGACAGCAATATTTCCGTTCCCTAAACCCAGTGAACACAGAAGTGGGCCATGGGGCTGTCTTTGTGTCTCCAGGCCCCAGCCATAGCCTCTTGAAAATAGTCTATGTGTAGTGGGTATAAACTTGTCTCCTGCCTTGGTGAGCTAGAAGATGACAAATTGCATTTTCTTTAAATCATATTAAATAAAACCCACAGCAGCCCTGGCCTGAGTTAGCTGACATTGACAAGGAACCTGTCTCAAACTTTCATCTGCCCCCCCCCACACACTGAGGACATAAATGTCCCTGGAGACTTTGCTCCCAACGGTGTTCATAGACAGCCTTCTCATGAGCCTGCCATACTGTTGCTGATATTGTCATTGTCCAGATATTCAGATTCTTACGAGCAGGTACTGATGAGGGAGGGCTGGGCTCAAGGACTAGCTCTGGTAGGGACATTCCTCTCTTAGGCACATCAAAGGCAACTTGACTTGTAGGAAATTCTGTGAACTGCTGTTTCTGTATTTCCTAAGCATCTACGAACACCCGAGGCAGCGCAGGGAGGTTCTGATTTCTTCTACTCCAGTTGTGGCCATCCACCATCACCAGCAGCAGAATCACCTGGGAACTTAGGGAAAATGCAGACTCTGGGGTGCCAACCTAGACCTCAGGAGTCAGAATCTCACTATATGACCCACAGGTGGGTACCAGGCCCCTTGAAGTATGGACAACACTGCCGATGCACACAGTAGGTATTCAATAGAATGTAGTCTCTGTGTGCATCCTCCTCAACCCTCTGCTTTCATTCATTAACTCTTCGTACTTTCACACTACACACAGCCAAGGTCATGAGCTCTTGATAGGAGGACTGGCACATAGTAGGGCTTTGCTACTCCCAGTCTCACTTCCCACCCCTCTCCAAATCTTGGGAGTCTTTTTTTCTTGTTTGTTTGTTTTGAGACAGGGTCTTACACTATAGCCCAGGCTAGCCTCAATCTGGCAGCCATCCTCCTGCTTCAGCCTCCTAAATGCTGAGATTACAAGCATGGATCACTATGCTTTCTGGCCTTACCAGCCACATTGGTCCCTCTTTCTTTCCCTTATAGGGGCTGCTCACTGGAAATGCCAACCCAGAAGCTCCCTTAGGCACCCGGTCTCAAATTTGAGCATCCATCCGAGACCCCCACTGCTACTAGGCTCGTTACTCACTGATTTCAGGGCAGAGCCTGCTCTAGAGCTCAGATTCAGTGAGTGTGAGGGGGTACCTGAGAAGGTGTATTCTAGACAGGCACCCAGATAGTTGCTGCTGGTGTGGGCACGAGGAACCCATTGAAAGAACTCCTGCTGGGGAAGGGAACAGATGCCCAGCCTCTGTAGGAATGGAGGAATGAGAGTAGAGAGCGTGGAAGGAGAAAGTCAGCAAGGCTGAAGTAGAAATAGATCTTTCCTTCAGGTGCCCTGCCGTCCACCGCCTCATGTTGAGTGGTGAAATTATATTGACTGGAACATGATTGCCATGCAGATTTTCTACTCTCATCCATCTGGAGAGGAAGACCCAGGGGAACCATATAACATCCTTTATCTCTGGTGACCTTGGGCCTGTCCTGTGTGCACAATTGCTGCTCAGCTTGGAGCTTAGGACTCCTTAGATTAGGACTCCCAGGCTTGTCCACATGACACAGTTCTGGGGAAGCGGCTCTTCTTCCACTCCCAAGTTCACACAGTCATTCTCTCTGTAGCCTGGACTTGTCATTGTGAAGCCTGGCATCATCTGCTGCATGTATTTGCAAGTAAAATGTCCAAGTGCAGGAGAGAGTCCTGGGCAGGGGCAGCCAGATGCAGTGAAGTGTATCAGACAAGTGGCCTGTGGAACAGGCAGCCCTGTGATGAGCTCTTCTGCTGGGAATAGCAACCCATTCTCTCGCTTGTGGGGCCTCCTGCCACCTCTCCCCCGAGCACGGAGAGACGGTAATGCCCTTGAGAGGCCCATGGTCAAAGTCAAGTCATCATGCCTAGTGCTTCCTCTCCCCAGGGCACCCTGCAGAAAGGTCTTGCTGTGGCTGCCTGTCTTTAAGTTTTGACAGTGTATGCACTAGCTGAAAGCAGCTTGGGCCGAGCTACCTTACCTCTTTGAGCCAAAATTTCCTTGCTTATTAAAGGCGTGTATACTGGCATCTACTTCGTGGTGTGGCTGTAAAGACTATCAAGAAGAATGTTTATCCTCTCCTTGGTTTGTGTTTGGTTCATAGAAGTGTGCAGGTGAATCTGAGCCCCTACCTTCTAGCAGTCCTAGAAGACTGTTTTGGATATTAGGACTTCTGTCTTCATTTCTTCCTGGATCATCAATTGTTTAAGAGAATGGGCCAGGTCTGATTCCCCTTTCTATACATTCAATCAATCTCCATAGGTCTACTGAAGTCCTACTGTGTGCTAATCCTGTGGTAGAGGCTCATGCCCCTGGCCCTGTACACAGTGTGAAAGCATTAAGGACTAACAAATGAAAGGAGAAGGTTGACTGTATTTTGTTGAGTACCTACTGTGTGCTTCAGCAGTTCTGTGCAAGTTTCAAGGGGCCTAATACCCACCTGCAGGTCATATGATGAGATTATGATCCTGAGGTTAGGGTTGGTGCCTGAGAGTCTGCATTTCTCACGAGCTTCTGGGCAATTCTTCTGCTGGTGGTCGATGGCCACACTGGTGAGTGGAGTGGAAGGAGCTGGAACCCTCTTGTACTGTACACTTATTGTTTGAAGATGCTTAGAAATGAGGAAATGGGTTTTGTGGGATTATATGCCTTGCCTAAGATCTCATAGTCAGCTAGCCCAAAAGTCGGATAAAGCCTGGCTCACTCTTGCTTGATGAACTCATTGCCATGAAGATCTCACCCATCAGTCACTCAGGGAATAGTAGACATAGGCCCTAGATTCATTTCTGTTACGTGATATTGATTTTTCTAGTCTCATGAAGTCCAGGACTCCCTGCCTAGGGAATGATGCAGCCCACAGTGGGCTGAATGTCTCCACGTCAGTTAATTAAGATAAAATCACATGTACATTGTCTACAGGCCAACCTAATGTAGACAACACCTCACTGAGACTCTCCAGTTCATTCTAGGTTATGTCAAGTTGATAACTAAAGCTAACCATTATGATATCCCAGTGTCTACAGAGAGGGACAGTGTAGCATTCTATTGTAAAATACCATTTGGAAACCATGACCTCAGAGCCAAAGTCAACCAGGGAAGCAGTAAAAGAGAGGATCAAAGTTTTCAGTTTCCCATGTCATACACTCATTATAGACATTTAGGATTTGGAGTTCTGGAGCCGTTGATGGTTTTATAGATGAGACTGAAGCCTGTAGTGCAACAGAGACTTGCCCAAGTTTTCTCGGCTTGTTGATGGCAATGTTAGGACTAGACTCAAGCCTCTTGATCTCTACTCTCTGTCAATCTCTTGCTCCAACCAGCTTGCTAAGGTGGTGGCCTACTACATGGCTTCTGGGTAGAAAATGGACGCAAGAAGCAGTGAGCATTATGCTTGTAGAGACACACCATGTCCTCCTGCTAACTGAGGTCCATGGGCTTCTGGGAGACCCAAGGGTACTCAGAAGATCATCAATTGACCTCAGAATGACAGGGACAGTCCTATCCTCATGGGCTGCCAATCTTGAAATGGTAATATGCAGCAGATAACACTCTAAAGTTGCAAGGCCTTTAAAATTCCCAAATCAAACCTCTAACTCCACTCTGCTAAGTGTAATTGATGACTTGATTCAGTGTAGTAAGCATTTATTGTCTTAATTATCGCGTGATGTCAATTATGTTGGATGCTTCATTATAGGGCTATGGTCATTTACAAAGGTGTGCAGCCAGCATTTTTATATTTTTCGGAAAGGGGTGGGCATTGCTAGACTCCGAACTGGAGATCCCCAAATCTTAGCTGTATCTATGCTCCTCATTCAATTTTATGTCACTAGTGATACATCAATGAAGGAAAGAGGAGCTCTCAGTATAGGGGTAAGACTATCCTGGTTGGGACAAAAGAGTTAGGTGGAGTCCATGAAGGCTTCCTGGAGGAAGGAACACCTGTGTGGATTCTTCAATGACTGCTGTTCCTGCTGTTGGATCATGGAGAGAGGGAGGGAAGAGAAGTCTATAGTAGACAATAAAGAGGAAAATGCAGCAGGATCCAGATGGCATGCAACTTTGAATGCCAGTGTGGGGTGTGGGGCATGGCATATAAGCATGAAGAAACCATGGGAAGGGATCACATATGCAGTGCTCACAGGGGTCAGGCTGGCAACACAAGATAACTGGGTGAGGTGACCAACAGTCCTGGTATGACTGCTGGGCTTTCTGGGACACAGGGCTTGCCGTACAGAAACCCAAAGGTTCCATGCCCACTTTGATGGGCTGGCCACTCTGAATAAGGCAGCGTTAGCCACCTGGAAAGGCTGTGTCCTTTCATTCCTGCAGGGTGGAACTCACAGGGCTAGGGGAACATAGCCCAATATTGTTAAACCTTCTGATGCCCAGGAGAAACAGAAAATTGAGTATCGTATGCAGTCTTTACAGGTATTCACATGCTGGCCTTATGAGCCAGTGTTTTTAGAAAGCGGGGTCAGCCAAACAAAGCATTTCTGTGGGCTGTGGCTCATCCGACTCCCCAGCCCCATGCCTCTCAGATACACTTTCAGATGACTGCCATTCTCTAGAGGGAGGTCCATAGTCATCTGTTTGGTTTTTGACTTGATGCTCAGGGAGTGATGGATTAAACAGGAACCACAGTGGTCACAGGGACACCTATTCAATGCTTTGAAAGATAAAATTAGTGTGCAACAGCAGCATGTTCTGCCTGAAGCCTCAAAATATAGATTGTGAGGGAGAGAAATAAGATCCATTTCAAGTATGAGACTTATTTATGGGTTAAGTTCAATTCTGTATTGGCGTCGCCCCTGTGACTGATACTGGACTCGGGGTGGGGGTGGTGGAAACAGTCATCTTGTTTGTGGGAGCTTGGTGGGTCAGGGGTCTGCGATTTGGAGGGTGGATGAGGGTTGTATAGTCAGTGTAACCACATGCTCACACCGCTGGCTTTTGGTCTCAGCTCTGCCACTTCCAGAGGCTGTGTGATGTTGGGGCAAAGCACCCAGCCTTTTGGGGCTCTGTGTCCTTCACCTATGTTACAGAAGCTGTTTTTCAGGATCGTGTCCCAGAAACCCTCGCTCCAACACCTCTCTAACGCTAAGCTTTAACTTCGATTACACCTCTGCCAGGATTTTTGCAGCCTGCTGGGGCAAGAGAGTCGGCAAGGGATTTATGGAACAAGTCACTACAGACAAAGCGGACATCTTTTTTTTTTTTTCCTTTTCTAGATGGAATTAGTAGATCGCCTGCTTTAGTCACGTTGATCTGATATCGGGGTACTCCCGGGCCAGCTCTCTCGATGACATTTTTCATTGTGTCACTTGCCTTTTCTTTAATTGAGTGTGGAGAGGAGTGCAGGTATGGGAACTGGGTGCAGGAAGGAAGCTTCCCATGCAGGTCTGTGGCCAGGGAGCCTTCTGCTCCGAGGCAGAGGGCGGGCCGGGCGGGCGGGAAGCGGGGTATTTGTGTCCATGCCAAGCTTCAGTGTCACCCTTATTAATGGAGACAGGAGTAGGAGTCTGCAGGCAGCTAAGCTAAGGCTGACTGCCGAGGACAGGGATGGCCGGGGCACTGCCACCATTCTGAAGGACAGGGACGTGGGACAAATGTGACCGAAGAGGGGAGAGGTGAAAAGAGGGTGAAATGGGGGGGTGGGGCGGTAAATTAGTATGATGTCATCTGAAAACTTTCAAAGCAATGAATGAATGGGTAAGTATCATTCCCAGAGCAGGGAGGCCAATGCCAGGAAAGGAGCCTGCCTGTGAGGAGCCAGAGCCTGACAGGAAGACTTGGGTTGGCTGGCAAAGCTGTGTTCGGGCCAGGGTCAGCGGCCTGGGAGGCTCAGGAATGGGCATCCCTCCCTCCTGCCCCCTCCTCCTTGAGCCTGGGCATGTGCAGGCACGCTGCATCTAAAAGGGCTTTGCAGGAACTCATTACTGCGAACCCTCGGAGTCAGCTTTTCAGTCACCCCCGAGTTCGGCTTCATAGGGGTGTTTTCATCATTGGGATGAGCTTCATAAAAGCCAGAGCCTCATGATCCTACCACTGTTAGCAGATGAAATAGCACTCCCTTTATAGAAATGAGGAGCAAGGACTTTGAGTAGCTTTCTTTACCTTGTCAGCAGAGCTGGCCCAGAGGCAACACAGTAGGCAGGTGCCAGCACGCCATCCCATTACCTACAGATTGAGTTTTGCCACCCAGAGCCTACCATTCCAGACCCTTCCACATCTCTCACAATCTCCCCCTGTAAACTTCTGCAGCACCGAAAACCCCTTGCTCATGTCCACCTCTGCCCTGTCCTCATTCTGTTCCACTGTCTAAAAGTGGGACAGCAATTTCTCAGTGTTTGTACTATCAGCTCCCTTTGCCGGCCTCTGGCAGACATCACTAATCGATCACCACAGTCTTTCCTGCTGAGCTAAGACTTGGCCTTAAAATCATTCCCGACACGACTCTCTAGGCAGTCACCACCAATCAATTAGATTAATCAAATTATAAGATGAAAAGTATTTTCTGTTATATATCTAAGATGTCATTTCCCATACGTAGTTTAATCTCTCCCAACCTTGCCATTCCTCAAATCTACATTTCTTTGAACGTTCCCTTGAATATCTCTAACCCATTTCTGTCCTCACTTAAAAGCCCAGAGCCAATATCACCTCCAGCACTCATTTCTCACTTCTCATTCAGCATCCTAACGCATGTGTCTTTGTCCTCATGAGCAGAGTGTCTCAACTATGATGGTAGGTCCATCTTGGACTGGGTCACTCTTTGCTTTGTGGGATGTCCTATGCATTATAGGGCGTTTAATCAGCACTAGCCTTTACCCAGTTGAAGCAACCCTGTTTCTCACTTGTGACAGCAATGGTAGCTAGAAGGAGGTACTAGCAATGGCTAGGCTAAGGAGTGGAGCTTGATGTTTAAAGTAAGATGTGAGAGGTAGTTCTTAGTCTTTTGCAGTCCTCGGGAGGCATGGGGGACTAACAGAGGGAATCCTTTGATCCACAGTTTAGAAAACTCTGACCCCGTCTGGCCTGGCTGCCTGTGAGCGTATCTCTCTGCCTACTGTCTGTCCCTTTAATCATGAAGGCTTTGCCAAGGGAAAAGCAGGAGATACCGTGTAAGGTCCTCATCTGCGGTGTAGCTCCTGGATCCATGGGGAGGTTTAAATCACCCTCTAGCAGCCAAATGGAAGCAAATTTGGACAGGTCAACTCACTGTTCCTGGGGTACCAGGAAGGAGCCGAGGCTGCACAGTGGGAGAGACATTTTAGGGGACCCTCTTCCTGTGGCTTCTGACTTCATCCTCACCTCGGTCCTAGAGTTGGCCATCATAACCACATTCACAAAGAGAAAACAGGGTCTTAAAGAGATAAAGCACCTTGTCCAGAGTTCTTGAGCATGTCAAAAAAAGCTGCCCCAGCAATTCTACCAGTAGGGAACAGCAGATGTTTCCTGGTCTGTGGCATTGGTGTCACACAAGGGACCTCTCCCTATGTAAAGAGCCCAAAGCAGCGCAGATGACGAGTCTCACTGGGACTTACAGCCATGAGAGTCTTAAAGCGATGTAGCATAGTTATTGAGCACCTGGCTGTCTGTGAAGCTGTGTTTTCCCTTATGATTGGTCTGCCTGCCTTCATCTCCTCCCGTGCAGCCTTACGTAAGCGCATGTGAGTGTTCATCTCTCCCTCTCTCCCTCCTTCCATTCCTACGGGAGCACAGAAGACGCCTAGGATGCTTCCTAATATTTAAGAGTTACCTGACAGTAGTGCTAAGATGAAATATATCATTGTTTTGCTCCATTGAGTTTTGAGGTATTGTTTAATTTTAATTACAATAAGTTATTATTTCAATAGTCCTGTTTTTTTCCTTAAGAAAAGAAAGCAAAAGCGTTTCTAGAGCCAAGTTGGTCTAGAAAAATTCTGTCATCCCCCTGCTTCTTGATTTCTTCATCTGTAAGGTACAAACAGTATTATCAACATCTAGTAAATGCTGACATCTTAGTCTGCTTTCCAGTTTCTGTGATAGAACACTGACCAAAACCAACTCAGGGATGAAATGTTATTTGCATTACACCTCGTCGTCCATCATCAAGGGAAACCAAACCAGGAACCTGGAGGCACCAAATGAAGCAGCAGCCACAGAGGAAGGCCTTGCTTCCAGGCATACATTCAGTTACCTTTCTTATACAGCCCAGGTCCACCTACCCAGGGATGGCACCACCCTTAGTGGGCTGGGCCCTCCTACATTAATCATCAAGAAAATACTGCACAGACATGCCCACAGGCCAGTTGGTAGAGACGGTTCCTCAGCTGGGGTCCCCTCTTCCCAGTTGTATCAACAACCAAGATCAGCCATCACAGTTGGTGATCGAGGAAAAGCATGTGTAACAGTTGGCCTACAGTAATACACAAATGGCTGTTCTGACCATCAACATACTTCTCGGCTGTACCTGACACGGAAGCGTCTGACTGGCAATGGTTTCTCTTCCTTCTAATTCTTCTCTTTCTTTGCGATAACTCTAGAAACAGTCTGTACAGGTGGAGAATACGGAATTTACCATGGTACCTGGCACATTGTCCTTTAAATGATAGTCACTATTGTCATTTAGTTCGAAGTTCCCCCACCTCGGATTTCATAGACTTTTGTGACACCTTTTCCCACGGAGGGGGTGCCTTTGAGTCATTTAACTTAGATGTACATGTTTACAGGAGAAAGTGGAAATGCTTCTTAGGATATGGACCCCAAACTCCAAACCCTATCAGTATCTCGGGTTTGATTTGTGGGGCAGGGTGAGCTGAGGACTATACCTTATTGTCCAGGACTTAGAGATCCTCCTAAGACATTTAGTATGATGCTTGGAAACCTGTCACTGGTGTGAACAATGAGAAGAATGCTTTATTTCTGAAGTTGTTCTCACAATCAAATTTGTGACCCTCCCTGCCCATACCTTCATGGATGAAGTTAGAAAAATGATCTTCTGTTTGGGAAAATAAAAAACATGAATCATCCCAATTAATAGCCCATTTCCCAGCAAGCTGGCCTCTTGGGTCGGTCCCCCTGTCTCAGATGGTTTTAACTGGAGACTGGGAGTAGACAGGAGTAGCTGTTCTGTTTAGTCAGCAGTGAACACCAGGGCACCGAGCACTCGGCCTCTGAAGGCAAATGCAATCGATGTCAAACTGGAGTCCCCGTGTGCTCCCATAGGAGGGCCAGCCTGGGCAATGAAGTAATCATTAGTGAAAAACACTTGCTCGGGAGTCATGACACCACCAAACACCAGGAAGGGCCGACACCAAAGCACAATTTAACATGTTCTACAAACCATGACCCTGGAAACAGTATTTGAGTGGCTCCTTGGTGATGGGCTGGCGGCAGATAGCAAGCTTCTTAACTCAGATGGAGAGCTTCCGTTGCAAGAAGAAGAAAAGCCAGACTCCTGCCCTTGACCTCCACGCACCCTTGGGAGCTGGCCTCTGCCTGTCTTTCTAACATCACCTTGTATTTTATTCTTCCTTGTCCATAGCTTCTGGCCATGCTGGCCTTTGCTAGGTCTCTCAGATGCCCTCAGCCTATCCCCATGATTCTGTTCTTCACTTGGCCCATGATGCTAGTCCAGTTTCTTACACAGCTGTTCTCATCACTCAGATTCTTACTCAGATGTTAGCTCCAAGAATCCACTACTGTCTCCCCAGTCCAAAATAAGTGCCCTTGCATTCTGTCCCTGACCATTGCCTTCTAGGATTTCCCTAGTGGAAAAAACTACTGCCTACAATTGTTTTATGTGCTGGCTTATTTCAGGTGTGTAATAGCCATCTTTTAGTCCCACTCATATGGAATGAGAGTTTCACAAGAAAAATGCCATTGATAATCTTCACATTGTAGCCTCAGCACCTAGAACTATGCCTGGCACACAGTGAGTGCTCACACAGTGGGTGCTCAAGACATACATGTTGAATCAAAGGATGTATAAGAGTTACCTCATTCGGGCTTGGCAGAATGTGAGAAATAGGACAAAACTTCTTAGATTTCTGGCCTCTGCTAAATCAAAGGTGACGATACCTAACTAATTTTCCAGTTTATGGAGGAGAGTCCCCATACCATTCCTTTAGAGATAGAGAATGCAGTAATAAATCCACTCTCTATTAGTATTTATCACATTTATGCAATATTCTGGTTCCATTCTAGAGTCTAGTAATACAGCAGCAAATGCTCGGACCCAGTTCTGTGCAGAGTGGAGCTGACACAGAAAGCATGGTATGAAAATACAGGCCCGTGAAAATGCAAGTTTGGGAATCTAAACTGCCCTGATCTTAATTTCTACAACTGCGCAAACTTACTGTCTGTCTAGACAAGTTATTTGGCTTTATACTCCTCACATCCTTCATCTATAAAATGGGCGCACAGCTTATCTTGTGTGTGTTGAGAAGTCTTGGGGAGGTGATGAACATAGTCTTGGGAACGAGGGATAGATAGATGAGTGGGATCTACCTTCCTCTGACTTTCCCTTGCCACAAAATACCCCGCTGTTCTCTTTGGAAGATTTGAAGTGATCTCACAGGCAGGCCCATGCTCCAGCTAGGATCAGAGGTGTTTGATACAGAGAAGAGTGTATGAGGAATACAGACTCCTTTTCTAGCCTTGACTCAAAGCAGCCTTCCCGAGCCTCCCTAACTAGTCCTTCAGTGACGACTGTTGCCTAAGGAGACACTATCTACAGGTCTAGTTCTTATTTATCTAGAGAGTCATTAATGCCCACTGTGTCTGGCAGGGGTGCGTGGTTCTAGTCCTCCTGGAGTTATCATGCTAAAAAGAGCCATGTTAGGATGCACACAGAGACACGCCATCCAAGAGGCACCTCTCTGTTCTGTCCAGATTTCTGCCTTTGATGTAGAACAGATCACCCAAACCTCCCAGATGTGTGTTCACTTCCCCAAGAAGGAAGGGAACGGGCTTTACCTACCACACAGCAGGACCTCTGGGTAGCTAGGGTGTTTCAGGACACACAAAGACAGGCACCTCCTAAATCCAGATGACCGAGGGATTAAGGTTTCCAAAAAGACAGTGGTAGAGCATGCTTTTGAACAATTTAGACACTGAAGTTGCTTTTCCTATCTTCCAGCAACTGTCGCCATGAAAAAGAAAGCTCCCAGCCTGCTTTGCTCCAAGAGGCATACACTCTGTTCACTGAGCAGCTGGACTTGAGACATGGTCACCAAAGGCCACTCAGAGTTGCAGGGCACATAGCCGCTGGTGCCGGGTTGCAATGGGGAACAGTTAATAGGTTTGTAGACTGTCACGGGTAGATGGTACAGTCTACCAGTGCAGGCTGGGAATTTCCTCTGAGCAGCCTGGGAATTTTACCTGGTTGATTTGTGTAGTTTTCTGGACCACAGTCAGCAGTATGGCAATAATAATAATAATAATAATAATAATAATAGCAGCTGGCACTTACTGAAGGCCCTCTGCACTCAAGGTTCTTTATATAAATTAATCCTTTCTTCTCCATATGACATAGAAATTTTTTTTTTTTTAAATCTTCTTTCACACACCAGACAAGCAAGGCACACAGGACCCTGCTCAAGGTCACGGGCACATAGCTGAGATTGGAACTGTGGCTGCCTGGCTCCATGGCCCTGCTCTGCGTCCAGGAAGCACTAGATGTAAGCGCTTTGGTGCATAACCACAGCCAGCCTGCTGGAGCCCCCGCTGCCCAGCACTGGACCCAAACTTGGCATTGCTATAAAAGAACACACGCGACACCTCAGCCGCCCTAAAGATTGTTCCAAATTACAACTCCCAGCGGCCTGACAAAGCTCTAAGATGAATGGATTTCAGAGCCCTTGCTTTTCCTGACACCATAGCCTCCCACCTCCAATCAGTCCTGGATCCACCATACAGACAGCACTAGTTTAATCCAAGAATAAAATCTGTTACATAAGCACATAGCAGACACGGGGGTGAGCAGAGAAGCAGCCCGAGAGCAGCATTTGTCCACTCTGAGCCTCCAGAGTATGGCCCTTCCAGAGAACTTTTCATCTCTCTGTGAGCCTCCCTCAGTACGCAAACTTTCCTTCATCTCCTCTCCTTGGTGCTCTCTATATTGTATTTTATTTTGGTCGTGCACATTATTTGAAGTTACTATAGCAACGTGTCACCAGCTGGTATCTCATAGTAGTGTTGGCATTTAGGTAGCAAGCTCCTCAAGTTGCCTGTTTCCTTCTCTCTGTGATCTCACCTCTCCCACCAATCTCAGGTGAGCGGGGATGCCTCCCAGCAGCCAAGACCCCCTCCTCGATTTTGTGCGTCAAAATAGAGCAAATGATAGCTTTGTCTTTGCCCTTGGTTTACTTCAGCATTGCAAGAGTCCTGGCACGCACGCATATGTGTGTGTGTGTGTGTGTGTGTGTGCACTAAAGGTTGCTAAGTTGAAATGGTTAAATTGAATGTTGTATGCAGAGCTATTAGTATTTCCAATAATAACATGATAATGGAGGTGACTTTTCATGCAAAGGAGCCAGGGTAATGATTTGGGGAGAGTTCCTACCAGAACTGAAGTCATCTGATATATTGCTCACACGGGATTGGTTTTCTCTTGTTCTCTTGCCAGCACATAGTAAAGAGACCCTGACTGTTTTCCCTCAAAGCTTCAGTTCTCTCCCAGATGTGTGAGACCTCTGAGTGTAGTGGTGGCCTGAATTGATTGAAAGAATTGATCGTCTTGGATAGCTGGGAGGGTCCTATGTGGCAAACATGCCCCGCCACTCACAGTGTTAAGCAGCCCCTCATCAGCCAAGGGCCTGCGATGATTGTACTTATTTTTACACGTTTGACCTAGTTTCAAACTGTGTCTCTCTGTGCTATGATTCATTAGCCACATTTTAAACCACCCGATTGGAGCGAGGTGACTCTGCCTGGTTTGCGCCAGTCTCGGATTCAGTTTCTCTCTGGAATTGAAGATGCAAGTCCCATTGGCACTCTGTTTCTAGAAGCAGTTTCCTATGGAAGCACCTGCTGGGCTGCTTCGGTATGGATGAGTGGCTGCCTCGTGCTTGGGAGTAAATACTTGTCGATTATAGAATTTCTGCCAGGAATAAGAAGAGGCTTCTAATTGGCCCAGATTAGAGGGGATCCCCCAACTCCCTGAGTATATCCCACGCAACGCTGAGGCTTTTCTAGGTTGTTGGTGGGGATGGGAGTTTGAACTTTTAAAGACATAAAGTTTGGGCAGCATCAACCTCAGGGCTCTGTTGGTTGCCAGGGCAAAAACAGTCTGATGGTCACCCTTACCCCAATCCCACTAGGCACTTAAAACATGGCAGGTATGGAAGTATGGTGTCAAACTTGTGAGAATGGGAGATGGCCCAGACACAATTGCCATTTTGAAGACAGTCCTGAAAGGGGGCTGCGGGTCAGAGAAGCACAGCGTGATTCCATTATCCCTTCACTGCATGACAAAGCGTGTATGACCATTTAATTCAAAAAGAACCTCGAATGAGCCTCCCACCTACGGCTCGCTCCATTTTAGGTATCTGTTAGTCCCATCTGTGTGATCACCTAAGGATTGATAACCAAGTGAACTAGGTACCGGGGTAGGAAAACAGGATGCTTCCGGTTTGAAATAAAACAGAGTCATGTTTTGATTAACAGGCAAATGCAAGTGACTTGTATAAACTTCCATCAGGGTACACTGCCAGTCCTAGGGGAGGACACCCCAACTGGGCTTTTCTATGTGCTGATCAGGACAAAGAAATTAACAAGTGATTTTGGTAAAAGTGATTTTGATTGATCTATGAACTCTCACACACTGGCTGACTCCCAATATAACAGTAATGGTTTATTTCACAAAATGGTCAAGCTCTCTAATGAAACATGGAAAAGCTCTCTCTTTCATTATTAAAAGAAAGAAAGAAATAAAGAAAAGCATAGAAGTTTCCTTAAACAAATCCTCAGAGAACGCAGCCTGTTCGAGGTAATTCCAAGCAACTTGAGCCCTGCCGAGGTTTGCTCTTTGCATTTTCTCCTTTTCCAATTCAAATCAAGCCATTGGGAATAACAAGCCTTCCGGATCTAGGCATTTGGGGCAGCCTGCAGTTCTGGTTCTGACAATGGTGGATTTTCACCACACACACACACACACACACACACACACACACACACACACACACACACACAAATGAGTCTCAGCACTCATTTAGCCAAAGATTTAAAGTAAGCTGTTGTCCAAGAGACGACCACATTTTCTCCTACAAGATCACCGATTTAAAATTAAATAAAAATAAAAAAGACAAAATAAAATAAAAAAAAAATCAAACCTCCCCACGTCTCTTACCTCAGAGCAGTAGAATTACCTGCAGAGGATGTTGCCCCTTCCTCTCACAACGAGCCAGGCTTTGACCAGCAGCAAGGTAACTCCAAACGAAGGAAAAAGAAGCCCTTTATATTGTAATTTTCACTGTTTATATGCAAGAAGTGTAGTGGGTCTGCTCACGTAGGAATAAATAAAAAGCCGAAGAAACCGCACGGCAGCTACCATGTGAAAAGGAAAGCCCTCTAGTGGTCACAGGCTGAATTCTTTAAGGAAGGGAGAGGAGAGATGGAGGCAGCAGAAGTATATGTGTACACACACACACACACACACACACACACACACACCCCACACCTATCTCTCCAAACTCTACAGTTTTCCTCTCCTACATTTAACCTGGGCAGAGGTATAAAATTCATTTCTTGGTTTCAGTGGGATCTGGTTAAGTTAGCCAGGATGCGGCTGTTTCAGCCTGGATTAAAAGCAGTGAACAATTTCACAAACTCACTACCACCCCCTGGAGGCTTGAGCATGAAATAACAAGCAGGTGGGACCCCCCCCCTCCCCACTCCCCCCCACCCCTACCCCAAGGCTGCAGGTTCCTATGTATACAGTGGCTGGAGCCCCTGAGAGTCCAGCTTGGTGCTTTCAGCCAGATGCCCTTGTTTCCTAAACACAGAGTGAGTTTAGTGGCCACTGGCTCCTGTGCAGCTGGCCTGGCTAATCATAGAATTCCTTCTTTTAAAAAGCCACTCAGCTATTTCAAAATTATCAGTATTTTAAAGTGAGGACCCTAAGGTTTTCACCTTGTTCTGTTATATAGCTGGCCCTGTTGATGGGAAGGCATGCTACCCCTAACTTCCTAATTGAAAAGAACCAGGAAGCAAATAAGAGTCTATACTTGTGGGAGCTACTTTGGAAATGAGAGCATGGAAAACATTTAGTCAACCTAAGAGACCTACCAAGGAATGCAGGGAGGGCTTCCTGGGGTCATTTCCAGTGTTCTTCTGTCACTAGAATATGCCTACAGGCTGGCTGGCATACAGATAGATAGACATACATGCATGCATGCATACATATATATTTGTTTTTTTTTTAAACAAAGTGAGAACTTTTAAAATAAAGGCCAAAGTCTGTCATACACACACACACACACACACACACACACACACACACACACACACACTTTATTTTTTTCAGACATGAAACTTCCAAGCAGTGGGAGCCCCCAGACACCCCCTGTACCCCATCATCTAGGCCACCTTCTAAAAACATGTCTTAGGCTGGGCCACAGTGAGGCCTCCTCTGGCCAAGATGGTAGCCCACGTGGGATCTTACAAGAAACAGTTGCAAATGTCACCCCAGGCCTCCTTGATCAGTGGCCAGTGCTTTCTTCACTGGCTCCCAGAATGTATCTCCCCAAGGGCTGCTCATGTATACCAGCATACCCCAGCACAGACACTTACTACTCAGGGAGGGAGGACCTAGAAGAGGCTGAATTGATGCCTTCTGCTGCATGCCTGGGTTAACTCAGGCTCCTCCACTCCCAGGGTTCCTTCAAGATCCACCTCTTCCTCAGGTCTCTACCTTGATTTCCCTCTTGTCTGAATCCTTCCCTCATGGACATTAGTCATGCTTTCACAATTAAATAATAAGCTTGTAAAGGGCAAAGGCTGTCTCTTCGCATCTCCTTTGTCTTCCTTAACCCCAGCAAATGCCAGTTCTGGTAGGTACTAAGTTCACTCATAGCTGATTGATTCATGGGGATCCAGTAGCTGATCTCTCTACAGAGACTTGCAATGCATGCAACGGAGCTGTTGGAGACATTGATCTTTCCAGGAACTCCTCTGGGAGTAGATATGGCAACAGACGAGACAATGGGGATTTACACAGACAAAATTATTTACCGAAAATGAAACTGACTGCCCCGAAGGATCTTGACTGACATCGGCTGAGTCTCCCAACATCCACACAGAGTACAGTTCCCAATGTGCAAACAGCAGAGATGAGGCATTGGATCTCTTCTTAGCTTTGTGTCTGGAGCTCTTAGCACAGCTACAGGCACAGAATGGGTGTTCAATGAGTGCTTTTTAAATGAATTAGCAGTGAGGACATTTCCTCTTAGGGAGCTTTACATCCAGTAAGAGGAGACTCTTCACTGGTGGATAGCCCTTTATCAGTGCCTAGGATGGCTGTATGTTTTCAAGTCTGAAGTCAAGGAGATGGAAAGGACAAATTTCATGGTCATTATATTTTTCCTTATGTTTTGTAGAGTCACTTTGTGGCGTGTATGACAGCCATCTTAGACCAGATGGGTGACCAACACTATTCCTTCTACATTGAGACCTTCAAGACCAGTTCAGACCTTGTGGTAAGTCTGCAGGACATGGTGGGGGAGGGCAGGCAAGAGATAGAGAAGAGGGGCATGGCATACCACACTCTTGTTCTCATGAGTGTGGGGCAAGAAGATCCCCCTACAGATCTCAAGTATGTGTGTTGAAGATTATGGCATATGTGTGTGATTCCATATCTTGTATGACTCATTTCTAAAGTGTATCTGCAGTCCATTAGAGTTCAGTGCTGTGGCTCCCACATCTAGATTCCCATTAACAAACATTCATTGATGAATCATGAATGCTTTGGGGTTTAAGACCATGAGTGTTGGAGCCTGAAAATTTTGCATTGGAATCTTCGATCAGCCACTGTGACCTTAGGCAAGTTAACTTCTCTTAAGCCTCAGTTGGTTTGTTTTTGTTTTTGTTTTGTTTTGTTTTTTATCTCTGAACTAGGATGGTAGCATCTGTGTCACAAGGCTATTACTATCATAGGAATAATAGTAAGCACTCAGCAAAAGTTAACTATTACTGTGCTGTGATGAATGTACAGAGAAAGCTAGTTCCTGAGCCCAACTTACCTCTCAGTACTCATCTGCTGCACCCACCACCATCACCAGGCCTTCAGTGAACATTCACAAGCTTGGCTCTCTGCCAAGCATCCAGTATATAGTATATGCTTGATCCTCATGATAACCTTGGGAGGTAGACATAACCCCATTCTGCTGATGTGGAAGCTGGGACCTTATACCACAGAGGTGACTTTTTTCTAAAAGCAAAATTTGCTGGAAATAAACCAATACCATTTCCAGAATTTCACAATTTAGCTTAAAGCAGTGTTTTTGAAATGATATACTATATAGTCTCCTTACCACCCTACCATAAAGACACACACACACCAAACAGAGCTGATCTGCTTTTATCTATTTCATATATTGGGTTTTAGGTGAGATTTTCTTTGAACAGAATCTGCAGTGAACATGACTTGACAAGTACTGCTTAAGGAAAAAAACTGCAGATGGGCGGGTTCACTCTGAGTTCGAAGCTTTACCTAAATCACCTGGGGATCTGGCTTCATTACCTGCAGCTCAAGACACTCTTGGTACCGGTGGTTCTCGACTCTGCTGACTAGATTTGTGCTGAATTTATTTTCTCTAAAGATAAAGATGAAGGTTAGCCTGCTGCAAAATCTGCTGGAGAATGTTTAAATCCACTTTGAACCCCTTTAAAAGAGAGGAAGACCCTTGCTACCTCCCTTCTTTAGGAGCTTATATGCATGTGTGACATTTGGATTAGCTGTGCCTATGCATTGCTAATTAGATGTTCATTTAAATAATAGTGTTTGCTCAATGACCTGAGACAATACTATATAGTGTGGATTATTTACCTCTTGAATACATATTTAGGAAGATGATTATGAAATCATCAGCAAATACATTTGCTTCTTTATTCTTTAAGACAGAACCAATAGTACTTTATTTGGAGAGTCCATTTTTAGTTATTATTCAAATTCCACTTGTGTCTGGTGAGGCAGAGTCTTGGTAGCTGACTTATAAACTTCCAATTTCAACCTATTGTTATGACTTTGAATTCCTTAGCAAAAACCTGTCCCCTTCCCAATCTGACCCTCTAAAGGAAAATAAAGAAGGCATTTAAATTGCCACTAAGGTCTAGGCAGGTGCAGTCTGTCCCTGCGACATGGGGTGACAAGTGTGTTCGGCACTTTTGCAGGACTTCCTAATGGAGACATTCATCATGTTCAAGGACCTGATTGGGAAAAACGTGTACCCCGGTGACTGGATGGCCATGAGCATGGTTCAGAACAGGTAAGCGGCCAGTGCTTCTGGAGTGCCACCTGTGTACTGGCCACCCAGGCTTAAGAACACCAGCAGCCGTGGATGGGAGAGAAGGGATTAAAATGTTGAGAGAGCCTTTCCTTTCTGAGCTCAAACACAAGAAAGAGCTCACCAATCCTGAAGCTATTCTAAATAGCCCCCATTCTTCTGAGGTGCTCATGTTCCCATGAAAATAGATACCCTGTCTATGATAGGAGAATTTTAGGGAAGCATTACACGATTATATTAATTTAAAGTTTATTTAAGATAATAAAATATTTCCCATGCCATAGGTTAGATAAGTGTCTGACAACTTTAAACAGGTTTCCACATTACAGGACTTGGGGGAGGGTGCTTTTAATATGCTACTATGATTTTCTAAGATGAAGAAATAGGAGGGAATGTTTTACAGATGCCTTTGGAACAATGTAGGGTACAACTTACACATTTTTGTTTGTATCTGTAATACCTACTCATATCTCATAGAATATCAGTGTAACCCAAGAATAATTCACATGAGCAATCACAGCCTGGGATAAGCCATTACAAATGCTCCCAACCTTCACTGTTGTCTCTCCAATGCCATCTTGCCAGGTGAATGCCAGTCCCAGCACTAGGTCACCCTAACAGCCCCTCCCTCCACTCCCCTGTCCCCAGCATCTTTCCCATGCTGCACTTCCCGGTGCCCCTGATCTGTGTCAGAACCTCGTTCTCAAGTCTCACTTGTGTCCTCTCTTCAGCAAGGCCTTCCCAGCTCCTCCCTTCCTTTATCCCCCTTTCCTTTGGCTACTTATATTTATTTCAGGTCCTTACTGTGGAAAGCCCTTCATCTCCCAGGGGCTTCTAGTTTTATCTCCCTGTACCTACCACCTCTGTTCTCCATCATGCAGGCCAAGTATTGGCTGACAGAGACAGAGATGTCCCCCGAGAGTGGTAGAGAAGAAAAACCAGAATTTTCTTTACCGAAAGAACTGGAGGAAAGACTATGCACATTTACATATTAATGATTTTGTCATTGGATAAAGTCTGAGGAGATCTGTCTTCTGCATGATTGCAAGAGCTGATTGCAATGCCTACTGATCTCTGGAAAATTGTTCTTCCATTCCCTGGATGCCCAAGTACCCACCATGTGAGAGACACCTGGCTACAGTACACTCGGACTAGCTTTAAGACTTCAGTTGAGGAGGAGAGATTTGTCAAGGCAGAAGGGAGCATCTGTCTTGACACCTGTGCTTACTGTAGAAAGAGGGAGCTCTCTCAGAAGCACAGTGCTGGGGTGTATCCCATCGCTAGCCTGGGCTAACCCCAGATGGTTCACATCTCACAGGCTGAAGCTGGCTCTAAGTGACTAACATGCCAGTGATGATTCTCCCAGGCACATTGTGGGTCAGAAGTAGACTCCTCCCTGGCCCTGTGTCCTACCAGCTTCCTGATCATGAGCCCTGTGTAGATACGTAGACCCTCATACTTGGAAGGGCCCCAGGCTTGGTTTAGTGCTCATGCACTACCACCTCTCGACTCACAGTAAGTTTTAGACAATGGGACCCCCACTTTCATCTTGCACTGGCTCTGTAAGTTGTGTGGCTGCTCAGATGCCAATGGTGAGGCATCTTGGATCGAGGTAGGGGCTGCTGGCTATGCTACACACAGCCCTTCACTGTGTGCCAGAAGATGAACAGAAAGTCTGTCAAACTATACGAAGCATCCAAGAGATAGTACAGGAGCCATTTGCATTTTGGATAGGTCCAGCCTCTCCAGCTGCTTACTCTCTACACTCATATAATTTTCTATAAGCCATGGCTCTGCCTCATCCCTTGTCCTCCTCCAGACTAGACTCCCCGTGAGATCACTGTGAAAATTCCGAACCCAGTGACCCCCTCATGGCAGGAAAGCCTGCTTCCCTTCAGCGTTAGTTCATATGTCCAGTTAGCTGCTGGCCTCATGGCCCGTAACTGATTTGCCACAGGACTGCTCAGTCTCTACACAATGAACCAACATTTCAAGAGCAAACTTCGTGGGCAACTTGACTCTGTGTATCTAGTCCTAGTACAGAGCATGACGTGACATTCATGAACACGTACACTGATATTCTGTGTCCACAAAGAACTTCCTGACTGGGATTTTTAAAGGAACCTGGACTTTTGAAAGTAGAAAAATGTACTGGTTCAGATAATTTGAAAAGCTCAGAGATCTGGTTTCATGCTTGGCTGTATCCAGGTGTTCAGATCATGATAGAAGAAATCAATGCCTCTCCCTCAATCTTGTCTCTGTTCGCTTCATTCTTAAACAGACACTCCCTTTAGAGGGGTGAAAATGCACTCTACCAGTCACAACTGTATCCATTTCATTTTATTATGCATACGCATGTTTTGCCTGCATGTATGCTGGTGAGCCACTTGAGTGCCTGATGCCTGTGGGCATCAGAAGAGAGTATCAGGTCCCTGGAACTGGAATTATGGTCAACTGTGAGCTTCTGTGTGGGGGCTGAGAATGGAACCAGAGTTCTGCAAGAGCAGCTAATGCTCTGAAGTGCTGAGCCCTCTCTACGAATCTTCCAAGAGAAGCTTTTTTTTTTTTTTTTTTTTTTTTTTTTCATTCAGTGCAGTGTAATAGTGTAATTTCCAAGGCCAACCTTCAAAGTCTGGTTTAGGTTACCTGTGGCAGAGAAATGAAAGACATTGTTAAGTCAAGCTTTGATCTTACGATCCGCCTTCTGAACTGGAGGTAGTGTGGCCAATCCTATCCAAACAACAGGCAGCCAGGAAAGTAACAGAGAAGGTAGTTCTCCAAAGAAATCTCTAGAATTGCTGTAAGTAGGAGGAACAGGTTACTGGCAGAAAAGGGAGCAGATGACTTGAGCTAATACAAGGCCAGGAATGGAGTTCACCAGGCAAAGTTTCCCCTTTGGAGCTTGTACCACGCATTCTGGGAGAAGCACTTGGTGATCCGTGTGAGCAGGTGTTGGGACAGGCAGTGGAGCCACTATGTCCCCCGGTTTCATTCCAGAGGCTGTGATTAAATATCCTCACAAAAGCAACTTTCAGGGAGAAAGAATTTGTATGAGGCTTCAAATTCCTGTGCCCAGTCTGTTACTGGAGGGAAGTCAAGGCAGGGACTCTGAGCATCTCGCTACAACTAGTCAATAGCAGATGGGAAATGAATGTGTGTATGTCTGTGCCTAGCTGGCTTTCCTGAACTCTCAGACTGTCTAGAACACCCAGCCCAGAGAATGGGGCCACTCACGTTCAGGGTGAGTCTTCTCACCTCAAGCCAATGAAGAGATCCCTCAGAAATCTGCCCACAGGCAAACCTGACCTAGACAGTCCCTCACTGAGACTCTTCCCACCTGATTCTACACTGTGGCAAGTTGACCATTAAAATGATCGAGAAAATTAGAATGGAACCCAAGGAACTGAAGAAAGTGGAGTTGCCTCCTAAATAAAAACAGTTATGGCTCTGGGCAGTGAAATGCATGCCTTTACATTTCAGTGTCTTATAAACTCAGGCTCGAGGGTACGACATGGTCTTCATGTAGCCCAGGTTGACCTTGAACTCACTATGCAGTTAAAGAAGATGATTTTGAATTTCTGGTCTTCCTGCCTCAACCTCTCAAGTCCTGGGATTCCAGGCCTGCATGGCTGCCCTCCCTTTCCCAGAATTCATTCATCCTCCTGGAGTGCCGGCTTCCTAATCTGTGGAGAGAGGATAACCATGGCCCATTTTACAGGGCTTTATGTTTCTCTTTTGGGGAGGATGGAGTTGTTCCGAAGCACCACACCTGATAACAAGTCAGACCTCAGTACGGCAGATGTTGGCATCACTAAGTGATGACAACTTGGCCTTGGGCTGCTGATGTCACCTCCCTCTAACAATGGCTGTTCTTGCATTAGAACAGCTTAGTCTATAGATTTCTTTCATATTCTGGCTACGAGGATGTCTCCATTTATGGAGCTCTTGAGGGTTGCTCATGACATCTGCATTTTGTGTGCAATTTCATAGCTGACATTAAGCACCTAGATCAGTGCACTGTTATAAATGCTTTGCATGCAGTAGCTCCCCCTCTTCTCACAACAACCTTATGAGGTAGGACCACAACCATCTGCATTTCATCAGCGACAAAGCTGACTTACTCATCGCAGCAATGCCAGTGAAAGAGAGCGAAGACATTCGACCCGAGCCAAGTACTGAAGCCGGGTTTCTTCACCTTGTGTACCAGAGACATTTATCTGAAGAGCTTTGAACAGACATCCAGACAGCAGCCCGAAGGGGAGACAGCCTGCCAAGGTCATGCAGCTACTTTGCAGAATATACTCGAACAGAGGCTGCACCATGATTTAGCCTAGTGGGGCACTCACCTGCGATACTATTTCCTCTTCCCAGAAAGAAACAACCCAGTTACATAATGAGCGAATCCCTAAGTCAGCCTGGGCATTGTAACTAATTAACTTGCTTTCCCTATTTCCCTCCTTCTAATCCTTTCTCCTTCCCTTGATCGCTATCTCTCGCCCTTCATTATCTGTGTCACTGTAGTTAATCTATTACTACCTCTGATTTAGGCTTGCGTGTGTGAATCAGTTGTCTATTACCTGTGCTTCTGTTTGGTGGTGGAGGGAGGGTGCTGTCCAGCTTTGGATGTCTCCCCCAGGGGTTTGCTGTTCGTGTACGTGCAGGTGATGACATCTCTACTGTAAGAAACACTTTCTGGTGGAGCATTTTTCCTTTTGGTAAGATGCAGCATTCAGCATGCTCTGATTTACATGACATGTTTACATTTTAAATGATCAAGTTCTTCATAATGTTGTAAATTAACACAATTATGCCAGGAAACCTCTCTTCCCTCTCTTGTGTCTGTGCCTCAGTCTGGAATCATAGCACTTCAAGGGGGTTAGGGATTTAAACACGTTTCTACAGCTTCTCTTAGAGCAGTCAATCAACGTTTATTGAGTGTCTAAGGCTCTAGGGAGGGCACAGATCCGTTCAGGCTACGATCCTGAAGGCTTCCTTCTAGTAAGGGAAATCGTAAGTTTGAGCAGAAACATGTCCAAGTCCTGCAGTGACCCTCATGAGAGCAGAGTCCAGAGACAGCATGGAGGCATACAGGCTAATGACTTCCTGGGTTCAAATCCTGTGCTCTTCATTAGATAGTTATTGACTTTGGGGAAGTCACTTAGCTGCTCTGGACTCAGTTTTCCTCACTGTAAAATGGGATTAATCCCCATCACAGAGGATTGTGGGGTTTATGCGGCTAAAATGAAAGGCTAACTGGCATAAAGTAATTGGCACAGAGTTGGCACATAGCAAGAACTGTATAGCTATTGTTTTTATTCCTGCAGTCAGGATTCATCTAGAATTCTCTGCAGAAGAGGCAAACACAGGCTGGACCTTGACTATCTTTTTCAGTGATGCATTTCAAGATAGAGTGTCAAGCACATAATAGGTGCCCAGTTGGGTCAGAGCAGGCGGCTCTAGGAAGTTGAGCAGACACTGCTTAGCACTTCCATCGTGTGACAGCAAATTGCTGGCACCCGCTCCCCCTCCTGCTGCCTACCCCAGGCTACAGTGAGTATTCCTTCTCGGAGTCCCCACCTCCTGTGATACACCTCAACCAGAAAAGAACGGGGGAGAGGAAGACAGGCGGAAGATGTGTTCTCGTTTTATTTTAATGTGTGTGTGAGTGCGTGTATGTACAGGCATGTGCGCACACATGTATATGCACCAGTCGACACGTGCCATGGTGTGTGTGTGGAGGACAGAGAACAGAGCACAACCTGAGGGAATCAGTTCTCTCCTTCCACCATACAGGTTCTAGGGACCAAACTCAGTTTGGCAGGCTTAATGGCAAACACCTCTATCTGCTGAGCCTTCTCGCTGGTCCATGGTTTCTTTACTCCACACAGTACATCTAATCTTGAAGTGCAATTGGCTAAAAGAATCCAGATTTGGTGAGCCTGCTACATCCCTGGTGCTGAAGACACTTTAGGTGAGCTGTGCCCTGACGAGCTGGGATGTGCTACCTCTCCCTAACCCAGTGGTTCTCAACCTGTACGTTGCAAACCCTTTGGGGGTCGCATATCAGATATTTACATTATGATTCATAACAGTAGCAAAATTACAGTTATGAAGTAGCAACAAAGTAATTGTATGGTTGGGGGTCACCATAACATGAGGAATTATATTAAAGGGTCGCAGCATTAAGAAGGCTGAGAACCACTGCTTTAACCTCTTGGTGCATGAACTTTGAGGCACTGTGATAGGAGCAGCTTAAGGATCCTGGGAACATGCTGCATGTCAGGCTCAGGGGAAGCATAAGAGCTCCACCCCCTAGGCATATCTATTACATCCATCCTTAAGTTTTGACCAATAGAACCAGCTATACCCCATGAACCACAGGGCAAAGGAGAGTGGGAGTCACAGAAGTCCGCTGCTCCCCTGGATGGTCCTCTCCAGAGGAGGATCCTCACTCTCTTTTCTGCTTTTATTCATGTCATACAACTTGTTACCGTGGGGTGGCGCTGTGCTGTCACATCAAAGTACTTCCAGCCTCAGATTCCCCCATTGCTGGATGTGGTGGCAACCAGCTTAGACTCGGGAGAAGAGTGCCTGACATTTGACCTCCGTGTGCAGAGGCCCTGGAATCTAAATTGCATCTTGTTGTGTCTTCACACTTGGCTCCTCTTGTAGATGATGCCAGTGAGATTCTGGGGAGGTCAAGGTTGTAGCTCAGAAGGATGGGAGTTGACCAGGCAAAGCTCACTGCTGTCCTTGCAATAGCTCCATGCACTGAGCCTGGTGCAGAGAGGACACCCTGGATACCATGCAGCCTGCTAACACACCATGGATAAGAGGTGTTCTGCTGAAATTTGAAAATGAACCTTGCTTTAAACAACTTGTGCTCCTTGCTAAGAACAACAGAGAGTTGAGTGTGTTTTTATTTCTACCCACTTCAGAACAATTTTTAAAGAAGAAAAAAGCCTTATGCTTCCTATCTTAAATACAACTCAAGAGTTAAGTGGGATTTTTACATTCAGCTTGTGGCTATCAGAGAAGCCAGGGGGAGGGGATACACCTGACTCTCGCCACCACCAGCACGTGGCTGATCAGTCTCCAGTCACTAGTCTAGCCTCTGGGCACCCCAGACAGGTTTAAACTGACAACCTAAATAGTGTCTATTCTGGAGTTACTGATAGCTTTGTTGCTAGCAGGAACGTAGAAAGCCCTCATTTGGGTATCACATTTCAGCTCCTGAGATGTTTATACACAATATGACAGCCACTCAATGCACTTCCATCTAGAGAATCAGATAACTAATCTTTAAGGAGAAAATATAGATGTTGTTTCAAAGGCATCTTAGCAAATGGCAAAAAAGCAGAACCAAAGAAATCCTGCTCTTTGACAGCCTGACAGGGTGGTGGATTTTGTGGGATTTTCCATTTCTGTTGCTGTGTGGTCCTACCTGGCTCAAACCTGGTTGCTGGATATTCCTTGTTTGCACTGTCTTTTCAACTATTTGTGCCTGGTTTTAGAAGGAGAACTGGGCAACCGGAAGGATTCAAAGCTCTCATGACCACTGTGCAGCTCCAGGCTCTGGGTTGGGTGCTCACTGGGCACTTACCCATCATTCCCTGCAGCAACTCCAGGGAATGGTTTCCTCACCACTGTGCAGTAGAGAGGAACTGGAGACTTCAGAAGGATAGAACATGACCCAAATCCACAGAGCTGGAAAGTGGCAAAGTCAGAAATAACATTTAGGGGTGTGTGCATGTTCCAAATTCTGTGATTCCAACACCGGGATATGCTGCCTTTCCCCCTGGCAAACAACATGTTAAGTATTTAACGAATTGCTGATGCAGCCCAATTGACAAGCAGGGCCCCACGAGGCAAATACTCGAGTATTCCTCATGTTCAACAACCCAGGCAAAATATAGCACCAGTTTTTATGCACAGTCCCCTACGTCCTGTGAGCATCCTCTTTTATTTTCTGGAATTTCTCTGGCTTCAGGGTGCTCAGCACATCTATCTGCCTGAGGGGTGTGTGTGAATGCACTGGTCCCTTGGAATGAGTGACCGACCCAGGAACAACTTCTCACCTCTGAGGGACAATGAGAGTGGTACCAGTAGCCCAGCTTACTTGTCTCATAGGAGGGGACACTTCTGATGTGCAGATGTGTTGTTTAAGGTCTCTTAGGGGCTCCTAAGCAGAATGGAGCTCAAATTATTACCCACACTCATCAGCACTTCCTGTATTGGCCTCCTCTGTTGCCTCAGGCAGGCTGTAGGTATTTGCCAGAACCGGCCATTCAGGGCACAAGGAGATATTGATTGCCTGCTGCTCATCAAAGATGGTGGGACCAAGGTGGCAGAGTGTTTGCCCAGCATGCATGAAGGTCTGAGATCAGTCTGCAGTCCTGAGAAAAGAAGGCACAATCACAAGCGTAGGCACACAAAGGATCCTTGGCCACATCTCAGTTGGAAGGCAGCTGTAAACCTCCAGAAGAGTAATGATTATGGCTTTGTCCCCATCTGGAGCAGGGGGTGAATGGAGTAGGTGGCTCTAGATCTGTTCTGAAAGCAATGCTGAGGATGTGCCCAGAGAGGCAGAGTGTTGGGTAGGAGACAAAGCCAAAGCCAATGTTATCAGGGCTGAGTCTTGTTCCTCTTCTGGGAGCAAGTGCAAGGGGCGGCGGGTGGGGGGGTGGGGGGGTGGGGGGTGTTCTTCACTTCCATGGGGAAACTGCCAAGAGAAGTGGGAGTGGGGCAGGAGGTCTGTGAGAGTTAGCTCTGTCAAAAGCAGAGAGCCAGGGCTCATGAGAGGCCTAGAAGGAAGATACACACTGGGAAAGCAAGCATGTAAGCATGAGATGTTCCTAATCCCTAGGGAAGTGTGATGTGATGGAGGAAACAGACACTGGGCCATTCAGATGGTCCTCCGGGATCACATAGGGCGTTACAGATGAAGCTGCAAGGAGCATGCTCAGGGCCCCGCCTTGTGGTTGACCCATGGCCTGAAACAGAAGTTTGGCTGTCATGGAGACAGCTAAGATGTCAAGTGTGGTAGGAAGAGCACACAAAGTGCCCCCAGAGAGTGAGAAAGTGGGCAGTGATCTATGCACAGGAGAATGGTCAAAGGTTTTAAGGAGTAGTGCATTCTGGGTGTTTTTGACCTGCAGCCCTGCCTGAGCTTCATATGTCCCAGGATAGCAATGAATGTGTCCCAGCACATTTATAGATAATGAAATCACATCACGATGTCCAGAGGTTGGACAGGACACCCTCAAGTATATACCAGGAAAGCATAATTTTAACTTAGAAGAATTGGGACAGGCTGTAAAATGAAAACATGTCACTCAGGAAGTGACCTGATTCACAGGGTAATAGTGAAATGTAAGCATAGGAAGAAAGGTCAGGGCCAAAGCATGAAGACCAATGAGTGTAGAGAGAGAGCTTGGCTGGTCCACGGGCAGTGGAGAATCATGGAGGTCAGTGATGAGGCTGGGGTTGTTCCATAGGCCCAGGTGTCCCTGAGAATGGCAGGGCAAGAGAAGGGAGGCTGTAGGATCAGTCAGTGGGGAAGGAGGGAGAGAACCAGGTGATTAGGGAGATGGAGAGAGTGTACTTTTACAGCAGATGCAGATGATATTTGACTGGCACTGGGTCTTGGACGGAGGACTAGAAAGAGGCGCTTGAAGGAGTGTGAGGTGCATGGAAGAGTGATCATAGGAACATTGTCTATTAGGGAAAAAAAATCCGAGAAACCACAAAATGGCCCATCAATAAGAAACTGATTAAATAAACTGTGATGCAGCCAAAGAGTGGGATGCTCTTTGGTGATTAAAAACGATGACGTGCGGCTGCACTCATTGGTGTGAAAGGAGCACAGGATTTATTATTGAGTCAACTAGGCAAGCTATGAAATTGCATTCACTGTGTAACACCATTTATCAAAATGACATCCTTAAAATATCACTTGTATAGACACTTCATGAGACCTTTGAAATGATGTTCACCCACATGTTGGTGGCAGCCTTCTCTAGGTGAGGGGATCCCATGGAATTCTGTCTGTTGTTTGGGGAAGGAGTGATCTTTATATCATTTCTGGATGGCATGGATTGTTCAGCCATAAACTTTTAAGAGTTTGAATGTAAGACAACACAAACTCCTAAAAAGTCAAACAGATAGTTCTTGAATTTTAGCAAGGCAACTGCAACGCTTGTGTTGACTTGCATTAGTCCCCATAGGAAGACCAACCTTGCCCTGGGAGAAGGTGAGGAGATTTTAGTCTGTCATGAAGAAAAGAGAGAGAAGATGCTCCAGTAACCTTGTTTCCTCTTCTAGGGTCTTCTTGAGAGCTATCAACAAGTTTGCAGAAACCATGAACCAGAAGTTTCTAGAACACACAAGCTTTGAGTTCCAGGTGAGTGTGAAGTGTTGGAGATGCTCAGGGCCATCCTGGCATCATCAGGCTGATTACACCATCAGCCACCTGCAAGCACACAGAAGCCTTGCAGAGGTCTCTGGAGATGTGCAGAAGGGAAGCGGGGAGGGAGGAGGAGACGCTCTGAAGCTTTGACAGGGACACACATGCAAATGTGACCTCCCATAATAGAGGCTCTCATTTACTCACTGTCCAGCAGGTGCCACCTTTCAAACGTAACGTTTTCTTACTGTTTTGCTCACTGGCGCTTAGAAACAGCCAGTCACAGACACTGAAGTATGATTTACAGTAAAGCTTTCAAGTACATCTCTGTGACTTCTCAATTCCTTTAAAAGTCATTTTGATGTGCTTGCTCAGCCAAGACTCAGGGCCTCTGAGACATTCAGGGGATGATAAGAATGTCCCTGAGGTAAGTACAGTAATGTCCCACAAGGAACATGCTCTTCAAAGCCTGATGGGAAAGTCTGTACTACTGCCCATGCATTTCTGCAGGAGTGAGAGAGAAGAAACCCCACCCCCACAAAACCCTCCAGGGAAGTCTTCAACCTTAGAGCCTCTGGTAGCAGAGTCTACGGGAACAGAAGTCACCTAGTAAAGCCACTCAGGGCCACGCTATTTCCTGCCTGCTCATCTGAGAGGCTGTATTTCCCTCACACTGGCCTCTCTAACTCATCGGCTCAGGCAAAGATGTCATCCCACCTGAGTGATACATCCGTAAAATGCCAGCTGCCCTCTCACTTCAGGAGGCTTTCCCAGCCCAGGAACATGCTGGGAAAGCTTACCAGTCAGCTGCTGTTGGAATAGTTGCTCCTTACAGAGCCTGCCCTATCTGGCTCCTTTCTGAGGTTTGTCCCATGAGCCTGCAGTCATGAGGTTGCGTCGGGGCCTCCGGATGCTTCTTTGTGGCACTGACTGCCCTTTGAAATCATTGCTCTTGCTCCTCTGCTTCCGTGCATGTTTCGTTCCTCCTTCTGGTAAAACGAGACTTTCACTCTTGTGTTCACAGCCACTCTGTGCCCTGTGCCTGGTGTACAGTGTGTCCCCTGGGGGAGGTGGCATCTGGCCTGAGACCTGTGCCATGCACCCAGCTGGGAAGATGGGATGAGATACCTTGGCTGGGCTGAAAGGATAACGGTCCTCTTCGAACGAGGTTCTTGCTCTCTTCCATGACCTTGCTCAAATCAGGGAACTGAGGTGATCAATGTTCATGATAAGAAGACCAGCTGCCATTTTCCCACAGTTTATGTAGCAGCTCAGAAGAAATCACTCCAAGGGCCATTCAGCTGCCCTGCCATTTTGAGACTGCTGCCAGCGAGCGTCCTCTCTGAAGTTGCAGGAGTGAGACCCAAAAGCCATGCACAGAACCTGAAGTCAACGCATTTGGGACTAGAACCTGCAGTGGCCGAGAGGCTTCCATGTGGAACCATGGCCACACTCTAGATTCAGGGTGTTTCTACGGTCTTGGGTGAGGGTTTTCTCTCTGGATGATACATCTTTCACAGAGCAACAAAACACATCACTCTGGCTTTTTAGAATCAAGAGAAAGGTTTTATTTCCCTTAAAATGTAGCACAGATGCCCACAGGCTTCCACTTACAAGCCTGTTCAGATAAGTGGATATTGCCATTGTGTTTGGTGGGACAGCTTGGAACAACATACCTGGGGGCCAGAGAGACAGTATGTGACCATAAAAAAGCCAACTGTTTTGTCATTTGCCCCTGGTGTCGGCAATTCCAGCCTCTGGACCTGCTGGTCTGACTGCCTCTCTCCTCCATGGTCTTAAAGAGGCACTCTCCCACAACAGGATGAGCTCCAGTCCTCTATGCCATTCGTTTAGGTTTCATACAACTTTCCTGAAAGAAAAATGACATACGAAAGATACCTAGGAAATGGATATCCCAAATATGCAAACGTTAAACTTACAAATCGTGTGGTTTTAGGTAAAGCATTTCAGCTCTGTGCCTTGGTTTCTTCAGTGTTAAATGAAGATGCCATTGGGGCTATTTCTGTGGACAGCTCTAAGGGGTAGGAGAATTGGTTCATGTAACGCACTTAGAATGGTGCTGGCAATGTAAGAGCCATTTAATGAATGCTACCTTGTTAGCATCATTTTGATGATGGTGATGATCATAGTGCTGGTGGTGATGATAATGGTGATTGTGGTGGTGATGGTGATGATGATCGTGATGGTAATGGCGGTGGCGGTGGCAGTGGTGGTGGTGGTAATCTGTAGTGACCTTAAAAGCATCAGGAACTCAGGTCAGTTCTTGACAGGCAAGCCAGCAGGGAAGCAGCTTTTTGATCACACAACATAGCCCGCGGCTGTCACACCCACAGGATTCTGTAAACCATGGCAAAGAGCTAGGAACACAGAATCAAATGATTCTTTTCTAATGAGGCTTCCACAGATATTCAGTGAAAAGTACCCCCCAAAACTGGGTCATTTTTCAGTCTTCTCTTTCTCTTTTCCCCCTAACTTTTCCTCCCCCTTGTGAGAATGGATTTGTTTTCTGTATCCTGCCTGGAACACCCTGGGCTCCTTCTTGTGGGCTCATGTATTATGCATGTGATACCAGCAGGAACCACCTCTGTGCAGAGCAGGGACAGGGGAAAGGAGATTGGCCCCAACCTCTCCTCTGAGTGGTGGTTTTGTGATTCAAAGGGCAAAAGGCCAACAGTTCCACAGGCCCACTCCATAGGTGCCAAGGCCCGGGCATTACAGAAATGATGATTTCTGCTGGGAGCTAAGATCAGTGGTGCCCTCTGGATGCTGGAACTGCTGCTCATGGCTGTTTGTAAGGTCACAGAGACCGGAAGAAGATATAAATTAACCTTGCAGAGACTTGTGCTGAGGGTCCAGGCTACTTCATCATGGAGTTCTGTAATTCCACTACTAAGCATAGACACAAAAGGAAATCAGTGCCAAGGGGACATTATTCATTCCTATGTTCATTGTCATGCTGTGGACATGGTATCAGTCTACATGTCCATCAGCAGAGCCATGCATAAAGGAAATGTCTTATGCACAATGGAATACTATTCAGCCATAGAAAACAAAACCCTGTCTTTTGCCTTAGCTTAAATAGACCTCAAGAACACTATATTAAGTGAAATAAGCCAAGTGCAGAAAGACACACACTTTGTGAATTCATTTGTGTGTAGATTCCATGAAAGTCAAATTTGTAGCAGGTAGAATAATAATTATGAGAAGCTAGGGAGGGGACAGATGGAAGAGGTTGGTCAGTACCCACAAAGCTATAGCCATGATGCAGGAGTACATTCTGGTGTCCTTCACAGTGGAAAGACTACGCAGTTGGTAGCTGTGTAAATCTTAAAGTAACTAGACTAGAGATTTTTACCACAAAGAATTTATGAAGTAATGAGTATACTAATTGCCCTAGTGGTATACATGTATCCAAACTTCTCATTGGAACATGTGAATTTGTACTATGATCATGTGGTAATTTAATTCAAAGCTTTTTACAGCAACAGAGCTCAGGAGTGAGATCAACTTGGCTCCCAATGCTGCGTTTGCCAGTAGGATGGAGCAATTTTCCTCCCTGTGGCCCTCGGTTTTTTGATGTCTAAATGAGGAGAAAAACACAAGTTTTATCACTTCTCAGAGGGATTTGATTTTTATTATTTTTTGAAATTATGTATACGTATGTGTCTGTGTGTGGGTATGTATATGTGTGTGTGGTACCCATAGAGGCCAGAAGAGGGCACCAGATACCCTGGAGCTGGAGTTAAAGTATGTTGCCATATGGATACTGGGGACTGAACCCAGATCCTCTGCAAGAGCAGCCAGTACCCTTAACCACTGTGCCGTCTCTCCAGCTCTTCAGGGGGATTGATAAGAATGCATATAAAGTGTGGCCATTCACTATGAACTCATTCCACAAATACTGCTGTGATACATGCTAGGTCAGGCATACAGCTAAACATCATATATATCATGGTGATCAAGAAAATGAAATCTTTGTCTCTATGACCTTTACATTCAGTAGTGAAGATAGAAAGTAAATTTCTTGGTTTAAAATATGTCATGAATGCTGTGAACAGGGTGTAATGAGGATGGATGCCAGCAGTTCGGCTTTAGTGTCCATTACTGGGGAAGGCTATTATAGGAATTGATGTCTAAACCTATATTGCAAGAGTCCATGGGAGTTTGCCGGGCAGGATTTCCTCATTTAGTCCTTATAACTGCACCCTTTGGGGCCCATTATCCTCATTTTCCAGGTGAAAGAACCGAGTCTCAGACAGGTAGGGTAACATGCTCCTGAAGGTGGAGATGGTAATTAGATTGTAGCCCTGGAAAGCATCCTGGCAGTATGCACAAAAACAAATAGCAAACAGTGGTACCTGTCTCTGTCCCGTGGCTCTGTGATTCTAGACCTAGGGATGCACACCACAGAGAGAGATTCTCAGGCAGCAAGAGGTTTAAACGAGAGGGTTAATACAGTGCTACTGCTGGAGGAAAAGAAGCAGGACCACGCTACATGTCTACACATAGGAGAAAGGTTAAAGGTGAAGTAGCCCTAACAGCAAGAATACTATGCAACATAAAAGAGAGGTTTTTTTGTTTTTGTTTGTTTGTTTGTTTTTTGTTAATTAAAAATATCTACATTATCCTTATGTCCACCAGTGACATAGTTGTGTGTGGTCATGTGACACATCTGGTTCTTAGAGTTTCCTCCTTTGACATAAAGCAGTGTAGCTCATGGAAAACGGGGGGCCGGGCCTGCTAGTCTCTGAAATTGGACCCCTAGGCCTATGGAAGGTCTGGCTGTTAGCAGTCATGACCTTGGCAGTGTTGGCTATTTGCAGCCTGTGACGGGCCTGCTGGAATGAAAGGTGACTGATTCCACTGCAGGGCAGTCTCTCTTGCTGCTGGGTCTGTCCTTTTGCTACACAGTGTACAAAGTCTTGGCAAGTCAGGCATCTTAAAAGACTTTTCCGTGAGCATCCAAGTTGCTAGGCTCAGCACTGGTACAAAGAGATCCCCTTGGATAATGAGCAGGGAACCACAGTGAGACCGACAGATCCTTTCAAGCTCTTGCTGTGGTCCACGCCCTGTAAACATATCGTCTCATGCTGCCTCTGTTGCAGCCCTCTGCAGTGAGTATCAGGTCACCTCAACTTTGCAGATGAATTTGCCGAGGCTCAGTAACACCTTCTTCTTTCTGATCTGTGGCCCATATCAATATTGTCATCACCATGCTCATCCTTCTGAATACTTTCCATATGTATGTATTGAATGTTTGTTCTGCTCTGTCTCACCACCAGCTGGGGGAGTGGATTCCACGAGTCTCCTTCACAGTCAGCAGCAGATCATACGCCTGGAAAACTTACAGCAGCTGAGAACATACAAGCTGGTAGAGACAGGATTCTAGCCTTAGAAAGCCCCTGAATCACCCTCATCAAGGGCTTTTTGGTACACATGTCTCTGGGCCTCACTCCCCACCCCCTGAAGGTGTGATGCTGCTGATGGTCCTGGAACCAGACTTTAAGATCATTGAATGGAGGAGAAGGCAAATGTACAGTGCTTTAAGATAGAACAGATTCCAGGCTGGCTCCTAAGAGCTGTCAGGTTGATCAGGGAGGGTGCCCAGTGAAGCTCTAACTTCCTGAGTCGCCTTATCTTTCACACACCTATAATTTCAGGGCAGGAACCAGCTCACCAATCGAGGTGAGTTATTTGTCTTTCAAAAACCAGAACAACAAAAGCACCACAGCGACAAGATTCCAGCTCTGAAATCCTCCTCAACCAAGCCCATTGTCAGAGGGGGGAAGGCACGGCCAGTGCCCAGAGAAAGCCATCCATTGTCCTGGCTTCAGCCAGGATGCTAATTTCAGAGTCTGTGCCAGTTAGAAAATTGCAGAGCACACAATTAAACTGGTCTTGCCTCTGTCGTCTGCCATCTTTATAAATTATTCACATTACACAGTGTTTAATATGCTTCCCCTCTTCCAGACCCTCTCCATGACTGCTCTCCTCTTTCTTTTACAGCTGTGGAACAACTATTTTCATCTGGCAGTGGCTTTTATCACTCAGGACTCTCTGCAGCTGGAGCAGTTCACGCACGCTAAGTACAACAAAATCCTGAATAAGTAGGTTGCAGTCTTGGATTTTCTGAGGGGGTGAGGCTTCATGAAATGCACTGGAATGGGGTTTGAAGCAGGCATTTTCGCTTCTTCTAGGTATGGGGACATGAGACGGCTCATTGGCTTCTCCATCCGTGATATGTGGTATAAGCTTGGTGAGTAGGCGCCCTTGTCAGAAAGATGTATCTGCATGCTTCCAGTGCCTCCCTGAAGACCAGTCCCCAACCTGTCCTTCCCAGCATATGTGAATCTGCTTCTGTGTGATGTTCCTGCAGACCTAGGAAGTCAAACAGGAATTTGTAAGAGGGAGGACGAGGCAGGGCTACCGTGGGAACTGTCCTCATGCGTCACAGGAATGCTTGCTGCTGATTGGCAGTCGCTAGTCTACATCCTGCTTCTTGGGTGATGTGGTCCATAAAATACTTTGGAACCTCCCAGGGTGGGAGAATGGATTCTCTGGGGAGTGACTCCAGAAGCTGCCCCTTGTCACAGTGAGCTGCAAGGATGGTTTGGGGTTAATGGTGAAGGGAGAGATGGAAGCAGAGGGACCTTTAGTGACATTCTGAGTGAGGCGTGGACTAAAGAGACCCTAGAGAAACTTCACATTGCATCCTTTAGGACCACCCCTCCTTTCTCTTACTGATCAGGAAACTCAAAATGGAAAGTTACTTGCTTGAGCTCAGACAACTGGAAGTCTCTGTATGTGGTTTTCATTCTATGAGCACAGGGTTCCATTAATCTTGCTTATGGACCAAATTCTGCATGAAAGAAGGATGGATGAGTCAATGGAGAGTGAACAAGTCCATCTCTGGCATTTGGCTTTCTCCTTGACTCTCTTGTGTACAATTTTTCTGCCCTGGGCATTTTTAAGGGGATTTGCCTCTTGGCTTTGACCTCTATGGCCATCTGGACTTTGTTTCCCACTTCCCTAGAACTCTTCATATGGGCTGGCCCTTAGCAGATGCTCTGGATAACTTTTAGAGTAAGGTCTATCCTCTGATAGGAGGAGTATAGTACAGTAGAGAGATTACCAGTCTGGTTTCTGTGGTTGTTGGTGACATCAGAACCCAGTTAAGACCATATATTTGATGATAGGGAAGCCATGAGTCGGCTCACAGAGCCTAAAGCAGAGTGAAGGACCTAGGCCCAGAACAGATTGTCACAGCTCTGCTTGGGGCCTTGCCCAGTCATGTACAACCAAGCCTTAAGCAAGAGAATTTAACATCCCTTGTCTTCAGTAAAGGAACTAACACGGTCTCACAAGGTGCCTACGAAGGTCGCAAGAGCAAAGACTAGGGTAAATATGGCTGTGGAGGCCTGCACACACATGTCAGAATTCTTATTCCTGTTCTTACTGTGGTCCGGTGAGATGGAACCGAACTGGGCTGGCCCCTTTGTCACAAAAGCTCAGTCCAGTATATACCACTAAGGCCCAAAGAATGGGGTCCAGGCAGTAATCTGAAAAAATGAAGTAGGGTGGACCCTACAACCCAGAGAGATTCTACAGTGCAAGTACTGCCAGCATTTGGAGTAGGGTAACCTTGGCTGTAGGGGCTATCTTGGGGTACTCTGGGCTCTATCCTCTAAGATGCTGGTGGCACTCTCCCCAGCTGCAGCTCTCCAAACCTCTTCAGCTATTGTGACATGTCCCCTAGGGAATGTCCTCTTAGTGTGCCCTTTGTCTGGCTACTTTGGATAAGGAGAGGGCTATCAGAAATACTTTGTCTCATTTTCCATTTGTGTTAGTAGCTTTTTGGAACCATGACCAAAAGAGCCAAGAGAACAGCTGGGAGAATTCCTTGACTTGATGTGGAGTTTCAGAGGCTCCAGTCCACCAGTCTCGGCTCTGTGGATTCAGAGCCTGTGGTGAACATCACGGCAGCAGCCAAGTGTGTGGCAGAGGCTCCTCACCTCCTGGTGGAAACGCCTTGAGGGTGGCACAATATAACCCCACCCCTACTGTACGTACAATGACATACAGCCACAGACCTACTTTTTCCAGCCAGACCCTCCCTGCCTCTTAAAGTTTTATTCTCCTCCAGGAAATAATTGACACCAGCTAGAAGCCAAGCCTTTAATACTGGAGCCTGTGTGTGACTTTGTGTGTTCACCCTAACACCACTGCTTTGCAATAAGGCGGGGAAAAAAAAGAAAGAAAAGAAAAGAAAAAAAGAGACAACGTCAGTGCAGACATGTGTAAGGAGAAACGAGGGCCTGGAGCAAAGTGCTGCTGGAATGCTTCAGCAGAAAGCTACCACCAGTGGCTGCCGCTCTCCAGCCGCTTGCTATCTGGCTAGAACGCAAGCTGATCACTACCACATCTTCCGATTTCTCAAAAGAAGCCAATACCTTAGTTCTTTCAAGGCATTTTCCAGTGTGTGTGTGTGAATATCAATGATGATTAATTGAGTGTTTTCAAACTGTGGCGTGTTCCCAGTGAAAGAATGGCTTCCCAGTTTGCATACTTGGTTTGTATCAACAGAGACCAGCTGAAGCTGTGGTGGGCCTCTGCTCCCAGCCCCACACCCCAGGCTCTGCCAGAATCACAGAACAAGGAGCTCTGTTTTGTTTGTTGTGAGCAGCTCCACACAGCCTGCTCCCCTCTGAACATCCTTCACTGCACTGTTTTGCACACAGAAGATTTTATTTAGATATAGATTATGTTTTGGCAGGGAGTCTTGTACTTCCAATTATGCTGATGAATGAAAAGCTGTTACCAAATATTCTACCTGCTTAGAATCACAGAACACCAGAGCTGGAAGGGCCCTTTAGAGATCATATTGTCCAGCATTTTTCAAACATTTATTTTTAGCTAAGGGCCAATAAAAAGAAGAATTCATGCTCGATAAGTAAATGGGATTAAAAAGTAGAAATATTGTAATTAAAGTGAGCAGGGGTGCAAAGCCTCTTATAAATGGCTCTCTGACTCCCAGGACAGACCCCTGAGGACAGCTGGAAAGGAGATTTATAAGATCTGACCCTTATTTTTACCAGTGAGGAAACTGAGGCTCAGAGAGGAGAAAGGGCTCATTCACAACCATTTAGGGAATTAGAGGTGGAAAACCAACACACATACTGGCAGGAAGCCTTGCTCAGACACATCACAGAGCTCTTTGCTCCTCAAACCTGCCTGCAGAATGAATTAGCACAATTAAAAGACCTGTCTGGAGGCTGCAAGAAAAGAGCCATCGAGTGTGACTGCCCTCAGCGATGGCATTTGCTGAAGAGCAATCTTAAGAACAGAGAGGCCCAGGCCACCCTAGGTGTCAAAGAGGGCTAGGGATGGCCTCTGGCATTGTCATCTGAGTGCTGTGTTCCCACACCACCCTGCTGAAGACCTGGTCGAGGAGAGCACCACTGCATTGGCCTTCCTTAGATGGCCCCTTTTCAGACAAATGATGTCTACTGCAGGAAACAAAAACTCAAAGGAAACTGCCAAAAGAGCCACCCTTCACCTCTTGGCCAGACTTCTGAGGAGGAAGAAAGTACATCATTCTGAAGGGGTCTTCCCTTCACACACACACACACACACACACACACACACACACACACACACACACACACACACACACACACACACACACACCAGGCTTCCACTCATAACTGTCACGGCTACCTTCTCCTTCCTTGTCTCTTGCAGGAATAAGAGCAGAAATCCCAGGCAGGGAGGATGAGTGGCTGCCTCATTGACATCCTTCCCTGCTGCATCGTGGGATTCTGGTGTTAGCACACTAATGAGATTAGCTTGATAATCCACACCAGGACCAAGCTCTGAGTTCATTAGGGACCGATGCAGTGAGACCACTACATAGTTAATGATGGGTTTAAAGGGCAGCTCATTGAATAGCTGAGCTCTCCGAAGCAGCCTTTGCTGATTGCCCATGCAGTAGCTCTTCTTCTCTTCCTAGCTGACTGGATCCTGATAATGTTTTTGTTTTTGTTTTTGTCGGATTGCAATTTGCTCAGCTAACAATGTCTTGGAGTAGATGGTGGTCGTGTGACCCAGATCTGCCCCACAAAAAATCAGCGGAAACATGTTTGTATGTATTCAGCAAAGTATTTCTTCAAAGAGAGAAGGGGGTGGAGGAAAGGGAGAGGGGAGAGAGAGGCTCAGAGAGCACAGCACATCATTATTTTGCCCTTCTTTCTTTCTGGAAAATGACATGATGGCTGGAGAGGCAGCAATTGTCTTGGTGCCTTAAGGACAAAAGTCATATGCTGAGGCTGGAGGTGACATTGAGTTCTTTCTGTCTTCTCAGATTTCACAACTCTGAGCTGACCATCTTCTGAGGTTTTGTTAAGGAAGAAAATCAGCTTTTGGGTTAGCCTTGGTAGCCAGATTTTCAATTACACCTCTAACTAATAAATCAGATAATTTGGCTCTCTGATCTTACAGGTCATGTAGCTCTGACAGGTCTGCAGAAGCAGGACACACCCAAGGTCAACAACAAATGGTTCCTTGAGCTGCAGTTAGAAGCATTTGTCTTTGGACCCCAAGTCTAATGTTCTTATGAGTATTTTTTCCATATAATTTACATTTTCAAATGACATGAAATAGTGAACTAACTTTTTCAGAGAATACCGATAATGAGTAAATCATTGTGCATGTTAGTTATGCCAGCAGCAACCATAAGACTCAGCATCAGTATCTTCTTCTTAGTAGGAAAGTCTGTGGCAGCCATGTGATTATAGAGAACTAATTGCAAGGCTCATCTCAGACTTGAAGGTTATTTAACAATCATTCTTCTGGGAAGAGTCTAGGCATGTATGTGTTCATGCTTGCATGTATGTTGGTCTGGGAGAAGAAGCATGTGATGCGAGTTCTTGGTGAGGAAGACTACATATTGTTAGGAGCCCAGCCATTTAAGGGTCTGTGCCATTTGTGTTTTGGGGTCCTGGACCATTGCCAATGGTATAGTATTCTAACACTGGATTTCTGCTGGGCATGGGGTAATGCTCATTTTGTTAAAATGACGTTGCATTTAACCTTCCCACATCCCCTTAGTTTAATGTTGGGCTGATGTGTTAGCAGTCATCATGGGAAAGACAGACAGTGGCATCTTGACCACATGTGTGGGACAACCAGTTCTGGCCAGCCCATGAGAACGACGGGCTGTTTCTTTTTATACAGCTCCTTATTAGCCAGGTGGACTAATAGTGAGAAGGTTGAGGGGAAATAAGGCATGATTCAGACCCTATAAGGAAGGACCTACTGTCTAGGTGTGGAAATTTAGAATATTGTTATTTAAAGTGAAATGATACAGCTCCAGAGACCATGGGGGAAATGTCTCCTAAAGAACGTCAGAGAGTGAGTGGTCCACCTCGGGGCTGAAGGAAAGCTGCAACAAGGCAAGTGATCCAGGAAAGCAGCCTAAGCAAACATGCGTCTTAGAGTTGGATGGTAGGCTTCGCAGAAGAAATACGGAGTGGCGTTAGAGGAAACATCCATCCATACATCTATACACTTAATAGCAAACTCTGAGCACTGTGGTGGACAGAATAACAGAAGTTGTGGACGCTGATACCTTAAATAGCAAATGATGCAAATATTATAATCAAATTAAGGATCCTTATGGTGAGGGGATCTTGGATTATCCAGATGGGCCCAATACGATTACAAGGCTCCTTATATATGTAGAGAGAGGCAGGAGAATGAGAACCAGAGGAATTTGAGGAAGGCCCAATAAGGATGAAGGTGAGAGGTTATAAACCAAGGGATAGAAGGAGACTCTAAGAGCCTGAAGGGGAAAGGTAATAGATTCTTCCTTGGACTTCTGACCTCAGTCATGTATGTTCATACCTTGGTGTTTTAGTACAGTGAAACCCATTCTAGACTTCTATTCTCCAGGAGTATGAGATAATGAATGTGTTTGAAGTCATCAGTTGGTTGTGACTTACCACATCAATAACAGGAATCCAGTATGAGCACCTTCTAAGGTCATGTGACTGAGGTTAAAACTGAAAACAGACGAACAACACAGGCCTGGCCTCATAGACTCACCCATACCACTGAGAATTAGAATATTGGTTGCAATTATTTAATTAATATCTGTAAAGATGAAATAACTGTAGAGTAGAAACTTGAGGCATATAGAGAGTCTATGAGGACCCTGTGAAGTGAGTGAGCCATGGGTTACCCCAACAGGATGAGCTAAAAGCTATTCTTTTTATAGTCCCATCCTATTGAAATAGAATGTGAGCTACATGTCTTGTTTTAAATACTGCAGTACCTACATTAACAGACTATTAAAAAGCCCTGGGCATGGTGGTACTTGCCTATAATGCCAGCACTTGGGAGCTGGAGACAGGAAGATCAGGGGTTTAATTTAAACTTCAGCTACATGGGGAGTTCAAGGCCAGCATGGGCTGTAGGAGACCCTGTCCTAAAAGACAAAGAAAGGGAGAAAGAGAGAATTAAAAGAAGCACAGATGTACTTTATGATGGGGTTATATCCCAATAAACTCAGCATAAGGTGAAAATACTGTAAGTGGAAAATACATCACAAACCCCTCACCTAGCGTAATAACTCAGCACACTGGAGTTTTGGTGGCTTTCCCTCACAGTGGTGAGCTGCTGGGTGTGCAACTTTCTGCATCTGCCTGACATCAAGAGAGAGGATTGGATTGCATATTACTAGCCTGAAAAGAAAAAGGATCCAAATACAGAATTCAAAATACAGGGTTGGAGATGTAGCTCAGAGGTAGGATGCTTGCCTGGCATCCATAAAGCCCCAGGTTCAATTCCAGCACTGGAAAAAAAATATAAATAAAAGTAAAATTCAAGATAATTTCTATAAAATGTATTTTGCTTTAGTACTAGTGTGAAGTTGAATATCCTAAGTTTAATCTATTATACAGGGAATGGTCTCTATTTTATTCAATATCATAATTCCAAAGTTATATGTATCTCTGCCTAGGGGACCAGCCTCCAGATGGCCCAGGGCTTGAAAGGGATCCATGGCGTCAGCACATACTAGACTTTTTTATCTGAGGGCATTAGGGAAAAAGACACTCACACACTCTCTTGATGGTTTCCTTCAGACCTTTTCTTTCCTCCTTTCCTTCCTTCCTTCCTTCCTTCCTTCCTTCCTTCCTTCCTTCCTTCCTTCCTTCCTTCCTCCCTCCCTCCCTCCCTCCCTCCCTCCCTCCCTCCCTCCCTTCCTTCCTTCCTTCCTTCCTTCCTTCCTTCCTTCCTTCCTTCTTTCCCTCCCTTCCTCTTCCTTCCTTCCTTCCTTCCTTCCTTCCTTCCTTCCTTCCTTCCTTCCTTCCTTTCTTTTTTTTTCCGAGACAGGTTTTCTCTGTGTAGCTTTAGAGTCTGTCCTGGATCTTGCTCTAGACCAGGCTGGCCTCAAACTCACAGAGACCCACCTGGCTCTGCCTCCCAAGTGCTGGTATTAAAGGTGTGTGCCACTACCACCTGGCTCAGATCTTTTCTTTATTCTTCTTTTGCATTCTCTATTCTTTATTTTCCTGGTGATTTCCTTCTCTCATTCTTGATGGTTTCCTTCTAATTTTATCTTTATTCTTGATGCTTCCTTCTAACTCATTTTAACTCTCTCATTCCTGATGCTTTCCTTCTAACTCATTTTAACTCTCTGATTCTTGATGTTTTCCTTCTAACTCTCTGATTCTTGATGCTTTCCTTCTAGCCTATTTTAACTCTCTCCTGCTCTATCTCTATTCTTTCCCCTACAGCTTATATGCTCCGGCAAAATCTTTCAGACAATATAAAAATTACAGTGTGGTTACATTTTATTTTTCAAGTGAATGAGTACAATGAATACAAAACAAACAGTAAAAAACAGCATGTTTTCCATATCCCTTACATGATTAAACATTTTACATATTACAGTGAAAAACAAATTATCTTAAGAACCCACACACATTCATACCCAAGCAGCTTGTTATAGATTAACTGTGTGGGCAAGCAGGGTATTCTTCTCAGTCAGATCTTTTACTGGCAGGCTACAGTTTTGCAGTTACAAAGAAAAGGCCAATTACTTTATTACTTATCTTGAAAGGTAATCTTATAAGGAATCTTAAAGGACTCACAAACCTAAATTTTTATATATGAAGAATCAGTCAGCTGTGGTGGCATTGTGTTCCCCGAAATATTGTGCACCCTAATAAACTTATCTGGGGTCAGAGACAGAATAGGCACAATATTAAACATAGAGGATAGGCAGTGGTAGCACACGCCTTTAATCCCAGCACTTGGGAGGCAGAGCTAGGCAGAAATCCATGTGTTCAAGGATACAGCCAAGCATGGTGACTCACGCCTTTAATCCCAGGGAGTGGTGGTAGAAGGCAGAAAGATATATAAGGCGTGAGGACCAGGAACTAGAAGCATTTGGCCTGGTTAAGTATTAGGCCTGGTTAAGCATTCAGGCTTCTAGTAGCACAGCTGAGGATCCATGAGGTGAGGTAGCTGTGACTTGTTCTGGTTCAATGATCTTCCAGTACACCCAATACCTGGCTCAGGTTTGATTTTATTAATAAGAACTTTTAATAATACCTGCTATAGTCAGCTCTACTTTAAACCTTTAGGGTGCATACCCACTCATCAATGGTTTCTTATATCAGGAGATTGAGGGCAGAAATGGGCACAAGAAATTAATCATCACCTTTGATCACCTAGCAAGGAAAGTGCACCAGCTAGTAATAATTGGGCTGCTTTGTTCTTGTTCCCTGGCCTTAAAGAGTTCTGCATTCAACTGTGTGCCTTTCTGAAACTTCTAAAACTAAAAAAGATAGTCTTCTTGGGTTTTTCTGCCTTAAAGCTATTTGACAAAAATGTCTTGGTCTAACTTTTAGGTATTTTCAAAGCTTTGTTTCAGCTGTGATGCAGTTTGAAACCTGTGAACACATCTCCCAACCTTAAGGTTAAAAGACTTTAAGCTAGCTGGGCTAACTGGGACTCATTGCTTTTCTTAATCATTAACCTAAGCCACAGTCTATTTGGCTCCTCAATAGAAACTCATGTGTTGTAGCAGTGTGATACTTCCTTGTTTATATTTTCAATCATCAAAACGCTATTTAAACTAACATTACTATTATCATTTAGATAGTACAGCTTAGGAAGAAATCATCTTCATAATAATCCACAGGTAAAAATGTCCAGTGGAATGGGATGTTTCTATGAGATAAACACACTACATTACAGGCAGTGGGGATCTCCCCACACCCATTCACACCATGCCATGTAGCAGAGAAAGATATCAGCAGCAAACATATAAAGACACAGCAGAAGCAAAAGGCATTCTGGGATCTGTGAATCTCTGACTGAGATTCACCCATCGGAGAGTTTCCTCCTGGTGGGCTGACACCTTGAACTTCAGTTGCCACCTGCTGCTCCTCTGACATGGCCACCAGCAAGTATGACTTTAACAGATAATCAAGATAAAACATTCTTATGGTTTTAAAAAATGTATTCTTAGGTAGATTTTTGTATGCTCAGACTACATTTACATCTGGACAGCCATATCTCAAGTGTTTAAAAGGCACATGGTTCACAGCATCTGGAATGAACCTTAAGGCCCTAAAAAATGCCTAAGAGTTTACTCCAGGAGCACATGTGGGGTGGGGTTCCCAGTGGGGAGCGAGGCTGAGGCCATGTGTGAAAGCCAAAGTGGAAGAGGCAGGATATACTGGAGAAGCGGAAGACAGGCTATGGAGGGAAGGCAGGTATGAGGCATGGACAGGGCACAAAGGGCCTCCAGCAAATGGCCTGCCGAGTGCAATGCTTTGCACACACCTGTGAAGGTGGGCCAGACAGTATTCATGAGTGTCACAGCAGTGAAGGAAAATCCATCTAGATCCTTTCTCTGGTTAATTCTTTGCAATATAAGTGAAATAAAGTATAAGACAAAAAGCTGAGCAGTCTATAAGTTCCTATGGAAAGGCCCAATGGCTTTCACGTAGTGGTATGCTATGTTTTCGTTCTGCTCTTTCTAGAACCCGATACAGTGTTGAGGCCAAAAGATTCCCTGCTCTCTCCATATTACCATATTTAATCAGCATCAATGCTGCTGAGTTCTCTCAGGTCCCAGACACTGAAAAGCCCGGTGTTTCTGTGTTTCCATTCACCCATTTAAGCTTCTGCCATGTACAGGGGGATTCTGGAGGTCCAGGGAGGTTGAGTGATATGAGCGGTACCACAAAGCCATGAAGTAGAAGAAATGAGACCTGACCACGGGTGTTGGCCTCAGAGACTCCATAGGCCTGAGGGAAGCAGGACCAGGCACCTCTCAGCGCCGCTAGGATGGTTTTCCAAGCTGAAGTTGGAAGGATGGACAGCTCTACATTCACTTTTCTCCCTTTGAACAGAGTCATGTTTTCTTTATTTGTAAGTCCCCAGGAGGTCTACCAGACTCTGACACCCAAGACGTCATAACTTGCCTTTGTCGATGTATAAGTCAGGGTCTGTGGCAGCATGTAGTGAGCTATTATAGTCTGCCCCCTCTGTCCTGTATTAGCCTCATGAGGTCAGCAACCTGTCCAGCTTACTTCTCAGACAGATTCCCACAGGTTTCCTATCTTCCTTTCCTTGCTCATCTTCCTAGTGATCTCAGAGCCTTTGTGCTCAATTGTCAGTCTCCCCTGAAGGAGTGACGAGCAGTGCCATTGAGTAGATGGGCAGCTCAGGTAGAACACACAGGGCCCCTTTGCATCCACACACGTGGGCTTTCCCTGAACTCCCATTTCTATCAGGACCCTCCCAGCATCCAACACTGCCACACCTGGAGTTAACTTGCTGCTGGCTTCCTGACATTTCCCTTGCTGTCTCTTCCCAGTGGTATCCAGCACCTAAAAAATTCTCAAACCAATTCTTCTCTTTCCTCCCCTCATACAGCAGCAGGTGTGTTTCTTGAACGAGAATTCTTTTCTTCCAAATGAGCTTCTATTCAATTAGCTACAAATGTTTCTCTGTGAGTTTATGTGCCTATGTATATAAAGATATACAAATCCATGCACTCATTTGGCTATTTAGACAAAAATTCCAATGTGCTAATTTTTTTCAATAAAGGGATAAAATTTCTTCTGGTAACAATGTTAAGCGCCATTGCAATCACGGTGTATTTAAAGATCAGCGTCTCTCTTTCTCCTCTCTTCCCTTTCTCCCAAATATCTCAACAGACTGACTACAGAGAAAACAGGTCAAAAGTATCTAAAAAATTCCTGTCTGCAGCGTCTCCATCCTTTATTTTAAAGCATTTTAAATATATCCCTATCATCCCGGTGCCCTCTGATAGTCTACAGGCCTTTGTTGCATAAGCACCGTTCCCAGCCCAGTGGCTTATCTGATAGCTCCAGTTACCTTCTGCCTGATGCTGCACTCAACTTCTAGTCTGAAAACCCTCCTGTTGTTTGAAAAGAGATCTTGAAGGACAAAGTCAGAAACCTGTATTAGCAACTACTACACACCAGGTGGAAGAAGTCAGGGCATTTTCTTTTTGTCTATCTGGGCCAAAGTGAGGAACCGAGGTTCAAGTTTAATCCCAGTGCCTTCAGTGATGGGGCTGGCCGCCCAGAAAGGCATTTCTGTGCCGTTCAACTCTGCCTGACTTCGTCATTTACTTCTCGTAACTGCAGGTTTCCTTGGGCAATGCCTCTTTTCCCTGGATTTGGGGGAAATCCTCCAACATGACAGTTTAGGCCGAATGAGGATTGACTTCCATTGACCTTTCCTCTCAGCTCCTTTCCCCACTTTAATCGAAAGGAGCCCTGCCAGGCCGCACCTGGTGCCATCCGAGTTTCCGTCCCCTCAGGAGCCCTTTGCCCATGTCCTTCCCCACAGTGGAGGAAACCAGGTGGGCTCCTGCACTGTGCAGCTCAAGGGCAAAGAGGGGCCACTGCCGAGGCAGAGTCGCGGTGTCAGCTGCTCGGGTGCCGTTGCTGGGATTTGTCTATCCTCACTCCATGGGGGCGCCGCCGTTCCTCGGAGCTAGCCTTCACCCTTCACCTCTGGGATGTCATCATTCTGGGGCTCTGCTCAACAGCCTGCTTTCTGTGCTTCATTCTGAGAAAACAGAACAGCATGGTGGCAATAGTGAATGCCCTGTGACATATGTCATGTGCCATGCATTGACTGGCAGCTCACTGCATAATGGCTTTTTTTATGAGAGGGGGGGAAACATGAATATAAATGATGCATACATGGCATGGCATACATGTGGAGGCCCTCCCCTCCACCTTGTTTGAGACGGATCTCTTTGTCAAGTTTCTATTGTTTAGACCGGACAGGCTGATCTATCAGCTTCTGTGATTCTCCTGTTTTGTCCTCCAATCTCCTCATAGTACTGCCGAGATCATATCCACTTGTACTACATGTCTGGTTTTTACATGGGTTCTGGGGATTCAAACTCAGGTCCTCATGCTTGGGCAGTAAGCCCTCAGTGGGTAACACTGAGCCTTCTCCCCAGCCCATGACTCATGTATTCTTAAAAATGCTTCATGACATGAATACTATGGCTACTTTAAGTGTAGGTGAGGACACTGAGGCCCCAGAGGTGAGACACACTTTCTCAACATCGTACAACTAGTTGATACGGTTTCATTTACAACTTCAGGCAGTGAGGCTCCAGAACCAGTGCCCTTGGGTGTTTTGTCTTTGCCATGGGGTGCTGCGGGGTCCTGTGCCAAGTGCGCACGGAGGACATAATTTGACATGTCTTCGCAAGAGCTGGGTTTGCTCCGCCTTTTGTGAGACACATGCCCACATCAAATAACTAGTGACTGAAGGAGCCGTTTTCCTCAGTGGATGGACACTGCCTGGGTTTCTGGTCTGTTCTCCATTCAGTGCTGCCAATCTGATGAGAACAGGTACAGGTTTCTGCCCTCATGGAGTTCAGGACAGGAAGCAGGTATCAACCAAATGGGTCTATAAGTAAAGACATTTCAAAGTAGGGTGAGAGGTCGTGGGCAGAACAGAGTAGGTGTCTGTCTAGCTGAGGTGGAGGGTGAGATGCAGGGGAGCGCCTGTCTCCTTGTGTCAGAGCTAAGATGGAGCCATCCAGGGGAAACAGGTGATGATGTAGAAGAGCAGGAAGCAGGCAAGGAAAGCATCCTCAAGGAAGGCCTCAGAGCCGCAGAAGCAAGGCAAACTTGTGGCCCTGGAGCCAAACCGGTGTGGCTGAACTGCCGACAGAAAGGGCATGCCCTGTAATGAGGCAGAAGGCATCAGGAGTCCATCTGCCCTAAAGTGCTGTTTTAAATCCTGCTCCCCCTAACCAAGCTGTTCTACAGCTTCTTAGCAAAGAGATGTGCTTTTCTTGTGTCAAGGAGCCGGTTAGAAACATTTTATCCAGACTGCAGAAGCATGGCTTACGATGCAGACAGATTTAAGTCTAAACGTGCTTGTGCAGCCATCACTGTCGTTTCTTTTCAATTAGGGCTGGGTATTGCAGAGGGATGACGCGGGGGGAAGTCCCCGCAAACATGGGCTCGCTTAAGCATGCCGCCGCCGCTGTCAGCCTTCCCGAACACTGACGCACTTACACGTGCCGTCGCTACCAGCCTTCGTACGCTACTGGCCTTCATACACAGGGCTTGTTTGGGAGGATGCACCTTCCTCTCTTGGCAAGCCAACCTATGCATAATGCTCAAAGCTGCCTGGCTCCCAGTAAACAACTACAGAAAAGTTAACTGCTGTTTTGACTTCCTTTCCCGGCTTCCAGGAGCAGGACCTGTCCATCATGGAACTGCTTCATGTACCCCTGTCCCTCTTCTTCTGCAGGCCAGAACAAAATCTGCTTCATCCCAGGCATGGTGGGACCGATATTGGAGATGACACTTATCCCCGAGGCTGAGCTCAGGAAAGCCACCATCCCAATCTTCTTCGACATGATGCTGTGCGAATATCAAAGGAGTGGAGCTTTCAAAAAGGTAAAAATAAAAATGAGGCTGGAAATGCACACCAGCATCCCTAACCCTCAGCCCATTTCCCCATAATGACACCCTCGTTCCATCTGCCTGGGCTCCATTCAGAGGCTTCAATAGGACAGGGACATTATTTGTGTGCCCAGAATGAGCTGGCAGATCACATTTGGCCAGGATTCTATCACAGCTTCTGCCTGAGGCCAAGATGAAAATGCACTCTCCGGCTCTGTTCTTGTTCCATCGCTTTCTCAAGATGAGGGGATCTTCCTTCCAGACGCAGTGACTGCCTAACTGCGTGCCTTAGATGTGCTCCGGCCACATCATGCTTGCTCCCAACTTCGTCTGGCACTCCATCTTCCTGAGTGACTTTGAACATCTACATTATCCAGAGAAAAAGGAATCCTATTAGCCAAGTGTCACACTCAGGCTGGACTTCAAAGTGGACAGACAGCAAATGGAGTTAGAGGCCTGCCAGCCCCTCAAGCGGCACCTGTGTGTGTGTCAGGAACTCAACGCTTCCTTCAGCATGTCAGCCGGAACCCGTGTCAAGTGCAAGAATTCTTGGCCGAGTATTTTCATTAGAAACCGGGACTCCTAACGAAGAGGGCAAAGGGCGGGAGGCATTATCAAGGCCAAACAGTTCTAGAAGCTTGGCAGGAGTAGAAAGTGTCCATTCCCATAGCAGGCGCCCGGACCATTGCGCCATTTCCCTGTTAGGAAGGTTGGTCTCAAAGCCATCGCCAGGCGGCCTGAGCATTCCCCTTGCATTTTGATGACTTCCCAGGAGCCCCACATCCCAGGAGCCCTTCATCCAGTGGGAGCTCCGAGTTCTTCACCTTCACCCAGCATTTCAAGCCCTATCTTGCCTCCTAATAATCCTCCTGGAAAGACCCCTGTAAGAGAGATTCTGAACTCCCTTTCCTTGTGCTCTTAGACGAACCATATTCCTATGGCCCTTCCCTGGCTCACTGTTTCTTAGGTTCCTGTCCATCAGAGGCCATGCCTGCTGGCTGGTGTTCCAGCTCCACATCCCCACCCCACACTCTGGCTGGCTGTTGAGCTTGTCAGCCATTCCTTCTCTTCTGTTCTCCTCTTCACCCACTCTCCAGCTCCCCATAGCTCCCCTGGATGACTTTGCCCCCACAGGGTGTTCTTTATGTATTCCCTCTGCCTGCTTCTTCCTACTTCTTCATTCTAGACCCTGACTGGTCCTGTAGGGCACATCCCAAGTGCTGCGTCCTTTCAAAGATCTTTGCTTCCCTGCTTGTCATTTTGTGTATTGAGGTATTAACTATTGTATCCTGCCTATAGTCATTTCTGTGTAAGTGTCGGGCTCTTCCTCAACCTCACCTAATCAGAATGGCAATGATGGCCATGACAGACACTAGCCAGTGTTCACGGTGTGGCAGACATGGTGCACCCTTTCCTTAGTTTCATCCATGTAGTCTCTCTTATTCCCTTTGAGATGGGTAACACCAATGCCCATCTTACGGAAATCAGAGAAGTGAAGTTTTTAACTGGTGGTTGATGTCTCAACTGGATGTGTCCAGGTTCTTAGTGTCTTAATCAAAGAATTGAAATGAAGGCATACAGAGATGGCCAGGGAGCAGAGAAACAATTCCACAACTAATGAATAATGCAGGTCAGATATACTGTCAAGAGTGACTGCAGGACACAGGAGCCAGAGAGTACTAGGGCATGGCTCATGTTTGGGGCTTCCCCTCCTAGGGTCTAGAGTAAGGAGGGCCTGATTAGTAAGGTGTGTAATTTGGGTGCTTCTCTATTTTGGTGGACAGATTAGAGTTATTTTTTTCTACTCTGTGTATTCCTTCCCATGGAGTATCTGATTTTAATCATACTCATGTCTAATTATGTACAGATATAAGATGATACATAGGAATTATTCCCTCAAAGATCACTTGCAGAACAGTTTGTCTTACTGTGCATGTACCTCACACCACTGTAGCCTAGATGAAGTGCCTACCTTCCTACCAAGGTATGGCTGAGACTGTATTTGAATAGAAACTGTCTACAAAAGGAGAGTCTTTGATGGTTGTTAGGGACAGAGAAACATTACATTTTTCAGAATGGAGTGTATGTGCACCTTGGTGTAGATGGAAGTCCTAGGTTGCTAGGTACATTGTTAGGAGAGACATGTGTGTGCATGGTACACGCAAGTGGAGATCTTAGGTGTATGCATACAGCCCAAACTAAGTGGAGTCCCAGGTTGCTAAGCTGGCATGGCAGAGTTTACAACACACAGGTTAGCATTATTCCCAAACCCATGCTCTGCCTACTGTATATCCACCCACCAGTATTTTCTAGTAAACACCAACTGAAGGAGTGAAGGCCAGTCTCTAGGGCAGTTCTTCCTCCAGTGCATTCCATGGAACATCAGTCCGGCAATACCCTCCAAGAAAGAGTGTTTCCAGGGAAAGGTCTTGGGGCACCACTGTGCATTGTGGACACCGTTGGAGATTCCTGGTGCACACTAACTGGGAGCTGACTCATTGCATGACTAACAGGCCTGTTTGATTTCTCAAATGTATTCATGAAGACATATCTATTGGACCCAACATTCTTCCAAATCCAACTTGGAAAGAGTGGTTCTAAAGGAATAGGAGACTAGTTTGCTGTTATGTTACCTTTGTGAACAGATGCTCTGAATGCCCCTTGGGGACACTGGTAGCTCCCAGGTCCCAGAAAGACCAGCTTCCCCTTTGCAGTTAGCATGAGAAGAAATCAGGCAGAGGAGTGCAGATGGAAGAAAGAACTCCACTTGATCCTTTGGGCTGGAGTGACCTGGAGGTGACAGCCCAGAGTGAGTATCTGAAGATAATTTAGGATCAACCCCCATTTAAAGGAAAATGGGTCTATGAAATTAGATGTAAAGCCATCCTGCTTCCGTTCAGAGCAGTACCTCCCACCAGTTGACACCTTGGAAGAGGTCCTGAACAAGGGTATGCAGAGGAAACATTTCTGTACCCAATGGCATTCAGTGTGCTAAACAAGATCTGGTGGCTGTCTGATTGAGACCTCATTGTAAGCACGGTCCTCAATTGCTTCTTTTTGCTGCTCCCTTATCAAAAGAGACAGGACAATCAGGCTGACTAATGGGGCAGGTGCCCTTGTGAAAACTATCAGGGGTGTTTGATGGGGGCTCAGCAGGAGAGGAATTGGCCCAGGTGCGTGCTTTGGACTCAGGGAAGCGGCTGTGGAAGCTCTCCTCTGCAAAGGAGGCAGGCAAGGCCCTGTGAGCCCCCAAGCAGCCGTGATACCCTTCCTCCCCCCAAAAAGCAAAACCCAGATTGGGGTCTAGAATGTAGGAGCTCTCCTGGGCAAACCAGGCTAACTACATCATTCCCAAACAGTCTGAGAGGAGAGGACCCTGTGCCCTTCTTAGAGAACAAGCTTTCCCAGAGGAGCTAGGAGAGCCAAGAGGAAAAGGAGACCAGGCCTTTGCTCCCCGTTCATAACAGGCGTTCTGGCCTAGAACTGATTGTCTTGCCCTTCTGTGGGCTCTTCCTTTGCTTAATTGCCTGAAGAGATCCTAGATGGCTCAGGCCTCAGGCTTCAGGAAAGACTATGCTGCTTCCTGGGGCGATGGTTCATCTGCAGAGACCAAGATTGGCTCAAGGGTATTATAACAGGCTTGATAGGAGCCACGAGAGTGTGAGACTCTGAGCATCTCAGTTGGCTGGGGAGGGGAAACTCTAGGCGAAGACTCCTCCTCTCTCTCTCCTTTGTAATTCTTTGGCCATCTCAAGGCCAGATTGTCCTGTGTCCTCCTCTAGCCCAAGTCCCAAATCCTATAGGCAACTGATCTGAGGGATAAAATTGATGTCCTCTTCATGAGGGGATCCTTCCCTCCCAGACCCTTTCAGGACTCCATCATAGCCTAGGATGGGATGCCCCCTCCCTGGTATACTCGGTGAATCTTTTGGTGGAGAGGAGATGTGAATAAGAGGGGCCTTGGATTGGCCACACCATGGCTGCTGTGGCAGGAGGTGCCATTCCCCTGGGGCAGGAAAACTGGTTGTGTCCGGCCAGTGAGGTGCAGCCGTAGCACCCATCCTGTGTGGAGATTCGTTAGTGAGCCTTTTCCACACTATAGCGGGAGTGCCTGTAGGCCAAAGCTGGTCCTCTGCCCAGAACACTAAATGCACTTATACTGAATGCAGATGTCAAGTCCTCCATCCAAGCACATTCCTTGAAAATGGCCTCAACATAGGGAAAGGCATTCCAGCATAGAGAAGGACGACACTCCGGTGAATTTTATTAAAAATGATCTTTTTTTGGGAGGGGCGATGTAGTCAAAGGCAAGAGAGCAGAGAAGCTACAAGGAGACAGTTCTAGAAGTTAAGGGATGCTAATCATTGTTTGTGATGCCCTGTGGTGAAAAGACTAGCTGCCTTTCAGGTCACTTCTCTGTGGAAAAGGAAAATAAAGGCTCCCTGGCTGATGGTGGTAGGAAGGTAGGGCCCCGGGGTAGAAACTGTGAAGTGACCATCTAAAGTGAAGATTACAGAATGGTACTGTGTCCCAGAGAGGCTGAGTGCTGAGCCCCTAACTACGGAGAGAGACTCCAGAGCCCAGAGAGAATCATGCTGAGGAGAATGTAGCCTTTAGTAACACCACCTAGCATCATGCTTGTACACAGTAGGAGCTCAATCATTGCTGAATGAATTAGCAGATCAAGAGGTCAGGTCAGCAGATTCTACTGAGACCGAGTCTTGGCATGGAGTAGGCATGGTAATTCCAATGGTTTAGATCATGAATGTGGCAAAGATCAACACAGACATATGTTCTGAACACCTCTTTTGCTTTGCAACCTGTGAGGCCCACTGCCTGTAAGCTGAATTAGTTTGGGTCTCTCCAGTTCTGTCTCCTGACCTGTGAGATGAGTATTATATACCATTGCAGATTGCCAACTTGAGCTCTTGGGGAAATGCATGGGGTCAGTTAGTGACCAGATCAAGAAAAGGCACCCTGGTTCCCACAGGCCTCCCTTGCCACATGACATCATCACCTCCAATTTCCCGCCAATCCTGCGGGAAATCCCCTACACACCAGCCAGCATTTTGTTAACAAAGGAGTCCAAAGGCTGATAGACAGCTTCATCTTTGTTATCCCTCTGCCACCCAGACATATAACACCCCATCCCATTAAAGTCAGCATTAAAAATATGAGGAAGCACTCTTGGTCCCTAAACATCAGCGTTAGAGGGACAGGGCTCCCATCAGAAAATATTCTATCAGAAAAAAAAAAAAAAAAAAAAAAGAGGAACACCTGGGATACTGTACAGCAGCTAAGAAAGGCAGCAGAAGTGTGAAAGAAAGTCTGTAAAGCTATAAGAGAGGGTCCTTTCTGGAAGTGTGGAGTTCTCACACTTGGTTTGAATCAGTTCTCAAGGCTCACACGAGACCTCTGTAAAATCTGACCTCTGCTAAAGTAACTTAATCCCTAACAAATGCACACTTGACAGGGATGGAAAGAGGAAATGACAAAGGGATATAGATGTGAAGTCGGGGGTGAAGATGGAATTATTTTAGAGGAGACAGACTGCATCCTAAGTGCTGCATAATGATAGTGTCGGTGTGGCAAGACCTGTTACAGTGATGTGGCAGAGTATGTCTGGGAAGGCTTGCAGCCCCGAGTCTAACCTAGCTAAAGTTCAGTTCTCTTTGCAACCCAAGAGAAAGGGCCTTTGTTTCCGCATCCTCATTTATAGAGTGGGGATACTGTCCATCTCCCTCCGCTGCTGTAAGTGAGGATTACATGCGATTATGATGTCCGCAGCAAGGACCTGTCCATGGTAGTCACTGCGAACACTTTCTGAGCATCCACTGTGCCCAAAACACCAAGCTTGGTCTTGTACATGTTTTCCCAGTAACTTCTTACACTGCTACCATGAAGTAGGTGCTGTTTCAAATCTGCATTTAATGGATAAAAAGAGTGACATTAGAAAGATTACTTATTCATAATCTCATGGCCAGGGAAAAAACATCCAAGTACCATTCAAGCAATTCTTTTGATGCCAAAGCCCGTGGCCATAGGCAACCCTAAACATGGCACAGGATGTGTCTGTCAGAGACCTTAACCCTCCTACCCACCCCGGAAGGCTCGGGAGCTGTGTGCAGTCTCTGGCTCTGCCCCCTCCCTAGTACCCTGCAATTTCTCTCCAGACAGGCTCTTTTGTGACCCTGAGACAAGTGCTTATTTACCCCCATCCACTGCTCTGCTCCAAAGAGCAGTTCATCTCACCAAGAGGAATGGTGCCAGCATTTCCCAGAGAACCGCTCAGACAATAGCAACAGAAATTCTGTGTTTCTCGCCCAGAGCCACTTTCCAGTAGCATTCCACAGCAATAACAGCAACATTACTGGCAATAACAGGGGGAGCTCTCTCAGGGCGCGTGAACTTATGCACAGCTGTATGCTGTGTGCACAAACCTCCTCTCCTCCTTATGACACTGCGATGCCATGGCTGCTGCTGTGATGCTCTTTGAATTGGCAAGGGTTGACAAACTACAGCCACCCCAACACCTGTTTTGTAAACACAGCATCGTGGAAGCCGTCATGCCGGTGTGTTTCTGTGCTGTCTGTAGCTGCCTTTGCACAACGGAGCTGAGCAGTTGCGACAGAGAGCATCCTGCCCTTGGGGCCCAATGTTTATCCACCGGCCTGTTGCAGAAAATGTTTGCCAGCTCATGGTATAGCTTAGTTAGCTGGGGCCTAGAAAGACCCTCTAGTTCTTCAATATGGCAGGCGAATGGAGGGAGGATCCAACACCTATGTATTCACCATTGTACCTCCACTGCCGAAGTACCCGATAGAAACAACTTAACATTGGGAAGACGTATTCTGGCTCGTGGTTTTAGAAGGTTTCTGTCCATCATGGGAGGGCAAGCATGGGTTAAGCTAGTGTTTTACACAGGATCTTCACATCACAGTAGGCCAGGAAGAAGAGCATCACAGGAACCAAGGCCTGTGCAACCTTGAAAGGCTCACACCTAGTGACCTACTTCCTCCAACTATGGCCACCTCCATAAGGTTCCACAGCCTCCCCAAACAGCGCCACCTGCTGGGAACCAAGCATTCAACACCTGGGCCTGCAGGAGATTGAAGGTTCAAATCCAGTGGCCCAGGCACAGAGTCTGCTTTTCTATTCATCATCTTTGGGTTTATTTCTTTCTGTTCTTAATATAGAAGACATCGCTAAGTATCATACCTCTAGCTCCTGACACAGGGAAATCATTAATACAGACAAAATGCCTACCAAATGCATTCTATAAAGGGTAGACTCGTTTACAGACTGGCATCCCATTCCCTTCAGACAGTCCTCACCATGTCTCCCTCCTCTCTTCTTTCCTTCCTTCCTTTATACAGAGAGGAATGGGAAGGCTTCGGGAGAGGCTGGATCGAGGGACTGCCTGGCTGGCTGCATTCTCTCCCCACCCTTCCTCCCTGCCTCGCTTGAAGTCCCTGCTCCAGCAATACCCTGCACCCCTACCGCCGCAGCTTTGCGCTCGCCATCCCCCTGTGGGGACTGCCCTTCCCTTCATCTTGCTCACAGCCCTACCCGTTGTTCCCAGCCCCCTTTATCTCTTTCAGAAAGTCTTCCTCAAACCCTGGCCATTTACAGAAAACTCCTTTGTGCTTGCGCTAGATCAGGATAAGTTTTCTGGTCCTTTCTATTGACTCCTGGCACCCTGAGTGGGAGAACAGTGGCATCATATGAATTGTAATTCAGAGGAATATTTTATCCCATCAAGATTTTGACTCAGTGGGTACCATCATTTATGCACAGGAGAGAGCTGTCCAAAGACTTCCACCGCTCATCCGAGGACTCACACAGCCCTGCTTCATCTCTAATAGTAACTGACACTTACCCGGGGCCGTGCCAGGCCAGAGATGGCTGCTCTTCATGCATTATTGCATTCAAAGGTGACTTTTGACCTCCAGGCCTCATGGGGTATTATGAAGACTGAGTGTGAAGAGGCTGCATTAGAAGCTGTATGCCCAGATGCCTCCTTTGATCTCAGAGGCCTTTGCCAAGGTCCCCCTTCCGCTCCACAGGTACCAATATCATTCATAAATGGTGGAGAGGTGGACCGCATGCTTGGATGCATTCTTCAGAGTATGTATCAAGACAATGCAAAGTGTTTTGAGTTACTGTCTTGTAGAAGAGACACAGTAGGATTCGTCAAGACAGTATATTGAATAAGCCATGATCCTCACTGAGCAAAATGCTTCTTGACATTGGCACTAGGGTGAAAACATTCTCTGATTTCAATGCAACAAGATTTGGAAAAACCATGGAAGGATACTTGATTTCTGCAATTAACCTTGTCTCTGACTTTTGCTGCTGTTATCAGTCTTGACTCCCTGAGAACTTGAGATCTGCTATTTGCTTTATATCTTATTTACCTTATATATTATTTATATTTTCCAGCAATTTTTCCACTGCAGGTAATGAAACTCCATATATATCATCCTGTGTATGTGTGTGGGGGGAGTGTGTAAACATATCAACTCATAAAAATAAAGGCTTTCAGGGACTACTCAGTGGCATCAGATCTACATCTCAACCCCTCCTCTCTGCTTCCCTCCATGGAGTAAATCCAAGCAGACGTTCATTATTGTCATCATTAGCAGCCTCAGACTTAGAACATTTTCTTTCTATGTTGAACAACAAGACTCTCATTGCTAAGCATTCCAACAGAGTCTCAGGTTAGATTCACTGGATCAACCTGAGTCTTCATGACTCCTGGGACATTGAATGTTGGGATACACTGATGAGGAGCTAGGCCTGTGTCCTGGTGTCCACATTTGACATGAAAGAGGTGTCCCTAGCCTGCTTGAGCCCCATGGACTGAGATTAGGTCTGGTGTGACTGCCAGACTATGGAGAAAGAGTGCAGGGTGGAAATAATAGCGGCCTGTGACAATGTGCCGTTGATGTGGGGCCTTGTCACCTGCCTCTGTGCGTGCTTTGGATTCCCTTCCCTCTCTTTCTTTCATCTTCCTGCAAAACTTCTGTTTAACCTTGGAAAACAAGCTCCAATGACACAGTGTGTGAGAAGCACTCTCTCTCCCCTCTCCCTCCCATATCCCCATCTTCTAGCCTTCCACCCAGGTCCCTCCCCTCCACCCTCTGAACACTCATAGAGTGAATAGAATCCTGTTCAATTTTGAATCCACAGGTCCAGACACTGGGAATGGGAGATAATACTTAGTCCCTAAAGCTTTGGTTCCACTAATGAATCAACTGGTCCCGCACATGGCCCTCTAATGTGCTTATTGTTGATTTTCATCCACTTTTTCAGTTTGAAAATGAAATCATCCTCAAGCTGGACCACGAGGTAGAAGGAGGCCGGGGTGATGAGCAGTACATGCAGCTGCTGGAGTCCATGTAAGTTCACGCTGGAGGACCAGGAAGTCTGTGAAGGGCTGGCCACGGGTAGAGGGTTCTGACTGCAGCGTCTTGAGAAGCTTGTGTTCCTGGGGAGACTCTCCCAGAAGCTCATGGTGCTGAAGTAACTGGTTTTTGGAGGAAACCACACATTTCCTAGGAAGTAGTTGTGCCTTGGTATTGGTAGGATGGGCTGGATAAAAAGAATCATAGTTGTGTTGGAAAGAGAAAAGAAACTGCCAGTGTGAAATCAGCCCTTTAGACCTCAAGTGTGGAGTAATTACTGCCATTTTTCCTTTTCCATTTTTTGACAAATTTGTTTGTGAGCAGCTTACATTGTGTGTCTCTCTGATCAGGTTTACTGTCTTGGATCCACATTTCACTGGGTGACCCCCTAAGTTCAGGGAAGTAAGGACATTGTCAAAGGATGCCAGGAAGAGCTGGGCCCTGCAGGACTTAATGTCCAGTCCCAGGGCAGGCACTGGGCCCTGCAAGACTGAGTGTCCAGTCCCAGGGCAGGCACTGTGCAGGAGACAGCACTCAGCATGACTGGACTTGAAGTCAAGACATTTTTGTTTTGTTTTCACAAATGTTTAGTTATAATTCACATACCATGCTGTCTACCCAGAGTGCACTGCTCACTGATTCAGTGTGTTTACTGAGCTGAGCAACCACCATAACCATTAATATTAGACCATTTTCATTACTCTGCAAAAGGAGCCCTGCCTTTCTCAGGCACACCTGCTCTATACACATATGCATGCATGCATGTAGAAATCCACTCCCCTTTTCTTAGCCCCATGCAGCCGTGACTACTTTCTGACTCTGGATTATCTGTTGTGGACGTTTCCTAGACTATGGCCCTTTGTTTATTCATTCCTTTTTGTCTTTCAACAACCAGCTGATGGTTATTTAGGCTGTATCTACTTTGCTCTTAGATTGACTCTGCCATGAGCGCGGAAGTGTAGTACCTTAGTGTAGAATTGCTAGGTCACAGGGAGATCAGGACAAAGGTCGTTAGCCTTTTGAGGTGACACGGAGGCACAACTCCACATCCTTCCGCACTGGCCACGCAATGGGGCTCCAACACCCCCGCCTCCTCTGTCACCTGTTAACATCTGTCCTATCCATTATAGCCACGATTATGAGAGTGAGCCGAAGGCCCTTGTGGTCTGATCTCCATTTCCATGATGGCTGAGGATACTGAACACTTTTCTGGGGCTCATCATCCACTTGTATCTTTGGGGGTGGGGTGGGGGAACATTGCATTGAATCCTGGCTGCTCTCCTTTGCAGCTGTAGGACTCTGGACAAATGGCACAACCCCTCTGGCCTCAGTATCCCCGTTTCTAAAGGGGGAACAATAAGCTCCCGTGGTTATTTTGAAGACTGAGTAATTAGGAAGCATCTGGTACACAGCAGGTACATGTTTAATGAATGTGCTTTGGTCCCTCGGCCTGGCTCCCAGTTCCTGTCATTGGCTGCCTGGTAATTGCCCTGCCTGAGAGGCCTTCTCTTGAGACTAGGAGGACAGTCAGGCATCCCAATTTCCTGTCCTCTGTGTTCACTGAGGCTCTGGTGTGGCTCTGCTTTTGGCCTCTTTCCTCAATCTTCTCGGAGTGTTTGCCTTTCATGGCAAAGGCAAACAAAAAGCTTTGCCCTGGCCCCCTATCATGGTCCTCACCCTGACCCGCCCTTCATGGTCGGATCCCAGCAAGAACATTGGAGCCCCTGGGGGCGTGGTCTCAGCTTGGCCCTGACTCTGCCTGATGCTGTATACAGGTTTCCTATACACCTGTATTGCACACCAGATCCACTAGGGGAGAGTTGGGAGAACCCCTGGAGAATATCTGATTCTTCAGGACCAGAAATCAGTGCTTATCTCAAAGTTCTGAGAGGGAAAAATCTAAATATTGAACAGAAGCTGCACACACACACACACACACACACACACACACACACACACACACACACACACACACACATTTGCTCTGGCAATTTCCGTTTCTATAAGCAGAAGGAGCCCCCATGGTGGCAGGCTTCAGACTACCAGTGGGGCTTGCAAAAGCCTTTCTGAGTGATTCTTTATCAAAGGAGTCCTTGGCAGTCAGGGAAATTAAAGGCAGCTCATTATTTTCCTCCTGAGATGGAGGTGTGAATGATTTTTACACGAAATAAAAGAGGCCGAACACGGGAGTCAGGGCCTCCTCAGAATGGCCAAGGGTCCTGGTCCCTGATCCTTCTTCCATCCTCCCTGAGCCTCAGTTTCTCTGCCTGTAAATTAGAGGTAATATATAGTCCACTCCTTACATGTTTCGTCAGGGCTGAATGGGAAGGTCTGCGGGGTGTTTCTCATGATTGCTTTTCTTTCTTGGCTTCTTTTAGTTTTATTTCATTAACATAGTTACTAATGCCCAGTAGATAGTGTAAGTGCATTGGCTTCTATTGTTACTATCACCCAAGTGGAATATAACGTAGTCATTGGGAGCCCTGAGGCTGCTCATCTTTCTCCAGTTTGGTCCCCCCAGTTCCTATAGCACTTCCTTCCAGTACCTCCTTCAGGACCTGAGCTGGATTAGAACCTCTCTGGACAGATCCAGCCTTCTGGTTCAGCTTAGAAGTTAGATAGTGCTTTTGTGACTAGAATAGGACTTCCTGTCCTATGCCAGCTCTAGTTTTGAATCAAGGGACAAAGCTTAGGCATGGAGTGAGGCTGAGTCCTAGTCTCCACATGCCTTTGTACAGCACACAGGCACTACAGACTTACAGAGCACCCCAGTCCTCTCTACCCTCAGAGCTCTCCTCCTACCTTGGATGGAATAATGAGACCTCTCCCTCTAGAGGCCTCCTATGCTAAGTATTTTAGTCCTAAGGCCTTGACCTGCAAAATGATGTCAGCACACTCCATCCACTGAGGGAGGAGTCATCCACATGGACCCACAATCCCCACAGCTTTCTTTTTGTTACTTAAGACTGCTGTGAGATACAAAAGAGAAAATTGTGTGACCTTGACAGGACAGCCATCAGAATCCAGCCCCGAAGGCTTCACATTTCACATATGGTTTGGGGATCAACCTAATGACTGCCTTAAGGAATTTCGGGGTTCAGACAGGATAAATAGTAAAACAGGCTTAGCATGGTGTGGGGCGGGGGTAGGCAGTTCTTAGTGCAGAGTGGTATGGTTGCACCCTGGAGTTCATTTTTATCTCTCTCTGTTCCTCCTCTGCTGAACTAGGACCTCCAGGTGGCTGGGTCTTGATGTTCTCCAAACCCATAGTTTGTAGAACAATACAGGGTTGTTGAGTGGGTAGATAGTTAAGTGATATCTAACCACCCAGATCACCAATCATCTACAGTGTGAGCAGCATTCCTACCTCACTCCAAAAGAACAAAGACACCAAGACACTCAAGACAAATCTTTTAAACAGTTGTGTCTACAGGGTAGCCCAGGACCCTGAAGCACTGGAACTAGGTAGCAGGGTCTCAGGTTCCAGCCCAGAGTACTGGATCAGACTCCATGAGAAGAGTGTTCAGATGATGCTCACCCAGGCTGGAGTGTGCAAAGTTGATTGTAGAAGCGGTCCCCAATGCTAGCTAAACACTAGAATGACCTGGAGAGCCTCAGAACAAATCATGGCTGCCCAGGCCTTCAGAGGTTCCAAAGATGTGGCTTGGGCTGGGCATGGCTTTGTGAAAGTTCCCACAGATATTCTAGCATGGTGGTGGGCTGAGAACTCTTGTTCTGGCCAGGCTTGGACCTGGGTGGCCCTTTGCCTGGAATCCCACACCAAATGCTAGACAGAGTCTGGCTGAATTATCACCTGGGGAGAGCAGGGCTGGAAGTGCCTGTCTCGGAGAAGTAGGTACAGCTGCCGCTGAACCAGACAGGTGTAAATCACAGGCCCTCTGGATTGCTTGTTGAGAGCCGGGAACAAGTGCTTTCCCCAGGGGAAGATGGATGCACTTGATCCCAGCCACAGCTGGAGATGTCACCTCCTTTCAGTCAGGCATGGCTTCTGGAATGAAATGACCCTCTGAAGTCCTTGTTGTTTTTGTTTTGTTTTTTCTTTCTCCTGAGATCTCTTGGGGACTTCCACTGCCCAGAGGAAAACGACGAGAAATAAACCCAGCAGCTTGGGTGACCTGAGACACCCGACAACATACTGCAACGTCTGTGGGAAAAATCTCTTCCCAAATCGGTGTGATTGGCTTTGTTCCGAAGGTCACCCCTTACACTTCCAGCTGTCCTTTGAACCTTTCTCTGCCTCAGTTTCATCTTCTGTAACTGGGGTGGAAGAATTTTTAGCTGTTGAGATTGCCATGAGAATTTCTCAAGGGCTCTATACAATACCTGGCAGGCACATGTGATTGAGAGTAATGTCACCGTCCCAAGTTTACCTTGTTCGTCTCCCACCCCAACTTGCAGAGACAGGCATAGACTGGTGTCACTCTCTCCACCACGCTATGCCTAGTATGGTATTTAGCAGCTGATAAGTGTTTTAGGAATGGTATGGGTAAAAAATTATATTGATTTTATAAAGGTTTTTTTTTTTCAGCCAACACTCCTATGCTTAAATAGGAAACAAAGCATTTCCTTCTGTTCTTTACCTGGGCCCCTCACCAGAAGGGACCACAATTCAGTGGCTGGTATTTCTCCTTCCTGATACCTTGTGGGCTCGAACACACAGTATTGGGTGATTGAGACAGGGATGCTAGAGTCAAGCTACTGATATTTACTGACTGTGTGACCTTGAGCGAGTTAGGTACCTTGCCCTTCCTTAGTATCCCTATGCATAAGAATCTCATCTCATTAGACCACGATGAGACATTAAACGAGTTCATCTTTTTATGATGCTAAGAACAGCACTAGGGACATGGTCAGTTCTGAAACAACTAAATAAATAGAAATAAACTTGTTTGGGTATTTATGCATCTCATTTAGCCATATGTTTTATAGAGCTTTTTATGTCAATATCAATTCCTTCCTTAATACTTTTTAATGGCTTCATAGAACCATGTTGTGTGAAAAATACCTCTATGTACTTAACCATTTTCTAGTTGATGGACACTTCAGATGGTCCCAGCTGTTTCACTATCTGGTACAATTTAAAAACCCTATAAATATACCCTGGTGTAGTTCTGGAAATATTTCTATAGTGCACACTCCTATAGGGAAGACATCACGAAGTAGAAGATATACACATATAAAGTGTTGCTCGATGTTGTGAAAATCACTACCCAAGATAGTCACCCTGCCACACTCCTAGTGTGGGTGTAAATGTAACCATCCCCCGCCCACACACGACTGGCCACATGGGAATTTTTTTTAATTTTTATTTTTTCCCATTCTGATAATACAAGAATATTTGTTGTGCTGTGTGGATAGATTAGTTTTTGGGTGAAGAAAATATGCCAACCCAGAGCTTGAGTTCACCGGCCACTTGTGTAGTGTTGCATTCAACAACCACACAGTTTGCTGGTGTGAACACAGCAGCCTTCTCTCCTCACAGCCTGATGGAGTGCGCAGCGGAGCACCCGACCATTGCCAAGTCAGTAGAGAACTTTGTGAGCTTGGTCAAAGGGCTGCTGGAGAAGCTGCTGGATTACCGGGGAGTGATGACGGACGAGAGCAAAGACAACCGGATGAGCTGCACAGTGAACCTGCTGGTGAGTGACTGCCGGGTCCCCAGGGATGACGTGGGAGCCATGTCCTCCTGCAGGCTAAGCTTGGGTCTCCCTTCTGCTCCTGGAAGAGAAGCAGAGCTAACTGCTGTGAAACTCAGACAAAGGCAGTTAAAATCCCAGCTTGGCATCTATGCTCTGTGTCTTGGGGTTTTCTGTACCTTTGTCTCCTTATATATGAAGTAGATGATACACAGATCCCCTTTAAGGACTTCATGTATCCCACAGAAGGAAGATAACATTGTCGCTAGGCCATTACACATGCCACCTGCCATTCCTGGAGCGCTGAAAATACAAACCCTGCCTCTCCAGCTCCGTTGTGTGGCCTCTCCTGTCTGATGTGGACTCTTTTATAACAGCTTAGATATTGCCATTGATTTTTCAGAATGCCAAAGGGACTTTAAAAATCCTGACTACAGCAGAAAGGAATTCAATGCTAATAACTCCACCAGGCCCTATTTACATAAACAGCATGGAGAGGGGTTTTCCAGTTTCTCTCTAAGGAAGGTCAAGAGATGGTTGGAAAAACTGACCCTCACCAGCCAGGCCAGGATGTTCCTGGGACAGGGACATCCAAAGCAATCAGAGAGGAGCAGTGTGTGGGGCTGCAGTCAGTGAAGGGCATGCAGATGAGTACTTCCGGCCGCTGCCTGCATGGCCTGGAACAAGTCACTCATCCTTCCCTAAGCCCCAAGAGCATGCGGATGCTCATATCCCACAGTGGCTCTTAGATTGGCTCAGAATCTGTAAGGACTTGTTTTTAATTGTCCCAAGACTAGGACCTCCAGTGGCAGAGTCCAGGCCAACTACCAGGCTAAACAACCCCTACCTGGAAAGATGGCTCAGCAGGTAAGAGCACTTACTGCTCTTCTAGAAGACCCAAGTTCAGTTCCCAACAGCCTGTTCACAGCTGCCTGTAACTTCAGCTCTGTGGCATCTGACACCCCCTTACAGCTCTTATGGACACTGACATACATACATGTGGCATATCCTCACACAGACACATAAGTTAAAAAAAAAAAAAAAAAAAAAAAAAGGTAAATAGCTTCTAAGAGCCAGGCTTAGCGGAATACACCTGTAATCCCGGGAGGCTAATGTGGGAAGATGATATATTTGAGACCAGTTTGGAGCTATATAGTGAGACAGCCTCAAAATACAGTAACAACAAAAAGCAATTTTTTAAACAAAACAAAACAACAAACAAAAAGCATCTAAGCTGGCCCTAGGGTATTGTCTACTGGACACTGTCAAGTTCAAGTGCTTTAGCTATGTAACTCCAGAAGGTTCTGTGAAGTTAGAATAATAGGCTTTTGAGCGGCTATATTTAAGCCAGGCTACCCTTTAAAGTAGACTGTCGTGGTCTTGGCGACCTGCCACTCAGCCCAGCAAATAGCGTCCCCTAATGTGTGATGACTGCGACGCCTGCTCTGTCCCTTACAGCTGGGAAGAAGCTTGCAGAGCAAAGCCTCCCAGGGAGGCTGTTGGGTGCATTCAGCAAAGTGAACTTCTTGCTCCCTCTTGGGATTCCCAAATAGCAAACAGCCATCTTTCTCTCATCCCCAATCGTCGTATTCTCTTTCCCCAAAGCCCTGCAAAGAGAAGCACTCAATACTGTTTTATTTTTTCTCCCCACATAGAATTTCTACAAAGATAACAACCGGGAGGAGATGTACATAAGGTAAGCTTTTTATCGTAAGCCTCGGCCTCTGTACCTCTCTGTTCAGCATCCATGGCTGCCCCTGCCACCTCTTGGTGTTCTGATGCCTCTCAACTTCCCAGGACTTGGTGGCACTGTCTGTTCTCCTATGGTCATCCCCACGAAACTGCCTGGAGCTCTCAGACTGCCTGTTGTCCTACTCTGTGCATGGCCCCTAAACCATGTCATTTGAGCTGTGCACTCATACGCTTCTGCCATGGGACAGCATGGGGAATCCTCCGTGGCCCAGGCACATGGTAAGCCCTTGGCTTTGAAAGAAGACAAGGGGATGATGGGATGGCTTAGCAGGTAATGGTGCTTGTTTCTAACCCCCTGAAGACTGAGTTCATCCCTGGGACCCACATAATGAAACAGTGAACCTCTGACCTCCACACATGTGCTGTGACATGTGTGCTCCCTTCCACACACATACCACACACATGTACACAACAAAGTAGATGTGATAGGAAAATAAATAAACAAATGAAAGGGAGAAAAATACCACATGGCGTGATGTCTCCTTCCTGATAGACATTTACTAGATATTTAAGTTTATCATGAGAAGCTTTTCTGAGGACATTAGCCTGGAGCAAAAATATTCCTTTGCCAATTTACTCAGAATCTCATATTTTTCCTGTAAAAAAAACCTGTATTACTGTTATTTTTTACCCATTATAAAAATAACACAGACTTTTTTTATCAAAACAAAAAACCTCATAAAATACAGACTAGCAAAACAAAATATGAAATAAGTTTCTAAAATACCTACCTATTTTTCAGACTTATGCTTATATATGCATCTAATTCTGTGCATATGCTATTTCTGCAAAAATGGAGTTATATTGCTAATAATTTACTCCTTGCTTTTTTTCATTTGACAAGATATATTTCAGCATCATTTGTAATGAAACCATAAAAGTTCCTTTCTAGAATATGCTGTCATTTACATAGCCAATCCTGTGTTGTTGAACAGCTCCATAGTTTCCAACATTTTTCTACAATAAATAGCAACAAAGGCTTCTTGGCCACAGGGCTCTCTGCTCCTTCCTGTGAGTCCACAGCCATGCATGCTCTGTCAAAAGCTGACCCTGTACATCTAAACTCACTCTGCTCTGACCACCATGTTTAGGTTCTTACTTTATTTCTTTTAGGTTCTTATTTACTTTAGTCCAGTTGTGTGGAGAAAAAGTCATTCCACAGGCTTCATGTAACACATGAAGCTTTGGGGTCTGCAGGGCCAGAGCAGCCTTTTGAGATGACTCACCCCAGTCACTGTTATGGTTTTTCTCTATTAAAAAAAAAAATTCATTCTGCCTTCTGCTCTGAGGGTAAGATGAGAGACTGTAGGCTGCATGCCCTGTACAGGCTTTCCTCTATCCAAACTCTTCCTCTTTTTCCACTTCAGAAGCACAGATGGTAAGTCCCAGACCCCCACAGGCTTGGAGATTGGGGCCTGTGTTAATCTAGGAAAGCCGCCATATTGGCCACTCCAGACGTTGTAGACAGGCAATGGATGTTCTGGAAGCCTGCTCTGCTTGGCAAATATAGTATTTAAAACACTTTTAATCAGTTGCCAACATTTTTAAATCTAGAGACCTTATAAAAACCAACAGTTCTTTTTCCTGTAAAGCTCAGAAGTTGTCCCAACATTGTCCCCTCATTCCATTCCGACAGTTGTCACCTCATTGGGTGGTGGCTATGAGATTCTCTGTTCCCCATGGTACCCCACTCAAGCATGCAGAGGCATCAGACTCAGTAGCCCTGGAGAGCTAATTGAATTGTCTTCTTTGGGGCTGTATAGCAGATGTCTAGGCCCTTAAGTTAACAAAGGAGAGGCGTGGGGGCCTCTCAGTCAGTTCAGGAGTTGCCATAGCAGGGGGAGGTCTCCCTTGGGACACTTTCCTAGAGGTTGTTGAGCTCAGACATCAAGGGGGTCTAATGGGCTGGTCAGGAATCAATGAGATAGGATTGAGCCATATATATAGAATAGGTTCTTCCAAATTCCAAACTCTATATGGAGGCCATGTGCAATTTCACTGATGACTGCTGTCAGCAGAGCATTGTGGGTTAGGGAAGAGAGAGGCAAGAGCATCGCTACGGAGGTAAAAACAGCGTTCTTTCTCTCTCTCCCTCTGTTCTAATAGGCCTCAGGTTTTTCATCTTAAGATCAATGCTGGCAGAGTGAGTTGAATCTTTCTGCCAAGGCTGCCTCCCCCATTACCATCTTCCCAGCTCAATTGTGTGGCTAGAAGTCTTTTGTGTTAGTCAGCATTCCATCACTGTGACAGAATCTCTGAGAAAATGAACTTATAATAAAGTTCTATTTTGACTCTTTGGTTGAGAATCTTTAGTCCATTGTTACTTGGTATCGTTGGGTCTGAAATCGTAGTTCACTGCCTGCTATAGCAAATGTGGAATCAATTATCAACAACTTATTAGGGCTCCTCACCTTGGCTCTTGGTTCTGCTCTTAGTTCCTTTCCACAGGATTTTCCTCAGGGTTCAGAACTGTTTCAGGAGCAAAATGGGAGAAGTCACTTAGCATAGTACATGGCATCACTTAGCATAGTACCTGGTGCTTACTAAGGGTCCAACAAATGCCAGATGCTATCATTTCCACCCACGTAGAAGCCTGGCCACCTGGACTGAAGACGTCCCTGTGCAAGAGCCCATTTGTTTTGTCTTGCTCCTTCCTGTCCCTACTAGACATCTTATTACCACATCTTGTAACTCATCCCATTTCTCCCTAAACAGATACCTGTACAAACTCCGTGATCTTCACCTGGACTGTGACAATTACACAGAGGCTGCCTACACGCTCCTCCTCCACACCTGGCTTCTCAAGGTACTGTCCCAGGAAGACGTCCGTGCTGAGACGCCCATCAGGTCCTCACAGCAAGTCAGAGTGTTTTTTTTTTTTAAAAAGAATGAAAGAAAGAATCAAAAGGAGGGAACACATCGAATGAATTTTCCTTTTCTTGGTGTCCCCAAACTCCCAACCTGGCAGCATACTTCTCTATGCCATTTCACCTGCACACCAGAGGTTCTGAGTGACCTTTACTTTCAATAATTGCAGCAGTCCCCGGGACATATATTTTCAATAGTATATAGTATCCAATCTGTTGTCATTAGCATGCCCACTGAGCTGCTTTCCGTGTCTAGAGAACACTGCTGCAAAAGCAAAGAATTCTTTCCTTTGGCTTTTGAAGCACTGAGACCATGTCTCATTAGGATTTAGAGAAAATCCCTACAAACTCCACACTATGGAAGCACTAGAAAGTCAAAATGTCCAGTTTAGCCAAAATCAGAATCACTTCACAAATGGAAATTGCAGACAGCATCTGTCTGACTGCAGACACGGGGACCCTGGGGAGGCCAGCAGGTGTCCGCAAGACTTCATCTTGCTCCTCGTCAGAGATGTTCTCGTGGCTCACGGTCACTAGTTCACCTGCTCTGTCTTATATCATCAGTGCTGCTGGAGGGAAACCTCCAAGCATCCTGAGGACACATACCCATGGTGCATCTCTACCAATGGAGCCTCAGGTTTTCAAAGATGAGCTGAGATGGGGACAGGAGAGAAAGGATGGGACCTGGAGAGGGTAGTTTCTGCCTTTTATCCTGGGAAGACATCTGTCCTTGGCTGCCACTTTGCTCTGTTTTTCCTCCCTGTGTTCTTTCTGCAGTGGTCAGATGAACAGTGTGCATCACAGGTCATGCAGACAGGCCAGCAGCATCCCCAGACCCACCGGCAGCTGAAGGAGACACTCTATGAGACCATTATAGGTTACTTTGACAAAGGAAAGGTAATCGGAGCCTGCCCTCCTCTCTCTGTGGGGACATTGGCCATTGGGAGGGACAAGTCTCTCCTGTGCTCTGTCCTTGGTCCACCCTCAGGCCCAGCCAGCTCTCTATCTGTAACTGAAGTCTGATCACTTCTTTCCATCTCTTTTCCACCTTTGTTTAATTACAAACATCACTTGTGGAGCTACAGCAGATCCTCAGCAGTTTCCCTACTTCCTCTACAGCCCTACCAGAGCATCCACCGTGTAGAAGGCAAAGGGGCCATGAAACATACATTAGGACATGCCATTTACCTTCTAGTTTGCTTTTCTGTTGCTGTGATAAAAAACACTCTGACTAAAACCATGTTAGGGAGGAAAGGCTTTATTTCATCTTACATTTTCAGATTACATCCCATCATTGAGCGAAGTCAGGGCAGGAACTCATGACAGGAGCCTGGAGGAAGGAACCATGGAGAAATGCAGCTTGTTGACTTGCCCCCTGGCTTATGCTCAGCTAGCTTTCTTTTACAACCCAGTTACCACCTGCCTAGGGACGGTGCTGCCCACAGTGGGCTGGGCCTTCCTACATCATTTAGGAGCCAAGACAAAGCCTCACAGACAATGCCTCCTCGGTCTGATGGAGGAAATTCTTCAATTGAGTTTCCCTCTTTCCAGATGACTCTAGGTTGTGCCATGTTGACAATACAAGCTAACCAAGGTACCTGTGAATAAATCATTTCAATGACTTCCCCATTATACATAGAATAAATTACATAACTCTCCCCATGTGATTCCCTAACCACCTCACTCATTTCATCCTTGAGGAGGATGCTCTATGTTGAGCTCTTTCTAACACCTGAACCCTGCACTTGCTTTGCCCAGCTTGGTGCATCCCCTACACAGCTGTCCACTGGGAGGTTGGATCTTTTCACTGTTCAGAGTTTTACTTAGATGTCACAAGGGTATCCCAGACCACCTTCAGCATCCATGCCCTGAGCCACCCTTCTTGTTTCTCCAGAGAAAAGCACTATGCTATGTTGATAGCACTTCCTTCACTTGGGATTTACTGGCTTACTATCTGGCACCTCACTTTGAAATCCCTAAATTGCAAAGACTTTTGCTCATCCACTGCTGGATCCCTGGTGGCTAACCTTATGTGCAGGAGCCAATGATATGTGTTGAGTAAATGGGTAGATTCATGGGTGACACTGTTCCATCATTGACCTTTTCATCAAGGATTCTAACAGGATTGCCCAGGAAATGGAGCAGACCAGCTGCTACCCAGCCATGGCTTCTAGCAGATCTTCAGGCATCTCCAGCCTGAATGCCACCATCTGCCTGCCCTGTAGGCAACACAGCATAGCATAGCATCATTATGTCTGAACATTTCATCCTTCATGTCTATCCACAGTTTTGCTTGGCCCCTCTGGCATTCCAGTTCTCCTTCTACCATAGTGAGAGACTAACAGTACATGTTTATTAGTTGTAAGGTGAAAACTAAGTGGGGAAATGTCATAAATGGCAGCATGGTAGCTAGTGTGCAGTGATGTCACATTGTTCAACGGTAAGTGCCACCATTGCTGCCAGTCTGTGCCACTTCCTCTCGGAAGCCCTCTGTAAGCCCTCTGGCACACATGTAGCCCTGCTTCCATGTGACTGGCAAGATCTCTCACCATCTCGTGGGATACCACTGGATGCTTGGTTTAGGCCTGTCATGCCTCTTCAGTTCATTGCCTCTGTCTTGGTCTGCTCTTCCTACCTTTTCCAGAATGATGAAATGAGGTAATGTCTACAGAAAGCTTATAAATTCCTAAGGCTCAGCAGTTGGAAAAGACTGTCCTAGAATTTATGATTATAAGCCTCTTGAGGGCAGAGACCCTGCCACCTCTTGAACTTCTTGCCCTACTAGCCATCAAATAAGAGCTTTCTATTTGTTTATTGCTGATTACATCAGTCCCACTGGGAGAGCCCCAAGAGGGGATAAGGTTTGTCTCCAGCTGGCAATCGATTCAGCCACCCTGGACTGAGCAAAGAGGAAAAAGGCACAAATGCCCCATGCTCAAAGCATTTATCGTCTTGTTCATAAAGCAGACATGCCAATCACTATCAGATTTTGAATGTTATCTTTTGGTATTGCACAATAATGAGGGTGGGAACAGGGGAACATGATGGTGCCTCAGCTCACCCTGAAAGCCACTGCCATGGAAGCTTCTAGAATAAATCCTAAACTCTTTAGAACCCCTCAGCTTTCCTTCCCTACAGACACACACAGTGGCTATCACTCCACGAGTCTATCTTGATACCACCTGATATAGTGCCTCCCCAAACCCAACAGTTCTCCCCACCTACTTTTGCCTCCCCTCTGATGTTCATGAGAACAGAAATGTTGTCTTCCCCCATCTTTGTAGCTGTTCAGTGACCACACAGAGGGATGTCCATGCACTGTTCCCAGAACCCAGTCACTGTTCCATAACCAATGTGTGAAGCCCAATGAGATCAAGGACAGTCAAAGGCCCCAGAGGACTGGAGGAAATGCTGGGCATCTGACTACTGCCTGCCCCCCTCTCTGCCTCTTAGAAGGCTCTTAGCACATGGGGACCCTGTTGCTTCTTTCTGTTCCTGTACTGGTGGGAAGTTGGCAAAGGTACCCCCTCCCCCATTGTGTCCAATAGTGCGCTGGCCCAGCCAGGATCATTACCCAACCTTCATGTTCAGGGTAAAGCCTGCAAACGGGGGGCCTCCTGGCACATAAAGCATTTTTATTCTGCTCGCTAAGCTGTCTGGGGTTTACTGCCATGGTTCCTCTGCTCCACACTTGGTTTTATTTATTTTTAATGCTTGGATGCAGAGAGCACTTTTGTTAAGAAGCTCACGATGAATTTTGGCAGCCTCCACTCTCTCCTCCCCTGCCGCCCCCAGCTTCTCCATTTAGGTGCACTTTCTGTTTTCAACCCAGTGTGGAATGGGAATGGGTATCCTCTGAGACTGTCAAGCTTCCAGCCAGCCCTGCATCTCCCCACGCCTGGCTGCAGAGCATACTGATGCCTTGCAGTCCAAGATGGGGGATGATCTTGGCTTCTGGCATAAAATGGAGCAGCAAAGAAGTATGTGGACTTCTTTGCATATCTGAGGTCCATATTTTCAGTTTACTTTAAAGACAGAGAAGACCCACCTTAGAAGTGTTAATGCTCTAGTACGTTCCTGCCACCACCTTGGTTCTGCTCCCTACTGCCTTCCACAACCACATCGCCCCATTAAGAAGTGGCATTGGCTGGTAGCAGAGAACTTTAGAGACTGAACATTGGGACCCAACTCCATCCCCAGAAATGCTCCCATCACAGACAATCTGTTTACTTCACTGAGAACCATTCTTCTCTAGCAAAGGGTTCTGATGCCTCCCCTGCCTAGGCTACACACTGGGGAGGTAAGGGACTTAGGGGGTGGTTATCAGCCACTAGGCACTTACAAAGCAGCAAACCGAGTCATGTCCCACGAGGTTGGCCTCCAAGCCCACTCAAGTTTGGGCAGATGAACCTCCATTTATCATCTGGAATGTGAGGATGCCGTTAGTGACTTCTCTCCAGGTGCTTGGGAAGAATCAGAGAGCATTTAAACAGCCCACTCCATTATTCATTGGAGGAGCAAGATGAGAAGCCAGGGAAAGATTATACTGCTACCAAGTCCCAGGCTTGCTCTGTCTGGGTAAGAGGATGTCTGCAGTGCAACTCCAGGGGGCCATGGCTAGGCTTAAGTCTTTGGAAGCTAAGACCCCTCTAACCTTTGTCTCCGTGATGATCCTGTAGATGTGGGAAGAGGCTATCAGCTTGTGCAAGGAGCTGGCTGAACAGTATGAGATGGAGATCTTTGACTACGAGCTGCTCAGCCAGAACCTGGTAAGGCTTCCCCCGAAAGCCACCTGCCCGGAGACTCGTGCAAAGGGCTCACTCGTCTCAGAGACAGACAGAGAAGAGGGAGGTCTGTGGGTTAGGGAAACAGAAGGATGGAGACGGGCCTGAGTGAGGCTAGGGTTAACATCACCCTTCCATTGTTAGATGGAGCCCAGCTGGCGCAGCTGTGGCACACCCAATAAATGTTCTGTTACATTTGCAGTAAAAGTTCCACAAATCACCGAACCAATTAAATAAAAGCACAACTTCGTGCTTTTCGATGAACAGATAAATCACATTAACACGCTCCCCATCTGGCTGTTCCCATTAGCATGTCGGTGTTCAGGACTTGGTGGGGGAAATAGGAAGTAGAGGGACCAGCCTTCCCTGACTACACTACAGAGGTTAGGAATTAGCAGGGAGTTGGCCTCACCAGGGGAAATGCAGAGCTTTTCAGTTGCTCCTTGGCCCCTCATACTCCCCCCCGAACTCCCCACAATCCCTGGTTGCCAAGTGCCAGGCTCTTAGGCGCCCTACTCCGTCTATAAAGGCCAGTGTAGACATTTCCAGGAAATGGTAAAATGAGAGTCAAAATGTCGAGAAGGTCAACAGCTAGGGTGGGGGATGGAGGGCTAGAGTGGTAATCATGTTAAAATCTGCTGAGCTCTTAGCTGTGTGTAAGAGATGACTCAAATACAAACATGGGCCTGTACCGACGGACACTCAGTGACAATATGCCCTGAACATTCAGACGCTTGCAGACACAGAGGTGTGCAGTCTTCCAGATATGTGAGTTTATATAGAGACATGCCAGGGCACTGCCAATGTCCATTCACATCCCTGCATGAAGCACATACCACCCAGGCACCTGTCAAGATCCATATGTATGTTTTATGTCATATCAAATGATCCCTATAACACAACTCTTCACATGTTTGTGCTACATCAAGATTTCTTTGGGACCAATAGCAATTGCAAGGTCCTGTGAAATGTGGAGTGAGCTGCAAACCACTTTCAAGGATATTAACATCTGAAAAGCGCACACCTCCTGGAGCGGACAAAATAGGTGTGCATACACAAGAAGATGTCTCTATCTGGAAACATTTGGGCATCCGTTTACTCTCACAAATGCCTGTCCCTGCCACATGTTTGCAGAGAAGGAGTACAGCAGGGATGGCAGGGCCACCAGCTGCCAGTTCCTTACTTAAAGCACTGGAGATGCTCACAAGAACGGCGTGAGTGTGAGATAGGTCACGCACCCCTGCAGGCGGGACACCGAGCACAGTAGGCATGGGCGCTGAGCATGGCTCTGTCCATGGTAATACAGGCATAGCCAGAGATGCACCATCGTCTGCTGTTGTACATTGGTTCTGGGGTGAGGGTAATGTCATAACTGTGGACCCTTTCAGTTGAATGTGCCTCTAATACAAGCCATGTTTTCCTCTTTCAGATCCAGCAGGCCAAATTCTATGAAAACATCATGAAAATCCTCAGACCCAAACCAGACTATTTTGCTGTCGGATACTACGGCCAGGGATTCCCCACTTTCCTGCGGGTGGGTTTGCCAGTGACTCAGGCTAGGGTCTGGGAACCTTGGGATCATAGCTGTCCCCCTGTGCTCTGAAGATCTGCTTGTTCTCTGAAGCTCACGGCTCAGGAGCTGAGCTCTGCTCTGCCAGGGACTACCGCTGCCCCTAGTAGAGCCCTAAGCTGGCCCTTCCACCCTAACCATCAGTGGTAGTGATAGCTTTCTTACGCCACCAATGGAGCTGCTGGGGGGAGTAGTGAGGGCCCCATTTCAGGAATGAGGCATGCAAGAAAAGACTAGACAAGATCTACTGCTGAGGAGTTACAAGGCAGTAGTTCTCATCCGTTTAGTCATGGGACTCCTTTGCTCTCTTAACTGAAGCACAGAGTACTTCTTTATCGTGAACTATCTCTACAAATGAGTAATATGCAAAAATGAAAACTAATGAAAAATTGAAAATGTCTGGCAACTTACTTAAAAATAACAATAAGCCCATGTGTAGGGTCACACGTTAGCATAAATTAAAAACAATAGCTATAATTTTCCACCTTAAAAAGTCAGTGAGGAACCTGTGTGATCTCTGGACTCAGGAAACAGAGGCAGAAGGATAGAGCAACCTGGTCTATGTAGAACATTCCAGACTGTGCTGGACTATGTAGAGAGACCCTGTGTCAAGCAAGCAAACAAAAACAGCAAAAAGAGCAGACTTCACTTATATTTGGGCACATACCTCTGAAGTCTGTTGTCATCACATGGTGCCTATGCCTCGGGAAGGCTGCTGCTTATGTGCAGGATCAAACGTGAGTGAAAAAGACAAATGACAATCTTAGTATCATTATGGAAGAAATTCTGATCCTGTGGTCCCTGAAAGGATTGAAGGGACCTGCAGAGTCCCTGTAGCATCATTTCTAATCAGTGTCTGGGTGGCTGCTTTTAGCATGTAGCAGGTTGGATTTTGTCATCCATGGGATTGCTTCTATGTGAATCTGTGATTCTATGTGCTGTGATTCTAGTCAGGGAGATGCCGGGAAATAGCAGATCTGACCTCTGATCTGACCTCACTTGGTTTACAGTGTAGTTCAGGAACTGAGCCTCCCACTGTCTCCAGTCAACATGGATGCCACAGTGGACTTACAGGAGAGACTGCCATGAACAGCCGTGAGATGGGTGGGAAGAGTGTCCTGGGTGGAGCAGTGTAGCTGCCCAGTTCTGTCTGCACGTCAGACACTCGGGAGAACTTATTGGGAATGTGTATTCCTGGGATGATTCCCAGAGACTACACTTTAGCAGGTCTAGAGTGAGGCCTGGGAATCTGATCCCCAGGCCGCTCTGATGCCCACATGGCTTGGTGCTGCACATACAGTAAGTTACAGACTTAGGTTTGCACAGAAGAGCTTGGCCGCCATTAGACTCAACAAGGATGGCACAGCCATGGTTTGGCTGGAACAGGGTTTCCTACTTCATTATCTAGACATGTAGACCTTATAATGCTTTGCTGTGGAGGCTCCCCTGTGCATTGTAGGGTGCTCAGGAGCATCCCTGGCCTCTTCCCTTCACTGCCAGGAGCATCATCACCCTCAGTTATAACAACCAAAAGACAAGGTTTCAGGAATTGTCAATGTCCCCAGGTGGTCCAAATCACCCATTAACAACTTCTTAAAGGAGACTAATGTGGTCACAGGTAAAAAGAATACCTGCATAGGTTCAAAGTCAGGAGCTAGTTAATGAAGGGCCTGGTCCCAGCTCTCATGGCCCATTGAAGGGAATTGGGCAATTTTACAGGCATGTAAATAAAGTGGGTGTGACATGGTGAATGGTGCCAGAAGCTGTTTGTAGGTTGCTCTAAACAAGATCTTCAGCATCCGTGATCTCCCTCCCCTTCAGAACTTGGCCTGTTAAAGCTGTGTCGCACCCTGCTAAGTCAATCCCTGATGAGAAGCTGAAAGGACAAAGATATACCCCAAAGCATCCCCTTCCGCCAGCTCCAGGCTCATTTTGAAAGCCTCTCAGCTCTGCTTGAGTTATATGTCCTGCACACCCGGAGCCTGGCCTCTCTGACAGGTGTGTCCCCTCTCCGCAGAACAAAGTCTTCATCTACCGAGGGAAGGAGTATGAACGAAGAGAGGACTTCCAGATGCAGCTTTTGAGCCAGTTCCCCAATGCAGAGAAGATGAACACGACCTCTGCCCCAGGAGATGATGTAAAGAATGCCCCAGGCCAGTGTATCCTTGGAGGATGTCCCAGCCAGAGGGCTGGCCATAGCTTTAAATGAGAGCCAGCTCAGAGCTGACATCAGATTCATTGGCTGCTGATTAGGGTCTCCAGTGGGGACCTAGAGATTCATGACAGTACAACTGCTCATCTGTAGCCCTGGGGTCTGCATGCGTGGATTCAACTAACCGCAGTCTGGGGTGTTTGGAGGGGGGAAAGTGGGATCATTATTCCGTACACAGTATGGCAACTACCTATACAGAATTTACCCTCTTGAGCATCATAGGTCATTTTGAGATTGCTTAGTGTGTATGGGAAGATGTATAGATAGAATACCCATTTTGTGTAAGTGGCATCCCAGTGCTCATGGAGGGGTGCATTCAAAACACAACACCACCCGTGGGTGAACAGAACCCTTCCCTCATGTCTTGGTTCTCATCACAAAAATCCTCCCTTGTGTCCTGGCTCTGTGTCTGGCTTTGTGCAGGGTTTTACACCCAAAGTGGTCTGCTTTCAGGTAGGTACAGAGTTGCTATAATGCTACAAGAGATACAGACCAGTAATTACACTACTAGGTATTTATTATAAAACTATAACCCACGTCAAGAGGAAGGCATACAGGGTGCTGTGTCTGAGAGACTGGGATTTCCTGGATGAGGTAGGTTTGAATAAGCAGCCAAATCTTAGTGTTAGCGGGGAGATGGCCCAGACATGGGGAAGGGCACTGGGTGTAGATACCTTTCCCAAGGACTAAAAAGGCCTTACATTGCCAGTAGGGGATAAAGAACCCCCTCTCAAGCCGGGCTTCAAGGCTGTCCCTGACCCCCATCGGTGCGACGTCCTCACTCCCAGCTCCTCCCTCTAGTTTTCTGTCTCTCTGCCACTCCATTTTACTCCTTAACTAGGCCTGTTCGTTCTTATTGTGGTTCTTCTCCACTTCTGTTCCCTCGGTTTAGAATGCTGTTCCCTGAGCTCCTGGCTCCACTGGTTTCCATTCACCTGTCAGATCCTAATTTGGTGTGCCACCTCCAGGAAGAGCCTTTCCGAGGCATCTGATCTAAAGGGGCCTTTTCCGGGCTCTTCAGGACCCTGTGACCTCAGCCCTCATTGTTTTATTTTCTTTGTTGTTCTGCATTGTTCTTCATTTTTAAAGATTCATGAACACGCTGGGCGGTGCTGGCACACGCCTTTAACCCCAGCACTTGGGAGGCAGAGCCAGGTGGATCTCTGTGAGTTCAAGGCCAGCCTGGGCTACCAAGTGAGTTCCAGGAAAGGCGCAAAGCTACACAGAGAAACCCTGTCTCGAAAAACCAAAAAAAAAAAAAGATACATGAACACAAAGAGGATGGCAGGTCCCTGAGAAAAGACGTCTGTGTTGTCTGCTTTCCATGACATGCAACACACACACACACACACACACACACACACACACACACACACACACACACACACACAGTCCTTGGCACAAAGCCCACTCTGGGAAAGTATTTATTGTTTAACAGAAAGAAAAGAGAAGGAGAGAGAAATCAGAAGGAGGGAAGGCTGCAGGGGAGAGAGGGAGGGAGGAGCAGAGACCGGCTTCCCTGGACTACATAGAGCAATGTGAAGAGACAGGAGCTGAAGCTTGGGAGCGGGGCAGTGTGGCATAGCTGAGCAGCCGTGGAACAAGCCTGGCGTCTACAGGGACTATGTGCTGCCACTAACAGGAGGTGGGACTGTGGAGGCAGGGGGCACAAATGCCAGGCTAAGGCCGGCTGTGTAGTCCGGAAGGCCATTACCTCAGCTGAGGCCCCAGCGGCACCACACCCTTTAGCACAGATAAAGTTACAGCTTCTAAGGTGGGGTGTCAGGCTGCAGGGCTGCTCTGCCCAGTCTGCTGAAAACCCTAATCCAAACATTTCCCCCTGGGTGATAAATATTCATCTGTGACCTTTTCATTATGCCCGCCTGCCCTTCTTGCCTGCCCTCCACGGCCGTTTGCTGGAGAAGGTGCAACTGGTGGCTGCTGGCTGCCACCAAAGGCCAGTTGGGCTACACACGAGTGAGTCTGGATTATTACTGAGGCCCCGAGAGTGGACATCCGGGTATTGAACAGCTGTATGGCCTTTTGATGTGGTATAGAGGAGAGAGCATGTGTCCCCAACCATGGCATCATATTTAGGGCCCCGAGGCCTGGTTCAGCACCAGGAACAAGGTGGTAAATCAAAGAGAAAGTTCTGGCATTTGCTAGATCTCTTCAGGAGACTGAGTGCTTCATGAACATTATTTCCTTAAACCCCATAGAATGCTCTAGAAAGGTGTTAAATTTCCATATCTCAATGAGAGGAACACACAAGGCAGAGATAAAGCAGTTTGCCTGGGGTCACGAAGCTGTTTAGAGAAGGAGCCGTGGGTTAATGCCAAGTTCTGTCTGTCTGAAATCTGTGCTCTAGTACACCATCATTTGGTTTTTAAAAACTGGCATCAGAACACTATTAACTGTTTCCCATAAACTTAACATTTAGGTGTCTTTCCCTTCTTTGCTGCATCATAAGCCCTGGAGATGAGCCTATTGTTCTCTGCATTTGACCCCTAGGGAAACTGAGGCTCATAAAGCAAACGACTCACACAAAGCTGTGGTGAGAATGCAATGGAGCTGGGATTTGCACTCAGGCCTGCTGCTTGCCACAACCTTGAATAGTTAACTTTGTCCTCTTTCCTTCTGACGTTAAAGATCAACAGGTAGTTTGGGGGAAGTGGCCGGTCTCACATCTTCTCTAGGGTGTTCAGATAGTGGAAGGCACTTAGAAGCGAAGGTCTAGCAGAAGTCTGGTATTGCTGCCAATCTGTGCACCAGAGATGGAGAGTCTAGTTAAATAATTTGAGGGTGCCGATGTCATAGGCTTCCCAAGAATGGGTTTCTTTTTGGATGCGTGCCAGTAGCTCAGATCAATATACATGGCTTAGAATTGTCTCTAAAAGAAGTGTTGGCAAACTTTCATGTAAAGGTTAGTCTTAAGAGCTTTGTGCCCCTGGCCACAAGTCCTTAACTACTGTCCCAATGTGTAAGCAGTCACTGATCACATGTAACTAGTGAGCAAGGCCATGTTTCCACAAAGGCTTATATGTAGGCATTGACATACTAAATCATGTATCATTTTCACATGTCACAGCTATTTGAAAATAGGCCATCTGTGCCATTGTGCTTGCCATAGAAATGGGCAATGATCAGGCTCACCACAGTGTGCCAGCCCCTGCCCTCAGCTCAGATACTCACTCCAGAGGGAATGAATGATCTCCCAGCACAGGCTGTCTGATTGGGATTTCAGGGTTTTCCTGAAGTTTGCAGATATGTTTCCGGTGAGACTGGTCCGATGCATTAAGTGTTGTTTATCTTTGAGGGATCCTCATTCCATGTGGAAGTAGTTTTCAGAATGGAAAGTGTCAAGCCCCTGCATGCTAGCCCATCAAATGGGGGCCTGTAGTCAGAGGGCATGGGAGCCATGGAGGAAAACGACTCCTGACGAGGGCAGTTAGTCCTCGTGGATAGAGGCATTTACTATCCACCATGGGGTAGCTTCAAAAGCCAATAACAGCAGCTCTTGAGTCCCTAGCTGGCAGACATGCCAGGCTCAGGAAAGACTTTTGAAGTTGTGGTGGTCTTTGGGAGGAAGTAACTTGAATGCCTAAAGAGAGCTGGGGGAAGAAGAAATGAAAAACAGGGAAAGGAGAGCAGGGGTCCATGATGGAACCAGTGACGCTTTTCACTATGTCTGTCTGTCATATGACCAGTTTAATATGCGTAAAGATGGGGCTAGAATAGGAAAGCCAAAGATCTGGCCAAAACGCTTGGCCAGCCTGCATCCTGTGCTGGTGACAGACATCACTAATCACTCACAGAACTCCTTCCAGCTGTTCCTTACTTCCTACTATAGGTTGTCCCTTTGGGGCTGTCAAGAGTTGGAGGACAAAATGATATGTTTGCGTGTTCTAGATCAGAATGTCCCTCAGCTTTATTGTGCATGTATATTATCTCAGGATCTTTGAAAATGAAGAACCTGACTCAGAAGTACTGCGGGAATGCTGGAGATCCACCATGTATAACAAGGTCTCAGATGAAGAGGTTTTTTTTTTTAGCAAAGTAACTTAGAAGATAGACTGGTCTTATATTCTCATGAGCACACAGCTCCCCCAGATTCTCCAGGGAATTGGAATTACAGCATTGATGCCCCCAAGATGGTTTGTGTCATTGTTTCCTGTGACCCCAATGGTGGATCTAAAATAAACTATATCTAAATAATTCTAAGCATAGAGTTAAGAACCCTAAATAAACCCCCTGCCTGCTCTTTTCCTACAAGCTGTGTGACCTTCAACAAGTTGCCTGGCTTCTCTGAGCCAACAGGAACAATTGTTAACAATGACATCTAGTAGAATTGGAGAGATTAAAGGATACCGTGGGGAGCCCTGATCTGTAATTGATAGCGAGCCATCCATTCATTAGAGGGTATTATTGTCAATGACAGTATAGCAATGGTAATGGTGATAAAGCATGGCTAAGCAATTCTGATAGTTGGAGCAGAACCCTGGGATAGTGTTGCAAGGTGGTAATCAGTTCTGATAAAGACCATAGCGAGTGCTCACTGGTCATTAGGGCCTTGTCGAAAGCCAGCAACTTGACCATTGAATAAAAGCATGGTCCCACAAAGACCAGCACAGACGCTCTTAGCTGGCTCCTGATACATTTGGAATTCTCCTATGGCCAACAAACATGTTTCAATTCCTTAACTCTGGTGACATCAGATATCCAGTGTTTCACTGTGCAGCCCGTCCTGGATGAACACCCCAGGTTCAAGAACAAACCAGTGCCTGACCAGATCATAAAGTAAGACCCGCAGCCCACTGAGCAGGGAATGGGTAGAAGTCCAAAGGGCTGAGCTGGTAGCAGGATAGGCCCCCGTACCCTTCTCCTCAGCTAGTCTATCCCTGCTTTGCCTTCTGGGAATAGAATTGCCCCCAGTTACCCGGGATATAAGGCTAAAGTCAGAGGTGAATGGGAGGGGCGGGGTTGGGGGGCTGCGGCTAGCTTTGTGTATAGTGAGTCCTCAGTAGGCATCAAACGTAACTGATGTGGGAGCCTGATGCTCAAGCTGATCCTAGAATGGACCCAAGAAAGTAAGTAGTGTGGGTTGGCAGCTAGCAGACTGGTAGAGGGAAGGAACAGAGTGGCCTTGGGCGTGCTGGGCACATTCTCCCAAAGGAACGTCTTTCCAGTCTTTGGCAAAGGTGTGAGTTAATTATGGATATGTTCCGACAGTCATAAAGTTAAAGTAAGCAGCATGCACGCAGGTGTCCATCTGCTTCACATCAGACTGTACAATCACTGAGTAGGCCATGAGGTGGTGGTCTGTGGGGTCCTTGGCTGCACCACTTCCTACACCCAGTTCTTCCCTCTGGGTAGACGATCCAGCAGCAAGAGCTCCCTGGGAAGACAGAGGCCCTCCAGGAGCCTCATGCCAACATCACAGCAAACAGATGCAATGCGGATAAGATGGTGGCCTTCTTCCACTTGGCCAGGCACCTGGGGACAGAGGCTCCTCTATAACTAGCATAGTACCCTGTTTTCAATGATGATTGGTCCTCCCTGACGTGTTCAGAAAAAGTGAAGGGGGATGTCTGAGGCTCCTAAAGCAATCCTTGGAGGTCACTCTGGGAATGTTTAGCTTGGTCCTCAGGCATTCTAGACCCTTCAATGGACTTCAGGAAACAATGGCACAGGCCACTGTTGGTGCATTAATGCCAAAATTTCAAATGCCCGGGGTATAATGCACCTTCTGAATCACCTTGCAACCCTGTGCAAATCATTTTTTTTAATGGAGCCCCAACACAGACCTTGAAATGCCACCACCAGGGCTCTGACAGATCTGATGTTTAAGATGTTAGAAGCTGGGCATGGCTTCCTGAAACTTCCACTTTTTCCTTTCTTTCAGCTTTTATAAGTCCAATTACGTGCAAAAGTTCCACTACTCCAGGCCTGTGCGCAGGGGCACTGTAGACCCAGAAAATGAGTTTGCTGTGAGTATCTCCTCTCCTTAGCCGTCATGAGCAACCAGAACACACCTCTGCCAACCACAGGTGCTCGGGAACTCATTCCAGAGTCAAGGAACATGGCACTGACATCACAGACAGGACCTCATGTCTACTGGGTCTTCCCATTCTTTGAGTTTTTCTCCTTCCAAGATGTAACGGGGATTCCTGTCAGATGACCTTGACAGTCAAGGACACTTGTGCATTTCCAGGAGGCTGAGTGTGGCTGAAGCAAGTCCTCCAGCACACCCACTGTAGAGTAAATGCTGTCACTGTCCTGAGTGCCAGGCATCTATGTGCATGCTTCCCGGCTTGGACCTGTCATCTTTCCTCAAGGACAAGGCTGGAATGAGGAGGTGACTCTAAGTTCCCCTCAGCTCTCAGCCTGTGATTCTTAATATTTTTAGGAATTAGCATCCTTTTGGGAATCTGATGAACACTGTGGACTCTTCCCCTAGACCACACAAATGGACACATTCAAAATTGCCCAAGAATCCAGACTGTTAGTAAAACCGGGTAGAACTAACTTGGCCTAAGTCCAGAGAGAGATGAAACAACTGTTAATTCCTCCAGGTGTCGGGTGTCACTGTGTATCTGGGAATTGCAATTTTTCTTCTCTGGGTGCACGGGAGGCCACCAGGGCCAGGACTAGCAGAATTCCTTAGTCTGTTGTTCTTCTCCCGACAGTCCATGTGGATCGAGAGGACTTCCTTCCTGACTGCGTACAAGCTGCCTGGCATCCTGCGCTGGTTTGAGGTGATTCACATGTCTCAGGTGAGTTTTGGGAAGTCAAAGCAGTTCCTCTCCTCCTCCTCTGACAGTCAGGGCACAGTGAGCCTCAAGAGACCTCGATGACTTTATAAAGGGGACAGTTTGTTGGAAGGTCCTCTAGGAATCCCAGAGTAGGCAGTGCCCAGGGCATCTGCTGCCAGAGTTTTTTGTTTCATGTTTTAATCACTAGGTAAGTTTTTGTGCCCAGTAAATAAAAGGCTCTCTAGAAACCAGTAATGAAATCAGTAGATGAGGAACATTTTTGTGGTGGGGACTATGAGGAAGGGAAAGAGAAGAAGCAGGCTCTGGAAGACCATCCATCCGGTTACCCCTTCAAAGTTCTCCATCCCGACCCAGACCCAGGACCACAGTCTGACATTCTGTAGAATTCCAAAGTGAACCATTTTCTATTTGGATAGACTGAGGCTGAAAGAGGAAAAATCAGAGAGCCAGAGGTGGCTGGAATCCAGATGTCTGAGCTCCCTCGTGTATATAGATATTGATGTTTTTTGTTATATTTACTTATTCTAATTTTTGTGTGCCTGTGTATGAATGCTAGTCAGTCTCTCTCTCTCTCTCTCTCTCTCTCTCTCTCTCTCTCTCTCTCTCTCTCTCTCTCTCTCTCTCTCTCTCTGCCAGAGGACAACTTTTTGGAGTCTGTCCTTTCTTTCCACCACGTGTGTTCCTGGGATTGAACTCAGAGTCAGGCTTGGTGGAAAGTTTCTTTGCCCCCCCCCCCCCAGCCATCCCAGGAGCTCCAGCACAGACGCTTTACTTACAGCACATCTTAGAGTCTCCATGTCCTCTGTCAGCTAAGGACCATGCAGTTCCCAAGATCCTCAGGACAGGCCAGCACAGTTGTGAGAACCCTTATGGGTGGGAATCTATTTGAGATATCTTAATTTTTTTTTATTCATTCAAAAACTATTTCATGGGTGCCGAACACATATCAGACACTGTCCTGAGACCTGGAGATTCCATGGTACAGCTTCCATGCTGGTGGGGGAGAATGACTAAAAAGTCAAAGTAAACACAAAATGTCAGATGGTGATAAGCGTGAGGGAGGGCTAAAAGGAGGAGGGGTGGCCATTTTAGATAGCAGAGTCAGGGGGAGCGTCCCTGTCAAATGGTTTTGAACAAGGGTCCTGGGGCAGAGAGCAGTAGTCCACAAGATATTTAAGAGATGGGCCTTTTTTCTCTTTCTTTCTTTCTCTCTCTCTTTTTCTTTCTTTCTTTCTTTCTCTCCCTTTCTTTTTCCTTCCCTCTCTCCCTCCCTCCCTCCTTGTGTTGGTGGTGGTAGAACAGTTGTTTTTCCTTTTGTTTTTGTTTTTGTTTTTGTTTTTGTTTTTAAAGCAGGATTTCTCTGTGTAGTTCCTGGCTGTCCTAGAACTCACTCTGTAGACCAGGCTGGACTTAAACTCAGAGATCCACCTGTATCTGCCTCCCAAGTGCTAAGATTGAAGGTGTGCACCACCACGCCTGACTGAAGAGATAGGCTTTTTAATAGAACAAGCAGCCAACACAGAGGCCCTGGGGCGAGATCATGTCCAAATCACAACAGCAAAGGGGTGAATGAATAATAGCAATCAGATCCAAGGTCATATGGGACCTTAGGGACACTTTGTCTTCTATGTAAGTGACACAGAGCCCTGTACAGAGGAGGGATACAGTCTGACTAAGGTTTTTAAGCTACTGTTTTGTCAGCATTAAGATCACCTGACTCTGGTCTTCAGTGCCCTCTTTAGTGAGTCTGGACCAATAGGCCTGCAGGCTCCATTTCAGAGGCATGGCCTAGGCCTTGGGAAAATAGAATGATAATGATGTCAGCAAGAAATACTTATTAAAGGCTGGGCGGCAGTGGCGCACGCCTTTAATCCCAGCATTCTGGAGTCAGAGGCAGGCGGATCTCTGTGAGTTTGAGGCCAGCCTGGGCTACAGAGCGAGATCCAGGACAGGCACCAAAATGACACAGAGAGAAATCCTGTCCCGAAAAACCAAAAAAAAAAGAAAGAAAGAAAGAAAGAAATACTTATTGAACATGTGCTAAACTGTCCACTACCATAATCTCATTTAAACCCCCCAGAAATCTTAGAAATAGATTTTTTTCTCCCACTTACAGATGGGGGCACTGAGGCACAGAGTGAGTTCTTAAGTTGTCAAGGTTAGTGGAAGAGGTCAAGTTTGGCTTTAACCTCTCATAATATCCTCCGGGTCTGGATAGCGCTTCATCTCAGAGTGTCCCATCCATCCTAGTGAGCAGTGTCCTTGAGAGAAATCAAATGGTGTGCTTTTGGTTCAGAGACATGTTAACATGTGGTAAGTGTCAACAAATGCCCCCCCCAGACTCCCCGCTGGAACTGTGCCAAAGGCTTTCCTGCCTTGTCCTAAATACTATCACAAAATCCTGTGAGGTGTACACAGTTGTCACTCTGTATTCACCGGTCCCACATCCACAGATCAACTGATTGCACATTGAATATATTTGGGGAAAATTGCATCGGAACAGAATATGTAAGGATGTATTCTTGTCATTTGCCAAACAATGTGCTAAAATAACCATTTACATGGATGGCATTTGCCTTGCATTCGGTTGTAAGTAGTCTAGAGAGGATGTGAGGTCTCTGGGAGGGTTGTATGGATGATGTGGAAGCATGGCGCCATGCTGCAGAAGAGACTTCAGCACTGTGGATTTCAGTATTCTCAGAGGGTCCCAGAGCCAAATCACCATGGATACAGAAGGATGACTGGACCATTACTAGACCCACTCTTGAGGGGAGAGAGCTTTGCAGCTTTCCATAGCCTCCTCCCATTAGCCCTGACTGAGCCCATCCCTGGGCTGGCTCCACAGGCGCCTCTCCCCCAGCCATGCCTGCTGGACTGTAGGAAACTGAGGAGTCCCTCCTGTGTCCTTTCCTCCTCCAAGTTCTTAGCACTTCCTGACAGACTACACAATTTTCCGAGTGCTTATTTTCAGTGTTTATTAACCAAACATTAAAGACAATGTTGGACTGTAGATTCCACTGCAATATAAATTCTAGGAAGACAGGCATCTTGTCTGCTGTTCTCTCCCTGAAGTGCTCCAAGTGCCGAGAATGGCCCCAGGCCCACACTGCTTCTCAAGAACGTTTAAGTAAATCAGATAAGTAATTGCTGTGCTGACACCCACTGTGTCTAAAGAGTTGCATTTTTCACGTCAGAATTCGGAAACCAGGGGAAAGCAGACAGCATCTTTTTACTTTCATGCTGTTGGCTTCTGGAGTGGTTCATTTTGATTGTGAGTTTGAATCGCCTAGGAGATGGGTAAGGTACACCTCTGGGTGTGTCTATGACACTATTTTTCAGAGAGAATTAACTAATGCTGCATGTGAGTGGAGCCATCCCACAGTTTGAGGATCACGATAGAATAAACGGGGCAGTGGGGGACACAGTCCAGTGTCAGCATTCCCCCTTTCTACTTCTTGTCTGCTGTGTGCTAGAAGTTGTTCCCTCATACCTTTCCCTTCAGGACAGACTAGGCCTTATGAAACTGAGAGCCAGAGCAAGTTATTCCTTCCCTTGGTTCATGGGTGTGTGTGTGAGAGAGAGAGAGTGTGTGTGTGTGTGTGCATGTGTGCATGTGTGTGTGTGTGCTTGTGAGTGCATGAGTGTGTATGCATGTGTATGTGTACTTATAAGTGCGTGTGTATGTGTGTATATACATATGTTATGTGTACTTGTGAGTGCATGTGTGTGTATGTGTGCTTATGAGTGCATGAGTGTGCATGTATACTTGTGAGTGCATGTGTATGTATATATATATGTGTGTGTATGTGTGCTTGTGAGTGCATGAGTATGTATGTATGTGTATGTATACTTATGAGTGGGTGTGTATATATGTCTATATGTGTGTATGTGTGCTTGTGTGTGTGTGCTTGTGAATGCATGTGTGTGCTTGTAAGTGCATGTGTATGTATGTGTGCATCTGTGTGTGCTTGTGTGTATGTGTGTTTGTGAGTGCATGCGTGTGTGTATATGTTTATATGTGTATGTGTGCTTGTGTGTGTGTGCTCGTAAGTGCATGTGTATGTATGTGTATCTGTGTGTGCTTATGTGTGTATGTGCTTGTGAGTGCATGAGTGTGTATATGTGTATGTGTGCTTGTGAGTGTGTGTGTGTTGTGTGTGTTGTCACAGGAATGCAAACAAATCTGGTACATCTTCTGGTAAGGTTTTGGGAACCCTCTCTCGGGTTTGTCACAGTAGATTTGTTCTTACTGGCCTCTCTTATCATGCTTCAGGATGTGTCTCAGACACAGAGGTTTGGTGCCTTGCTAAGTGATGGCATTTCTAAGCATTCATTTCATTTTATGAACTTGTCTCTTATTCCCGTTCTTTCCCTCATGCGGTGCCTTGACCCCAGAACTGTTTTAGGATGGACTTTCAGGAACAGTCTCTCCTATTTGTTGAGGACTTTACCTTGTTCTCAGCCCTATCTAGGAATATGCCAATTCAGCTAGGCCATAAATGACAGTGTGTTGCTGGAGGACCATTACACATCTCTTCACCCTCAGTTTACAAAATAGGAACTGCAAAATATGGAATGTCAGAGCTGCAATGGATGTCAAAAGCATCCATTGGATCCCATTGGATCCCAAAGCTATAAACTCAAATATCTTCCAAGTCCTGTAAGACAAAGTAAATACAATGTCACATTAGGCTACCAGTGACTGGCAGATGCTGAAGCAAAGGCAAGCAGCCAGCTACTTACCTCCCCCTTCTGAGTTAACACTGGGGGACTCTTAGCCAGTACTTGCTGAGTGTCAGACTTCTGCAGACCAGTATGACCTGCTGTTCTCCAGATTTTTTCTTGATTACTGTCCAGGGCACTGTTTTGCACATGAGGAAACTGAGGCCAGTGGTGAACTTGAATTTGTCAGATTGATGGCAATTGTTGATGTCTGCCTCATGCATCTAGCTCACAGTGGGGCTCAAGCTGAGGAAGTAGGTGGGAGGAGCTAGGCAGCTGGAAAGGTTGCTGGCTTGCCGGGAATGGAAGTTACTGCCCTTCCCACTCACTTTCGCGCTTGTTCCCATGGCATAAGTTGGACACAAGTTATTTTGCCTGCACTGCCCATAGAAACTGAGGCTCGGCTCAGCGAGGATGCCAGAGAGCTGAGGGCCTAATGGAGTCCCAACAGGAAGCTGATGGCAGGTTTGGTGACAGAGTCTGATGTGCTTGTCACAGAAGCCAGCCTTTGCAGCCAAGAACAGCCCAGCTTCCCTCTCCAACTCCGGCACCTACTGCCCTTGGGCATGTGTGTTATTAGTTACCTTTCCATGACTGTGATAAAACACCACGGCCAAAAGCAACTTACAGAAGAAAGAGTTTCTTTTGCTTGTAGGGTTCCAGAGGGATGAGAGTCCCTCGTGGTGGGGAGGTATGGCAACAAGCAGCAGACAGGATGGCAGGAACAGGAAGCTGAGAGTTCACATCTTCAACTGTAAACAGGAAGCAGGGAGGATGAACCGGAAGGAGGCCAAGGCTATAACTCTCAAAGCCCACCCCCAGTGACATATACTTCCTCCAGAAAGTGCACATCACCTTCCCAAACAGCACCACCAACTGGGGAGCTACTGATCCAGTACCTGGGCCTATGGGGGTCACTCTCATCCATACCACCATCGGGCATCCCTCCACCTGTCCTTGAGAGCACGAACTGACTGGTGAGGCGACTGTGGATGGAACCATCTCCGTGGCCTGGTTGTGATAGCTTTGCTTTTGATTTCTGTTGTCAGCGGCTGACACCCATGCCTCCCTCCGAAGGCAGCACCCCGAGTTCCGCTCAGAGCTGTGCAAGTGCCCTGCTCAAATGCCCATCTGTGGAGAGCCAGAGCTTTTATGCTCCCGGTCTCTGTTCCTGATGACTGCAATGAGAATTCAGGTCTGAGAACGCAGAAATAGTCTCCAAGGTGTGTAGGCAAGCCAGTCAACACACCTTCCCATTTCTAGGGACTTGCCTCAGAGCTTGCGTATACCAGACACCCCAGGCTGTGTTGGCATCCAGGTAGTGCTGAGCTCCTCAACTGAGGGATAGATTTTCCTTAGAAGTCATTCTGGACCTCAGCTTTGTAAAGCTCCCTAGAGTTGATTTGTATGCAGGACACAAATTCAGACATGGATTTCAATTTTACACAATAGGCCTATCAGTATTCCCCTCCAGTTCATACCCTATGTGTTTATTTACGTGCATGTGAGTCAATGTGCCTGCATGTATGCAGATGTGGGCGCTATAATTTGAATATAAATGGTGTCCCCAAAATAGCTCTGATAGTAGGAACTATGAACTTTTAAAAGGCAGTGCCTTGGGGAGGTTCTTGGGTTAAGAAGGATGTGACAGTCTGCACTCTCTCCCAATGGTGGGAGACACCCTCCCACCATTGCCAACTAGTGCCTTTACCTGAGGCCCAAACCAAGACAACTGCCTGATTCAATTAGAACCTCCAGAACCATGAGCAAAACAAACCCTTTTCTCTGATAAGGAAATTGCCACATGCATTTAGTTGTAGTAGCGTGATGCTGACTAATACCGCTGGTACCAGACATTTTAGAAAGACAGCGGCAGCAACACAGAGTCTGTTCCCAAGGGCTTCTCATTGCAGATGCTTCCATCACTGTCTTAGTGCTTCTCTGTTGCTGTGAAGAGACACCAGGACCAAGGCAACTTACAAAGAAAACGTTTATCAGAGATCACGGTTTCAGAGGGTTAGGCCCTCATGATCGCCATGGTGGGAAGCATGGCAGCAGGCAGGCGTGGTGCTGGAGAAGTACCTAAGAGCTTCCAGCCTGATCTCCAAGATATCTCCAGAGAGAAAGAGCTAACTGGGAATAGCGTGGCCTTTTGAAACCTCAAAGCTCTCCCCCAGAGGCACACCTCCTCCAAGGTCACACCTCCTAATTCTGCCCAAATAGTTCCAGCAACTGAGGAGTAAGTAAGTATTCAGATATATGAGCCTCTGGGGACCGTTCTTATTCAAACCACCACAATCTCCAAAAGCAAGCACTCGGAGAAAAGATTGGGGAATCTGTGTTAGATCAGGATTTACAGAAATAACTTAAGAGTATGGCTACAGAAGCTGACCTGATTCTCTCACACATACAGTAGGTACATGTTGTAAGAGGCATTTCTCAAGAACTCTGCAGCGTCAGGTGTTGTATTGTCTCAATTAATCTTCACTAAATAGCCAACGAAGCAGGCACCACATCACCACCATGATGGACATGATGAATTTAGCTCTCTTCCTCCATGAAGTTTCTCAGATTTCTTACCTCTTCCATCCAGCCCATCCTTTCCCACCGTGATCTTCCCTTCTCAGAATAACTGTTGTGTCCTAGCCTAACACCCACCGAGTTTGGTTAGGACAACCATACTTTTTCTTCCATCCAGTTTCCCGGCTGTGTCTCTGCCCGGCAGGAACAGAGCGGAGTGGTTTCAGCTGAGCCCATCTGGCCTGCAAATCCGAAAATATTGACTCTCTGGTCCCGTTGCAGAAATGTTTGCTGACCTCTAGTTTAGTTCTCACTCTGGATCATAAGCTTCTGCAAACTGCAGTGTTTGTTGTCATCCAATACCACTGTTTATCTTGCTTCCTGAGTTTCATTTTCTCTTCCCTTTAACCTGAGCGCTCAGGACCTGCTGGGTGCTCCTAGAGCAAGCTTTCTTGGTTTCTCCAGCTAGTAGCATACACAATAGCTTTCAACCAGTATGTGATGAATTGGGTCGATGTGTGTTTTACCCAGTTAACTGGGAGAGAAACCTTCTCTGGGCACACTAGCCTGTGCAGTCAGAGCAGAGCCTGGCACTTCCTGCCTGTGTCTCCCCAGAGAAATTCTTTCCCTCTAAACAGAAAGCCGGCCTGCCTGTCCTTGGCCAGCAGACAGCCTCCGAGCTGACTCATTACCCTCAGATCCTGCTGTAGCCCGGCGACTAGGGGTTAGCTTTAATTCCCACCCAAGTGAAATCAATACCAATGATGACGTCGGCTTCTCAGGCCACCCACTAAGGCTCTTCTGCCAATCTTGTTTCCAACAGACCACGATTAGTCCTCTGGAGAATGCTATTGAAACCATGTCCACAGCCAATGAGAAGATCCTGATGATGATAAACCAGTACCAGAGTGATGAGAGCCTTCCCATCAACCCGCTCTCTATGCTCCTCAATGGGATCGTGGACCCTGCAGTCATGGGAGGCTTTGCCAAGTATGAGAAGGTGAGGGACCTTGGAGCTTATCCCCCTGTACCTGTCCTTGCTTGATCCCACACAGATATTCAGCTTGGTTGGACATCAGGTTCCAACCTGACCTCCCATCTCCTTCCCATCCCGGACACACAAGAAGCAATTTCTCAAGGGTCTCCAGTCCCCTGGCATCTCCGTTGAAGAAAGACTCAGAGGTGACCACAAACCATGACTTTTGGCAAACTCACCTCTTCCATAGAGGATTTGATATAACATAGACACAGGGAAAGAAAGAAACGCAGAATGTGAATGTGCAGAAATCTGGGAGCCCAATTCCATAGACAGAGGCATAACCTAGACATGTGAGTTACAGGGTCCCCTCAAGAAGCCCCACGCATTTGAGCCTGAGATTGTGTATTTGGCCCTCCTGGTGTAGGTGGCCAAACGAAAATACCATCAATTATTTGAGTCCTAGTAGCCCCTTTTGGATACGCCAGTGTACCAACAGGAAGGCATGCTTTCCCCAGCATGGCATAGAACAGAAAGCCCAAGCTGGCTTTCAGTTCACAGACCCTGAATGAGGAATGAGCTCCTTCCCACAAAACCTCACTGCACATCCCCCGCCCTTTACCATTCCCTGATGCAAAGGCAAGAATACCACAGTGTACACCCGTTCAGAGAGTGTGACTCCCCTCACCCAGCCGGTCCTCTTGTCTACCCTGACACCTCTGTGCTCACACTCTTCTCAGCCTCCAGAGCTGCTGCAATATGTCCTCGTAGAGTGTGCACACAAGCAGGATGGGAACTCTGAAACGAGGAGACGGGAGGAATGGAGGAACCAGGAGGGATTCTGGGAGGCAGACTTGAACAAGCACTAGGGCAAATTCCTCACTCAGCTCTCTTCCACCAGCAATGATCTCCAGGAGCCCCAGGAGCCCTCGAAGGCTTCCTAACACAGAAACCCCTACCCTGAACCCCACCCAACTCATGCCCCCAGAGTTCTGGTTCAGTAGAACCTCATTAGGACTGGAGAATGTGTCAAGTTCCCAGTTCAAAACAGTTTCCAGGGGAGCTGCTCTAGTGGTCCTGGCACCCCCCTTTGGCAGTGCTCCCCTGGAGTTTGCAGCCTGCTTCCAGTGGGTGCTGATCTGAGTGAGCCTCCATAAAGAAAAAGAAAGCAATATCAGATATGGTCAAGGTCCACCCCAATGCCAGAGGCCTCAAAACTCCTCTCACATAACATTTTGTCTCAACACCAGAGTTGGATCATGTGTCCCACCTGAGAAACAGGAAATCTTAAGTCCCCACCTGCCCCCCACAGGCCTTCTTCACTGACGTGTACAGCAGGGAGCACCCAGAGGACCAGGACAAGTTGAGCCGCCTCAAGGACCTGATCGCATGGCAGGTAAAGCCTAGCTGGGTATGGGAGCATCCATCCAGGCCCTCACCTTGCCCCAGTTCTCTGGCCCTCGACTCACCTAGCCTGGCCTCACTCCACATGACCTTATGACCTTCTGTTACTCCTCACCTCTGGCTGGATTACCAAGCAGGCTTACCAGGACACAGATTTGGAGCACCTTACCCTGGGTGTTGTGTAGTGCCAGCCAGCAATGGATGCTGTGCCGGAGTTGGTTAAGATTGCTTTCTTTGATGTTAAATTCAGGAGGTAGCTTTTCACAGCGGGGCTCAAATGAAAACCACCCCCCCCCCACACACACACACATAAACACATCTACCACCAACCCCAGCTTGTGCTAATCAGACAATAGAAGACTTGCCCCCCCCCCTTCCTTGTGAGGCTGACCCAGTTTGTTGCAGATAGTGCACAGATGGATATCGGCGCCTGCAAATAATTGAGGTGTTTGTTGGGCTGGCTCGCGGTCCAAAGGGTCCACATCTGCCTAGCTCAAAGGGTCCACATCTGCCTAGCTCAAAGGGTCCACATCTGCCTAGCTTGGCCAGATTTGGGCCCGAGGACTTGTGATTTGTCTACCTCCCTATCCATTGTCTTGCTGCTTTCTTCTCCTGGCCCACTCTTCCTCCCCACCTCCTTCTGCGCATCTGCTGCCGCTCTTAGCTCTTAGAAGCTCTTTCTTCTCCCCTCTGTCATTTGCCTCTCTCTCTGCCTCCTACGCCTGCACATCTCCCTCCTCTCTCTGCTCTTTCTCTGCTCTCCCTCTCTCTTTTATTTCTCTCTCCTTTTTCCAAAGAAGAAATAACCAGACCCTTCCTGCTCCAGCCCTGTGACAGACAGCCTCCTCAGACAGCTGCCCTGTCTGGGTTCTGTGCAGATGGTGCACGGATGGCTATAGGAAGAGTAAGCTGGGGAGGAGGTGAGCAGGAGCCTGGGCCAGGAGTAGCAGTCTACAGGCTGCCCATCCCCTCCTCCTCCCTCCTTGCCAGGCACCATGCAAAGAGAAGTGCGCTTTCCCTGCTAGGGAGTTTGGTTACTCCAGGGAAATCAGGGGCTGAGAAGCATTGGGTGCAGACTCTTCTTAAAATAAGTATTCCTAATTCAGGGCCTTCTCTGCCTCTGCCAATTTATGCAAAGTGGGACTTTAAAAATGAAACGCTGAGCGAGCGCTGCAGACATAGTTTTCCTGAATGCATTAGGTGCGTCTGGAATTTTCTCTCCCCTTTCCACTCCGCGCCACCCCTGAAAGCTAAACATCCCTCAGGTCTTTCCATCTTTCTGGGACCACCTGTATTCTTTAATATTCAAACAATAGCACATCCTTCACCACCCTGATCTGAGAGGCAGGAAGGCCAACTGAGTGGGTCCTTTCCCTGAGTACTTCTGGGGCATTCAGGGAGGACTACCAGGTTACACATACTACCAGGTTTGTGCCGTTGCCAGGACTCTGTCGGGCATCTCGTCTCCTCTGGTTACAGTTCTCCATGCTGAATCTACTGCCTTCAGAGGATGGAGCTTAGCCTTGCAGAGAAGTTAATGCAGGCTACCCCTTCTAAGAACATTCCACCCCAGCCTTGGAGCTATGTAGAAAGGCTCCAAATAGATGAAAGCAGCAGGCCTTAGAAGCCGCTGCCTCTTAAGATTATGAGGGACATTCATGCAGCGCCCCCTAGTGCCCACCTTCATAGCATGCCTGTGGCTCCCAAGGCCACAGGTTACAGAGGCCCTTTAATCCCAAAGGATTTAATCTCAAAAAATACTAGGCTGTGTCCCTCCTGCTCTGCCCAGGTTTACTAACTATGGTATGTGCATTCAAATAGTGCAGTCCTGCTATGCAGGCACGGTGCTGTTCCCATCAAATCAGCTTGCATGTTTCCCTTCCATCCACCCTCAATGCCCTTGTTTACTGGGTTCCCACTGGGTCCCAGGCCCAGTGCCAGGTAACACTGAAATAGTGATGGGCAAGCTTGAGCCTGTCCATTGGAGCTTAACTCCAGGGAGGACATAGTTTTGCAAGGCTACACACAAGTGGGGATTTTTTCTCAAGACTTGAGAACCTTGGATGTTAAAAGGAAATGGTCTTACCAAACCAGAGAAAGCCGAAGCTTCCAATGGACAGCTCATGTCAGAATTTGTAGATTTCAAGATTGGAATTTTTCTAGATTGTACTCTTTCTATGTGTTTTGTTCTTTGTAAAAAGATTTTATTACATGGGACAATATCTACAGTACATTATTCTCTCAAGCTTTTTGCTGCAAAACATTACATGTAGGAAACTTCATACAAATATACATGGTTCTTTGGTTTATCATCAAGCATCCATAGACATGACCTCTAACCTACATGCAATAGGCTTTATTCTGGCACCCCAAGCCCATCTAACATAGTCCTGTAGATATCACCACCCCTCCCCAAGGCTGACCACTTTCCTGCTTTTATAGAAATCACTTCCTAGCTTTTTAAAAATAGTGTTCCACTCTCGAAACACACATTCCTAGGCATCACCATTTGCCCTGGATTCCTGATGACCTACATATAATCGGAACCACTATGTACAGTCGTTTGTGTCAGTTAGGCTTGTAAAATTTGTCCATTTTGTTGCACCTCACTATCATGTATTCATGCTGTCTAGAAGTCTATAAGATAGGTCATACAATGATACCAAATGTATTAATTTTTCCGCTGGCATAGAATTAGGTTGGTTTCAATTAGAAGCTTTTGGCTGTGTCTTTGTTGGGTGTGTTTAGACATGGAAATGCTTGCTCTTAACATAGGGAAAAATGTCGCTTTAGAATATATCACTTCATTTCTATCAGCAAGGGTTTATTCAACCAACATCATATAAATAGAATATGTGGTATACTCTGCTTTGTGTTTAGCTTCTTTGCACAACATGGTATCCTTAAAGCCCACCAGGTTGCTGCATATATCAGAGGTTTGACTTTTGTGACCCGTGTCTAAGTATATAGCATACAAACCATAGACCCATTTGTTGACCAACCCGCCTGTTACAGGTAGTAGTGAATTGCTGGTTCATTCAAGTTCAACTTTCCTGGCTATAAGAAACCCAATGTGTTCAAACCAGCTTCTCTGTCTACCAGCAGACATGAGAGTCTGAAGCTCTCTCCATTCTCACCTACACTCACACAAAAGCTAGCTTGTAAAAATGGCAACCATATTAATTATCCTTTCTGATCACAGTGGAATAAAACTCAAAATCTATAGCAAGATAAACTTCAAAATTATATACATAGATGGAGACCAAATAATACCTTTAGAAGAACAATGGATCATTGAGAATGTGAGAAAGGAAAAAGTTATAAAAATCCCCTGAAATGAATGAAAACAGAAATACAATATACCCAGACCCATGGGATTTAGCAAAAAGTCTGTTGTGAAGTCTGTGCCATGTACAGACGGGAAATGCACATTCCAAAGCTCTTGATGGAGAGTTCTGTGAATGGCAAGTCTGGCTGATCTGTAGTTCAATGCCCATATTTCTTTGCTGGCTTCTTTTGGTCTGGTTGATCTGTTCATTGGAGATCACTGTGTCTCTCAGCATCTTCTTGGCTCCCTCATCCCTCTTAACACCTTGAGACTGATGCTAAGTGGACCAATTTTCTGTCTTGTCAAAGTGTAACACTAAAGCTATAAATTTATTCCATTTTAAATCTTACTCTATTATCTTTATGGAAGACCCTTTTGGAAATATTTTCTAAGTAACATCTTAAGCACTCTCGTCTTTCTTCCATGTTCATTCATCTGTCCCTTTTGGTCCTACTTGGTCTCTCTCCTGCCTGTTAGCTTTGGTCTTGTCTCCTGTGGGTGAATTTCCTCCAGTGTCTAGTGACCCCAGCAGATTCCTCCTAGTTCATAGTGAAGCTAATTGGAAATCAATGTGCCTGGGAGAAGGCTCTGTTGGCAAGGTGGCATCATTGCTTGGTAACTGAGTGACCCACACATTGGAACTTGCACACCTGTATGGGACCATTTACATTCTCCAGAAGTAGATCCTTCAAACTGGTTCATGGGAAGATGATCACAGCTGCTACACTGGGCAGTTTTGGAACTGTGCAGTGGCCATCTTGCTAACCATAAGCACACTTCCTTTTTATCTACTTGTTCCTAGTCTGGTGGTGGCTGTTCCTCCTCCTACCCTTGGGTCTGGTACACCCGAGTCCCAGGTTTCATGATCTGATTGTTTTAGAGGACAAGTCTCTGCTTCTTGAGAAAGTGGAACACATTATACATAGCTGAAAGGTGAAGTGGTGGGTGCCTGGGAAAGGAACTGGCCCAGTGCAGACTCCCAGTGCCTCTCTCAGCTTTCTTGTGGCATCCTTGCCTCTGCCCCTGAGTATCTCCTTGGTCCCTAGAAGCAGGGTGGCCTCTTCTAACCACTGAGTCTCTCCTCTGTTCTTGGAGGTCAGTTACAGCCCCCAGCCATCTTCCTCCTGCACATATGATGGAGTGTGTATAGCCGAGTACACATCTCACTGCAGAGTGTATTTCTCCCTTCACCTACTCTTCTCTCAAGACATCCAAGAGGAGACAGAAACGTCTTTACTCCACCATGGTGGAAGTGTTTACTGTTCTAGAAAGATCCCATCCTCCACCCTAGTAGTCTTAGTTATTTTACCCAAGGGTCATGCAGTTAACTTTCTTATATTTTTCTTCTAGCAGGGAGCCCCATGGCTCTGTTCCCCTGCCAGGTCTCTAAGGTTCAGTGCCCTGACCTGTTCTCCCCTCCTCCCCATCATCCCAAGATTTGCTAACACTTTCTAGAAACTCTCTACTAATAAGAGAACTTTTTGATACCAGCACAGTCATAGCTTTGTTCAGTGGCCATGAGAAGAACAGTGGTGACCCATAGTGTAAGATGGACTGTAACCTCTCTCCTCTCCTCTCCTCTCCTCTCCTCTCCTCTCCTCTCCTCTCCTCTCCTCTCCTCTCCTCTCCTCTCCTCTCCTCTCCTCTCCTCTGCTCTCCTCTGCTCTTCCCTGGTGCCAGGCATTTCCCCCATGATTTCACGTTTGTACTGCCAAGTACTTTTAAAGCAAGACCGTAAGCCTAAGCCCTGGAGGTTCTTCCTTTCTGTCCTCTGAACTCTGACTCTTCGTAGATTTTTCAGGAACCCAAATTTCCCCATGCCTGTGGCTTCTAATGCCTGGGACAACTACAATTCCAAGGAAGCAAAGGCAGCTATCTCCTTGCATGACAAATTCTAAGGCTGCAGCTGTCCTGGGGACTATGTGGGTCTCTGAGCATCTGAAGTTCTCCAGGAAGAGATAGCAGGCCAACTCAAGCTCTTGAGCTAACACCCAAGCTGAGGCCCCTCGCTTACCGTCTCTCTTCAGATTCCCTTCTTGGGAGCGGGGATTAAGATCCATGAGAAAAGGGTGTCGGACAACCTGCGGCCCTTCCATGACCGGATGGAGGAGTGTTTCAAGAACCTGAAAATGAAGGTGGAAAAGGAGTATGGTGTCCGAGAAATGGTATGAGTGATCCCTGTGACCTGCAAGCGGGAGGACTATAGGAATAAAGGCTGGAAGGGACTGACATGGGGTAACCATACATGTTCCTGGTCCCTTAAAAGTCACCTCCAAAAGAGAAACCAGTTATATATCAGATCTATGAAACTACCCAAGGAACTATATAAGTATAAAAGTTACATTAATGAAGCTCTTAGCATGTACTTGGCCCTCTATAAATACAGTGGATGTATATTTACTGACCGATACAGGCAAATAGGAGGGCTTTTAAGTCCTTATATATCTTTTTAGATTTAAGAGAATCAAATAACTTACTAAAGGCTGTATGGCAAGTTAAGTGAAGGCCAGGGTGTCTACCCAGCTGTGTTATCTCCAAAGCCACCGTACTCTACCGCCTGAAGAGGACAATGGCCAGTACCCTCAGAGACAGTGTCTTTCACATAAAGTAGAATCATCAAATGTCAGGGCTATGTAGTACCTTGAAGAGTGTTTGCCCCAACCCTCTTGATCTACAGACATTCAGAGAGGAGCCGTAGTTCCAGGAAGGGCCTAGAGCTGGACCTGGGTCTATTTTCCTTCATGCAGAAATAAGTTGACCTTTTCCATGCTCTCTTCCTGAAATGCAATTCTGATGTTAAACACTTGGATTTAGACCAGACCTCCCAGGCTGAGAGAACAGTCCTCCATCCACTTTAGATATCAGCCACAAACGCCAGGCCCTGGGAATGAGGCCCCACACTTCTGCACATAATGACTACAAATTTGGGGGCTCTCATCCTCCCTGCAGAGCTAGTAATTTACTAGAACTCCTGACTGCAGTGACTCAACAGTTTTTGAACTTTGTGATGATTTTAAAACAATATGCAGTCCATAGAAAGTGAACTCCAAATCTAGATCTTTCTGAGGCTAGAGCTGTGTGACCACGCACTTTTTGAAAAGTCTAGACTAGAGCACCTACACACAACTCTCAAGCAGCCATGGATGAAGAGGCCCACAGTGGTGTAAGCACCACTGCACTATTGTGTGTGGTGCTCCTAGCTAGGATGTTTGGCGGTCCAGGTAGATTCAATGCATTTTCATGCCACACTTTCAACTTAGTAATAGGCTTATTAGGATATATTCTCATCGACTGAGGAGTTTCTGTACTGAAGCTTTCAGATTATGATATGATTTAAGAGGAGCTAGGTGAAGAACACAGAGGGTCAGGTATGAAAGGGCGCTGGAGGGTGATGTCAGGCACACTAGTATGTGATTACCTACCAGGGAGCTCACTAGAGCTTAAGTGTGGAGTGTCTTTCCAGGGCTTTCACTATGTAGCCAAGATTGAGTGAATCATTGTTCATGGGCTAGAGATTCATCTCTGTCCCCTGCCTCCTCCCTGGAGAGTGAGTTGATAATATATGGCTCAAAGTCTCAGCCCTGTAATGACAGGGTTGGTCTCTCTGGCACGGGCAGGCTCCATCTCAAGCCATCTCATTAGCATAAAGAAAGATGGTCCATGAGGCCACTGAATAATACAGATGCTGTCTCACCTGGGGAAATTGGACTAGCGATTGTTCCCCTGGGATAGAGGCTGCAGCCCCATGGTCCTGCTGGCTGGAAGCTTTGCACTGATGCCCTCAGCCCACAGTTCCACCCTGCCCAGAGGGGAGGAGGGCTCCGATGGCAAAGCCCCGCTCTGCTGGCTGCTCACCACTGTCCTCATACCTGCAGCCTGACTTCGATGACAGGAGAGTGGGCCGCCCCAGGTCCATGCTACGTTCCTACCGGCAGATGTCCATCATCTCTCTGGCCTCCATGAATTCCGACTGCAGCACTCCCAGCAAGGCCACCTCAGAGAGGTCAGTCCTTTCCTGGAGCTCCTGGCCCAGGCCTCCTCCCCTTTCCCTTTAAAGTCTTTCCCCAGCTAGGACCTCAGGAAAGCCTTGGAGCCTCTCAGTGGGTTGCCTTAGCTGGTGCCAATTTTTAAAGCATCCTGGGCAGCTGAGAGAGGCTGGTGGCTTTCCCAAGAACCCAGAACTCACTGCAGCCACACACCCCCATTGCTGCCACTGGGCTCCTTGCTCAGTGATGTCTGTTGGCAATCAGCATCCCTCACGAAGCCTGCTTTGTAAACGTTCTTTCCTCTAACAGGGGTCCCATCCTTCCCACATCACTCCCATAGTGACATGTCCCCTCCCACATCTCCTGCCTTGTCCCCTTTGTGTCCTTGAGCCTTGTGGCTCTTCTCCTACCCAGCTTCACTGTCTGCATGCTAGGCACCATGTGCCCAGTGTCCAGGTTGTTGCACATCCCCACTTACTAAGCAAGTGGTGACTCAGAGAAGTCAAGGGATTTACCCGGAGTCATTCATAAAAAGCAGCAGTCCCTGGATTTGAACCTAGATCTACATTTTAACCAGCTTCATCTCCTTGCCATCCCTCTTGCTCTTGATGGCTTACCACCTTCAATCATTCTAACCTTTTTTGAATGTTTGTGGATGAGTGACTTCCTCAATTTGCTGTCCAGATAACTGATCAGCTTTACAGTGATAGCTCAGTCAGCATGACGGTCCTCTTAGGTCTCCTGTGTCCCTCCCGGGCTGTTCCACTGAAACTCTAACTACAGTTTCCACTGCTTCTTTCCATGCCCTTCAGCTTTGACCTGGAGTCAGCAGCACCCAAGACTCCCAAAGTGGAGGAGGAGCCCATCTCTCCAGGGAGCACTCTGCCGGAGGTCAAGCTGCGCCGGTCCAAGAAAAGGACCAAGAGGAGCAGTGTGGTGTTTGCAGATGAGAAGGCAGCGACCGAGTCAGAACTGAAGCGGGTGAGCAGAGGTGCCAGGTTCTCCTCAGCTCTTCTCAGAACACTGTGCCAGGCAGCCCAGGGCTCCCGAGAGGGTGGACTGCAGCCTGGCTCCCTCATTGCACTGGGTCTTAGAGGAAGGAAGCTGCCCAATAGAAGGTAGAGCAAATACTCATGCCCACAGGCAGGATTTGAACCCAAGCCATCGGACTCCAGAGACTGAACAGCCACTGCAGAGGGGGGCAGCCACTCGGGGCCTCAACTCCCAGTCTCCTATGGCTGTCCTGACTCCATTGGGCTTCTGAGTGCCAGGCTTTGTGGGGTGTGGTGAGCAGACTCTGAATATATGTGTGTGTGTGTGTGTGTGTGTGTGTGTGTGTGTGTGTGTGTGTGTGTGAGAGAGAGAGAGAGAGAGAGAGAGAGAGAGAGAGAGAGAGAGAGAGAGAGAAGAGATTATATAATCAACTTTTGAGTGGCTGAGGGCAGCCTGTGGTACATAGTAAGTTCCAGGGCAGCCTCATCTACAGAGTAAGCCCTTATCTCAAAAAGAAATCCCATAATAATTACTAATGAGATTTGGTATTGGAGAACCCTGAGTTCATTGTTACTCCCCCCCTGGAAAGGTTTATTGAAAGAGAGTGAGCATTAGTTGTTATGGCACATAGGGGTCGGGATGGTTCTAGATGAAACATCAGGGCCAGCTGACGCCTTCTGGTGAAGAAAGAAAACCCCATAAATGTCCTAGTGGGCCTGTGAAGGAAGAGGATGGGCATGTCTTCTATGTCCCAGGATTCTACAGAACACCATTCATCTGTAGTCTAACCGAATAGACCCTTTCCAACACTCCTGCCATTATATAATATGTAACCGTAAGGCAGACTGATACAGAATGGTATAAAGCAGAACAAATGAACTGTCTCTGCTGCCAGGTCCATAGAAACCACGTCCATCCCTTTTCCCTGCCCTTTGAGGACTTGGATATTTGCTAAGCCCTTGTGATCTGTGGTGTATTCATCCAGCTTTCCAGAAAGCATGAGTTCATGAGCGACACCAATCTCTCAGAGCATGCAGCCGTCCCCACCAGGGTGTCTGTCCTCTCTCAGATGAGTTTTGCCAGCCAGTCCATGCCCACCATCCCAGGTATGTATCTGCCACTGCTAACCCAGGGGAAGAGGTAGTGTGGGTTGCCAAGCTGTCAGGGAGAAGATGGATGAGAACTACTTCTACAGAGCAAGGCAGGCTGGGTATCCAGGGCCCAAAGCCCCTGGTTTCTGCACTCTTCTCAACATCCCCCATGGAGGAAGGATGTGACCAAGCTCTCCCGGAAGCAGAAGAAGTCTGCTGATCCTCTGGAACCACTCCCTACCAAAAGTCCCTCAACTTGCAGGCCGCAGCTCCTCCAGGTCCAGGAGCATGCCTTTGGCATATCTCTATGGTCCATGGCACCTTTGCTAACCTGGAAGCCTACTTCTACATTTGCAAAGCTTGCCCCTGCATCTCGTGGCTGCGGTGTTGGGTGTATGGATGATGCCTGTACCCATCTCTTACTGTCCAGGGACGCGGGACAGCCCCCACTCACTTCCCTGTTCACAGAGGGAGACCCATGCACAGCTGGCACTCAGCATCTATGCAGCTGGTTCTAGTGTCTGTTACTCCACACAGGCCCTGTGCTGAGGACCAGGCAGAACAGAACAAGGCGGAACAGTGCTGCCCCCTTGGGGCCAAACAGTGCATGTCAGTAAAGACATCTGCTCCCACCAGAGTGCCTGCTCCCGCCAGGCCCTGTCCTAACTCATTATCCCCCTTACACCATGGTACCCACCCATGATGTAGAAAATGACACCCCATCCATTGTTGCACATTCAAACCAGTGCACTGAATGTCAGGCTCCTGTACAGACTGACTAGTCAGTGGGAGGCTGAGTCCAGACTCAGTCGTGTGCTTCCTGAAGATACCAGCCCAAGTGGCAAGGGATCCCCCCTTCTCATCCCTCTTCTCAACTAGACACCTCTGGGCAAGGCTTTTCAAAGGGCCAGGAGACAGGACCACCCCCAAAAAGGCCTAAGATACTCTTTCTGTCCCTTGGGACCCATCTTTCCCACACCCACTCACTTGTGTCTGGGGCCCTACTGTCTTTCCAGCCTCCACACTCTCGGTGGCAGGCGTGCCTGGGTTGGATGAGGCCAGCACATCTCCCCGGATGAGTCAGACCTTCTTCCCTGTCTCAGACGGTGACAAAAAGACCCTGAAAAAGAAGAAAGTCAATCAGTTCTTTAAGACTATGGTGAGGATGCCAGTGGCTGGAAATGGCGGCAGTCGGGGTGGGGGGGATGCCGCGGGAACACACGGAGAGGAGACCTGAAGGAAAAATCAGGGAAGGTCTACACAGGTGTGTCTGTTCTTCACCTGTGGGTATGCGCCTTCGGCTATTCCCTGGGGAGTATGGCCAGGGATCCCAAGGCTAGGGCAACTGTCCAGCAATGTCCATCATGTGGTACTTCTTGGGACTCCCTTGAGTAAGACTGACCCCAGTTCTAGAGCACAAGGCCTTCTGGGACTGCCAGTAGATAGCCAGCCCTGACTTAAACTCTCCGTTAGAGCTCCTCTCTGAGCCCACAGCCAGCTATCTAACTTCAGAAGCTGAAAGTATGCTTTTTTTTTTTTGGAGGGGGGAGCAAAGCATTTTCCTCTTCTGCTTACATTACAAAAGCCTTCAAATTAAAAGTTGGTTTTGAATCACTGACTCTTGAAGTCCCACCTCCTGTTGTTACCCTGTCGGTCCTTGTCTGGGATCAAGAAAGGACGGACGTACTTCCGATCCTCCGGGCTCTGTGATTCAGAGCTCAGATACTATAAAAATCACAGGTTGCCTGAGAGCCTGCGTGAGTGAGTCAGGCACCACGCTAAGCACTTCCCCGTCATTACCCTGTTTGATCCTCCCATTCCAGAAGGGTTTTTGCGAGGCTCACAAAGTCGGCTAAGTGATGTGCAGAATTCATACAGCTAGCAAGGGGTCTATGAAACTTCCCCAAAGCTGCTTCCTGACCAAATTCAAGGTCATAGCAATTCCCAATCACTTGTGTTTAGGCTTCAGTCATGGTTGTGGGGTCTGGAGTGCTCTAAGATGATGCATATAAGAATCCCATCTTGCTGTTGTGTTTGTGTGTCTTCCCACCAAGCTGGCCAGCAAATCAAGTGAAGACAGCAAGCAGCTCCCAGACTTCCTGTCCACAGACCTGTGAGACACTGCTGAGCAGAGCAGCGTGGGAGCTCCAGGGGAGAGGCATGCACATGACATTGGAATTACAGGAGGGGACAAAGCCTTAAAAGAGACAGAGGACCCCAGTGGGGCCCCAGAAACCAAGTGACGACAAGCCTTGTGTCTCCTGATGCCACCACCAGGGTGATGGATGACTCACTGGACAAAGAAGCCCCACCATGGATCCATGGACCTCAAGGAGTCAGCAAGTCCCGGATGGATGCTCTCCCCAGCATCCAAGGCATACACATCATAACTCAGGTTCACAGCTAGAAGGAGCTGCGTTTTGTTTAATTCCTAGGTCTCAGCACTTAAAAGAACTGAAAAGCCTTTAAATGTTCTATTTTCAGTTAACATTTTTGTACTTTACATTTTTTAATAAGCCCTTTCTAGTCAATCACTCCCAAAATGTTGCTCTTTCTTACTGACATTAAAATGGTCTCATGGCTGAAACAAACTTTGTTACCCAATTCTGTTCCTGGAGGACTGGGTAGAAAGTTCCCAGGGTGGTTCCCAGGGGACTACAGCAGTATGGAAGGCTTCTGTTAACTCATCTCAATGCCATGTTTTCCTTCCTAGCTCAGGCCACCTCAAGAATCTTCTCTAAGACTCTTGGTTTCTTTGGGGCCAAATCCTGGAGTATCAGGGATGCCAAAAAACCCTATAATTTTTCTCTTAGAGCTTGACAGCAAAGATTCCCATACCACCTTCCTCTGTCTCTACACAGAGATGGCTACACTACCTAGCCTGATACTCTAGTGAAACCTCCAAGCAGTATTGGAAAGGAGAAGTTGGAGGGCTGGTGGATTCATAGACCAGCCTCTGAGTTATCATCAGGTCAGAAGTGGTGGCTTTCTTGGAGGGCCATCTGCAAGTGAAATCGTGAGGATATCCATGGTCAGATTTCTCAGATGAGACCCAAGGAAGACGAGCAGGGGAGATGAGAACTACTCCAACTCTTCTGCCTCGGACAGAAGAGCTGTGTAGAGAAGAAGGCCCTGAGCATAAGGCTGTGCCCTTGTGGAAATTAAGTGAGTGGCAACATAGGGTTCAGAACTAGGGTGTGGGTGGTTATTTCTTAGATGCTAAGTCCAGTGAAGAATAAGATAGAATGATTTAAAAAAAATTACTTCCTAAAGTGTAATAGCTAGTCCCAAGAGGTAGGTAGGATATTACCCAGATGGAGAAACTGAGGCACAGGCAGAAATGACCTAAGACTAAAAAAGGCCAATATTGGATCCAGCACTTTGATGGGAAGCTAAAATCTTTCCCACTAGCTAATACTCTAGCATCACTTAGTTCCCAGGATATCCTGAGTCCTGGTGACCTATGTCTGCCAGTCTCTCCCAGGTGGTATCTATGCCCTGTTTCCAAGTCTCAGACCCGTTGTCTACTCTAGCTTCCTATTTTTGCTCTGCTATGGTGGCTGTGGGCATTTGGGTTGCAGCAGACAGATAGCTTTGGAGTCAGCCCAGATCAAAATGCCTCTGGACCCGCCTCCCAAAATCCCTCTCAATGCATGAGCAGAGGATGGACCCTAGAGGAGCTGAAGGGAGGTACCATATCCTCATGGCTTCCCATGCAGATGTCAGCATCATGTGGCCCTTGTCCTTTCTGTTACCATTTCTCTCCAAGTTCTACATTTGAACTTCATGGGTTTGCTTTTTCCTACCAGCATGAACTAACAGAATCCTAGTGTTTAACCTTCCAACAGAAGCACTTCCAATGACAAGCAAATGAGAACAGTCCTGCATTCCCTGCAACTCCAGACAGACCTGTCTGGACTGTCGTAGGCCTGCAGATTCAATTGCTTCTCATGGGGGTGCAGGGGGGGAGGGGGCTTGTGCAACATGGACTCCGGGGCTGTTTTCATAGCCGTAACTCTCTAAGTTCTGTCTCCAATCACCTCCCTGCTCCTCAACAGACTCCTGTAATAATCACATCCCCCGCCCCCCGAGTTCTACCTTCATAAAATTACCGATATCTGTGAATTGCCTTACTGGGTCTGAAAGGACCATTGCCATTGACCTCTATTTGTTTTCCTAGTAGAACAGAGTAAAAAGTGAGACCCATGGATCCCTGTTCACACAGCTAAAGCACATCAAGTGCTAAGTCACATCTGAGGACTGTCACTAGTGCGGAAATAGGTTTGGCACTTTGCCAGAATCCCATGTGCTATGGGTACACACCAATATGCACAACCCTGCTAATAGAGACAAGGACAACTAGTTATACCACAGCTGCCCGTGGCCAGGTACTCACTCTGTACGTCCTTTTCTTAAATCCTCACCTCACATCAACCCTACAAGGTAGATACCAGGGTGTCACTCAAACTGGTGCAAAAACTCAGTCTTTGTTTCTTTACCACTATCATACCTGAATGCCTGGGACTTGGGAATTTTTAAAGGAGGAAAAAGTGTCTTTCTTACAAGTCTAGCTTCAGGGAAGTCCAGGAGGAAAGTGTTGTATCTGCTTGGGGTCCAGTGAGACACTCCGGCTGCACCATGGCCTAGCAGGGAGAATCACATGACGAGGCAGAGCAAGTGTGCTAGGTTGTGTGGCTCTTCTTATCAAGCCACTAATGCTCAATGGGGTCCTCACTCTTATGACCTCATTTAATCCTAATCACCCTCAAAGGTATGACCTCCCCATACCATTAATACCAGGGTTGAAGATTTGTTCTCCAGTGCATGAGCTTTGGAGAAACACATTCAAACCACTTCAGAACTGGAGGGTTTGTGCTGTGTCCTTGCCACCAAGCCAGAGGCATATCCACCTCTGTTAATTCACTTTTACATTTGACATCAGCCTGGCTCCAGATGCTAATACCACAGCCCATGCTCGTAGGTTATCATCCCCAATAGCGCTGATGGTGACACCCATGATAGATAAGGGTAGGGGAGTCATATTTGGTACAACTCATCTTAGGCCTCCAGATGCCCCCTAATTGTAAGCCAGGTCTGTCCAAATCCAGATAGGTATGCCCAGGAGGAGGTTCCCACAGGAAAGGACTGTTGGGTGGTGTGGTTGGGGGTGGGGCACCAATGTGACCAAAATAGCTTCTGAAGCAACTTAAGAGAGAAAGGCTTGTTTTTGGCTCAGGGCTTTAGGGGGAATTTCAGTTTGTTATAGGAAAAGCATGGCCACGGGGAAAGCATGGCCACGGGGAAAGCATGGCCACAGGGAAAGCATGGCCACAGAAAAGCATGGCCACAGAGAAAGCATGGCCACAGAGAAAGCATGGCCACAGAAAAGCATGGCCATGGGGAAAGCATGGCCACAGAGAAAGCATGGCCACAGAGAAAGCATGGCCACAGAGAAAGCATGGCCATGGGGAAAGCCTGACCACAGGAAAAGCATGGCCACGGAGAAAGCATGGCCACAGGAAAAGCATGGCCAGAGGGAATACATGGCCATGGAGAAAGCATGGCCACGGAGAAAGCATGGCCACAGGAAAAGCATGGCCAGAGGGAATACATGGCCATGGAGAAAGCATGGCCACGGGGAAAGCATGGCCACAGGGAAAGCATGGCCAGAGGGAATACATGGCCATGGAGAAAGCATGGCCACGGGGAAAGCATGGCCACGGGGAAAGCATGGCCACGGGGAAAGCATGGCCACGGGGAAAGCATGGCCACAGGGAATACATGGCCATGGAGAAAGCATGGCCACGGGGAAAGCATGGCCACGGGGAAAGCATGGCCACAGGGAAAGCAAAGCATGGCCACAGAGAAAGCATGGCCACGGGGAAAGCATGGCCACAGGGAAAGCATGGCCACAGGGAAAGCATGACCACAAGAAAGCAAAGCATGACCATGGAGAAAGCATGGCCTGGGAGTATAGGCTGGAGCTGTTCACATGGTAGCTAGCCAGCAAGAGAGAAAGCAGGCAAGCCAGAAGAAGCAGGTAACCTTCAAAGTCCCCCACCTAGTGAACTCCTCCACCAGGCTCCTGAAGGCTTCCCAGCCTTCTAAACAGTACCACAAACTAATGATTGTTCAAACCTTGAGTCTATGTGGGGCATTCCAGGTACAAACCATGACAGACCCCAAAAAATCACTCCATTCTCTCACTTTCTCGTTCAGGGAGCTGTTCAAGGCCACATAGCTGAGATGAGCAGGACCTAACTGGGCTCCAGGTTGACTTGACTCCAAGTCTAGGTCTCCTCCTGGGCAATACCCTCAGTCACTCTACTCAGTCTTAAGCTTCCTGCCCTCAAAACACAGATGATATCATCCCTTTGCACTCAGTATGATCTAGGGTACCAAGTCCCCTCTCTGTAGGAGAAATCTCAAAGCATGGAATGGAAGTCAGCATTCCTTCTTCCATATTTGCAGGCTCATGTCAGAAAGTAGGAGAGAAATTGAAGGAGTCCAATGTCTTTCCAAGTACCTAAAAATAAGCGTGGCTTCCCTCTCCAGACATACTGGCACTCCTGTCTACTATCCTATCTGAACCCTGGGTGCCTCTATTTACCTGGGTAGCTCCAACTAACTAGAAAACAGCCCCTGAGGTCACGACTGAAAGCCTATGTTTTTTTTTTTTTTTATTAACATTCTGTGCTCTGCTTTGCAGCAAGTCATGGGAAGATTCAGCTTGTGAGGCATCACAGAGCAGGACACCTGTGGACAGGATGGATGGAAAACCTCCCCTCACCACAGTCTGTACAAGGGAAGAAGTAGAGAGGGGACGGATTTGCCCAGCCTCTCCTTAACCCAGTCTATTGTTTCTCAATTGTATACCAGTACATCCAACTGAGATTGTAATTCTGGGTTGTAAAGCCTGGTCCTCTCAATAGCTGCTTGATCCCACATCCTACAAGGTGGTAATGTACTCATGGCCAAGATTTGTCTGAAAAACCAGTGACTGGTGTAGCCAGTGGCTCTGCAGCAGCAAATAGGCGCAGCAAACCTGGCCTCCCCCACAAGCAACTGGTGGTCCTCGTGGTAGGAGCTACCGTGGAAGCAGCTGACCTCACTGGACACTGGGGTAGAGCAGACAGCAGGAAGCTCAACAAACCATGATTCCTGTGAGGGTCCGAGCTGGGCTGGGGTGTGAGATGCTCTGATACAGCCAATATCCTCAGACCCCTCTGGTTGCAGCCTGCTCCTGTCGGTCACATGGCTCCTCTATGGTTGTGATCAAGTCCAATTAGTCATAATCCATTTGAAGGTGGTGGCAACTTATGACCCATATGCATCAGAAAGCAATATTTGTGATTCAACAACAGTATCATTGCAAAGGATCAGGACTATAACAAACGTTTATCGTTTCCTTCTTCCACCATCCACTTAGGTTTCTCTGACCTATGATGGGATTTCATCAGGCATGTGTAGTTTGTCTGGCAGGGTGACCAGATATCCCACCTCCAAATGGTCCATGCCCTTAGTTGCCCTGCCTTTATTGGTTTGGGCTGCTTGTATTTCCTGTTGACTGTCTTTAGTGGGCATGAGAGTGCTTAGAAACATGCCACTGAGCCCGCTGATTCTGAGCACACTTCTCCCTGTGCCTATTGGACCAAGACAATCTAGGTCTCTGTATTGCCAGTCACCCCAGACCCTTGGTCTGCAGGCATGAAAAGTCACAGCAGCTGTGTTTCAGTCACAACTCTATTCAGTGTGGACTTTGCCATGTCCAGCAATTGAGATCTTTCCTCATCTCCTACCCTACAACCATGTCGGGTTCATCTACGTCCCCTGCAAATTAACTTGTTGATGTCACAAACCCTAATACCTTGAGATGTGACCATTTTGGAAGCAGAGTCCTAAGACCAGGTGATCATTCAATGTTATTGATTTTTCTATGAAAGGATATGTGGACACAAACGCACACAGGAAGACCATCACATGAAGATGAATGAAAACAGTGACCCGGACAGCCAATGCGGCCAGCAAGCCACAGCAAGTAGAAAGAAGCATGGGCTAGATTCCTCCTCACGGTCTTAGAAGGAGGCAGGCATGCTGACACCCTGACCTTAGGTGACAAATGTCTGTTCTTTAACCCACTTTGTTCTTGGTGTTACAGCTTCCATAGCAAACTAATACAGACCAGGACCTCAAACCTGACCCCCCCCCCAAAAAAAAAAAAACAACTGTAGGGATAGCAGGTCTTTGGATGAGAAGGTAAGAAGGGCTTCTTCTCCTATGTTGTGGCTTTTAGGTTTAGGAGCTTTTGGAGATGTTATATCTAGGATCCCCCATTATCCATAGTATTTTGGGTGCTTCTGAGTGATGAAATTCCAGATAAAGCCAGTCGAGTCCCATGACTCTATGCCCAGTCCCATAAAACCCTCAGCAATAGGAATGTGGGGCACCTGACATTCTACACCTACCATGTTAATGAACAAGATGTTATCAATACAATGGAACAGTGTGATGTTCCTGAAGTGTCCGTATAAATAAGATCCCTGAGGACAATTTTCCTATTATATGCAAGAAAAGCAGAAAGCATTCAGCCTTCACCAAGTGAACAGCCATCACCAGGCAGAAGAGATTGTCAATCCATTTCAAGCAAACCAGAAAAACCCATAAAGGCATCCAGTAGTCCACTCTCATCAGTCATGGTCTCTTGAGGCAGATTCATTGACTGGAAAGTCTATGGGGACCGTTACTCTTACTTATTAGGTCTTTGGAAGCATTCTTTCTGGAGCTTCGAGTAGGAGGTTCCATTCAGACTTCCTTATACAATGGCTCTTACAGCACAGGTCAACAAATGGATGTGTGTACATATACATCAAGGAATCAGACCAAACTCCTTACCATTTTCTCTCTGTGGAGACTCTCTAACTCGAGGACCATAACAGAGTTTTCAGTCCCCTGGTCTCGACGTCACTTCAGATTCCTATATATTCCTTTTTCCCTGCTCCATAGTTACTAGCCAGAATTTCCCTTGGGAGCAAAGCAAAGGTCGACTTGCTAAAGATACAGGTGCACTGCCAAGTTCTCTCTGAAGGGACCAGCCTCCCATAGCCATTGCACCTTGGCTTGCAAAGCTGAACGGGGAAGTTACAGCTTCCTATTGCTGTGGCCGATTTTCTCATATATATTAAGCTACAATCTAAGAAGCTGCTCGTTGAATTGGCTTCTAGAAACACAGTGACCCATTAGTCAGTGTGACTTAGGACACTCTAATTTTCTGTCTTGCTGGCTGCCCATTATGGAGATTAATCCACTTAGGATCTGATGGTTAGGTATAGCTACCTGCCTCTCCCAAACTGGAAATCCATTCTCTTCATTGTATCAGGAAACCTGGTTTTGTGGTATCCTACCCAGCTATCAATACTGTTATCACTTGAATATGGAATGTCTTCCATAAGATCATGTATTGAGGGCTTAGCTGTCATCTAATGGGCTTCCACTGATATGATTACATCATGAGGACTGTCTTATTTCCTTTTTTATTGCTGTGACAAGACACCATGACTAAGGCAACTTATAGAAGAAAATGTTTATTTGGGGCTTACAGTTTCAGAGGGTTAGAGTCCATGACCATCATGGCGGGGAGCATGGCAGCAGCTCAGCAGGCATGGTGCTGGAGCAGTAGCTGAGAGCTTACATCTTGAGATGTGAGAGAGAGGGAGAGAGAGAGAGGGAGAGGGACAGAGAGAGAGAGAGGGAGAGGGACAGAGAGAGAGAGAGGGAGAGGGACAGAGAGAGAGAGAAAGAGAGAGAGAACTAACTAGGAATGATGTGGGCTTTGAAACCTCAAAAGCTCTTCCCCAGTGACACATCTCCTCCAAATCCTTCCCAAACAGTTTCATCAACTGGGAACTAGGCACTCAAATAAATAAGCCTACAGAGATCATTTTCATTCAAACCACTACAAAGAATTTAATAAATCCCTCAATGGATTAATGATACTAGTGGTAGGTACTGAAAAATGGAGGTAGAGCCTCCTTGGAGGAAGTAGGTCCCTGAGGTGTGCCCTGGAAACCTGCATTTGGTCATCTGTCCCTTCATATCAGTCCTGGGCTTCCTGACTGCCACCAGGTAGCAGCCAAGACTCCTGAGCCACATGACCACAGACAGAAACCTCTCAAACCAAGGCTTTAAGTTGTTTCTGTCGGATGATTGTCTCAGAGATAAGAAGTCTGAGGGACACACACATTGGCTGTGAAGCCTGTCACTAGTCCACTGGTCTGCGACCATTGCCTGTGATTTCTGCAAAAGCTATAATCAAACAATAAAAGACTTCATCTGTTAACACAAACTTGTTCTCACAGTTTCAGGACTGTAAGTCTGAAATCTATGTGTCAGGGCCCCCAGGAAGACATTTGCTGGTGGCCACAGTGCCAGGAGCTCCTTGGCTGTCACGGTTGCACTATGTCCATAAACCTGCCTCTATTTTTACATGCTCATCTCCCCTCTGTGTGCTTGTGTCTCTGTGACTCCAAATCTCCTCATTATAAGGACCAGGTTTGCAGCCTACGCCAACCCAGTATAACCTCATTTTAACTTGATTACACCCACACAGACCCTAGTTCCAAATATTATCATAGAGACTGGAGGATGAAGGCATTATTATATATCTCTGGAGGAGACAATTCCACCTACAGTACAGGTACTCCTTGCCAACACACTCCTCTTATCCAAAATAAAAAAAAATATGGCCATGGAACCTCCCCTGGGAAGATAATCTATTCTCAGGATGTCTGCAATAACTCTATTCCAAGGCCCTATTCTCTGAGCCCGCTGACCCTTTCTTAAATAATAGCATTGAATAAACCAAGGAGGTTTTGGCATCCACTACATTCACTGTAGGCTACCATACAGCAGACCAAGCTGCAAAGAGCATCTCAGAAAACACAAGGGCAGCTCTAGGTGTCTTTGCCATGACACTGAATCAGGAATACATGCTCTTGTGCTAACGAACTCTTCTCCTTCCAGGGGCAACTCCTACAGTCTCCTAAGTGTTAGCATCCTCCACTGACTCGCATCCTCCCAGTGTCCCAGGACTCAGATCCTGCAGCCTTTGGCTTGCAAGCTGCATCTTCCCAAAGCGTGACACTTCATTCCCTCCTGAGCTGCCTGGAGATGTGGATTTTCTCACCGGTGGAGGCAGTGAGGCCAATAGCATGGTCACTGTGGTAGGGGAGTAAGCATCAATGTACATGGCCAATGAGTGGGACTGCAAAGAAAGGTGGTGCTGTTTCCCACTGACCAGAGGGAAAGCAGGGAGGTTCACAGTGCCCTGTCTCGTGTGCCCAAACATGACTAGCCTAGTCTTAGGACCTAATCTTCCCACCCAGAGACCGGACTTTACCTTGGGAGACTGGATGGGGCCTTAATTATCTTGCAACTTTGTCTCCTTTTCACGAAGATTCTGTCCTGATTTTAGCATAGTCTGCTCTGCAGCTGCTTGAGATGGGGTCTCTTAAACCCCACAGGACCTGTGACAGCAGAATAACACCCCTACCCAAAGATGTCCACATCCAAATCCCTGGAGCTCCTAAGTGCCATAGGTAATGTGATGAAGGAAGATGGAGGATGCAAACAGAATTAACTCGTCAGTGCTTCTTCAAACAGTGCACACACCCCTGGATTACCCAGGAGCCCAATGTCATCCAAAGGCCTTTAGAAAAGGAAATGGGGGTTGGCCAGAAGCTACATGAGGGGATGTGGACTTATTGTTACAGCTGGTTTTGAATAGAGAGGAGCAAGTCCTAAGCTCCGGGGTGCAACAGTCTCTTAGAGCAGGAAAATGCAAGAATCAGAATCTCCTCCAGAGTCTCAAGGACAGAACCATCTCCGTCAGTACCCCAATTTTAACCCAGTAAGAGTCATAGAAGAATTCTGACCTACAGAACTAAGGAAAAGCCCGAGTTATCATAGCCCATGAAATGGGAGACCGCTAGTTACAGTGATGGGATGCGAACCCAGAGCCCCTGATTTCGAGATCATGCCTTCTGTCACCCCTGCCTGTCATTTTCTATTTCAACGGTCTCCAGAGTGACCAAGAGCCACCCCATGCCATGTTTGTGACTGTCATCATCTGTAACTTGTTAAGCACCCTGACTACCTTGATACCTCACTACATGCTGCACCTGCCCCTCATTTTGTACACGGAATGCAGGGCTTATGACATGACCATGCTGACCTCACTACTAACAGCCAGGAAACTATTGCTCTCAGACCCTTGTGCAATGCAACTCCAAAATCCTATTCTGAGACTGTGTTTTGAAAACCCATTCCTGCTTGCAATCATGCCCAAGTCCCATAGAATCCTGCAACACTGAAAGATTCACAGGTCACCTTCATCAGCCTCACCTGGGAGGTGGTTAGAAAGGCAGACACCCAGGCTCCACCCCTGATAATTCTGCATCTAAACAAGAGTCCCAGGTAATTTGAGGAAACATTAAATATATAGATGTTGGTATTTTAAAAGCGAGAGTGAGGAATGCATGTCTATGCAACAAAGAAGTGAGGCAGAGAAATATGGGGACAATTTAGACTCATGCATCACTGTGCTGCCCAGAGCTTCGTGACACACTGTAAAGAGACAGCCAACCACTCGGCAGATGTGCCTGCTCATCCACTCTTGGCACTCCTGGACAGGCTAGATGGAGAATGTCCCATTCCCTATTTCCCATCGGCCAAACTGAGAATTACTAATTCCGTGCACTCCTTCCTAAGTGTCAACCTTTGGCATCTCTTGGGAAGACAGATCCTAAAATCCACCATACTTCATTCATTTGGATGGGAGTCAGCCGAGGTGCAGAGCATTCAGCTGGCCAGTGTGGCTGTGGAGGGTGTAGGGGGTGGGGAAATAGTCCTCTCCCATCCAAATGGCTCACTGGCCCTGGGTGGTAGATTTTGCAGGTCCCAGTAGACCTGCAAATAGTCCAGATCCACTCCCACTGGAATGCATTGGGCCATCTTATACAGGAGAACCTGTATGACCCAGACTTCATCATTCTTGAACCTGATACAGTGCCTGGAATCTTTGCCAAGGCCTGGAAAAATAGCATACCACCCCTCCCTTACCCCCACCTAACCCACCACCTTCTGTTTGCTTGGCTGTTTGATTCTTCAGAATAAGGGAGAATTCTCACCAGAGGAATTAGGATGCAGAGGGTCGTAGCCCCTGTCCTAGCTTGAGTTCTGTTGCTGTGATAAACACCAGGACCAAAAGCAACTTGGGGAAGAACGGGTCTGTTTCATCCTTCACTGCCGGGTCAGTCTGTCACAGAGGGAAGTAAAAGCAGGAACCGAGTCAGGAACCTGGGGCAGAGACTGCTATTTGCTGCTCTGCTCCTCAGCTCACTCAGCTTGCTTCCTTCTACAATCCAGGACTACCTGCCCAGAGGTGCAACTACCCCCAGTGGGCTGGGTCCTCCCATATCAATCATTAAGAAAATACTGCAAAAAGTTGCTTATGGACCAGTCTGATTGAGGCTGTTCCTCTTTTCCACATGATTCTAACTCTTATTGAGTTGGCAAAAAACAAACAAACAAACAAAAAACCTAACCAGCATAGCCCCCAAATTGAAATGGCTTAGACAATACCCCCTTCTGTTTTTGGTGTTGTTTTTTTTTTTTTTTTTTTTTTTTTTTCCAGCAAAGCCCCTAGAAATTCAAGGATACAAATGGGGGCACGGCGTTTCGGGATCTGTGATTCCTTGGAGAAAGACCTTGACCTTGCTAAGCCCCATTTCCTCTCCTGTGATTGGGGCCAATGCTAGAGGGCTATTAAACCAGCCAAGGAACTGAAAATACGGCAACGGTGGCTCCCAGTTCCGAGTCAGCTCCTGCCAACGAGATGAGCTCACTAAGTTCTTAGCAGAGGCTAGGACTTTCCTAGTGGTTACAGTGGCCAGAGCTGGAAGTGGCTTTATTGCTGCCTTCCCTGATTTTCCACCTACATTCTAAGGAGGCTCAGTCATCACTCAGTGTCTGCAGGAGTTGGCTTCAGGACCACCCATGATGAAGGAGTTGGTTTCAGGACCACCATGACACTAACAGACACAGATGCTCAGGCAGGCCTCCAGTGTAAAATGCCATAGCATTTGCATATGATAAATGCTCTTACACATGTCAAATGACTTCCAGATTCTTTGTAATCCCTAATGCAATGCAAATTCTCCAGAAAGAGTTATACATTTCATTTCAGGATTCATGAGAAAAAGCTACATGTAATCAGATGCAATTTTCTCCTGAATGTTTTGATCTATGGGTGGTTGACTCCACAGATGAGGAATTTCAGATACACAGGGATGGTTAGGATGGCTACCTGGTAAGGTGCCAAAATTCTCAGTGTGTGTGTAGGCCCACAGAGGCTTCCTAGCGAGACCTTACTCAAGGTCAGGGAATCTGAGCTTGCTTTACCCAGCAGGGCTGCATAATGGGATGATTTGGCGACGGGCGTGGTTACCAGGTGTTTTGAAAGGCCAACACTTGACTGTTCATTGTGCATTGATCTTGAAAGGGGGAGGTCTTTTGCCTTACCCCTTGGCATTGGATAAAAAGCCCTTTGGAATAAACCTCAAGGCAACTGGGTATTGAACCAGGGCCCTCCCGAAGCTATCCCGTGTCTCTGTCTTTTCTTATTGTCGCTATCATTTCCTCATTTGTCTCTTCTCCCTGCAAGAACCCTTCACAGGTCAGGTCGGAGCTGGACTCTGGCAGACTCCCACAAGTGTGCATATGACTGTTTGCAGCTGTGTTACTGATATGCCACATACATAGACACATACAGCCCTCAACCCTATAGCCAAGGTATTGTCTAGAGACCACTGAGAAGGATGCACTACATCTCAGGCATTGAGAGAACAGGAAGAAGGGGTCCTCCTCAGAGGTACCCAGGCTCATGCCTCCAGGCTCAACTACTCCAATACCTCCAGACACAGAGAGATATGTAGTAGATGCCAGGGATGCAGCAGCAACCAGGGAAGCCCTTTGAAGCAAACGTAAGGATCCAATGATCATTAGGAAGGGGATGCAGATTACCATTGGTCCAGCTGTACTGTCTAGGAGACAATATGTACTCTTGGAAAGAACCAAAACATTCCTTTGGCCAATGCAGAGTGGAGGATTGCCAAGGTTAGGGGCCCAGACAAACCTTATTTTCCCTTTCCCAAAGGAAAGCAAATTGAGCAAGGGGTCCATGGTGAGCTTCCCACCCTAGAATTTGTAATCATTCTGAAATTTAGGCTAAAGAATTGGGTATTCAGCACCTGACACCCTACAGATATGGACTTGTGGCACTTAGCAATCAGGGTGCATTCTGAAAAGCAGATGGGAGATTTTTGTCACTGTGCAAATCTCATGAGTGTACTTGCCACAAACTTAGATGGTCTGGGCCAATCACTCCAGATGGGCTCTTGTTACAATGGAGGGACATGAGGATATAGGAGGCTGATGTCACAATGCATACAGTGTTGCAGTTAATTTTGTATAAGGAGGAATTCACTGTGTCATAATGGATATAGGTGCAGCGCAGGGAAGCACATAAACAGTAACATGGTCGTTTATCCTCCAATGTTATGTGCTGTGCATAATGTGGCTAATATATGCTCAGACGACGGGCAGCACTCTGTGTGTTTATACTAACAGCATGAACACAAAAGGAATGTGCTCCTACAGCATCGTCACAGCTATAAGACATAGTTAGGCAGCAGGAAAGCTCAGCTCCATTGTAGCCAATGGAGTCACCACTGTATGTGGGACAGTCAATCATGCCGATGACCAGAAAACATTACATGATGAACGACTGTGTTCTGTACATGCAGAGCCTTGCTTTTCTCTACAAGTACACCATTGGCTCATGTTAGTGATAGTTTGAGGTGAATATTTGGCGGGGGGTGTGAGACCAAGGTTGAGTGTCTCTTGGAGAGGAAGGTACCAGCTCCAATCTAGAATTTCCTTCTCCAGGGGTTCGCTTCAGAGGTGGCTTTAGAAGGAAGAGTATGGATTAGGTGAAGGACAGAGGGATAGTGAAAAAAAAGAGGAAGTGGAGGAGGAGAAGAGGGGGAGGAGGTGGTAAGATTGGAGCAGGGAGTTTAGAGTAGACTCCTCTTGTCCCCAGGAGAGAGTGAGAAAAAACGTTGAAGCCCACTGAACTCACAGAGAAAACACTATTCTGGCTTACACAGTGGTTTATAAGATATGAATTCATCTCTTTAGAGTCTGTAATTAGTAACCCTTTTAGTCATCAGGGTTTATAACCCAAACTCTTGCAACAAGAAGCACAAGTGACCATATTGCTTTTTCTTAGATTCCACCCTTAATAACTCCAGTGAGGAGATTTGTGTGACAGGAGTTATTTTATAACTACTTATGAAATTGGGTGAGTTCAGACCCAGAACACTGCAGGACCTAAAGAACCTGTATTTCCTACTTATGGAAAATGATGCCAACTGCTGATGATCCAGTTCCAGAAGATTCACAGAACTTTATCTTTAAAGTAAGTTAACCACATTTAAAAAGTACAGCGGCAATTAAAAATATTCTAAATAAACCAAGTGACACAAATATAGCCACCCCAAAGGGGGGTGTCAGCCTCAGCAGCCCCACAGATCTGTGAAGACAGCCTAGCCTATGTGGAATCACAGACACATTGCCTTGTACGCTGTATTACTTCAGTCTTTGCAACAGATTCTAGAGATGAGAAAGCAGAAGCCCCGAAGCTAAACAGCACTGAGATACCCAGAAAACACAGTTGCAGGAATAGAATTCAGATCCATGCAGCTCAAACATGGCCAGGCTGCCTCTTAAAGTCTCCGTGTCATTCCAACCAAGTACTCACTGTGCCAGGGCAGAGAGACAAGGGATTTTTCTTAAGGGTCATGCCTCCTTCCTAAAAAGTTCTTTGTTGTGTCCTGGGAGCACTACACTTGACTTGAAATTTAAACTTGTGTCTCCTGCCCTTACTTAAACCATTGGTCTGGCCTGGAACTCACATTCCAGCATCTCCCTTTTTCCTGCTTTTAAAGAGAAGACCGCCAGAGGGCGGTATTGACCTATATTTCTTCTTCCTAAACTGCAGCTGCCGAAAAGCATAGATAGCACCAAGATCATCCTCAGCATGGGAACACCCCAGCTCGACTTCTACCAACCTCTCCCTGGGGCACAGACATCAGATCCCTGTGTCAAGTCCCCAAGCAACTCAAAACATGCTCTTGTGAATGTTGCTGGCGAGGCAGGGTAAGAGAACCAGGTAGGGGCTGATTGTCCTTATGGGTAGCCCTTCCTAGAGAGAAGGTATGCAGCAAGAAGACTCTCATCCCCATCTTGCAGATGAGAAAAACTATAATGCAATAGCTTTAAACTAGTCCCTGCCCTGATCCCCATCACAACCCATTTCTACAGCAAGAACCTCCACAAAACCTAGCTATTTGGGTTTCATGTGTAGAGAGGAGGACAAGCCCACGGAGCCCCCATCAAAAGCAAATGCACAGGACAGGTAAGGTCCATGAGCCCCTGCTGGTGGGATCTCTACAGCTGGTGGGATCTCCACAGCTGGTGGGATCTCCACAGCTGGTGGGATCTCCTGCATCTCAAATGAGAACTGGGTTTTACTGTGTCTGCATGCCCACTGTGTAGTCCGTGAAGCAACGCTCGGAGACAGTTGGATTTTCCCTTTAACAACGAAGACTCATTAGTCTACAATCTGAGGTGTAGTAGTGTCTTAGGGGTCCAGGTAAGAGGGAAACTCAAAGCCCAATGACAAGGCCTGGCTTCTCTTCTCCCTGAGTGTGCCGTGTGTGGTCCGCTTCAGTCCCAGGGCACAGCAGGCAGCCAAGTCACTTCTCACCTGTTCTCTGTCTTTGTAGTGATTCACCTGCCCCATGCCTTTGTCCCCGGCTCTGGGCAAGAAAACAGAATCTTCACTTCACAATATGGTCCACAGAACTACGCGAACCATTGTTTATGAAAATTCATATTAGAGGCGCCCATGATGAATTGACACCATGCAAGATGATGATGGTCTACCTCTCAAAGTCAAGGCCAGCTGTGACTTCCCCTGGCCAGCTAGTCTGGGCAGGCATCTGTGAGCTGGCCCTTTCTGCAGAGCGTGAGGTAACCCCGGCTTCTGGACCAGTAAAGACAGCAGTTGAATGCTGGGAACACACATCAGAAATCGTGACAGGTCCTTCCTCCTTCCCTCCAGGGGCATCCCTCCCAAATGGCCAAAGCAAACAGAAGAAGATACAATACCAGGCCTTCTGCCCAGAGCCACCCGCCTGTCAGTGCCTGGCCTCTGGGAGCAGGCATTGTCCTTCTCATGTCGGCCCCTCTGACTGCTTCCAGGCTCTAAGCTTTATGGGTATCACATAATCTTCTCCTCACTTGCCTTGAGGAGGATACTATTTGTGTCTCTGCATTATAGATAAACAAAGTGAGGCCTTGTAAGATTAGGAAACTTGGCCGAGACCACACAACTACCCGTGGCAAAGCCAGGTTCAGTCTCCAAGCCTAGGTATGTGATGCCCGATTGTCTCGTCCCCGTATGACACGTGGGGCTCAGAACACGTGACTGCTCTCACTCGAGAAGGTGTCTCTCTGTACTGCATTAAATCCACTGCTGCTGTAGCCTTCCCTGGGATGGCTCAGACCTACTCAGATCTTTTAGTTATGTGTTTGTCTGCCTGTCTGTCTGATTAACCAGAACATGTTTCCTCAGATTTGAATTTCACTTCTGGGAATTTTTAAAAGATATAAAATGACTTCACTTCTTCCACAAATGAGATGTTTGATTTTTTTCCCCCAGAAGTCCCAAGCTTGGCCAGGCAGTTCCTGCTGTCTGTCTATCCGCAGTGCCTGAGCCAGGGTTCATGAAAACCTACACTGGATCCCCCTGGTCTAAGGGCTCACCCTGTGATGATGCACAGGGACCAAGGTTCCCATCCTCTGCCATCCGGGTGCCAGACAAGGCCTCCTACACCCAGCCAGGTTTTCTTGGACCTCCTGGGGAAAAGAAACCAGAGTCATGTGTAACTCAGGAGACTCGGGTGTGCATGTCTCTAAAAATGTCTCCCAGTTAGGAGACCCCTAAGGGGAGCCCCATCATCTGCCACTATCAGAGTCTGGCTATGTGATCTGTGACACAGAACATGTCCCCCACCATTCCTTTTATTGTAATTCTGTCCCTCTTCCCTTGGCCTTTGGCTGTCAAAAGCCATCAATTAGCTCACAAGGCGTAAGCTCCGGGAGGGCCCGATTGTGTCTATCAAGTCCATAGAGACCACAGTATAAAATCCATCATTGCCGCTCTGTGCCATATGAAATGATTTACTTCACAACGTAGTTGTGAGTTAAGTACTGGCCTTTCCCCCATTTTCACCTGAGAAAATTGAGGATGAGAAGAGTTAAATCACTTGGTAATGACCACCCTGAGGGAGCTAGGATTGGCAGGTGAGTTTGCTGTGACTCTAACACTGCTTCTTTATGTGTGTGTGTGTGTGTGTGTGTGTGTGTGTGTGTACATGCATGCACACAGTTGCCCATAGAGACCTGAAGAGGGCATCGGATTTTGCAGAGCTGGAGTGACAGGTGGTCATAAGTTGCCCAGTGTGTGTGCTGGGAACTGAACTAGGGCCCTCTGGAGATCAGTAAACACTCTCAACTGCTGGGCCATGCCTATAGACCCCTTATTTTTGACCTTTTACGTTCACCCTCAAAGCAAAACAATAGCATGCTTGCTTCTCCAGTCACTTAAATTAGAAACTACACAACAAAACAATCTCCATCCGTAAAATTCATCTTTATGTTTCTTGTATTTGTGTGTATATATGAAAATAAGTATGTTTTTTTTTTAAACATGGTCTTAAAGCCCATTTCTCCAAGTTTCATTTAAACACAGCCATCTTTCCACTCCACTAATATTTAATTGTTCTTTCACAATCTATAATTCATAACTGCGTAAGGCCACATCATTTGGAGGAGGCGCTATTTAACTAACCAAGCCCTCATTGCTGGCCATTTGCTAGCTCTGGTTTGCTATGGTGATGGAATAAGCAACTCCATGGAGGCGATCCTGTACCACCTCTTAGTTCTGGAAAATGAACACTGAAAAAGGTTAATTGTACAGCTTTTCGTCCATGTTGCTGGCCTCCCATGGGGTGTATTTTGATAATCCGGGCTCCACTGTCAGCTAGCTAAGGCTTCCTAGGTGGGAGATGAAACAGAAATGTGTTCTGAAAAACCATGCCAAGTTTGCTTATTTTGAACCTCAGGGAGCTTTTAGAGTATAAAGTTTAGACCCTGTTAGGGAAGCCCTTTCCCTGACTGTCCATGATGGGGACAGGTGGCTCCTGGAATCCAGAGAAACCCTCTCACCAGGCATCCAAACATTACAAATGAAAGCAGTTCTGTAGTAGTCACTTTCCTCATGTGACCTGGCACAACCGTCCAGGAGATCAGAGTGAGAAGTCCTAGGCAAGCAACCTCTCTTGGTGGCGCCCCTCTCTTCGGCCTCAAAGAAACATGGCATCCGGAGGAAGTGAGGAGAGGTCAGGAGAAGGAAGCAGAGCTGGAAGGCCACAGGAGGCATTAGAGACAGCTTGCATCAAGTTTCCTCCACCTGTTCCATCAGAGAGATGGTTTAGGTGTTTCTAGAACCTCATCAGGAAAGAACTGTCTGCCCCACAAGGAGACCTCCAGCCACTTCGCAAGCTCAGAGCCTGATGTGTGTTAAAGCAGTGAGAGAGAGAGGCTGAGCAAGGCATCTTCAAGCCGGATCTACAATAGAACCACGAGGAAACTGGCCCTGGCTGAGCAGCAAAGGGAAACGAGGCTTGGTTGTAAGCATTGTCTTTGAAGCTGAAAGACAGGGGCAGAGCATGGGCAGCTGGAGGCACTTGCATTGCCCCAGCTCCCTCGGTGCCAGGGGCCTCTGCACAAGGACTTCCACAGACATTAGATCAACGGAGGAGCTAGGAGACTTCTGTGCCTTAGAGCTAGAAATAAACTTGAATCATGGATGTTCTTTCTCATTTCTCCCTAAAATCCAATTCCCATCCTCTCCCTATTGATGATCTTTTTAAGAAGTCTGCTGCTCATCTTGGTGGGTCCCCAGGCCATGTCCACAGTAGCCTTCCCACTGCCTTCTGCCTGCCTGCTGTGTGTGTGTGTGTGTGTGTGTGTGTGTGTGTGTGTGTGTGTGTGAGAGAGAGAGAGAGAGAGAGAGAGAGAGAGAGAGAGAGAGAGGAGATGGGGGGGGGAGAGGAGTGGGGGGGGGCGGCATGAGTCCTCTCCAGAGGCCAAGCTCCTCTCTGACTCTCCGGGGGCTGGGGGATCCCTTGGCAACTCCAGAAAATGCATTTTCCCTTCCAAACACCAAAGCAGGAGCTGTTGCTACATGGGAGTGGGGGCGGGGCATTGTTTAGAGAATGAGGGGCAGGGGTGAGAGGAGAAACCAGGGGTGGGGGTGGGGAGCAAGAGGGAGTGGGAGCCAGAGACAGAACCAGGCATAGAGAAGGGAAACAAATATGAAAAACAAAGAAAGAATCAGAATAAGCTGTAGAGAAGTCAGGGAGAAAGAGATGGAAAGCGAGGAGAGAAGGAAAAGGAGAGGGAAAGAGAAGGGTAAGCTGGGATGGTAGGAAAGTAAGCAGAAAGAAGAAATGAAGGGAACCCTTGTCATTTGGGGTATCCGCTGTAATAAGTCTCCTTTAGTGTATCATTAGTGGAGACCTAGGCCACAACCAGCAGGGAAAAGAGGGAGGCGGGTCCTGGCCCGGACCTGCTGGCAGGTGGCCGCCCCTGGGTGGGGCCACCCAGCCAAGCCCTCGGGGTATAAGTCACAGGAGGCCAGGGCCAGCTGAACACCTGTCAGGGACAGCTCCAGTGAGCACAGGTGCAGCAGGTGGCTACCCGAACCCAGCCCCAGCATGAGCTCCTTCGACCTCCCGGCATCCTCGCCACCGCGATGCAGCCCCCAATTCCCCAGCATCGGCCAGGAGCCCCCGGAGATGAATCTTTACTATGAGAACTTCTTCCACACCCAGGGCATGCCCAGCCCTCAGCGCGCCCCCTCCTTCGAGGGTGGTGGAGAGTATGGGGCTACCCCTAACCCCTATCTCTGGCTCAATGGGCCAGCCATGACGCCACCGCCCTACCTGCCTGGTACTAACGCCAGTCCCTTCCTGCCCCAGGCCTATGGCATGCAGAGGCAGCTTCTGCCCAGCGACCTGGGCTGGCTGCCCATCCCCTCTCAGGAGGAGCTCATGAAGCTGGTGCGCCCACCATACTCCTACTCGGCTCTCATTGCCATGGCCATCCACGGGGCGCCTGAGCAGCGCCTCACGCTGAGCCAGATCTACCAGTACGTGGCTGACAACTTCCCCTTTTACAACAAGAGCAAGGCTGGCTGGCAGAACTCCATCCGCCACAACCTGTCACTGAACGACTGCTTCAAGAAGGTGCCCCGAGATGAGGACGACCCAGGTAAGACAGCAGTGCATGCGGAGTAGGAGACCACCCCCGGGAAGGCTACAGATCCTTAAGGACTGATTTCATTTCTGCTCCGAACTCTGTTCTAGAAAGTTCTAACTACAGCCACCACTCGATCCACAAAACTGGAAGCTGCTAGGAGACAGGGCAAAAAGGAACTCTGCCGTGGAGGAGAATATGGGCTCTGGAAGCAGATTCAGGCTTCCCTGTCTCAGGGAGGTTGAGCTTGCCAAGCCTCAGTTTCCTTTTCTAAAAAAAAAAAAAAAAAACCAAAGATGCAAAGGATGTCTATTAAAAAATTGACTCTGCGCAGTCTTTGGTGTGGACAAAAGCTCAATATGCTGCAGTCATTATAATTCACCTGTGCTTTAGTGCCAAGCATGTAAGAAGTCCTTGGTAGAACTAGATCAAGCCAAACCCAAGTGTGCAGCAGCCAGGCCTGTAGCAGAGAGGACCTGGCCTCGGTTGGGCACCATTGATGGCCTTATGACATGGCTCTGCCTGTCCTCCCTTCCATACAGAACCTCCTTTAATCCTGGCAGCACCCTGCAAGGTGTCTCTTCGTGAACCTATTGCTCAGATGAGGGAAAATAGCGTTCATGGGTGAAGCTGCCTTCCCAGAGTGACAGGGTTTGGAGTGGTAGTGATGGCGCTTGACTTAAACGCAGCTCCATTGCTGAGACTGGAATGTTCCTGTCAAATGATGAGCCACAGATGCTTGCAGAGAGGAGTGTAAAATATTCCTGGATCCAGTTTCCAGAATTGAAGTCTAGTTTTGTTCTCCCACAGGAAGCCAGGGTATGGCTTGGAACCCTACCTCTGCCCCCTTTGAAGTCAGCCTTCGTCAGATCTATTTGTCCCTCAGAAGAGAGACTGTCCCATTCAAGGTCTTTCCCCACTTTCCAGCTCAGAGTAGCTGGGAAGAGTCGGGGTTTCCCTTCTGGTGGCACCTCAGTTGTACAGCTCTTGGACACACGTAATGTCTGTCCTGTCCATCAGTGAGTCTGGGGAGACGGGAATTTTTCAGACTAAAAAACAGATTTATCCAAAGTCAATTGTCACTGAGGAGCAAAGCTAAGGCTCAAGTCATCTTCAGGATGCATATTCAGGAGTCCAGAACTGTTTCCTGGCTTTTCCTGGACCTTAGTAATAAATAGAGGCCCCCACCAGTGCCCCACCCCTCCCTGGATCCCTGCATCCTGACACTTTACTCTTAAAAGGATCAATCCTGTCAATTCCTTCAGGCATAACTTATGCTCATTTCCATGCACTCCCAGAGCCTCTTGTGGGGGAGGTAAGGGGTATTTAGAAAGAGATGAGTGTGCAGGAGTGTGCTCACAGAGAGATGGGCGTGTGGGAGGAGCGCTTAGAGAGAGGTAGGTGTGTGGGGTGTGTTTAGAGAGAGGTGGTAGGGTGGGCAGATGTTATGGGATTTCTTCATTTCTGTGGCAGGCTTTGTTCTTTTCTGTGCATTGTTGTCCCTGATTTTAGTTTAGGATGTTGCAGATGAATAGCACCGGGTCTTGTGTCTACCTCTCTGTTTCCTTCACATCTCCCACTTCTGTCTCAGGCAAAGGGAATTACTGGACTCTGGACCCCAACTGTGAGAAGATGTTCGACAATGGAAACTTCCGCAGGAAGAGGAAGAGGAAATCAGACGCGTCTTCTAACACAGGCTCCTTGGCTTCAGAGAAAACAGAGACCGGTCTCCTGGCAGGCAGTCCCAAGCCCACGGAGCCTCAGGATGTCTTAGACACTGCCTCACCAGACACCACCAGCTCCCCAGAGAAGCGGGCCTCCCCTGCCCCCTCCGGCACCCCGTGCCTCAACAACTTCCTCTCCACCATGACAGCCTATGTGAGTGGGACAAACCCCATGAGCCGCTCGGTGGCCACACCAGGACTGAGCCCGGAGCCGACTGACAAGATGGGGCAGAACTCACTAAGTTTCAACTCCTACACCCCCCTCACCAACCTCAGTAGCCACGGGAGTGGGGGTGAATGGGCCAACCCGGTCCCCACCAATGCTCTAGGCTATGGAGGCTCTGTCCTCAACCAGTTCAGCCCACATTTCTACAATAGCATCAACACCAACAGTGTTCTCTTCCCCAGGGAAGGCACCGAAGTCTAGGGACAGAAGCTTCTGGTCCACTGAGCTGTCTAAGGGGAAAGCAATGGAGGTCCTCCAGACCAGACCCTCCACTACCCCCAAGATATCTGAGACTTTTAAACTTCACAGACAGCACAGGAAGCTAGAAAGAATCTGTGTTCTTTCTAGGACACTGTCCAATGCTTCCGATGATCTCATCTGAATCTACACAGATGTGTTAACTACAGTGGGCAGACCAGTAATGTGGCCATTTGTTGAGCACTTACTATGTGCTGGGTCCGTTCATGGGCTTTTTAATGACATGGTCACACTATGTGCAGTCATCCTTTGAGGTTCATATGACCCCCCTCCATTTGACAGATCATGAAATTAAGGCTTGAGAATGTTGTCAGCCTTTCCAGGGTCATGGAAATGACAAAGATGTCAAAGCAGGGTCTGGGCAACCCTCAAAGACTGACTCAAAGGGGGCAGTGGTGGAGGAACTAGTTGAGAGGGTCAGCATGAGAAGCTGGCGATGGCAAGCGCATGCGTACCTCCCCACTGCCTTCTGGTTACCCATCAGAATTTAACGCCAACTTGGGTATGACTTGTCCCCGCTGTCCTTTTTCTTCTTGCCTTGGCTTACACAGGCACTCCTTTAGCTGCTACTCAAGAGGGGAAGCAGCAGCGGTGTGCCCAGTGACGTGTCCCCCGAGGACAGTAACTCTAGCAGGTGCAATGCAGGGTCTCACTTTCCTGTCCTCCCTCAGAACTTGAGCAGAGCTGGAGGTCAGTGAGAAGAGTGGTATGCACCCCTAAAATCCCAGCCCAGTACCTCCCACCTGCAAAATCTCGTAAATCCCTGCTTCCTGTGTGTGTGTGTGTCATGGACCAGTGAACAAGATATGACTCGGGCTTCCAAGAGAAACAAGCCAAATAAGCAGAATAAGCACAGCCCTTTTATAGCCCTGGAGAGGTGGACACTTGTCTTAGAAAACAATGGCCTGGAGGGAGGGGTCCTCTGTCCTCTGAGGGCAGGGTGGCTGTAAGCACAGCCTCTGGGACTGCTTGCTCTCTCTTGGTTCTGTAAGTTTCTTTACAGGCTGCGGTGTCTTATCACAGCAGACCCAGAGAAGTGTTGTTTGCTTTTCTTATTTCTTTTTCATTAAAAAGAAGAAAGAAAGAAAGCTGTTCAGAAGTGTGTGGCCCTTCCTTGTGACTTGTCCTGTTTCTCAGTTGCCTGGTCGAAGCCTAAGGCTGAAGGTGCTTGGGGCAGGAAACAGAAGAATGGGTACCAATGAAACTTTCCCATGGCGACACTGCTGTGGAGCTAGTCAAAGGCCCCCAGTGTAAAGTCAAGGTTATGGAGGATGGGGTAGGCACATACCTGCAGGGAACCTACCTGTGTCACATACGATACGGACATGGACATATCCCAGCTTCACAGCCCATGCAAACCTCACGATTATGCTATGAACATGCACAATCATGCGAAGGTACAAGTCCAGTTAGAGGGAAAAACAGGGTCCGAGAGTTCTTCCTGAAGCCCACATGGGCTCCTGCCCAGGTCTCTCTGACTTTTACACTCATCACACTATGGCAATGGCCATAACGCATCAGCCATGGCCACTGCTAGCAGCAGCAGGTCTGTTTGCACTGGTGACATCCTGCAGTCCTGTACATGGTGGCGTGTGTGTGTGTGTGTGTGTGTGTGTGTGTGTGTGTGTGTGTGTGTGTGCACTGAAGCTGGAGGTCTTCTACTTAAGGGTTTCCTCCTTGGTTGAGAAGAGAAAAGGCTCAAGCCAGGTCGAGGTTTTTGGTTGTTTTTTTGTTTTTTCTGAAGTGACAGAAAGGAGGGGGTGACCCACAGTAATACTATGATGATAACCACATCCACCCTAGGTTTCCTGAATGCCAGGCTCTGTTTTTGGACTTGACCTGATTTTTGTGTTTTATCTATAAAACCATCCAATGCTGCCATTCCTTGATTTCCATGTTATGGGTGAGCACACCAAGTCCCTGAGAGATTCTGCTGCTGTGTGGGCCACATATCCAGGACTCCCAGGCTACAGGAAAGAACTGATAAAAGGCCTATTTCACAGCTGTTAACAGAGAGCGGGGAAGGGACACTGTGTCTGACCAAGAAAGTCAGAATAGGCTGCCCTTGCTGCCTGCTGCTGGGAGGACAAGGGACTCTGCCTCTGGGGCAATGGATCAGAGGCAGAGTGAAAATGTAGACCCCTGAAACCCAAACCAGGATGCTTTTTGTCATAGTGCATGTCGCTGTCACCAGATTTGCCCAGATCCCAGAATCCTACCTTCACCATTGCTTGTCTTGCTGGCCGCTCTTCATCCTCAACGTCTTCCCATAGAGAGGTGCGGTGAGTTAGGGAATTGGCAAGGCCAGGGATGGGAAGGGGCCAAAAGACAGCAGCCAAATCACCCCAGAAGGGAGCCAGAAACTTAAAACCAAACTCCACAACTCAATTCTCTAGTTTTCTTTGGCTCAAAATTTAATGGGGGCAGCAGTAGAGGGAAGTCTGGGGATTCTTATAATGTGGAGACCCTGACAGCTCTTCAGGGGGAATCTCTGAGTAGCATGTGGGGGGTTCATGGAAAAAGGGGACCACATGACTGGGTACAGGAGAAAGAGGGAAGCCAGCAAGAAGATCTTAACTGTTCAACCTTGTGGATGCTGCAAGCTGGAGAGAGGGGAGATGGTGTGAAGGAAGAAGGGTATGGAGAAAATTCATCGACGTAGCAAGGTTATAAATGTTCTTAACCCACCAGCCATCTCTGCACTGAAAGCGTACACCAGCATCAATGGGAGTCTAAAAGGAGGGCTTCCTGAGTATTGCAGGGACCAGGAAGGCTGCATAGAGAGATGAGACACATCAGTGTTTATACAGCCACCCTCACACCACCCACCCCAAATTAGAGGGTCTGCATTTCTAACATGGAGGTCAGGGGAAATAATGCCTCAAAGTAGACTATATAATATAGATTATATAACATGTTATATACATATATAATAATCTCATTTATTTTAATGGGTAAATTTGCAAGGAGGTAAAAGTCAGGAAATGCTACCTATAAAATATTAAGCTGTCCTAGTCACTTTCTGGTGAGTGGTGAAATATAAGGTTGATCTTTCCCCCTGGGCCATACAATGTATCTTCATGTTTGGAGACTAGACTATCTGCCCAGCCCACTGCTAGAAACCTCCTCCAGTGAAAGGAACCCAGAGGACTTGCTGTGTTGATGCTTGGCCCCGACCTATGCAATAGTTGACCAGCCTCTAGTATAGCACGTGACCCAGGCCCATTTCCAATGATGGGGGAGGAATGGGTTTCCTAGTTCAGACATGGCCTTTGTGCAGACACATTAGGGCTACATTATAATGAAAAGGAATTGATGTGAGGCCAGCGGCTTATATAGAACATGCCCCCCCCCCCAACCAAGTCTTGCTTGTTGTAAGGTCAAAGCCAAACAAATGGGAGTTTGGTGCAGGCTTCAAGCTGGGTGAAGCTGGCATTGGCATCCCTGGCAGATGAGACAGATCTGGAGGCAGGACTGGAGAAGCCACGGTGGGGCATAAGGGCAGAAAAACTGGTCAACAGAAGAATCACCAGCACGTGTGGGTATCGTAGCTATGTGGGAACATGCTGGCATGTGGCTAGCACCTGCAATCACATTACCCCTGATCAGCTGCTGCTGTGATTGTCTCCATTGGGCCATGAAGACACAGTGGCACAAAACAGTTTAGAAAACCCACCAGGACCTCAAACAGCATTCTGTATAATCTAAACCAAGGGGTTGTATGTTTCCTTGGAAATAGGCATTGTGGCACCTGGTGATGAACAATCCAGAAGGAAGTTTCTCAACTAAGAGAACATGACGACACATCTGGATCAGGAGGGACATGTTGGCCAGAACACCACTGGAGATCTGAGCCTTATCCTCATGAGGGGCTCAGCTCAGACTCTTACCCTGCACATACTCCGTCCCTCTCTCTTGCTTTTCTTCCTTCCTTGAGGAAGGAGCCCTGTGGCGGCACCTGTCATGAAAGTGATGTAAGTGTTGCAAATGCATTCTCTTTCTAGTCCAGGCAGAGGCTACGGCAGAAGTACCAACATCCACCCCCACTCCCTGTAAACCAAGTGCTTGCTGGAGACCAAGCCACAGCCACCACTGAGCCCTGGAAGATCATTATTTTCATTTGGTTCAGAGGCAAACTAGTATTCAGAGAAGTGTGAAGTCAACTTTCCAAGTTCACACAGCAGAGCAGGCAGACCTCAAAGAGAGGTGATCCCAGCTCCAGGGTCCATGCTCTTCACCTAAATACTGGGAACACCTTGGGACAGGGAACAGGAAGAAAGTCTACTCATGGGGAACAGAGCCGCCTCCTCCTCTCTGCCTGATTCTATAGGCAGCTTCTTCCCCACGTGCTCTGAAACAACCGTATGTAGAAGAATGTCCTAAGCAAGCTGCTGTTCCAGCTCGGGGCACAACCATTTCTACATCTTCTTGACCAACAGCAGCATCCCTGCCTCCACTCTCTTCTTTCCAGCTGCAGAGCTACCCTCTTAAGGGGCCAAGGTGATCTTCACACTCCTTGGGTCCTGTGATGGTTAACTTTGACGGTCAGCTTGGATTAAGAAATGCTAATGGGATTAGTAACACATACTTCTGCATAGGCCTCTGAGGGACACTCTAGAGACAATCAGACCCTGAAGGTGCTGACTTCTTGAATTCATTGATCCTTTGATGGATTCCTAATCTGATGACATTACTGGGCGATGGTACAGAGTAGCAGGTGCAGAGAGTGAGTGGCTAGGGGCATGTCTCTGCGAATATATCTTGCCCTGGCTCCTTCCTAGCTATGCCCTTTTTCTCTGCCTCCTGCCGACCATGATGTGAGCTGTTCTTTGCCATGTCTTCACCCCAGCCATCCTTGACTGACACACTCTGAAACTATGAGCCAGAGCAGACCCCTCCCTCCCCCGTGTTTCTCTCAGATACTGGTCACAGTGTTAAGAAAAGTCACTAGCAGGCTGGACCGTAGTGGCACACACCTTTAATTCCAGCACTCCGGAGGCACAGACAGGCAGATCTCTGTGAGTTCAAGGCCAGTCTGGTCTACAGAGTTAGTTTTAGGACAGCCAGAGCTGCACAGAGAAACCCTGTCTCAAAGGAAAAAAAAGTCTCTAGCATAGAGCCTTTGGTGGCTCCATTTCCTTTAGGTCCTTGCTCATTTGCATAGATGTCACAGCTCCAGCTCCATCATTGCCCCAGGATTCAGACGTAACCATAGCCAAAGCCCCTCTGCTTTGTCCCGGAGGATCAATCTCCTTGATTGATCTACTTGAAAAGATGATATTTGCCCAAGAATACTGTATTTTGAGTGTAAATCTGAAATATTTAAAATGGTACAGTTGGGGAATAAATGCCCAGATGTTAACACCAAAATGTCGGTGAACAGTTATGGAAATGGGGACTGGGAGAAGCCAACTTTCCTTAAAGATCCCAACAAGTGTTGGAAGTCAGGACAATAATTAGCCTTATGTGTGTTTGTGTGAGAGGTGTGGATCTGGGAAAGGTTCTAAGGGGTCTTCTGGGATACTGGCAAGTATCTCTTGTTCTATCTGAGTAATGCCACAGGGATGCTCACAGCAGGAAAGCTATCAAGGGTTGAAATTCCATTTGTGATTGCTACATGTTTACTTGTGTACATTGAACTCAATTGTGTGAGGTGGGTGTCTCACTGGTTCTCTGTAGAGGAAAAGGCAGGCTGATCTCAGGGTTCCCACATGCCATCCCACAGTAGCCCATTAAATAGGATCTCTCCTGTGCAGACAGGATAGATGCAGACAGCATCCAGAACACCACTAATTGAAGAATACAGTGGGGTGACTGAAAATTTACTTTTTGAAGTTGAGAATTTATTGTCTTTGTTTGGAGAAATTTATTCTGTTTTTAATTTAATTTTTGTTATAATAATGGGTATATTTAACATAGAGTAACCCCCACTAACTTAGAAATCAGCACTTGTGATCCAGCTTGGGTTTGTTCTAATTTATGGGCATAAACAGGCCTCTTCCCCTAAACTTCCTCCTCAGGGAAAATGAAAATAAAACAAAGCAGAAAGCCTGCTGGAGTCTAGCTCCTGCTGTCGCCACGGTCCTTGTCAGGCTCTCCTTTCTTTCCCCAAGCCCCTCCTTGCTGCCTGGACCCTTGTTTCTCATCTGAGAAGCTCCAGACATGAGTCACGTTGATGGACCAGCCAAGGGCAGACTGCATATGCGACAACGACAGTGTTGTCTTAAGATCCTTCTGCCTGGTGATTTTTGTAGCCACTGTGATTTGTGTGAACATTCTCATGACAGGTGCCATCTGAGGGTGCATACCTCCCAGCCTGTTCCCACTGTCAGGTGGCACACGACTGTATGCACACTGGGAAATGGTGCCTCCAGCAACTACATGTCTTTACAGCATTAGCCCCTGACCCATGTGTTACCATTTTTCCTCCCTTTGTCTAGAGTTTATAAGCTGTGGACCTTAAGTGTTAGAACTTCATCTCAAGGGTCTTCAGGGACATCATCACAGTCCCTGGTTGACAGGAATGTGTTTGCTTAATGTTGAATGAAAGATAATGTTGAATGAAATAGGGTATACAAATGAACGAATGTAATTTAAGACTAGTTATTAATCCTTTTGTCTTTCTCTTTATCCCCAGGAGAAGTTTCAGTGTCCCCAACCCTCAGCCTTGCAGGCTACTCCAACACTCTTATCCCTCTAGGAGACAGTTAGATGGGTGACATCTTTCTAGACTAACTCCCAAATTCAATCTCTATCAATCCTAGCTTTCCTGCAGTGGTCTGATGCTTTTTTGTCCAGAAAGAATTGGATTTACTGGAGTCTAGATTACAAGAAAAGGGCTAAATGATAAACACACACACACACACACACACACACACACACACACACACACACACACACACACACGAGATTGTATATGGCCCTGACCCTGGACTCTTGTATGCTTTCGTAGCTACTGTGTTGGAATGGGGTAGGCCCAGTTTTATAGCAAAGACAGAAGGTTAACAGTCACCATTATAACCTGCCAGCACTGGAAAGGAAAGACCATAAAACAAGCTAAGGAATGAGAAGGCAGGCTTGGGATCTAGTCTGAGTTAGGATTCAAACCTAACTGGGCCTTGGACATGGTGGCAATGGTGGGCCAGCGACCTCACTTCTCTGAGCCTCCGTGATCAAAGAGATGATCAAAGGAGCCAATGTCAGTGTTTCTAGTAGAATCAGAAATGGTTTTATTTATGTACAAATAATAGGCAACATTCTATCCATACATTCTATTTTCCAAAAACAATTTTTTTAAGAAAATAAAAAATGCTGAGTGTGATGGTATACACCTTCAATCCCAGCATTCAAGAGGCAGAAGCAGGTGGATCTCTGTGAGTTCAAGGCAGCCTGGTCTACAGAGTGAGTTCCAAGACAGCCAGAGCTACATAATATGAAAGACCCTGTCTCAAAAAAATGAAAAAGAAAGCCACATAATAAAATTTAAAAGATACCAAGATTCTTCTGCTTCTAGACCATTGCTGGGCTGAAGAGAATTGGGGTGGGGGGAGGGGTGTTGGGCCAGAAGACACAATTTGGAATTGAGCATTCTCCAAAGCAGTAAGAAGGTACCATTCCGGCAAAGTTTATTCAACCATGCCCCACCCCCATCCTCACAAGCTGCCTATTGGACTGCCTGAAGTGGGGTGGACAGCCCAGTATAATTCGGCTGCATTGCAGCATTATATGCAGCCAGCATGCAACTCTAAGAAGCTACTAAGGAGACTAAAGCAAAGCAAGAGACTGAGGTTGACCTGAGAATGGTTAGTTCCTTGTTGTGACCTCTGCTTCAATGATCCTAATAAACAGACTATCCTAGTGCAAGGAAAATATTACATTGTGACAGATTTCATACTAGCAAGACAGCTAGCACAAAAATGTTGTCTGGTGCCATTAAGCAACAACTCAAACCATGTTATGCCCAGAGTTCATGCCTTCATCTACACACAAACCTTTGTGTTTATGTGAGCATAGCACAGTGAAGCAGAACATTGAGCTGAGATCTAACACCCACGATGGATGTTTCTACAGGCTGCAGTATAAGAGGGAAGCACGTGAATCACCTTTGTCTGAGGGACCTTACATAACCAATCAGTAACTTAGGGACCGACAATCTCCACTGGTTTCCAGTGTGCCCAGGGCTGGTTGCAGGAGGCACCGTTAGGAAGCACCCTCCATGTCCACATCCTCCTGCAACTGCTGGACATTTTTCCTTCCAGCCGCTTTCCTCTGCCTGCAAGAGGAGCCCGGATAAGATGGATGCTCTGCTTGACTTCTTTGATGTCCTGAACCTTCTGTAGCTCTTTGTTCTTCTTCAACCTGTTCCTTATAAACTTAGCCTGGCGTTTCTGCTTGGTCTCTTGAACCCTCTTCATTGCATCGATGGTTTTACTCCAGAGCACTCGCTGGTATTTCACAGGTTCATTTCTACGTTTTTCAAATTCAAATGAGTTGTCCATGGTGGGCTCCTTGCCAGCCACTTTCCCGAAGGCTTTAGTCCACCTGACATTGTGTGGGTTCTGCTTCTTCTTGAAGTTTTTATGACACTTGGATTTGCAGAATTGGAACACCATTGCGGACAAACATTATGCCGTGGTCCGGGTATAATGGCCCAGAACAGAAGTAACATTTCTCGATCCTCATGTTGACTCCGCATCCAGAACTGCCTTTCTAAGAGGAAATCTCTTAAATGATCAATTTCTTACAAATCATTAAATCATTGCTCCCTCACTTGTTTGATTTTATGTTTTTTTTAAATTTTAAAAATAAATTTTAGGAACTAAGGTACAAATTTCCAAAACATAGGAAACATACAAGCTATAGAAGGACTGTGGTCTCTCTCCACTATTCCACCCCGCATGCCTTTCCTAACCCAGCAGTTCGGGAAACACAAGTCAAAGGGCCACTCTAGACTTCCCACCTCCATTCTCATGATTCCAAACTCCCAAATCAGTGGTGCCACCGGAATTGGGTAACGTGTGGGAGCTACATCCACAGTGGAATTTAAAAGTGCCAGAAAAGTTCACACCACATGGCATGCACGCACATGGGCACAAGCTTTCTCACACTCATCCACGAGTGCTGGATGCCATTGATTTGAACAGGGAATGAGGACTTGGGCTGTAGCCTGAGACCATAGTGGAATCTTTCCGTCCCCTCCAGAGAGCAGAACAAAATGCTTTCCTAGGAATCAAGTTTGAAGGTCATCATTTTTAAGTCTGAGGAAATTCAACCCCACAAAGTAAATAAAACTAAGGCCAGAATCGTATTGCCTGTTCACACTAGATGTGCCCTCAGGCACCCACAGCCAGGCTTCCTACATGTCTGTGTCTCCACACTTTCACACACTGCCTATATAAAAAGGGGCAGGGAGGGAAGAGAAGTGGGAAATAGAGGTGCAGGCCAGTGACTGGGCTGATGGGCATCTGGCAGGGGCTGCCTGGCCCTTCAAGCTAGGCCTTATGATCTCCTGTTGAATGTGAAACAGTTTCTCTGACCGTAAATATCCATGCAAGACTATTTTTTTTACATCACAGGTCAAGACAGAATCATAAACACTGTCCATCCTGTGATGTGGCCACACACCCCTTGTTTTGGGTAAGAAGAAGGCATGCTTACCTCATTACCAGTGAGCCTCAGCTTTGGACAAGAATTACAGAGATGGCCAGTACTTGGATGCCTCTTTCTCACCACATCCAATCCAAAGATTGTCCTCTTCCTTAAACCGTCCTCCTGACACCTGTCTTAAAGTTCAGACCCTCTAGTCCTTCAGCATTCTGTCCTGAGATCCTCATAGTCTCCCATGGTACATGCTTTTCCTCCTTAGCAGTGATCAGCTAACTTAGTCAGTCACAGGTTGGAGGACGCTGTCACTGAGTATCAGACACTCATTCATGCATTCACATATTCTCCAAATGTCTATTAAGCAGCCATTGTGTACCCAGCACTGTGCTGGGTGTTAAAACTATGATGGTTGGCAGATTCCAGTCACACCTTTGAGGAACTCATGGTCTGGTAGAGAAATGCAAAGTAAATAGCACGTGGTTTGAGCATGTGTTGGGATGGGTTAGACTGGAAGAAACAGCTATCTCAGATGAGGGGTTCAGGGAAGGGTCCCCAGAGTCAATGGCGTTTGGACCAGTATGAGGAGGGTTGTGTTTCCTTGGGGAAGGAGAAAAGAGTATTATAGGCAGAGGTGGAGTATGTGTAAAGACCAGGAGGAGAGAGCAAGTGTTCAGAGCTGAAGCAGTAAAGAATAAGAAGGCAGGAGAGCAGCAAGCAGGGCGGGGCCTTGGAGGCCTCAAATTCCTGCTAAGAGCACGCACGCACAAACACACATACACACACACACACACACACACACACACACACACACACACACACAGCCTTGCAATGGCGGCACAAGAAGCTATGAACCTTAGCCACACTGGTGACTTCCCCTGACTGTCTTCTAGTGAGAGCCAAGTGCTTGGCCCCTTGCCCAGATGGAAGCCCCTTCTTTGACATCTGAAGGGGAACCCTCAAAGAACTTTGTATGCAAAGTGGACCACATACAAATGAGCTGTTTCCCTGTGGCAACGCCTCTATTTGTGGAGTAGAAGAGAAAACCAAAGCAAAGGGCAATATTACAACATCCAACTCAAAACTTCACAACCATTTGATTGGTTCTCTGGTAAACTAGCGGGCTTTTTTTTTTTTTTTTTTATTTTGTGATTTTTGTACCAGTAGAAAATAGGCAAATCTATTTTCACCAAGGAAGACCTTTAAATAGATGATCAGTGTAAGAAGAGTTGTGCAGTCCCACTAATGATTTGAAAATGTGCAAAAGAACACATGGACGTTATGTTCCTCAACCTGCACATTAACACAGCCAAGGACTGCCAAGCCCAGGATGAGATGAGTTCCTGCCTCTTCTCCTTTTGGATGGAGAACAAAGTGAAAGAGCCTTTCTGAAGAGCCTTTCTTGATAGTGAACGTAAGAGGGTCTGACTGCATCTCCTTTGATCTGGAATGTCTTTTGTCTGGGAATTTCTTTTTGAAAGTGACAGGGCAAAGACACACGCACGTGACTGTGCTTCACGGAGGTGTTTGGATCAGGGCAGAGCTTGTATTAGTGAAACACCCACGATAGAGAAGCAGATAGGTAAGCCGAGGTCAACAGTTACAATGGAGGTAAATGAAACTGTTAGAAGGAATAAAAATGCTATCTGATCTCAGGGAAAATGTGCCAGGGATCTGTTGACAAGAGAGGCCACATCTTACTTTATCCAGTGACTTTGGAGATGGCATTGGACTGAGTAATAACGTCCACAGTTCCAGATCTGACTCTGTCACAACAGGATGGAGCTGGCTGTGGTTTACTCACGGAAGAGGTGGGGCAGAGCCAAGGGAACCCTGTCTCCATTAGTGTTGCCAATCTGTTTTGTACCTATGATCCTATCCTGATGCTCTGAAGACCTCACAGGGGCAAAGAAGGACTAGAATTCTCTCCTTTGCCCGAAAGACAGACACAGAGGTGGAAGTCTCCGAAACACAGCCCCACTGGAGTTTAACATGTTGGTAGTGGTGGGACACAATTCAGCCACAGCATTCAGTTATGCAGGGGAGAAAGTACTGGTCCAAAAAGAGACCCAGGAGGAGTTCAGGCCAATGGAACCCCGGGTAGCTCTCAAGTCCCGCTCTGCCATGCGTGGGGAGTGCTGCATAACAAAGACCTTAATTCTTAAATTTAATTATACTCATTTATGTATGTGGGGGTGCTCACATGAGCTGCAGCAAACCTGTAAAGATCAAAGGACAACTTTCAGAAGTTGGTGCTCTCTCTACACTAGATTGGGTGCCAGGGGCCAAACTCAGATTGGCAAGTTTGGCAGCAAGCAACCATACCTGCCGAGCCATCTCAGCCCAAAGCTTGCATTAAAAAAAAAAGATGTCCAATTCCAAACTTTGGGTCTCTCACAATGAGCATAGGAAGATAACTATCCTCCTGAAGTCACCCGGGGACGGTGAGGACAAAAAGATAAGGCTGAATTCCCAAGCAGAGGAGAACCTGTCGGGGGGACACACAAGGTGATCCTGGATGATGTGGGCACAGGGTGCTGAGTGACACTAAGTCAAGGAAGTTTATCCTTTCAACCTCTGCTCAGGCCTTATTTCCTCTGAGGGGAAATTCCCCAGATGACATTTTCACATCCTAATGCTTGCTTATCTCCCTGTTTTGCAAAGGCTCAAAGCCCTTTGCAGAAAATGATTTTCAACTCTCATTGAATAGCAGTTTGTTTGACTGAATTTTCTTTTACAATTACCTTCTCTAGATAAGTAAAGCTGGCTTATTTTTTTAAAGTAATAATGTAAAGATTCCTTTCTATATTTGTTTTAGAATAAGGATGAAATTATAGATAGGATAGAAGTGAGCAATAACGCAGATAAAAAGTGGAATGCCAGCTTCAGCTACATACCGAAATGAGACCATCCTGGGATATACGTCAAATCACACACACACACACACACACACACACACACACACACACTCAATAGTGCAGATAATATGTGGATGTGCCCTCCCCTCCCATAAAATAGAAAGAAGAAAGCAGAAGTGATACCTGAGTGGCTAAATTTGGAGAAACTCTGCTACTGGAGAGGAGTACAGAGCTGGTTCCTGTGCCCTGAGATTTGCTTGAGGGGGACGACTCTCCCTGCTGCCCTCTCCAGAGGACACGCCACTGTCCGTGCTGGCTGGAGCAGGAAGCCCTTCCAGACCCTCCTGCCTGTAGCTAGAGTTTTCCTGCCTTGCCTACAGTCAGGACAAATCTCTGTCACCCGCCAGTCCCACAGCCGCTCAGACCCAACCAAGTAAACACAGAGACTTATATTGCTTACAAACTGTATGGCCGTGGCAGGCCTCCTGTTAACTGTTCCTATATCTTAAAGTAACACATTTCTACAAATCTATACCTTGCCACGCGGCTCATGGCTTACCAGCATCTTCACATGCTGCTTGTCCTGGCAGTGTCTCCTTCTGCCTTCCTGTTCTTTTATTTCTCCTCTCTGTTAGTCCTGCCTATACTTCCTGCCCAGCCACGACCAATCAGGTTTTATTTATTGACCAATCAGAGCAACTTGACATACAGACCATCCCCCAGTACAGCCAAGTGCAGACCATCTCAGACACCTGCACTCAGGCCCATGGTCCTAATCATCCTCTATGCAAACCTGCTGGGTAACGCCACAAGGAACCCAAGAAGGGCTCCCACAGGACATACATTAACATCCCACAGCACCTGCCAGCTGCTCCAGACTGCTGAACAATTGTATTCTTGGAGGAACATGTTGACTGGCAAGTCTGGGAGATGTTGCCCACTGTGGTAACTGAGGCTGCTTGGGTCCTCACTCCAGGTGAGCCTGTACCTGTATCATCTGCAGGGGTCTTTCTGTTCATCTCAGTGAAACTGGGTGAATTGTCCTCAGCAAGAGGCCACAGGGAAGGCCTGGTCTTCAGGCCCTGTGACACCCAGGAGGCAGGCTGGAAGCACCCTGCACACATATTCCAATGTGCTCAGGACTGGCCCTGCTGACGGCTGCATGCCTTGCAAAGACACTGTTGGAGTGGCAGGGTCATTCTGTCAAAGGGTTTCCTGGCCCGTGATTCCCCTCGGAGGCCCAAAGCCCAGAGTCCCCCAAACTCACAGAAGCTGACTTCCCATAGGTGTTAAGAACCTTCCCTCATTCACTATGCAAAGGAGAAAAACTGAGGCCCAGAGATGGAGGGAAGGGACTTTCCAGTCACACAGTAAACTGGCAACAAAACTAAGAATTCGGGTGCTTTGATTCTTTTCTAAAATACAACAATTGTTAGGTATAATAATTAAAAATACAATAATAGTACTAATTCTTTGAGTTTTCATATATGCACACAATGCACTTTGATCATATCCTCTCCCACTCCCTTCCCCCAACTCCTCCCTAATCATACTCCATCCCCCTCCCAACTTCATATCCTCTTACTTAAAATTAAAGCTAACCCACTGAGTCTAATAAATGGTGTCTGTATACACATGGATACGGGGCCATCCACAGGAGCATGGGAGAAATACCAGTGGCCACATCACTGAACAACATCACTTCCCCCTCTCCTGGCAGCCATCAGCAGTCAATAGCTTGGGGGGTGGGGTTTCAGGTATCCCTTCCCTATCCATGCTGGAATGCTTTCTGATTCTTAACCAGGCTTGCCTATTTCTATAAAAAAAAATAAAAGTTTTGTAATAGCATACACATTGTGGAAAGGTGAAACTCACAGTTTCCACATTAAACATAGTCTAACGAGGAAAGAGATGAACATGTTAAGGTACATTTAGCACCAGTTACTATTTTTGAATTTACATTAAAATAGTCCATCCAGGGCTTGCCTGTCCTCCCCTCTGCCTGTTTCCTGTAAGGTGTGAGGTGAGGGCTGCCTAGTTAGATCTACAAGGTGACCAGGATGGCACAGACCCTGGGTGTGGTTTAAGAAGTGAGAGCCTTAGGAAGCTTAGGAACCTCGTCTATAAGTTGAGAGTGATAGTCCTTGCCTTCCAGAATTTCTGACATCAAGTGACTGTGCAAGGTACAGAGGACTAATATTTAAAAGCAATGGCTTGTCATCCTATCTCCTCGTAATTGTATTCATTATGGCCCCCAAATTAGAACTAACCTGAGTGTCCGTGGGGAGGTGGATGAGAATAAAAAGGCGGTGGCACATATCAATGAGACAGAATGCTACTTAACAATCAAAAGAAATAAAATGCAGATATGTGCAAAGCAGATGAATTTCAAAATCACTGTGTGCCTCTGCCTCTGGCAAAGTGCCTCTTAACAGATCCCACCTAGGAACAGGTAGCAAACAACAGATTGTTGAGACAAACAAAAACAAGCCACCACTGAAGTCCCAGGGCACTGAAAAGTAGATGCCAGGCAACATCTCAAGTGGAAGCAACAGCTGAATAAAAGGGTCTACGTAGAGAGAACTATCTGTTTCAGTAAGTCAAGTGTGACCAGAAGCCTAAGTAACATCTGAGAGAAAACACTGTCATCTTGTCTTAAGGACCTGCTATTGTCACTCTGCTAGACAAGCACCCCTCCTAACTGCATCATAAACACACATCCTTATATGCACAGATAGCTCTCAGCCCTCATCCAAAAAGCTTCCCTGTGCAGCCGATGGAGACCATCCCAGAAACCCGCAACTGGTCAAAATACAGAGGACAGCTGACCATGGGGCTCCCATCCCAATGGAGACATCTACAATACAACTCCTGCACCTGACAGTTCAAGGACCATCACAGAAGAGGACACAGAAGGGTTGAAAGAGCTAGAGGACCAGGAAGTCTGCTATGTGATTATGTCTCCTAGAAATGGCAGGGAAGTCACACCCATGAGACTGCAACAATATTGTTGCCTAAAAAAGATGTGAACAATGCCAACAGAGATGCTAATGTGGAAGGTCAAAATCTCATGGGGCCCTACTCCTATACAAAGAAGTATAGGCAGCTAGTGACTGCTGAGAGAGGGAGAAATACCCTTCCCCAGGAATGAGCCTCCTGACTGGTTATACATTACCAAGTGGTCAGCCCTGAAACTGTGTATGTATAAGCAGCACTGAATCAGCTCAGCAGGCTGTATTTACGTATTTATGTGTAGCTTCTTGAATTTGAGAGGGAAAAAGAGAATGCACGGGAATAATTAGAAGGAGTGGAGCTGAAAGCAGAGATAGCTAATTGATAAACTAAAAATTGACTGGTAAAAAACATTCATGTGATATTTCTAAAGACAGAAACCAAGGAACAGAAAAACTATGAAAATAAATCCTCTAAAAATTAAAGAACAGATACAATAAAATAGTAAATTCCAAACCCAACCATGTCAATTGTTACACTAGCTATTAATGGACTAAATACTGTGATTAAATGATCAAAACCTTTTAGAGTGGTAAGAAAAGAGTGACCCAAGTATACACTGCCTATAAGAAACCCATTTTAAAGTAATGGAACATGCTTAACAGATGCAGTTATCATAGGTAGAAAGGGCCACAGAAACACCAGGTAAACAAGACTTTGAGACCACATGTGTTATGAAAGCAAAATGAGGATTTTTCAAGTGGTGAAACAGACAGGTAGATATACATTCCATATATCGTTAGTTACTAAACATCCATTAAGTTCATACATAGTCAAAAATAGAAGAGCTTTGAATACAAAAAGCAAAAATTAACAAAATGGAAGGGGAACGTAGGTAATCCCACAACCTTGGCTAGAGGTGTTAGCACCCTCCTCCCAGAAACCCATGGAACAAACAGATGGAAATAATTAGTTTAAGACACAGACAATCTGAACAATGCCAGCAAACAGATAACTAATATTAGTAGAGCACTACATCAGCAAAGCAGAATGCATGTTCTTTTGAAGGGTAGATGGGGTATTCACAATGCACTGAGCCACAAAGCAAGTCTCACAAAAGATAAAAGAAATTTACAGTGTGTGTGTGTGTGTGTGTGTGTGTGTGTGTGTAGGGAACCAGACACACATCAAGTGTGTGTGTGTGTGTGTGTGTGTGTGTGTGTGTGTGTGTGTGTGTGTGTGTGTGTGAAGGGAACCAGACACACATCAAGCCCATCATGCTTGTGTCTTATTCATATGGAATTCTAGAATAAACAAAACTAGTCCCATGGGTACAGAAGTCCATCTGCAGTTGTCTGAGACCTGCTGGGGTGGAGGTGCTGTTTGGGAAGGGACTCCACTGAACTTTCTAAGATAGCAGAAGCATTTTATACCTTGATAATGAGGCTACATGGGTCCATTTTTCAACGTCCATGGACCTGTACACTTAATATAGGTTCATTATTCTGCAGGTAAATGATACTTCCATGGAGTCAATTAAATTAAAACCAGACTCTAGCACTTCACAACAGGAAGTGGCCCACCTTGGCTCGGTGGTTGCAGAGCACTGAATGACTTATTTGCCAGTATAGACCATCCTGGCTAAGGGTGATTCAACTAACAATTTACAGATTTGACCATGGGGCAAGAACAATATGCATTCAATAGAAAATGTACCTCGCATTCTAAGTGCTAATGTTTTTCCATGCTCATGACTTGCTGTGCTTCACTCTTTCATGATGTTGGCCAGTACAGAAGGCTGCAGCACCTAACCAACCATGGATGGAGTGGGTGTGGGTGACAACTGATCTATACAGACTGCTAAGATGGGGTACTCTGTTGTGTAAGTACTTAAAATGCATTTCCAACTTAGCATATTTTCAACTTAGAATGGGATTATCAGGATGTCAACCCACATCAAAGAGGATCCTGTATATGATAACTGCAAGATTCTAGCCAACACAAAGACTCAAAGGTTTCTCTGAGAACTGGAAGCTCTGATCTTGCTGAGCCAAGACTGTCCCTGCCAAATCCTGGCAGGAAATGAGCAACAAAATTATCCCTTACATGGAGCCATCCCGTTGGCCATTCTGCCTGGTCCACTTGTTTAAGTGGCTTGCCAGACACAAGTGGACTTGGAGTCTGTGACTTTTTGATGAGAATGTTAGCAGTTATTATTACTTTTTATCCAACTTACCTCCTATGGCTTTTCCATGTATTCCTCAGCATCTCACTTAAGCTCCTACCAGCAAAACACACATATAGTTGTATGTTTATATTAGAGCACTATACACGTTGATTGCTAAGCACTTCACATAAATTAGCTTATAACCACTGAAGAAGGTCCTATCCACCATCCCATCTTGCAGAAGAGGAGACTAAGGTTCAGAGATTTTAGACATATACTCAATAGGCAGGAGGTTATAAAGCCAGAATCAAAACCCAGAGTGGTGTGGCTAAGGCTCATGGTTGTCCAAAGATATCCCTTGTACAAGTCCACAATCAATCATTCACACTGTCATCTACAGAGCTGTGGGAATTTGTTGGGGGCAGAAGGTAGGGAGTGGGATCAGGACACTGAACACATTGCACATGGCACCCTCTTCCACTAAGCATGGAAAGCTTGTCCTTGTAGAATGGGAATGATCTGGAAGGGCAGAGGGAGACTTCATCCACTCAGTAAGATTTTCCTTCCCACCTACCCTGAATCCAGGACATAGAGCAGTGAGTAAAATTTCTCCCCTCCAGGCATTTACCAGTTGGTGGGAGAAACAGCCAATAAAACACAAGCAGGTGCTACAGTTATGTGAAGGTTAATTCCACGCCAGGGAGTCATCATGGCTGTGACATGAAACAAGGCAGAGTGAAGCCTCAAAAGGTGACTGGGGACACTGTTTAAGACAGGAGGCACAAAACCCTGTCTGAAGAGGTGACATTTAAGCAGTCAGGCCTGTGAAGAAGGCGGCTCTAAAAAGATACTCCTAAGGGCATAACTGGAGCTTCTGGGACCACTCAGTACAATGAGCTTGGCTTATTTGTGAAATGACCAAGGCTGGTATGAACAGAAGCATGAGGCACAAAAGCTCATAGGTCCTCTAAGGCCTCGGCAAGGTCCTTGCCTTGATCACATCCCCTGGGGATAACCTGCTGGGGTGAGAATGTGTGCATCAGGAGTGAGGGGTGGGGTGGCATCTGTAGAGGTGGTTAATAAGCTCAGGGCTTCCTGAGGAACAATCAAAGGGCTCCTTCATGCTTAGCACCCAAGCCATGGGGCTGCCACAGTGTCATGCAGGGTCTGTCATTTACATTGCAGCTAGCAGTGCTTCTCACTATGGCTGTCTTCCCCCAAACACCAAATGGTGACAAACTACTTTCCAACCAGCGGGAAACACCCGGGCAAATCCCACTTAATGCAAAATTGCAGCGCCATCTGGGCCCCCAAAGCCTCTGACTCTTGCCACCTTGCTCAGGGTGTGGGACAAAGAAAGAAGCAATGCTCCTGAGGGATGCATGGACAAACTGCAGCCCTGCCACTCATCCACTCCCTTGGGATGGTCCTTCTCTCTGAGCTTCATCCCTATCTCAGAACCATGGCTGCCTCTGGCTAGTTCATACGGCAATTCATGGTAATTAATCACAGTTTTTGAAAACACTTTACTCAAGACCAATACTTTATTGCTTTATTGTTTTCTGTCTCCCCAACCAGCATGTAGACTCTCTGAGAACAGAGTATTGATTATTTCAGCCACACCAGTACAGGACACAAGGCCCCCAGTAGCCAGTAAAATTGGTCTTCTGTATCCACTGATTCTTCATCCTTGGACTCAACCACTTAACTTTTCTTTATTGGAAAGAAATGCACCAGTATTGAACATGTACACATTGCATACATATGTGAGTGCACACATGTTCATGTGTGTGAGCATGTGTATACATGCACATAGAAGGCAGAGGTTGCTATTGGATGTTGTCCTTAGTTGCCCTCCATCTTGTATTTTGAGACAGAGTCTTTCACTGAACTCTTCATCAATTTGGCTAGTCTGGCTGACTAGCACCAGGTACTTATCTCTGCCTCCCTGGTGCTGGGATTACAGGCTTCTGCTGCTGTGCCCGGCTTTTGATGTGAGAAATGACTCAGGTCCCCACGCTTGTGCTTACAAGCACTTTACCAGTTGAGCTATATCCCCAGGCTTACCTTGTCATTATTCCCTAAACGATACAGTATAATAATTATGATACAGAATCTGCATTGTATTGGTTACTATAAATCATCTAGAGATTATTTAAAAAATGCACAGATTATACTCATGTATTATGTCATTTTATGGGCTTAGATATCCTCAGTTTGATATCTATGGGGTTCTAGATTGTGGGTGCTTATTAACTATCTGCAGATTGAGTGTTGGACAGGCCTTGGAATCTTTTGGGTTTTTAATATTACCAGAAAGGATTTATCTCTGTCAGACCCAAATGGGCACTGCATGACAGTCATGTATGATTAGGTCCACTGGGTGTGGTTCCATGTACATTTCTGGCTAAATAAGCATATATTTCTATTGTACTGACTAGTTTTATGTCAATTTGTCATAAGCTAGAGTCATCAAAACCTCAATTGAGGATTTGCCTCTATAAGATCAGGCGGTAGGGAAGCCTATAGGACATTTTCCTAATTAGTGATTGATGGGGAGGGCCCAGCCCATTGTGGTTGGGGCCATCCTTGGGCTGGTGGACCTAGGTTATATAAGAAAGCAGGCTGAGCAAGCCGTGAGGAGCAAGCCAGTAAGCAGCACTTCTCCATGGCCTCTGCATCAGCTTCTACCTCCAGGTTCCTGCTCTGTTTGAGTTCCTGTCCTGAATTCCTTTGATGAACTGTGATGTGGAAGCATAAGCTGAATAAACCATTTCCTCCATAAGTTGTTTGATCATGTGTTTGATCACAGCAAAGTAACCCTCAGACATCTATTAACCAGTTAATTCACCGTAGCTGCCCTTGAATTTTGATGTAGACAAGATATGTCACACTGTCTAGTTCAACACCTACTGTGAAGAAAGAATAACATTAATATGTTTATTAAAATATTAATTTGTGCTGGGTGTGGTGAGGGTACAACTTCAATCCCAGCACTAGGGAGGCAGAGTCAAGCAGATCTCTGTGAGTTTGAAGTCTGTGTGGTCTACTCAGTGAGTTCCAGGACAGCCAGGACTACATAGAAAGACTCTGTCTCAAAAACAAATTATTCATTTGACTAATTATTTATTGAGCACTTTCAATGATACTTTAGGGATCAATGCCAAATAGGCCACCTATAGTCTCTATTTATAAGAAACGTAAGTTTCTGAAAGAAAGACAGGTACCAATGAACCAATTACAAACAACAGTAATTGACAGAGTGGCTAACAAGTCAAGCTCACTACTGTCTGTCCATTCTGGGCATCTGACCTGGTCCAAGTGTCCTGGAATTTTTCTGGGAGGAATTCAGGATTGTGCTAAGCCTAAGAGATGGTAAACAAGAAGAGAAGAGACCTGAGGCCCAGCCAGCTCTTGGTTTTTTGGTGGGGAGAGGGGATGGTCTAAAAGGGTGTGTGATAAATTTGGAGACCTACATTGGGAGAGTTCCATAAGGCCTTTTGCCTTGAAGAACTCAGACTCACCCACTCATCCTACAAAAACATGACAGTAATTAAATGCCTTCAGTCTGTTGGAGACATGAGCTCAGTTATTCTTTGGGTCAAGTTAACTAGTAGAGTTATGCGGCTGTTACATATCCAATGTACTCAAAACTGGAATCTCCATCTTCATAGCCACTCTGCCAATCAATAATGCAGTTCCAACTCTCTGCCATCCTACAGATGAGAAACTGAGGCACAAGGGCATAAGAGCTTGACAAGATCAGACAGGGCAAGATCTTTGGCTCTGAACATCAGCCTTGAGGATAAATACAGGACTGGAGGGGACTAAGAAGTGGGTAGTAGAAGTAACTCTATGTCTCTCTGACCTATTGGTTCTCAGCCTTCCTAATGCTGTGACTCTTTAAGACAGTTCCTCATTTTATGGTAACCCCCAACCATAAAAGTATTTTCATTGCTACTTCATAACTATAATTTTGCTACTGTCATGAACCATACTATAAATTATCTGTGGTTCCCAATGGTCTTAGGAGACCCCTGTGAAAAGGTAGTTTGATCCCAAAGTGACCCACATATTGAGAACTACTGCAAATCGGACCCTTCTTGATAATACTGACCAGGGCAAATCTCTAGGGGTAAGCATTTGAGAGGGTATAAGTAGAATATTGGCTGGTGGTGGCCATATGTGAATTTTTTTGCCCAGCATTGAAGACTTGGCATTCAGTCCCACTGGAGAAGGTGCCCCTTAAACTTGGTCCAGGGTCCCTGTTTGTCTGCTTTATTCAGGGTTCCTTACCTGCTGTGGAACAATACTATGAATATGTATTACTCTCATTGGTTAATAAGAAGCTGACAGGCTGGTAGCTGGGCAGGAAGTTAGGTGGAAAAGCCAAACTTAGAATGATGGGAATAAAGAAGGTGGAGTCAGGAGAAATGCTAGCCAGCTACCCAGGATGCAAGACATACTAGAGGACAGGTAAAGCCATGAGCCATGTGGCAGAATGTAGATGAATAGAAATGGGTTAATTTAAGTTGTAGGAGCTAGTTAGTAATAATCCTGATCTAGTGGCTGAGCATTTACAATTAATATAAGCCTCTGTATGGTTATTTGGAACTGGGTGGTCAGAACAGGAAATGTCCATTTACACTTACCTACCAGTGAGAGTACATTTGTTCAATTCTCACTTAATAAACTACCAGTGGTGATAATTAGTATTCATTAAGAGGTTCTATTTTGTCTTCTCCCATGGTCTACTCCCTCCTTATGGTAACAACCCTCAGAGGCTCTGTGTTGACTTCCCTTGAGCCTGTCCCAAAGTATGTGCTCAGTAAATGTGTGTCAAGTAAAGGGGACAATATTACATTTAATGGCTGTTTGGGGATGGCTTTTGTTTGCAAATTGCAAAAACTTGCCATCGGAAAAATGTCATTGGTCTACTCAGAGAAAGAGTCCTGTGACAAGGCTGGCATCTCCGTGAGCAGCAGCATAGACGGACCTGATGTAGAAGAGCAGAGGCTGCAGTGACTGGCCCAGGGCACCAAGCTGGACAGCTTAGTACATCAGTTCACTCTGGTTACAACACACGGGAAAGGGCAGAAAGGAAGGCTGTGGAGTGACCCATGGAGTCAAAGGGAAGGCTAGAGAATCAGTCGGGGTCAGGCAGAGAGTGGGGGTCTAGGAAGACACAGTGTGGGTCAGGTGTGGACGCATGTGATTAGAGCCTGAGTGCTGATGCCTCAGCCCCTGCCCAAGAGCAATCCCTAACCTCTACCTGTGCATTGTCCTCAAGACTCAAAGCACAGGGAAGACATCCGATTGACCACACTGGGTCCTATGTCCCACTCTGCCTGGGTATGGAGAGGTAAGTACCCAGGTCCTGCCTCCTTCTAGGACTCACACAGAGTAAGACAGGCTTGGACACTAATCTGGGATGAGGGGAGGTGATTACAGGGGCAAGCAGAGCAAGAATGGAGCAGGAGTTCAAGCTCAGATGCTTTCACTATGAGCGTGCAGCCCTACTGAGGAAGAAAAAAAATGACGTTTAGAACTCCCCCTCGAGACCAGTATACTATGTGTGTATGATCCAGCTGTGAGCCTCTTCTGTGTAAAGACATCTAGATTTCATCCTTTGGGTGGTGGGAAACCTTACAAGGATTTGAACAAGAGGAGAGAGAAGTGTGAGCAGCCCTGCCCTGAACAAGGTTTCTATGGCTGCCGTGCAGAGAGCAGGGGGAAGGGGAAGCGGCTAGAGTCCCATCTCTGAGAGAGATGGCGCTGCCATTAGCACTGGGGCCTCAGGACTTGGAAGCAGTCCATGGAGTTGAGCTATTCTTGTGCAGAAAAGGCAGCAGGCTTTGGGGACTGTAGCCGCAGCAATAAGAGTCAAGAACTCAGCAAATTCAGAGCTCAACAGACCAAAGTCCCCTTCCCACCCCCCATCCCAAGTGCTTCATTTTTAACTCAGAAAGGACATTGTAAAGGACACATTACACAATGGGAGAGGAAGTCCAGAGGCAGACAGAGGGACTAATAGAGAGGACTGTGGCATTGGCAGCCCATGCATTATTATTCTTTAAGGTAACAAGAAAAAAAAGTATTGATCCTGGATAAAGAACTTGGGCTTGGCTGTGCCCCAGGCTGTGGGAAGTGCGTCCCTGATCCAGAACTCCTCAGGGCATGCAGTGGAGGGGGAGCAAGAAGGGGGAGTGGAGATGGCATCTGCAAAGGCTTCAGGAGACATCTTTGTCTCAGTCTGGGGATGTCAAAACTCGGAGCCTGGGCTATTTTCCTTAGAGGGTAGGAAGCCACTGACTGCAGCTCAGTGCCCGATGGTGTCGTTCATTACCAGCTTGCCCAGGGAGTGGGTCTGGAGGGAAAGACACCTGAGCCCATCCTCACAGATGAGGAGATGAACCCTGGAGACAAAGAAAATGAAAGCCTCTCAGTCAGGACATGTGAAGCTCAGCTCAGGGTAGGCTCCAGAGTCCAAAGTCTAGTCCAGGGTCCCCAAGTCATTTCAATCCCAGAGGATGAGGCATATGCCAAATAGCACTTCCTACTGACTTGACCACCAACATGATGCTTGAGAATATGAAAAAGGGAATTCATTCTCCATTGGTTTGGGATCCATGGATCCATCAAACAACTGCGATTAATTCAATTTCTCCTAGGGGAAATCAGAGCAGAAGAGAAGAGAGTCCTTGAGATGCAAGAAAGCTTCCCACACACTGTGAGTAAGGGAGACTGAAGAATCCAGGAAGGGAGAAGGGAGAGCTGTAGGCAGCCCAGAGCAAGGCATGAGTGCCACCGATAGGTCTTTAGGCAGCTTTTCATGGCCTCCCAAGGTGAGGGGAGCTCTTGAACCAAAATGTTGATTGTGGTCATAAATGATTTCTGGCTTCTCTACCAGTGTTGGGTGGTTCAAAGAGAATTTTCTGGCAGAGTTCAATAGTTGAGGTCAAAAGATTAGCAAAGATTTTCTGTAAGATTTCAGATAGACTTTGTGAACCAAAAAGTGAAAGCTAGGATATGATAGAGCCATAAGACAGCAAAAAAAAAGTGTCTAAAAACTTTATGGATAAAAATGAAAATGTTATAATAATAACTGGGTCCAGTTTTTGAAAGCATGAGAGGAAGGTACCAGTTTGAGGAAATAACATTTTATGTAGTTGGGGTTCAAAGTTAGAGTCCCTCACCTGAATTCAACTAGAAATGTCCGTCCATCAGGGCAGATCTGAGACAGATTCATGGCATGTCTAAAAATGTCTCTTCCCACGGATGGATGAGACAGACACCACTGTGGCTTTGAGTGTGTCCCACGGCAGAGCTAATGGTCAGAACTGCTCATGCCAGCTGGTGCTGCAATAAAGCAATCAGCCAGGGTGTAAATGAGCAAGTGTGTCTTGTTCCAGTGAAGCTTTCCGGACACTGGCTTTGACCTTTATGTGATCCTTACACATCAGAGAGGGTCTTTGATTTTCCTTTCGGTCATTGAAAAAACGTAAAATTCATTTCTAGCATGTGGCCGGCCAAATTTGACAGACGGGCTCTAATAGAGCAGGACAGTGAAGATATCATTCATTCATTAGGGCTATCAAAGGATCTCCTTGATGGTGCATGGTTATCCCTAATGTCTAACCAAGGAGGCAGGCCAAAGAATTGAGATACAATGGGACAAGAAGTAGGAGTCACTTGCTTCCCCTGGGGAAAGATTCAGGCCTTCTTTCTGGAGTAAGGGTTCTTTGGACAAAGCCTGACTCCTAGTTTGGGTAGATTTGCCTGTCAGTGCTCTTCTTGGCTCAAGACTTTTCATCTTAGATCTCATGTATGTCTGAGTGGTCCATCTGGGCCTCCAAATCTGATTCAAAACCCAGGGTTTCCAAAGGTCAGACTAGAGCTGCCTAGAAAAGGCAGCCTCCAGGTGGGGAGGGGTGTGCGGACAGCAGTGTGCTTGGCGGCAGTGGTGGAGTGTGCCCCCTGTTTATCAGTAAACTAATGGCCCGGTCTCAGCAGGAGGCAAGGTAGTGAGGCAAGGCAGGGCTGGAGAATGCCCAGGCCTGGACACAGCCCAAGGCTTAACCCTTTCTAAGGCTGCAGCAGCGGACATTTCAGCTGGGAACATTCTCCTCCCTGAGGGGCCAATGTGGACAGGGCTCTGTGTTCAGCTGATTGCATTGATGGAAGAGGGAGGGGTCCCTCCAAACCAGACCACCCTGCGGCTCTGGGGCCAGCTATGCAAAGTTGGCTTTTCCACTTTTAATAACTCTAAAACAGCTGAGACAAGCAGTCATTCACCCCTCTGCAAATACCACTGAGCACAGACCATAGGACACCGTTAGGGACGGAGGATTGAACGCAGGAGGCGGCAGCTGGCTCTGTTCAAGCTGAAAGGACTCTTTATCATCCCCTGGCCCAACTCCAGACCAAGGCTGAGAGCATATTATCACCGCCTTCTTTTGAAAGAAGGCTGACAGGCAGAGGGTCACACAGGAAATGAGAGCAGAAGGTGAACAATCCTGCCAATCTCTTTCACCTCAGTGTAAAGCTGTTTGCTAAGAACTCCTGATTACTCACTTATTTTTTATTTCATTTACTCTTTTTTCTGATACACTGATGTTTATCCTGTGCTGTGGGATGTAAAGACAGAGGGTGTGCATTCTCTGGTCCAGCTTTCCAAACCCATGAAGGAAAGGGGCATTCTGGGTGGAGACCAAGATGATTAAGAGTTGACCTTCTTGTGTCACCTTGGACAAGACACTGTTCTCTGAGCCCTTTTTGTCCCCCTGTTAAGTAGGCATAACGGTAGCCCCCACTGAAGAGGGGGCTATCTTAATTACTGAATAATGAGACGTGGAGGATGCCTAACACAGAGCCTGACATACAGGCAATGCTCAATAACAGGAAAAACAAGCCAGAAAACAAAGGAATCGGAGCTGGGATGAGTGCACAACTGCTGCTTGTTCATCTCAGTGGTTTGCCTTTAATGTTTTGCAGTTATTAAATGCATGCATGGAGAATGCTTATACCTATGATGATCTTGAATCCTAAATAAACAAACAAGGATGTGTTGTTGTTTTCTTCCCATTTTACAGACAACCAAACAGGATCAGTGATAAGAAGTTTCCCCTGGTTATAGGCCACAATTACATGGTGGTTCAAACTGCATGTCTTCACCCTAGGCTCCTTCCTTAGAAGGAAAGAGATTGGCTGTTATTTTGCTGTGGGGATGGTGGGAAGCTAAAGCTTCAGAGGTGACACAGGGGACTCAGAGACGGATGGGGAAGCATTGATGGGAAGAATGTGAAACCGCAACAGATGAGTCCAACAAAAGCAGTGACCCTGTCTGGGCTGACTGGCAGGCCTGCAGCTTCCTGGATGGCTTGCTGTGGTCCTATCTAGAGGTGGCAGGAGGTGCATGGAAAAGACCAGCTTCTACCATCTCTCTCCCCATGTTACAGGATGACTCATTCAGTCAGATGACGATGTAGCTTTGCGGCCATTAGGTCCCACATCTCCACTCTCCTCTCTCCATGTGTATGCTGTGTAATGCCGAGTCACTGCAACAGAATTGCCTGGGATCTGCTAAGCCAAGGGAGCCCTCAGCCAGAAGACCTGGATTAGAGCATTCAAGTCAGTCAGTCAATCAGTGATCAGTACCATAGCACTCCTGCCTACAGGGCCCTGGAAAGACCACCATGCTCTCTTCCTAAGTCTCCTTGACAAAACACCACAAACTGGGTGTCATAGAACTCGAAGGACTCCTTCCTTGCCCTCACCAGCTCCCAGGAGCCCTGGTGTTCCTTGGCTTGTGGCTGTACAACTTCTGTACCTGCCTCATTTTCACTTGGCTATCCCCCACCCCAAATTCCTGTGAAGACATATCCCCCTTTTTGTCTAAGTAAAAAGGGAAGGTTTTAACTATAACATAGTAATATTATATACAGTGAGTACAATAACTATATACAAATAGATACAGGTAAGAACTACATTAGCAATGTCCAGTCCATTTGCATTTGGCAAATTCAGAGAAAACATTCCATTATTTAACCTACTTGATGAGTCCAAAGTGTTGTACCAGCAATTTTTGAAAATAATTAAGAGTTTGTAATTGATCTCTCCTGATTTGTACTTTCTGTGGCTGATTTTTTTTTTTATAAACTTAACTTATATACTAGGTAATTAATAGAATCTCCTCTTTGTATTTTTTTTTCAGGAGCAAATGTAATCTCAAACAAGACAAAATATTCTTTCTTCTTCAAACATTTTCTCTAAGGTATCTGCCATTGGTAATCCTTTTCCAAGTAAGGTCAGAATCTTTAGGCTCCAAGGATGAGGTGATTGGCAAAGTTTGTGGGGTACCCTTTGGTCCACCATAGACACAGGATATTTTCCCACAACAAGCAGCATGCTTGTATTAACTGACTCAGACAAAGAGATACAATCCTGTGGATTAAAAGCCTTTCTAATCTCTCGTTTAGAGCAAACCCTGTGATCCAACTAACTACATAAAGGTGATGGGTGACAATTTAGGGAGGTAAAAATCTCTGAAAAGGCTTCTACATTGTCAGTGTCTGTCACATGGTGGGCATGCAGTTAACATTCACAGGCTCAACTAGGCCCTTGAGTTACATGATCCCAACACCCCCTGTCCTAAAGGAGGAAGCGGTACTGACACTGGCTTAAATGTAACCTCAGAAGATCCTAAGGGATACAGTCTGACAGAGCAGGGCTTCGTCGAAGAAACACCACGACTACTTAGAATCCCATGCTCTCCATTTACCTTCCCACATCTTGTTTCTACACTGGGCCACTTCCATGCCACAGAAACAAAGGAGCAAAAATGCTCCAACAGTGAGGCTTCGCCAGACACAGTTTACCCAGAGGTACAGGGCGGATAGGTGCCCAGCAAAACTGAAGATACAACAGGGGTGACAAGGTAAGGGTGCCAGCTAAGGGTACCAGGTGCTCCTTGGCAAGGGACATCAGGGAAACTTTTGTGAGGAAGCTGCAAGATGATAAGGTTCCGCCAGTGATGAGCCAGAGAAAGGTAAACTGAGGATTCAGTAGGGCACAGGCTGAGTCTGAGTGTTCACCTCGGCCCACCAGAGGTCATCCCTGGCCCATTAAAGGGCTCAGTCTGTAGGTGAAACATGTTTATCCACCCCCATTCTACAGATGGGACTAGCAAGGCGGAACCTTGGCTTGCCCAGGGGTTTCTGTGGACAGAGAGAGCTTGACATCCTCCAGCTAACGGGGCTTGTCCATTCTGTCTTTCCTGGCTCCCTCATTCCATGGCCCAGGCCCCTCCCCACTTGGCTCAGATTTCCTGAAGGAGGTAGATGCCAAGTCAGATGAGGGCAAGGACTGGCAAAGGGAAGGGAGGCCTGCACAATCGGAGTTCATAACGAGAATCAGATGAGCAGCTGGCCTGGATGCTGAAGTCACGGAAAAAAATACCCTGTTCCCAGCAGGAGAGCCAAAGAATTGTTCTATTGGGACAGTTCCTCTGTCACACACTGGCCTCCAGGGCTGTCCTGGCAGTGCCATGGGAACTTTCCCCATGTCATTTCTCACTGCCAGCTCACAGCCTGCCCCTCTTTGAGGAGCCCTGAATGATGGTTACTTATCATTCAGACCCAGCTCAGCTGCCTCCTCTGGTAGAAGAGGGGACCCTCCATTTGTTCGGATGGGTGTCTCAACTCTGCCCCTTCTCTAACCTGCCTTTCTTCCCTCACTGCCCATGAGATGCGCTGTTTTGTCGTTTTGAACTCATTACTTAGTGAACTCATTCAGAGTAAAAACAAAAACCCATGCTGTTCTCTACTGTGTGAATCCAGACCTGCTGTGACTGTACACAGGTACCTGTGACATTTAATGAACAGGACACAGGAGAGTGAACAAACCCGTTGACACTTTGCACACCAATATCAGAATGATGATTCAGCCCTGCTTTGTACTACACCATAAAAACCTGTCAGCATCTCTGTCCTGAACGGATATGTGGCGGCCAGTTTCCGTGGGACCCAGAGTGGCATAGGCAGGAAGAGATGATGAGATGCACATGACACAGGGACAGATTCCAGCTGGAAAGTTGTCCTCTCGTGGATTATTGAGCACCTACTATGCATCAGGTCCTATGTGAATGCAGTGGCCTCTGGGAGAGGACATGGCTTCTGCCTTTGGTGAGTTTACAAGTTAGGCAGGACAGAGACGATGTGTTGGTACTGCCTGGCCAGAGCAGGTAGAGCCAAGAGGAGAAGACAAGCCCAAACCAAGGTTGGCTTTGGGCAGAAACCATTTCACAGTTCTGAGGCATGAAGAGCTCTACAAGCCCCAGAGGCCTCTGGGAGCAAATCCCAGCATATAGTCCTCGGAGTTTCCTGCCCCAAGACTAAAACATCAAGTCTGCCTGAGTCTCCAGCCTTCTGACCTCATGTAGAACCCGGTGGGGCAATCCCTTACAGTGAGCCTCTATGGGAGGCCTCTTGTGGGCTGGGGAGATGTCAATGGCTCAGTGAAGTACTCATCTTGCAAGTGCAAGGGCCTGAGTTTGATCCTGAAAACCCACATGAAAATCACCCGGTGTGGTGGTGGTGTTCACTTGTAATCCCAGTGCTGGGAAAGTGACTACAGGCAGATCCCTAGGGCTTGCTGGTCAGCCAGAGATCCTGTGTTATCTAGTTTTATGTCAATTTGACACAAGCTAGAGTCATTCGAGAGGAGGAAACCTCAATTGAGAAAATACCTCCAGAAGACTGGACTGTAGACAGGCCTGCAGGGCATTTCTTTTTAAACTAGTGATTGACTGGGGAGGAACCAGCCCATTGTGGGTGGGGCCACTCCTGGGCCAGTGGTCCTGTGGTCCATAAGAAAGAAGGCTGAGCAAGCCATGAGGAACCAGCTAGTAATCAGCACCCCTCCATGTCTTCTACATAAGCCTCTGCCTCCAGGTTCCTGTCCTGTCTGAGTTCCTGCCTTGGCTTCCCTCAATGAACTGTAACTTGGGATATGTCAGCCAAATGAACCCTTTCCTCCCCAAGTTGCTTTTGGTCATGGTGTTTCATTACAGCAATAGGAACTCTGACTAGAACAGATCCTGACTGTTCTAAAAAAGTGAACAGTTTCCAGAAATGACACCCGAGGTCTCCTCACATAGGCACACACATGCACCCAAGTACATACATGCCTCTGCACAATACAACTATGCACACATGTGTACATACATGAACACACACACACACACACACACACACACACACACACACACACGTGCGCGCGCACACGCGCGCGGTCTCTTTTACCTCCTTTCCTCCCTCTCTCCCTCCACCCTTCCCTCCTCTCCTCCTCTCCACTCCTCCACACCACATACACCCCTTCTTGCCTCCCTGCTCTCCCCTTTCTCCCCATCTCTCTGGATAGTTCCCTGGAGAATCCTGAAGGATAGTTTCTGGTGTTTGTCTTCATATTTCCCTGGAGAATTTTCTAAAGCCATTGTTCGGGTGGCTTCACTTTGGCTTGAACGATCTGATCCTCCACACTCCCAGTATGAAAATCCATTGGGTTCTCCACCCCACCAAGGATGGAGAACTCACTGAAGCTTCTGCCTCAGGTCCCCCAACTCCCTGGCACTTCCCCACCATTCTGACACCTCTTCTTCCCCGAGGCCGAGCTATCAGCAGACAGATGAGCCCAGGAGCCCAGGATTCAGAGTGACTTGTCTTTTCACATCCCTGCAGTCTTCCTCCTCATACCCATAGGACTTTGCAAACTTGGCCCTCTAGACGGAGTGTATGATCCTGTGGTGCATACGGTTCCAGAGCTCCAGGGGAGGGTAGAAGGAGCCTTGTTTTGGCCAATCCATCTCTAGGCAGAGCTGGTGCCAGGCTTGGCAGCACTGGCTGCCCTTCTTGGATCCTTCTGGTATAAGGCCCTCGAGCAACTACTGTGGTTCCTTCTGGGTATTGCAGCCAACCCGGAACCCCAGCTCTAAGCCCGTACTGATGGCACCCACAGGCAGTAATTATAGAGGAGAAAGACAGTCTAATGATGTCACTCCTGACGGCAGTGTTTCTCACTGGTATACAGGACCTCTGATGGACCCATGCAAAGCCACACTACACACCGGTTCTGAAGAGTATAGTTCTTGGTGGGCCAGAGGAAAGCTCTGACCCACTAGGAAATGAGCATTCTCCATGGCTATGGATCTACAGGCCCCTGGGGATAATTGTTGGGATTTCCCATAACTCTGCACAGGCAGAAGATGCAGGCCAACATCCTGCCAAACACAGAGTTGGCTATAAAGTCCTTGCTACCGAGGCAGGCTTGCAAGAAAAGCCTCTCTCTCGATTCCCACAGCCATAAGGATGCTGCACTCTGTGGCATTCATTCCCAGAATGGGGTGCCAGGCAGTGGATTAGGGCCTGGGCTTGGAAGAACCTGGGTTCTGCATGGAAGCTCTGCATATGTGCTTGCACTTTTGTGGGTCTCATTGCACTGAGCTGAGACAGGGATGATGGTAATGGCTGCAGCTGAGCCCCTGTGAGCCACCAGCTGTTGGTGGGGACCAGATGTTTCTGCTTACATCACACAACATTCAGTCAGCCCAGGGTGGGTTCAATACCACCTGAGAGGACATGAGTCAGTGATTCCTCTTCTTCATAAGGAGTATATTTAAAGGCAAGCATGTAGTCCTAAGAATATTAGTATTTCTTGAGAGGTATGAAATGCCCACCATATCCAGACATTTTTTGTGTCTATTTATTTTCACATTAATTTAATCCCACTTTCTATTTCAAGTGGGATTTCAATTGTATGCACTTCATACAATTTTAGCTAATTCTCCTAACAAAATGATGACTATATTTTACAGAACTGTGGTAGTATTGTGTTCCCCAAAATATTGTGTACTCTAATAAATTTATCTGGGGTCAGAGAACAGACAGCCACTAGATACAAAGGCTAGAAAATGGTGGCACTCACACCTTTAATCCTAGCATTCCAGAGATAGAAATCCCTCTGGATCTCTGTGAGTTCAAGGCCACATTGGAAATAGCCAAGCATGGTGACACGCCTTTAATCCCAGAAAGCCAGCCTTTAATCCCAGGGAGTGGTGGTAGAAAGTAGAAAGATATATAAGGCGTGAGGACCAGAAACTAGAGGCATTTGGCTGCTTAAGCATTTGGCTGGTTAAGCTTTCAGGCTATGGAGCAACACAGTTCAGCTGAGATTCATTCTGGATGAGGACTGAGAGGCTTCCAGTGTGAGGAAACAGGACCAGCTGAGGAACTGGTGAGGTGAGATAGCTGTGGCTTGCTCTGTCTCTCTGATCTACCAGCATTGACCCCGATAACTGGCCTCGGGTTTGATTTTATTAATAAGAACTTTTAAGATTCCTGCTACACAGAACAACAAAACAGAGAGCTGAGGGTGGAAGTGGTTTTCCTCAGTGGTGGCAGTGGCTGCTAGCTCTTTCTCAATACATAATCTTTCTAGTCATTGAGGTCTAGACTTCCTGGTTTTTGTCTGGAACGATGGCCAGACAGAATAGTGACCTTCCTCAAGGTTCCTTTCTATCCAAATAGGCCAGGTGAGGAAGACCAACCCATGGGCTCTGGGTGGAGGTACGTTGCTAAAATTCTTTCCCAGGAGGAGACCTAAACAATGTCTACCCTCCCCTCTTAAGGCAAGGTTTGATTCTACCAGCATCCACCTGGGGAACCAGCAAGTTTATCAGGCTTACTGTGCAGTGAGCAAGGGGTTAGGGACAGAGGCTTGGGTGACCTCAAAGCAGACCCACTGGAAGACCTGCACCCCAAATAGACTGAGTTGTCCACGTCTGTGCCAATGCAGCCCCCCCCCAGTCCTTCCTGGCTTCTGTACTCTAGCCCCTCCCCAAGGCCACATGTAATTGGGGCAGAACTGCACACAGCTGGGCTGGGAGAAGTGGCTGGATATTTAAGTGAGGGTCTGTGACCTTCCCACCCCCTCTTTCTGTGACAGAACTCAACAGTCAACAAACCCAGATGGGATGCTCTCACAGCTGAACTTATGAAGATGTAGCAGTTTGGTTTAAAGGACAGTCTGTACAATGAGGTGCTATGTTCCGTTCCAGAAAGTATCCTTAAAACAAAGGAGAGGGTGTGGTCTTTCTCTTTCCTCCTTGATTTTCTCTATTGACTTGAACATGAGTCTCAGTACTGGAGCCTCAGCAGCTATCTTAGTCTATGAGGTAAACTTTGTATGTGTGTGTCAGTGTACAGTAGAGCCTGGGTCTCTAGCACCAAGGAGTGCCATATTTGTCTCAGTTTACTGAATTTCAGACTCTTCCTTCTGGCTTATTTAGCTGCTATTATTTTTTTGTGTCTATTTATTTTCACATTAATTTAATCCCACTTGCTATTTCAAAAGCACAGGGCAAATAAAGGGCAATATAATGACATGATGCCAACCCTGGTCCCCATGCTGGGCCCTTCTGTTTCCCTAAGTGACCTGTATACACATGGTTGGACTCTGGGGCTGAAGCCTCAGGGTTTCAGACCAGAGCATTATTTGACGCTTAACTCTGTTGCTCATTCCCAGGAAGAAATGGAGATTCCCTTTGCAGGATCCCTGACAGCAGAATTCTAGGCCACAGTTTCCCTGCAGGCCAGGGACTCTGTAGAGTTCCGGGTTGGAGTGGGATAATGTACAAGGATGCCTGACCAGCCTCTTGGTCTTAATTTCATGCTAAGAAAAGTTGTATAGGAGGTATAATTCTAATAGAGAGGCATCTGATCAAGTCCTGGCCTTGGTGTTCCCTAGATCATCCCATTCTTCTTACATCATTGTATCTTCGAATTCAACAGCCCACTCCACTGATGGAGCCACTCTCCCCAAAATGGAGAGGTAGTGAACATTCTTCATGGTAGGCCTGGCAAGGAAGCAGGGGACAGTGGCAGGGACGCCTCTTCAATGAGTCCCATCAGTGTATGCTGAACTGGGCTAGCAGTGTGGGTGGACTCTTGTTGGATTAAGCTACAGCGAGGTACCAGTTAGGGAAAGCAGCAGCCCACAGTCCCAGACCCAAGATAACGAGGAAATAAATGCCCCGTGTCTGCCTCCACAGCCTATGCTCTGAGCAGGCTGGCGCTTTCTGCTCGGCAGCAGTAGGAGGGTGAAGACTGCATGGCAAAGGCCCACTGCTGCCCAGCCTCCTTCTTTCCTAAAAGGGCTCACAGCAGGAAGTGTGTGTTCCTTTGCTGAGTCTCCTCTACAGCCACAGGAACTAGGAATCACTATCTCTGCTTAGGGAACAGAGAGAGAAATTGTATTTCAGAAAGGTCAACTACCAGGCCCAAGTTCACAGAGTGAGCGAGCAAAGCCAGGAGTTGAGTAGAGCCAGTCCTTAGCCCATGACCGTCAGTGTCTGGCTACACAAGGGGGGTGAGTGGGGTGGCATCTGGGATACTGGCAGTACTCATAGGGAGATGCTGCACCCAAAGGGAGATGGGAGTCTGTATAAGAGGGGATTTCATTCACTCTTTCTTTTATTCATCAGCACCTAAAAATAAAGCACACCACTGTTTCCTGAATAGGGTAACAGAGATAGAGGTTTCTGTCCTATGAGTGGACACAGCACTGGGATGCTCACAGGGATGGTACTGGTTACTTTTCTTATTGCTCTGAACAAATACTTACAAAATATAACTGACTGGAGGCAAGACTGTAGGACATTTTCTTAATTAGTGATTGATGGGGGAGGGCCCAGCCATTGTGGGTCATGTTATCCCTGGGGTGGTGGTCCTGGGTTCCATAAGAAAGCAGGCTGAGCAAGCCATGGGAAGCAAGTCAGTAAGCAGCACTCCTCCATGGCTTAGTTCCTGCCTACAGGTTCCTGCCATGTTTGAGTTCCTGCCCTGACTTCCTTTGATGATGAACAGCAATATGGAAGTATCAACCAAATAAAGCCTTTGCTCCCCAAGTTGCTTTTTGGTCATGATGTTTCATTGCAGTAATAGAAACCCTGACTAACATACCTACCATTGTGCCCTTGGACACACACAACCTTGTTCAGAATCCTCGGCCTGTGCCTAGCCTGCCTGGCATTGGAACACTGCCACCTCCTGGAGGCCCCTGTGACCTCACCACAGCACCAGCATCCCTATAGTACACGTTCACACAGAGAGGCAAGCCCAGATCACCTAAAGTGCTCAGTTGGCAGGCCCATGTCATCTCCCCAGTCACTGCTCCCCATTGCTCACATCTGCTGTTGTCAGACTTCACAAATGCCAGCTCTTGACCATCTAAGGGATTTCACGTTCTCTGTTCACCCTTGCTGAATTTCTTAACCTAAGGATAACAAATGCCCATTTATTATTATTATTATTATTATTATTATTATTTTGGTTTCAGCTACTTGCATGAGTCTCCCTGACCCCTAGTCAAAATGGAGCAAAGACTTCGTATTCTTCATGATTTTTCTGATTGGTCTAATACTGATATAATTGTAGGCATCTTGTAGATGCTCTTGTTTTTCTGCCTGCTAAGACTTTCTGTCCCCACTGAAAAAAGAAAAACTGGCCAATGATGGTCATGGCCTTTGAGAAATTGTGCTTAACTAATATTCACCAAAGATGGTGGTAATTCCATGTAAACTCATGAAGGAGCTTAGTATGTGTGCATCTTGCTGGATGTACATTACTTAGTAAAAAAAAATAAATAAGAGATAACACAAAATGCAATGAGTACTTGAAAGAATAGATGGGCATAGATTTGACTATGAGCCTTCTTCCTCATACTCGAATTGCTAGTATTTAACACAGAACCTGCATGGGAATCCGTGGGAGACCAGCCCCAACCTGCTCCCACCTTTTGAAGGGTTCTTGGGTGGAGGAGAGAGAGGAATAAGGAAATACTAGGTAGAAAGATAGACCTAGATGACAAGGAGAAAGACAGAGACACAGGACAGCTTCAGGAGGGCCCTGGATCAATACCCAGTTGCCCAGAAGTTTATTCAAAAGAGCTTTATTATAATATGCCAAGGGGAGAGACAAAAAGACCTCCCCCTTGCAAGATCAAGCACACCGCACAGCCAAATGTAGCCCCTTCAAAACACCTGGTAACCACACCCGTGGTCAAATCATCCCATTATGTACCCCTGCTGGGTAAAGCAAGTTCAGATTCTCTGACCCTGAGTAATTTCTTACTAGACAGCCTGTGGGTTTCCACAAACCTGACCTTTTTAGTTCTTTCATTTGGAAATGTTCATATTCTCATGGTGTAAACTACTGACTCCAGAGCCCTTTACACAAACATGGCCTCCCTTCATATTGCCTCTCTGAAAGTCACCGCTAAGTCAAAGGTGAATATTAAGAGTTGAAACATATCATAATGTTGAACACGGAAACACAATTTCTAGACTTTTCTAATGCTGAACTGACTTTATTTGAATTACAATGGGCTAAACTCTTAAGGATGCTGGAAAAGGAGATCTAAGGGGTACCTACCTCACCTCCATCACTGTTATTGGAACAGGTCCTGGGAAGGGCTGTAGATGGTAGACCAGTGAAGGCCTTGGAACTGGATCTTGGCTTTTTGACACATTGATGACCTTGACCTTAAGCACAGTAGTTAACCTCTCTGAATCTTAGTTTCCTCATGAAAGAGAGAACATAATCTCCACATCCCCACAGACCTTAAATGAGATAATGCCTGAGAAGCCTCAGCCAGGTGTCCAGCATGCAGTCAGCCCTTCAGAAAGAGTGGCAATTATTAGTCATGTTTCCCTCTGGTCCTTCCTTGCCCCAAGTCCTTGGTGCTCACAATCAGCCTACTGTGAGTACCACATAAAGGTGTGTGTGTATGAGAAGGGACCAGGGCACAGGGAAGGAGGAGGAGGAGGGACCTGCCCCTGGGGCCTTACCGCTGCAATTCTCTTCCTTTCCAGAGGAGCCAAGCTGTTTTCTCCCCACCCAGTCCGCTGGGCCACAGGGCTACTGGGAACAAAAGGGCATAGTCAGCAAGCATTTCAAGTTCTTGTTGAGACCTTTTGTTCCTTCAAGGTTCCTGGACTCCAGAAGGCCAGAGAAAAACTCAGCCTCAAACCTGGACCCTTCCTACTATATAGTCTGACTCTCAGGAGTGGCTTCTGGTACCCAGCTGAGCATCCTGCCCCACCTGCAATCAGGCACCAGCTCCTGCTGCAAGCTTCACCTACAGCTCTTGGCCCAGAATGGAAATGTGTTTTCCCTTACTTGACAGGTGAGCCCTCTGAGTCTCAGACAGGTTTGGCGAACCTGTCCCCAGGTTACACAGGGCTCCTAACTTCCAGAAGCCTCAAGTGACTCCCACACCTTGCATCTCTTCAAATATCAGAACACTTTGAAATGGGTATTGGTCCCTAGCTCACAGATGAAGGAGCCGGAGAGCTCATGCCATCAGGTGGCAGAGACACATTTTCAGTCCGTCACCACCTGAGTCTGTGCCCTAAACCATACGACTGTACTGATGGCTGGAGAGACATCACTATTCTGAATGCCGGGCAAGCTCTTTGGAAGTAAAGCAAAAGAAATAAGCTGGGCACCATGATGCAGCCCTGTAACCCTAGCATTTGAGAAACACAGTTCAAGGTTGACCTGGGCTACATAGTGAAATACCACCAAAAATTAAAAAAAAAAAAAAAATCACCTCAACGCATTGGCCAGTTAAGGCACTTCTTTTTACTTCTCCAATCCTCCTAGTTTTCTTCAGTACCGAGTAAGATACCACCCTGGGCCCTACTCAGCCACTTTGAGAAGCATCAGCTCCAGAGCCCGATGTCTGGCTCCACTCACAGCAACCTCCTTGCAAGCTCCAGGCCGTTAACACAGTAACTTTATTGTTCTGTGCTTCAACTTCTTCATCATTAAGACAGGAATTCCATTATTTTGATGTTTGATGAGAAAGAGAACAAGGGAGGCTGGAGAGATGGCTCAATGGTTAGAGCACTTGCTGCTCTTCCAAAGGACCCACATGGTGGCTCACAACTACCTGCTAACTTGAATTCCAGGGGGTCTGATGCCTTCTTTTGACCTATAGGGACACCAGGCATGCAAATAGTGCATTTATATACATGCAGACAAAAGATTCCTACATATAAAATAAAAGTAATTTTTAAAAGGAAAATAAAACAATTAAAAACATTAGATTGGGGGTTGTTTTTCCTGATTTGTAGCCAAATATTCAAAGAGATGTCTGCTTTCCCCAGGAGGCAGGCACTGCAGTTGGCAGCCTGCAACAGGGATGTGGGAGCAAGCCCAAGGCCCAGAGGGGACAGCCAACCTCAAGCAAGGTTCCTGCCCAGCTAGGGAGTGGCTGCTGCTAATGCAGAGGACATCCACGTGGGGCAGGTCTGCCAGGACAGTAAGGGGGCCCTCTCTGGGCCAGGTACCTATTTTCATTATCAAGGCTGCATTCCTGGAATTCCTTGGTCGCCAGGCACTCATTACCAGAGGATTAAAGTGCCAAAGGAAAACACTCATTTGAGGCTAGGACTTGGATTTTTCATTTTCATAATTGGCCATTGAATCTGCACGCTCCAGGGGTACAGATTGAAGGGCACTGTTGGACAAAGTATTTCTATGGCAGCCCAGTGGCCCATGGGGGAACGTGGGGACAGTGCCTGCAAGACCTAGAAGGCTTCTGAAGACCATTTTCCTATCCACTGCCGCTGGTCTGACTTGTCAGCATCTGGGCCAGAAGGAGAGGTCTGTCCCAAGTACTGAAAACCGTAGAAAGAGCCATGAAGTTGTCTAGTCTCCTCCAGACCATCCCAACTAGCTGCCCAGCAGGCTGGAAGATCTCACCTGAGGGTGATTTAAGGAGGGACATTTGGTAATATCTGGAGACATTTGTGCTTATCTCGATAGCAACTGGGAGAAGGCATCATACTGCAGGCACCATGCCTTCCCCGGGTGGCACACTTGTGTCCCCCACCTTCACAGGTTGAAATCCTGGTCCCCAGCATGGTAGTATTAGGAAGTAGGGCCTTTGCTTATCAAAAAGGTGGAGACCCTAGGAAGGGATCAGTGTTCATATAATAAGGCTTTCCTCACCATCTTGTGACAATCCAGAGAGGGGGTGTCAATCTGTGGGCATGTTCCTCCCAGACTTCCAGCCCTCACCACAAAGAACCATTTGCCCCAAGTGTCAAGTCTATGGTATAATGTGAGAGGTGAGAAACCCACGGAGCCTATTTAATGAGCAAGGGAATTTATTAGGGGGTAACTCATTACAGCACTGGTATTTATCGTAGGGTCCTGGAAAGCCGAGCTATGTCCCATGCTGTTCTTCTTCCAAGATCTGCCTGGTCAGTCCCAGCATCCAAACCACGAGGAAGTGAAGAGAGAGCTGCCTACTGCATCCCAGGTCTTAAGGGCCCCCTAGCGGCCATGCCTCAGGGGCATGTACTTCAAGGTCATAGGCAAGTGTAACAGTTATCTGCTACCTCACTAGGGGCGGTGCTTCAAGGTCATAGCTAGAACAGCTCCCCACTACAATGGTAGCAAGGCAGAGAAGCCCAGGTCTCATACCTTGCAGCTGTTGCTTCTTCTCCCATGGAGTCATGGAGGTGACCAGAGGCAGGCAATCACCCAGGTGCGTGTCCTTTAAGGAAAGGAGAACAATGCACAGGTCAACACCCACCTTCCTTGGCCAAATGTCAGGTGGAAATAGCCCAGACTCCAGAATCCAGAAGACCCTGTCTACACATGAGTTCAATTTCTTGCCTGTTGGGCTCTGGGCAAGTTAATGAGGCTCTCATTGGTCCGAGCCTGGTTATGGAGATAAAAATCCTGCCTATTGGATGGTGTAGGTGTGATGACTAGAAATGCCCACATCTGGGAAATGGCTAGTGTGGGCCGGGTCCATGGATGGTTGTGCCCAGGTCCCACACCTCCCAACCTCCCCTCAGCACCCTTATTTCCCTTGGCCTGACGCTGTCCCTCCTATGTCAGGTAGGCAGGACCTTGCTGTCCCTGTTCAGCTAGACTCTTCTCTGTACACTGAGCCTCCTCCTCTGGCTCCTAACTCCTGGGCTTTTGTCCCTTCAGGGTACCCGTTCCCCCCTAATTTCCAACCACTGTCCTAATCCATCAGAGACGCCAATCTGGGTGATGCTCTGGCTTGCACAGAAGCTCCTGACTGCAGGCATCTGGGGGTGTTACAGTGTGTATAGGTCTGTGGTGCATTTCAAGGAGATGGACGAACAGATTTAAGTGAGTCCTGGACGTGCTTGTCTGTGTATTTCTGTGTCCCATGTTATGCATGTAGCTTGAGATGACCTCTGCTCCTTCCAGCCCTGTGGTCACCGAGGTCAGACTGGCCCAGTGCAAACCGAAAATGTGGACTCTGTTCTAAAATTATGAAAACTTTCAAGACAGACACAGCAAAGCATGAAAGAGAGGGTGGAGTTCCCCAGACACTGGCAGTCCGAGGCGGACTCCAGGACCACTGTTCTGAACAGGGAGATGTTCTCTGGGGACTTCTGAGTTGACAGGCTGGGTGCATCAACTAGGTGAGGACCAGGAAACAGGAAATACCTCTGTAAAATTCCTGCCTCCACCCCACCCCCACTCCCCACCCCGCCCCCGCCCAGATCAGTCCTTTGCCTAAGATATCCTATTACCACTCCTGTGTTCTGCTTTCAGAGCTTCATTCATCAGCAGGTTTATGCAGCGCTTTTCTCTTTGTGCACTAAAGCCTCAACTTGCGGACCTGGCCACTGTATAAACACTTCAGGCAGGTGCCCAGACTCTGCACTTGGCAAGCTCTGGCCCAGACTGCTGTCCTGTGGCTGAGGAACCAGCTAGGGGCTGGTTAAGTCTCTGGATCCCCCAGCGTCCAGCCTGTACCTTCAGAGGGGCTTCGGTGACCTCTTGGCAAGAAGCCAAGGCACCACTGTGGTCCCAAAGCACTAATTCCACCTGAGGTGAGATAAGCTGCCATCTGGGAGTAGGGATGAGCAGGGGGCCTAACTGTGCTTTTGATGCAAATAGAAGCCCAAATCAAAAGGCCTCTTCCTGGGGTTAATAGAGTGATTTGGTTAAAAGTTTTGAAGCATTTCACCGCAACCTCTGTCCCCAGCAACGAGCCCTCAGTATTTGCATCTGTTTTGAATGAAAATTGTCAGGAACATGCAAACTAGACAGCTAAGTGTGTCTTATCAGATGGTTGTGGGGAAGCTTGGACCAGACAGAAACAGGTCAGGCCTGAAGCCCTTGGGCTTCAGGGGTAGTATCTGCATCAGCCAGGGCTGATAACTGGCCTTCTCAATTTCAACAAGCCTCAGGGACTCAAAAAAAACCACCTGCCACAAACGCCATGGGACCTGGAGAAAGATAAAGGAGTCTTTATGTCCCCCCTGGTCTGGTTGAGCTCACCTGTAAGAAGGAGGGAGAGGGTGCCCCTCCCTCTACCAGAGGCTGGTCCAGTATGCCATTAATCATGACATACACATTGAGAGCCCATTAAGCATGCTGCCTTTTCCTCAGTATTGGGTCCCTTCAGCTGTGCTGACAAATAATATGTCGTTAGAGAAAAGCCATATATGGATATAGTTTTTACTTGTTCTCAAACATGTTCGCTTATCACATCATAAGTGTCCTATAAGTTCATTGCAGAAAAAACAATCATCATGCAAATATACAAAGTGAAAAACAAACAAAGAACGTATCCCCCACAATTCCACTGCTCAAAGGTTCACCACAGTTAACTTGCTTCCATCCTTCCGCACTCTCCCCTGTGCCCATGTCCTGGGGATTCTGGGTCTGGACACGGAGGAGCCCCTTGCTTCTCTTTGCGGCCATCTTCAGTCTTCACTCTCCTTGGGATTTCTCATGAGAAGCATGCCCGTCATTTGGATATGCAGGACTGCCTCGCATATATCTGGCTCTTGCCCCCTGGATTTACAGTTTCACACCCAGTTCTTGCAACTTGAGGCCCTCCTGACTCTGACATTTTATAATGATTTTAACAAGGTATTTCTTTAGTGGCTATTGCATGGCCAGTCCTTGGACAAGCATTTCTTGTGATGTAATCAGTGCAGAAGAAAAAGCTTCAAATTACTTACAAGCAAAGCTAGTCCATCTTCTTTCAAGATACTTAACATATTCAAGGGGTCACAGAAAAGTCGAGAGAGTAGATTTGTGTTTTAGAGAATGACTCTTGAGGCACAGTTCTTATACCAGGCTTCCTGAAGTGGCTGGGAGCTTGGTTCAGAGAAATGTCCCTAGTACTTGGGAGTGTGCATGTCTCTATAATAAACACGATAATGATGATAACAATGGCATCATGTTGCTAATTCTTAATGCAGTGTCTCTTATATATTGAGGACTTGTGTACATCCTCACAACATTAAGGATGCTAATAATGCTGAAGTAATGAGGTTAAATGAGGTGACATATTCCTGAGATACAAGGAATGTCCAGCAGTCTAGAGTTTTTATGGTTGTCTCATTTCTTTTCCATAATAGCCTAAGCAGTAGGTACATTATTTTTCTAAGAATTTTATCTCTGAAAGACCTATAAGAAGCTCAATGAGATCCAGTATTGCATAGGCCATAGCAAGTAATGAGCGTAGAATCTGGGATTTGAACTCTACTCCCTGAGAGCAGAGAGGAAAATGGATCATGGCTTTGTTGGATCCTTGGCTAAATTGAGGAGTACATCAGCCCAATTATTCTTCCTTTTGAAAAACTCCCATGTGTATGGATGTTTGCCTGCATGTATATATGTACACCACACACATGCTTGGTTCCCACAGAGGCCAGAAAGAGAGCATCGGGTCCCCAGGTGGTTATGAGCCATCATGTGGATTCTGTAAACTGAGTCCAGGTCCTCTGGAAAAGCAGCCAGTGCTGTTAACCACTGAGCCAGCTCTCCAGGCCCCAGTTTCTCTTCATAATGGCCACATTTCTTTGATAGGTCTGTTTTTATAGACACTTGCATTGTCCACACCACGAGTGGTTGGAGGGGAGATCGCTTAGCATGTACTGTCTAACCATGGTTCCACGATCAACTGAGTGAAGTTCTCAATCTGCTCTTTGCTTTTTCTTTGCCCAGTGAGATGGCCTAAACCAAAGGCCCATTTGTTATCTAAATATTGAAATAAATCACTTAGAGTCCTGCAGCTCCTCCATTTGTTTTAACTGAAGTCTTTGAGGGATATTTTTAAGAGAAGGAAAAGCTTCACTAGCTCAGGAGTGAAGAGTCTTTATTTTCTGGGGGTCAATTTCCTCTCTCTCTCTCTCTCTCTCTCTCTCTCTCTCTCTCTCTCTCTCTCTCTCTCTCTCTCTCATAGAATTAAAAATTGACTCCCGCCGGGCGGTGGTGGCGCACGCCTTTAATCCCAGCACTCGGGAGGCAGAGCCAGGTGGATCTCTGTGAGTTCGAGGCCAGCCTGGACTACCAAGTGAGTCCCAGGAAAGGCGCAAAGCTACACAGAGAAACCCTGTCTCGAAAACCAAAAAAAAATTGACTCCCTCTATTCAGAGGCACACCAAGAAGGTTCCCGAGGCTGCATTTGACCTGTGTGGTCCTTTAAGTATATGGAACAAACCGTTGTCACTCAGAAATCTAGGGATTTCATACCGCACTGTAGATTGCCTGTTTTCACATGGAAAAGATCTGGAAAGATCCAGAAACACTTGGCCTATGTTTCAGCCATTTGTTAGCAACTGTTTCCTATAGTTAGACACAGGATGGTGACCAGATTTCCAACCCTCATAGTTGCCAGGAAGTTCTGTTGCCTAACTCTCATTTGACGTAGGACCAGACCTTCTAAGTTGCCCAAGCCGTAGACTCCTGTAAGATCTTAGACATGCCGGAGTCATGGCATGCCTCACAGCTTCAGATGTCTATGGCGAATTCCCCTAACATACATGAAAGGTCTTTATCAGAGGTTTCCATGGACCAGAATGGAGAGTTCCAAGATTAGAAACAGTCTCAGGATCCAGGACAACTTCCTGTAATACTGAGGTGTGTGTATGTGTCTGTGTGTTGTGTGTGTGTGTGTGTGGGGGGGGGTTAAGCTTTACCTTTTGATTCTAGGCTGCCTAGATTCAAGGCTTGGGCTGTAACTCAGTGAGAGAGTGTCCCCCACATTCTTGGGCATGAACTCAGGTAAAAGGCTAACAGGTTGCCTCTTCCACAGGGGGTCTAAGCTCTTGGGGCTATTAGCAAATCACCCGTTTCCATGAAGGCCACCAGCACTTCCTAGAGAAGACATTTAGCTTTACTCCTATTTATCTTTCTTAATGAAGAAAGAAAGAGGAGGGAGAAAAGGAAAAGACGAGGAAGGAAACATTTCCATTACAATTACAGATTTTGTAACATTAACGTAATTTAAATCTTAATTCCTGTAGGAAAGCTTATCTATGTTTCATTTTAACAGTAAATAAGGTTTCTTTAATCTTTGCCCATATGTACATAATAATTTTACTATAAAAACAGCTAACATTTGCTGCAAATTTGCTCAAGAAATTGTGGCTTTGATACTGTATCTAAGAAGTCATGTGCCATGCCAAAATTCCTATCAATTGTCTCCTGCTACCTTATAGAAGTCTTTTACATTTTGGTGTTTTATATCTATGATCAACTTTGAGCCAGGTGTGTGTGTGTGTGTGTGTGTGTGTGTGTGTGTGTGCAGAAATGTAACTTGTTTATCTAGTTTTGTCATCCATGTGAGTATTTAATTTTTCCAGCAGTATGTATTTCTTTCCCTTGTTGTGACGTTTATACTTCCCTATCAAAGGCCAGCTGATGATGCCATACAGTGGGGGCACATCTGCAATACCAGTAGTGAGGCAGAAGTAAGAGGATCATGAATTCCAGACCAACCTGAGCTACATAGTAAAACCCTATCTCAGTGAACCAAGGGCTTGGGCTATAACTCAGTGGTAGAAGGCCTAACATACACAAAGCCCTGGCTTCTGTCCCTGGCATACAGACACACATGCATGTGCACACACACACATACACATGTACACATGGAGTAGCTGACTATATTTGAGTGTCTACTCCTGGACTTTCTGTTTTATTCTATTGTCTACCTTTCACCAGTACCACAATGCCAGGAGTTGAAGTTGAATAAATGTCTCCTGACTTTCTTTGTTCTGAAATATGGTGCTGGCTCTTCTGGGTCTTTTCCTTCTTCCTAGAATCCATAGGTAGAATCCACTCATTGGTATCTACAAAACGACCAGCCGGGATTGGTATCTACAAAACGACCTGCAGATAAAGTTGGAAAACCAAACAAACAGGCATGTCTTGACAATATGGCATTTTCCCATCTGTAAACAGGAACTTCCCAAGGAAAAAAGAGGGAGAGGGAGACAGGGAGAGGCAGAGAGAGGGAACTATAAGATCCATAGATTCAAATGAAAACAGACCCAAACAGAGCTGCTCTAGTGCAGAGGAGATGGAGTGCAGGAAAAGGAGGCCCCCAACTCCAGCTGATGATGGCTCTCTCCTTGACCAAACTTTAGACAGGCTCTTCTGTGTCCTTTTTGGACTAGGCCTTGGCCTTGGCCTGCCTAGCCCAGTGGCAGAAAGGGTCTGCTGAGTTAGATCAGAAAGCGCTCCACACATTGGCTGTCTTATCTCCTGTAGAACCAGATCAAATTCTTCACCCTCAACTTGGACACCTGAGTCTTTGGGCTGCCTTTATGAAGGAAGCTCTGAGGCTGGCGGTGCCGTTTTGGCTATGGCTTGTGTGTGCCTGAGTTAATGTGTTGGGGGCTTGGTCCTCAGAGCAGCATTTCGGGAGATGATGTGGAGCCTCTAGTTGGTGGGGCTTTGTGGAAAGTATTTAGTACTTAGTCACTGGGGCATCTGTCCTTTGTAAGATACCAATGTAATTTTCACAGTTGGCTCTCATGAAATCGTTTTTTGGGAAGGACAAACCTGGCCCTAGAGTGTTCTCTGCTTCTGTCAGCATATAATTACTCCCTTGGCATGTGTTCCTTCTGTGATGCCAAGACCGTGTGTGATGCAACCATGAGAGCCCCTAACAAAGGCTGGAGTGATTTGACCCCTGGTTTTGGACTTCCACCTCTGAAAGGGAACTTACTAAAACTTTTTCCTTATATGTAAGTGCCCAGCTTTCGGTATGTTGTCATAGTCGCAGAAAATAGACAAACACAACCGGCTTAGCAAGAATCCCTTTACCCTAGGTGTCTTCTTAGTAATCTGCCACCCATGGGCAACAGGCACTCTGCAGTAGATGAGAACAATTCTTTACATAGAGCACATGGCTTTTATACACCTCTGAGGAACAGAGTATTAGGAGCGCCAAGGAGGAATCCTTGGGTGGGTGGTGACATTCAAGCTCTGAGAGGCCAAAGACCTTGTCAGAGGACTAAAGTGACTGCATGCTGCTTGGAATTTCTTGTTCATCCAGAAGCACATTGCTGCCTTTTTTTCTTAAAAAGTCTCCCTAGGGAATCAGTGGTGATTATAGCTTTACTATTGTAATTGTGATCAGTGTCATTCTGAAGTGTGAGTGTGTGTGTGTGTGTGTGTGTGTGTGTCGGGGGGAGGGGGGGGCGGCGGGAGACAGGTTAGCTCAGCTGTCCTGAAATTCACTGCTAAGATGACCGTGAACTTCTGATCCACCTGCCTCCTCCTCCCATATGCCAGGATTACAGATGTATATCAACACCATGCCTGATTGGCCATTCCTGATTGATACAAGCTGGGGACTGAACTGAGGGCTTCATGCATGTTAGGCAAGCCCTCTGTCAAATGGGTGGCATCCTCCGCCAGACCCCATTCTGACTTTTTTAAAGATGAAAAAAACAAAACAAAACAAAAAACCTCAAAAGACTGTGACTCCACCAATGTCACACAAACATGAAAAGGCAGAACTGACACCAAGACATGGAATTTTTACCTGAACCCATCACTGTTACCTACGAGGCACTATACTGTATCCGGATAGAGCATCCAGTCTTTTAAATCGTGCTCTTAGTAAGTAATCCAAAACACTATCCCCCCACCCCCCAGTCATGACCTTGATACCCTCTGGCTCCTACAATTCTCTTTCTTCAGCAGGACTCCTGGAGCTGAACCCAGTGCTTGGCTGTGAATCTCTACATCTGCTTCCATCAGTAACTGGATGAAGACTCTCTGATGACAATTAGGATAGTCACCAATCTGATTACATGAGAAGGAGAGTTCAGGCACCCCTCCACTATTATTAGGAGTCTTAGCTGGGGTCATCCTTATCAATTCCTGGGAGTTTCCCTGGCACCAGGTTTCTCCCTAACCCCAAAATGATGCCCCATCAAGATAACCCTTTCATTATTCTCCAAGGTCATGACAGGGGCACCCACAGAGACAGCTGACATGAGCTCCTGGGAGCTCACTGATTCTGGACCAACAGCTAGGGAGCCTGCATGGGACTGACCTAGGCCAGCTGCGTGTGTGTGTGTGTGTGTGTGTGTGTGTGTGTGTGTGTGTGTGTGTGTGTGTGTGACAGCTGTGTAACTTGGTCTGTTTGTAGGGCTGTCCCTGGTGCTTGAGCTAGCTTTTGGTAACACATTCCCTATGCTGGGGTACCTTGCCTAACCTTGATGCAGGGGGAGGAGCTTGGTCCTGACTCAACTTGATGTGCCTTGCTTTGTTGACTCCTGTGGGAGGCCTGCTCCTTCCTGAATGGAGATGGAGGAGGAGTGGATGGGGAAGGGGGTAAAAGAGAGGTGGTGGGAAGGAAGGAACAGGAGGGAAGGAGGGAAGGGAAACTGTGGTTGGTATGTAAAATAAATAAAAAAAATTAAAAAAGAAACAAACAGACAAACAAACAAAAAGATGAAATAAGGACTTTTTCAGACATGGGAAGCTGAAGAAATGTATGGGCACACACACCAGACAAGCCAGGAATGTGACAAGCTATACCAGTTTGTGTCAGCACAGGCCATAACCTTTACAAAAAAAGTCAAAAACAAAAAAGCCATACTATTTTCTATTAAGATAAACACTGACATTTTTTATACTGGAATAACAACAAAGTCCTCAGGATTATAAGAGACAAAACATGGGTTTTTTTTTTGTTTTTGTTTTTTTGTTTGTTTGTTTTGGCAGAGGACAGGGGACCTGTTAGATTCAAATCACTTCCGGCTTCTCCAGGGGACATCATCTACTTCTTTTGATGGCTATCATTCTAAGATAGAAAACTCTGTTGAGCGGTGTATGATGTCATACATCCTGTAGATGAGAATATTAAGGCTTAGAGACACATTCCCACAGATCCCACTGCAATATCATATCCATTTGGTTGACACTTTTTTAAAAAAATTTTAAAGCACATACATCATTTGTAGAGGGATATTCTATTGCATTTGAATCTCTTCTTCTATGTCAACAGTTACTTATTGGCCCCCTCATATACAAATGCTTTTAAATTGGGGGGGAAAATAGTAGCACTAATAGCAGTAATGAAAATACTAATATAAACAGACATTTGTAGATAATGCATCGTCTTTAATCTCCATGTTAATCTGAGGAACAATCACTAGACCCATTTTACTGATGAGAATATGGAGGACTCCATAAGATTACAAGCCTGCCCTCTACCAGCACATAGGTTTCAAACCAAGGCCATTCAGACTTACTGCTTTATGCCCTGTAAGACTTGACCCATCCTTAGGGATAGAGACCAAAGGTAGGATTTTCATACAGATAGGACCAGTTCTTTTTTTTTTTTTTTTTTTTTTTCCAAGACAGGGTTTCTCTGTGTAGCTTTGCGCCTTTCCTGGAACTCGCTTTGGAGACCAGGCTGGCCTCGAACTCACAGAGATCCGCCTGGTTCTGCCTCCCGAGTGCTGGGATTAAAGGTGTGCGCCACCACCGCCCAGCGGATAGGACCAATTCTGGCCTTGCAAAGCAAGTAGGGCTTGTGTATTTAATTCTATGAACCAGAAAAACTATTGTGCTGAGTCTACCATTGCTCGCTGATAATTTTATCTGCTGTGGTCTCATTGGTTCTGGGAAACAATCTAAGACTCCTGAGACAGATATGGAAAACTACTGTTTACAGGACCACAAGCAAGACAGCCTTCATATTTGGTCACTTTCTCTTGTTCTTTCCCACAGGATGAAGTGGGGTGGACCAGATGGCACTTGTATGTGTGAAAGGCACTCCAAACTTAAGGAAAGAAACTCCAGGATTAGAGAACACAAACATATGATGACAGACAGCAGGCCGACGTGAGTTTTTCCTGAGGGAGTGTGGTGGTTTGAAATCAAGTGGCCCCAAAGGGAGGGGTACTATTAGGAAGTGTGGCCTTGTTGAAGGAGAGGTCTCAAGCTACACTCAGTAAGACAGTTCATTTCCTGTCCCCTGTGGATGAAGATACAGATCTTTTAACTCCTTCTCCAGCACCATGTCTGCCTGCATGCCACCATCCTCCACCATGATGATAATGGACTAAACCTCTGAAACTGTAATGAAATGTTTTCCTTTACAAGAATTGCCAAGGTCGTGGTGTCTCTTCACAGCAATAGAAACCCCAACTAAGACAGGGAGATACAATCTTTATTGTTATGTATAGTAAATATTTGCTCTGCACTCTAGAAGGGGATGCCATATCTTCCATGGCCAGCCTCTGCATAAGCATCCTTGAAGGTAATCTGGAGTTGAGGCAACTAGCCTGAAAAATGTATAGACTTACTCATGTTCCCAGTGGGCATAGCAGCTGTTCAAGGCCCAAGGCAACCTTAATGTGAAATATCTCAGAGAAGGGAGTGTGGAGGCCTCGTGATCCGGCAGGCACAGCATGTGGTAGGCACCACACAGTCTGTCTTTGATACCTACCTGCCTTAGTTTGATTTCTGAAACACCAGGACCAAAAGCAGTTTATCAGAGGAAAGAGTTCTCACCTTATAGCTTATAGTCCTTGATTATGGGAAATCTGGCCAGGTACCTGAGGCAGTAACTGAAGCAGAAGCTGTGTAGAGACTGGCTTCTTTCTTATACAACTGGGACCACCTGCCCAGGGACAGCACCACCCACAGTGGACTGGACCCACCCATATCCATCATCAACCAAGAAAATGCCCCTACGGACTTATCTATAGGTCAACTAGATAAAAGCAATTCCCCGACTGAGATTCCTTCTTCCAAAATGTCAGTTTGACAAAACCCAACAAATACAGTACCACCACAAGTCAACTCATGTTGGAGACTCAAAGTTGAGTTCTGAGAGCCTGGCAGTGATGAGGGTGGGGCTTAGATCGGAAAAGATCTCAAAAGGAAAGTAAAAGTCAACGCAGGATGTACAAAGCCAAGTGATGTCTCCTGAATGGTCCTTAATTTGTTCATTTGCTACGATAATAATATCTACCCCCTAAGGGGGTGGGGTGGGGATTCCATAACACTGCATGTAAAATATCCAGCACAGCTCCTGTTATTACCAACAGCCCAACACATACCAAGTACAGAAGCTGCATGGAAATTGGATGTGTGGTCATGGTTCGATTTAAGTAAATTTAATTAAGATATCAACCGCCAGAGGGACGTTGTAACACTTCACACTCTAAAGCAAGGCAGCCTTGCTTTTCGTCGTTGCTGCCAATGTTAAGGTTGTTTTCCTTAGCTAATTCCTTTGGTGGGTTTGCAAAACTGCATCTGATACCAAATATTTCACAGCTCAACCAAAGGCATACAATGCCAACGTGTCACTGCGAATGCTCGTGGAATGCCCATCCTTCCTTAGCATGCTCCATAGTGTGCAGAGGGATCACCCCCAGGGTCCTGAGCATATAGATCCTAACACCCTGTCCCGTCTATGTGATCCACTTCTCAATCCATGTGGTAGTTCAGTGGAGCAGAGTGAGGAGCCTTCTCCTCCACCTCCCTCTTCCCAGTACCTTCTCCCCGTGGCTTCCTTCTCTGGCTGCCTCTAGAGGCTGCCTCCACCCCTGTGTTGTTGCAAGAGACCTATGATGCGCAGAGGTCTATGGGTCTGATGTGGCCCAAGCCCCACCTTCTTGCCAATACTCCTACTTACACTTCAGCCTTCTGTATTAAAAGTCAGGACTCTTAGTTACAGGAGAGAGATACCTCCATGCAAACTAGCATTGTAAGGAAAGAAATAAAGACAGAAAAACAGACAAAGACATACATATGTACATATACACACACATAGAGAAAGAACCAAGCGAAAGGTTACTCGGCTTATAAAACCAGGAAGGGCCTTTAGGTCCAGCAGCTTCAGGTATTCAAATGGTCTGGCCAAGGCTTGCTTTCTTCATCAGTCTTATGTTCTCACCCCTGCCCCATGACAGACTGCTACAGCAGACAGACAGACACACAAAAAAAATAACAATAAAACAAACATAAAGACAGTGCCAAGGACAAAATTTCATAATGCACCTGTACAATGTAATATGCCAAGACCAAGAACACTTTAAAAATACTTATCTATATTTTACCCAGGTTCTCCGCAAAATCACCAAGTGCTTGTAAGTGCTGAGCCATCCCCTCAGCCCCAAGAGCTTCTTTCGTATGGGGACCAAGGCTGGCTTCAGAGAAGGCTTCAAGACTCCTTAGACTGTATGCAACAAGCCACATGGGAGTGGCAGTATTCATTCTTAGAGGACAGTCTCCAGCTTCCCTCAGTTCCTCAACAAAGTTTGCTAAACCTGCAGGAAACATCCAAACTCTGAAAGCGACGTCCTAATACAGTCACCACACCAGCTCACGTGACCTCCCACGGTATCAGGCTTATCTTTCACTTTGTCTTCAGGCTAAACTCACAGACATCCCAGCTTTCCCATAACTCCAAGCCCTTCGGCCCGGCCTGGGTTCAAATCTTTCTAGGAATTGAGCGTTCTCACTAAGCCCGTTTCCTCTTACGTAAAATGCCCTGGTGATGGCTCCAGTTCATGTTAAGGAAATGCACATAATCACCTAAATACCTTCACGAGCCTGAGAGGTGGCTTCAGTAGACAGTTGGGCCACTGAGGCTGTGCAGGCCACAAACGCAACAGCACTAGGCACACAGGAAGACAGGGATGAGGAGAAAGCCTCTGAGGCCCCACTCCAATGGCGGTTTCACACTTTCCCTCCAAGAGTAGGGCCCCTGATAAACCTTTCACCTTCCATCCCTCATATCACCCTCCTCCAGCCCTAGCACAGAGCCTCATCCCATCCATGTTCTCCCCTCACAGGGATGCTGTACAGACTCTGGGCTATGTGGACGAAAGCAGCTATCACACCACTTGGTAGGAGACAGGCTGATTCCCACCGGGCTAGAGCTGTTTACCTTCTGTCTCTGTTGTTGTCCACGTCCCTCTTAGCTTCTGTAGACTGATTTTTGAGCCTTCCAGGCCAGAAGGGCCCAGGAGGTTTTGCAAGCGGACCAGTCCTCCCTCACTACTAACCCTCCACATTAGTGGCCACCAGTAGTTAGGGGCCAGTAGTGATCCCTTTCTGCCTGGGCCAGGTCTTTGGCTGACATGAGTGTCTCCAATGAAACCGGTTTACCTGGCTCCAAATAAGACAAGCAGCCCCTTTCAGGGACTGATGACTAGGCAACAGTTCAATTTTTGTCTACACATTTTCATTACCTTCCATTTAAAACATTTATTGCCTTGCTAGCTTCCGGCAGTGGAGTCCAGGCATACAGAGATGAGAGCCAGAGCTGCCGAGTCCCCAAAGTCTTGGCTGGAGGGAACTCCTGCCCTTCCCCAACAGTGCTCTATGGATTGGGCACCAAGGAAATGCCAGCTAGCTCTCTGCCCAACTGGTGATGGATGGTCTCAGTACACACACACAGCGGAGACATAAAAAGCTCTGGCTGGTTCTAGAGAGAAGTATACTCCTGACACCTGGGAGTGAGAAACAGGAGAGAATGGTAGCTTGCTGAAGGTGCCCATGAACCAGGTCCCTTGAGAACGTGACTTCCTCTCAGCTTTACATTATGGCTATGTTGCACATAAGAAAGCCGAGACTGTAAAGTTGCCTGTTCCCTTTCTCCCAGTCACTTTGCTGGAGGTGGCAGAACCGAGCTCGACTCAGTCTGCTCAGTGCCACTGACTGTGAACCTATGGGCTCCATCTTTCCCTCTCTGGGCTTCAGTTTCTCTGTCTGTATCCTATGGTGCTGTTGGTACCTACGGTGATGCTAAGGAACAGAAGTGGGAAACCCGTGTGCTGTCTGTGGCACATCACTAGATGCACATCAAATGAATGGAATGAAGGGAAGTGACTCAGGCCCATCCCTGCTAAAAGCCCTGCTGTTTCTGGGAGTTCTAATGCTCACTCTGAGGCCAGAATATGCAAGTTTCCCAAATTATTTCCAAGATATCCACAGTAACAGTTTTCTTCCACCTAAAGACTATCTGACTCTGCTAATGAAAATATTTGCTGCCCAATGGACAACACATTCAAGAGGATTCCTGAGTCCCTTCCAGCCAACTGTGGGGACCTTCCTGACACTTTCATCTCAGAACACTGTCACATGTGCCCACTTCCCAATGCCTGCAGAGACTGTGACTGGAGGCAAGGTGCCACACCTCTGTCAGACAGTCTTTAAGGCCATTTCCCAAACCATTAAAAGTGTATCCCTTTAAAACAGGGTGCAGCCGGGCATGGTGGCACACGCCTTTGATCCCAGCACTTGGGAGGCAGAGGCAGGCAGATCTCTGAGTTCGAGGCCAGGATGGGCTACAGAGTGAGTTCCAGGATAGCCAGAGCTACACAGGGAAACCCTGTCTCAGAAAGAAAGAAAGAAAGAAAGAAAGAAAGAAAGAAAGAAAGAAAGGAAGGAAGGAAGGAAGGAAGGAAGGAAGGAAGGAAGGAAGGAAGGAAGGAAGGAAGGAAGGAAGGAAGGAAGGAAAAGGAGGCATCTCTGCAGTCTTCAGTTCACCGTTGCAGTGCCTGGCATCTTAGAGATGTTCAGAGAATGCAAAGGGAATAAATGGGGGGGGGCAAAAAGGCTCTTGTTCATTAATGTGCAACACTTGCTAGCTATTGGGGGTGATCCCATCAGTACCCAGCATAGCCCTAGGTCCCCTAGCATCTGTATCCAAGACTGTGAACTGGTGGCTGGTGGTTTGTTCAAATGCAAGTTCCTCGGAGCCTTCGACTGGTTTCTATTGAAGATACTTGAAAAGAGACTCAGGGAGAGCAATCAAATTTGCTAGACTTTGGCAGGGAACACCAGTTTATGAGACCACTGTTTCCCATTCCCTCTTCCTGGTGTTTTGATACACACTGGCCCACAGCCTCCCTCAGAGAACACACTGAGCCTGTATTTTTTCTAACCAGAGATCACATTGCTGCAAGAGATCCTATCTAGGTGGGGAGGAGGTGACACATTGAGGCCTTAGAGCTGCCTGGCCATGTCTATTGTGTATTCAGGTTTATGGGGATAAGCAATTGGCTGTCATCTCTCAGGATCCCAACAGCTTTGGATTGCACAAAGGTTTCTCTCCCTAAAGTTGAGCAAACCCAGGACCTGACTGTATTTCTAGAAAATAGCATTCCAAGGGGTGTCTGAGATAAACAGATGAGGCAATAGGCAGGTTGCTGGGTGCCAGGCACATGCAGCTGACACTGTAGATGAAGTGCAGTGGTTTGAATGAGAATGTCCGCCATAGGCTCAGATGTTTGAACACCTGGTCCCCAGTTGGTGGCGCTGTTTAGGGAGGTTTAGGAAGTGTGGCCTTACTGGGAAGCACATCACTGGCATCAGGCTCTGAGGTTTGAAAGCTACACACCATTCCCAGTTTGCCCTCTCTGCCTCCTGCCTGTGGTTCAAGGTGTGAGCTCTCAGTATTCTGCTCCAGCTGCTATGCCTTAGAGTGAGAGAGATCAGGGTTTAAAACTTGGTTCTACAACAAACCACATAAGACTTTGGACAGGTTACTGACTCTTTCACAACTGCAGTCTCTAAACTGCAGAATGAGAATAGCAATACCTCTTCATGATGAAGCAGAAGCCGAATGAGCCAAAGCTTACAAGTGTCAGACCATTGGAAATACCAAATGCCAAGCAATCTACATGCTAAAGGAGATGTGTGTGCCACATGTCTGCATTCTCTTGTAATCTGCCTCACCCAATGGATAGTAAGCTACACAAGGTAAAGAACCTAGCTGACCAAGACAGGTCTACAGTAGGTCGTAATACATGTTTATCCATGGCCTGTTGAATGCATGAGCATATGTCTATTTCTATATTGCAGTGTTGGTTTGTTTACCAATAGCATATCTAAACTGAGTTCTGAGAGATCCTTGATGAGCGTATCCTATACATTCTTAGTGTTTTGTATGCTGCAACCAACTTCTCTGAGACCCAGTTATGGGCTAATCCATGTAAAACACATTGCATGGTTCCTTCATGCCATAAAAGCCCAATGATGACAACTGTGATTATGAGCAGTGTATGTAAAGGTATTACCTCCAGTCTCCAGAGCTGGGCCTAGGGAGGGTCACCTGTATTGACTGATGGACAATCTTAGAGACCATGTGTCTTTTACTAACTGCTGAAATCCTTTGCACCTGCCACACACTCGCTGCTTTAATAAGAGGTCCAGAGTTTTCTAAGTTCCTTGTCCATAATTACACAGGTACTAAGTGGCAATGTGAGAGCATCACTGAGCATCTGGCTCCACAGCTGCCATGATTACACTTCACTAGTCAGCTTCCCTGTAGTGAGCTTCTGCAACCTCAGTTATGTTGACATTGTTGGCTATTGAGGGACTTCCCTGTGCACCATGGGATATTTAATTGTCTATATCTAACTTGTGATAATAAAAGATGTCTTCAGGCATTGACAAAGGACTGCAGCTCTATGGGGACATCTTTTTTTTTTTCCCTCAAAGTGCACAGCAGCCCTCTGCCCCCCAGTGCTTCAAGATCATCATCTCCCTGAGCCCTGTATGATACAGCTCCTTTCTGTACCACCTGCTGAGCCAACTTGCTCTCCAGAATTCTTCTAACAAGGGATGATGGGGCAACATCCACCAGTTACCCATCTTAGAATTGTGGGTGTCACTCGCATCCCCTCTTCCTCCCCACCCCCACCTCATCTCTCACCAAGTCCCACTGACACTTGCTCCCGAATCCTTTTCCTTTCCACTCCAGTCTCACCTTCCTCTGCACACACCCTGCCGCTACTGCGGACCTCCGTGTCTCACTCCTGGTTCAGCCTCTCAGCCAGGCTCTGCGTCCAGTCCTAACCCATCAAGCTCAGGGTGATTTCTCCAAATGGAAATCTGGCCACTCACTGCTTTGAGTGTTTCCTAAGAGAAATCAGCTGCTGCGAGAGTAAAGCTAACTGCATTGCCAAGCTCTGCAGTGAGGCGTGTATGAACCTCTAAGCCCTGGCTCCCTTCGCTTTGACCACAGGCTGATCTGTCTGCCTCTACTCACACCGTAAGTTCTGTTTAGGCAGTAGGGCTCAGTCCCCAGAGCCTCGTGGTGTAGTATTGAACATCAGTCCCTAGAATCTCACAGTCTAGCAGTGGACATACACTCAGCAGGTGGATAAATAAATGAATAAATGGACAGGTAGATGGATATGCATTGCTCCAAGCTACGGAGGATAGTCTAAGTCCACTTCATGGGCTCTAGTAACATTTTTTTAGGAACTAGGTTCCTTCACTAATGTGATTCTACACTGTTTGAGGGAGATCTTCATTTATGGACATTTTAGACGCAGAGGAGAGATGCTACTTGGGAAACACAAGATAAAGCAGGTCACTGGATCCATGCTTGAAAAATCACTTCTGAGGCCCAATTTTCCTGTGTGGGTGAATTGCAGGAGTGGACACTTCTCAAAGAGCCTGGCCCTGGAGATGGGGATGTCTGATGGCGTTTATTTTGGGGAAAACGTTCAATAATTGTAACCGTGTTTATTTGGCAGGTGCAATATCACTCTGTCCAAAGGTGTTTTCTCTCCAGGATGAGGAACAGGTTTGTTCTAGTCGAGAGGCTGTTGGGACTGGCGTGGCTATGGCCAGCTGAAGTACACACAGCACCCAGGTCCTTGCTCACCTGCAGCACCCTCCCCCTCCCGGCCTGGATCTGAACCCCAGGATGGGGCCAGCCAGCCAGAACTTGGGGCTGGGGACAATGACAGCTGCACCTGCCCAGAGCCGGCAGGATTTGTTCCCCTGGATTTTCCACATCATTGATTCCAAGATCAGGTCTGATTGCCCATGCACCCTCGGAGGCTTGCCAGGGGCAGGGTGGGGGCTCGGGGTAACTTGGTGTCTGAGTCGCCCAGAGAAAGGTATGCCAGAAAGGGCCAGATAGACACGAGTCCTCTAACCCTACTTCCCACCTTCATATACATGCCAAGAAAGCAGCTGATAGAAAGGATTCAGCCAGGAGCAGGATCTAGACGAAGGGTCAGCTGAGGCGAGACCAGCTGGGGAAGCGGGAGCAACGTCTCCTTGGTCTTGAGCCATTCATGCTGGCAGATTGAAAGTGAGGTTGTAGCTCAGGCTCTAGAGCTGGAGCACAGATTTTTCAAGTCAGGATCATTTAATGATAGCCCCTAAGAGGGTAGGCATTAGCATCCTGGAGAACTGATGCTCTCCTCACTTTCTGTCTGTGTGGCCCTGGGTAAGTCCCTTCACCTCTCCGAACCATCCTAATCTACAGCATGGGGGACATTGCAAGGATAAATGAGACAACAGGTGAGGGGCTGGTGACTGACCTGGCAATGGTGTGAGGGTCAGGCAGCCTGTTTTTGTAGTAAGAGATTTGCCTGCATGTCACGTCATCCTCATGTTGTGGAAGGACATGGATAAATGGGCAGTCTTGGAGAAGCAGGAAGCAGAGCCCCAGCAGGAGCTTGCCTTGGCTAGATTATCCCTGGTCCCATGGCACAAACAGCTTCAAAACTGCTCACAGGAATGGGCATTACCCATTGTAGAGGTGATTCCCAGCCAACAGCCACTCTCCCAAAAGCTGAAGGGTTTATTCCTAGAAAATAGAGCCCATTACTCATCCATCGTAGATTTTGGAAACAGTGGTGCGGTATTTTCCAGGCTTCTTAGACTTGGTCATGTGATCTGTTCTTGGAAGGAGGCATCTTTCCTTGGGTGGATGTTGACTTTGGAATTTGTATGCTGGGAGCTGCATTTATCATATTGCAACTGAACAGGGTGAGCTGAAATCACGTCAATGTGAAAAAGATCCAAACATGGGAAGAACATTCTGAAACTTCCATGGTTCCTGAGTTCTTGTTACATAGAAGAATAAATAAACATACTGCATAAGCAATTTGTATTTGAAGAAAAAAGTATCCTTAATCAGAGATGGTGGTATGTGCTTAAAATCCCAGAAGTTGGGAGGTCAAGGCAAGAGAACCCTGAGTGTAAGCCAGCCTAAGTTATATAGCAAGACTGTCTCAATAAACAAACAAAACATCATCCTAGTGATAGCCTTTTGGGGACTGAGAAAGACCTCTGAGCTGTTGTGGGGGGTACACTTTATAGTAGATGCTCCTCAAGCTTCTTACTGCCCTCCTCTGGCCAGGGTAGGAATTGCAGACTTTAAGGTTTCTAAGGTGACCAGATCTGGGACCCTGTCACTCTGGGCATTCCAGGCCTCCAGAGAGAATTTGTGGAGTCATGAGGTCTCAGGAATGTTTCACATTCACTCCATCCATCGACCCAACAGCAACTGGCCCCAGAGAAGCGGGACAGGAGGCCAATCTAAAGCACTTGACCCTGTTCATGCATGTAAAAAACAAACCACAATGGCCCACCAGCTCCCAAAATGTGTTTGGTTACTGGTTTTACTTTTCCACTTGCTCCTTGAATCCCTCTGAGTCACCCATACTGCACGAGTCTCTAAAACATCTGTGCCTCAGTTTCCTTCTAGGAGAGAAGTTAATGTCCTCAGGTGGCACCACTGGTTCTGATTTGGGAGCAAAGAGCAGTCAAGGCTTTAAGACCCTCTTCAAAGGGCAGACACCTGCTGCCATGTACAGAGAGCTTCGACTAGAGGCTGGTCATCACTAAGGCCATCTGATACAAGTGTGGTGACATTCGCCTATGATCAGCACTTGGGAGGCAGAGGCTGGAAGATCTCGGGTTTGAGTTCAGCCTGGACTACTTAGTGATACCCTGGCTTGAAAAGTCAAGGTATAAAAATAAAATCACATATCATGTGCTCTAGACTGTAGATGACCCGGTTTTGAATACTGAACTTGTCAGTTGTTTATAGTGTAAACCTGGACAAGTGATTTTTTTTTATTGCCTCTCCTAGTCACAATACCCACAGCTACCCATGGGACATGCCCATTTTCTGCTGGGAAAACCAAATACTCTACAAATGATAGCTTTGATTATATGTTTCTGCTGTTGATGTTCTCATTACTGTTAGATTTCTGACATTTTTGAAACTTGGCTGACAATTCAGGGGAACACAAGGAGTCCTGCATACCAATGACAGCCCTTTAAGGAGAGGAAAGATTCTCCGTAAGTAAACTACAGCAGAGTCAGATGACCAGGGCAGAGAACCCTGACAGCAGCCACCTGGCTCTTCCCTTGGTTTCACAGACAGGAAAACCGAATATTAGAGAGGAGAAAGGACTGGGGAAGGCCCCAGAGTGGGGACCGAATCACCCACCCTCCCAAAGAGGAAGCGCCTGGGGTTAGGACTAGACACAAGGCAGTCGGGGTCTGGCTGTAGAGCACTAGAGAGAGGAGCAGAAGTGGGCATTGGAAGGGAATAGCAGGTGGGGGAGAACATTCAGACCCTGCTGTACTTCTGCCATATTTTGAAATAGGTGCTGGGGACCGGAACATGCCAGGCCAGCGTTCTACACTGTGCTGGAGCCCAGTCCTGCCTCTTGCCCATTGATATCTGTTTCTCCATCCCTCCCATGACCTACCCTTCTTCCTTGCTCACTTCCAGTATATGTCCTTGAAATCAAATGGACTCAAGCTTCATGGAGGCTGGGCAGTTGAATTTTACTTATGATGACGGACATGCTTGAATGCAAGACTTTTAGGCTTCAGAGACCGGAGTAAGAGAGTGGCCTATTAATTACTTGAGTGAGTCTGCATCTGCGGGGATCTACTGGCACAATGACAAGCAGTGACTGTAAGGACAGTTCATTCAGGACCCTGCCTCAAGGCTTAGAGCTAGTGAGGGAGTTCTGGGTTCTGATTGTAGAAGTGTGCTCAGGGCATGCAAATGCATTCAGCTAGGCACCAGTACTACTGTGAAATTGTGGTAAACATCAATGACACATTTTCACCATGTTAGTTCAAAGCCTAGTGTGAAGCTCTGTTAACTCCATATTGTTAACATATTACAATAAATGTTAATATGACTAGCAGGGTCCACTCTCTTGCCCTCAGCAGATATTTCTGAATTGTGAGTTTGCTAGTCTGAGTTCTGGAAGATCAGATAAGAATGTGGAAACTGAGGTATTGAAGCTAGGGGATCAAGGTCACAGGGCTCAACAGGAGCCTAGTCAGGCAGATCCCAGCAGTGCTTTCTCTTATCACATCATATCCTTCTCTTGCCTGGCTGCCTCTCAGGCTTGTGTCTGCACCTAGCAGGGGCGTGGGCCCATTAATTCCAAGGCAAATGGGTTCTAGGCACGTGTGGGCAGCAAGTCCTGGGACAGCTCAAACAGGCTTAGACTGCCTGGTGCCCCATGGCAGCCGCTCCTCTGGCCTCTAAATGATGGTGTGGGGCACTTGAGTGTTTTCAGGATAAACAGGAGGGCTGGAGCAACTGGTGGGCGGGGGGTGGGGGGGTATGCAACTCTGCCAAGTCAAAACAGAGAAAATGCAAGACTCCCCCTGTACTCTTTGGGGGGCACACCCAGGCCAGCTGGGGGTCAGCTTGGGCTTCCAGCTCCTCTCAGGGTCAATAGCAGTCATCATGAGAGGGGGTGCACTGCTTTCCACCTACATTGTGCTCCTGCCTGGTCCATCCTGGCAATCTCCGGATGGGGAAACTGGGTATGCTAATTCTCTCCTCCCTGTTCCAGAATGGGAACAAGACCTCTGTGGAGAAAAGAGTGCACATCATACTCCAGCTCCACCTCTGTCCTCGGAAGCTCTAGCTCTGCTCTTAGTCTCCTAGCCAAGAGTCAGCTTGGGCCTCAGTCCCAATTCTCCCATCTACTTTTGTGGGAATTGGGGCTGGTGAGTAAACCTTTCTGTTTAATTCAATTTCCTAATATGTTGTGAATACTAGACAGCTACTAACCTAATAGCTAAGAAGTCCGTGTTGCTGATTCTTGTCTCAGCAAGCAGCCCTACACAGCTCCCAGGGAACATTACCATGTAGGTACAGAGGTGCCAGATCTGTAGATACTCCCGAAACTACACAAACTCATAAACATACTCTGGACGTTGGCATGCAATCGGTCTTCTGTGTTTTAAATGTTGGAATCAGAAAGTACTATGTGGCCTATACTAACAAGTCTGAGGGGCAGGGTTGACCAGTAGGCCCTAGTTTGGCATTGACTTGTATTCCGTTTGTTAATGGGAAGACTGAGAGGCTGACTGGAGGGAAGGGGAGTATGGTTTGCCTAGCTGTGCACAAGCCACCCTTTGGTAAGACATCTGAACAGCCATTGAGATGAGGGCACCATTGTACAGTACCTCGCTGGGCTTCTCGGTCTCACTTCCTCCTAGGCATGTAATTACCCAGAAAGCCGTACCAAAGATCAACAGACGCCAGGTCCCCTGAATGTCTGTGCCATTGAGGAGAAAGTCTGGTGGATGCTGGGGTGCCCCGCTGCCTCTCCAGCATTGGTGATCTCTCCATTCAGCCCCCATGCTGTAGAAGCTGCAGAAATGTCAGTGAGCGCTTTGCATCTGCTTTATCTTCAGGGTGTAGTTACCTTCTGTTGTGGCGAGACACGTTGTGTCTCCATTTTTACCCGTGATATATAGATTTTTCTCTTAGGAATAGGGCTGTTTAAATTTAATTTAAGATAGTAAATAAATAAAGTTCCAGGTGATTGGCAGACATGGCAGACAGCATTGGAGCGGGAAGGAAGTGGCTGGATTCTGGCATACACTGCGTTAGGTAAATGAGAATGGCCTTGTTCTTAACACAGCCCTGGAGGAACTTGTCTGACCACCCTGGAGGCAAGCGGCAGCAGGCCAGGCTGCACAGGGCTTGGATTGTGGGCAGTGGGTAATGGGAAGTCCAAGGGCTTGCTGGGACCCAAGTGCCCTGAGATGACCCAGAGATGGTTGAAATCAGTCCTGGAAGCTTCAGAAAGTCTGTCAAGACAAGCCAGGAGAGAGAACAAGCTGAATATTCACGCTAGGCTATCCATTCAGAGTTGTTAACTCTAAGCAATGTCTGTCCACCAGTACCAGTCTGGTGTCATATAAAAAGTTGAGGGCAGGGCATTCGGAAGCCTGGGTCCCAGTGTTAGAGTAACTGCAATGTGTGGCTGTGATCTCCAGGGCCATGGCAGGGTTCAAACCTCCTTCTTCTTCAGCCTTCTGAGTTTGTATCTTTCTACAAAGTTCCTGTCTTCTTTGTGGCTCAGTTTCCTCACCTACGAAAGGAAATAATAATGGTTCCTGCTACTAGGACCTTTGTGAGGATGAGCTGAAAGCTATCATTTATACTATTTCATAGAGTGTGAGTAAAGATGTGCCTAAGGCTTCACAGTGAGTAGCTCCTACTGTTACCCTCAGCACCATTTCAAAGCAGAAGTTTCCTGATGTGAGCAAGGAACTTCAGCACCTCCCTCCCTTGATTTGGGGTGCAGTGACCTGTGCCTGCATATGGCTCCACTCAGAGGATGTATTGGGTCAGAAACTCATAAGCTCATGGTGCCTTTCTTTATGAAATGGTGTGAATGGAGCTTGTGCAGGAATCTTCCTGCATTCATTGAACTCCAGGGTGTGTGTGTGTGTGTGTGTGTGTGTGTGTGTGTGTGTGTGTGTGTGTTTACATAACCAGCAAGTTGTCAGGTGCACAGGGATATCTAACCTAACATTTCTCCCCTCGGCACATGTGCATACACAGAGAGAGAGAGATAGAGAGATAGAGAGATAGATAGATAGAGAGAGAGAGAGAGAGAGAGAGAGAGAGAGAGAGAGAGAGAGAGAGGGAGCGAGCAGCTGAGACCTTGATCTGAGGGTGAAAACCTCCTGGTTCAAGATCTTGACAACAGAGACAACACAGGCTCTATCAGCCCCAGGCAAGCATATTTGCATAGTGGTAGAGAATATGGAACATGTAAACATCTCAATTCTAAAGGGTGGCTTGGTGGCTTGCAAATAGTAGGATCATTGGCCTTTATTCAGTCCCTCATTTCATTCACTGAAGACTTCTGTGAAGCGGCCTTCTGACAACTTTCATTCAAAAAAAAAGGTGAAGTGTTTAAGAAAAAGAATTATTCAGAAATTAATAAAAATAAAGATTTTAATAGACTTTTAAAATCTTCTTTCTTCCCTTTGTGTTCCTTGTCTGTCCCCATCCATGTAAAGGATGTTAGTAGCTGGTGTGGATTGTCTCAAGCTGTCTTTGGGATTGTAAAAACATCCTTGTTCATATATAGTGGAGGGAAAGAAGTCTCTCTCTCTCTCTCTCTCTCTCTCTCTCTCTCTCTCTCTCTCTCTCTCTCTCCTCTTCTCTTCTCTTCCCCTTATCTCTTCTTCTCTCCCCCCTCCATATGTGTATTTTTGAGACAATGTCTTGCAATACAGCCCAGGCTGTGACTTCAGGATCCTCTTACCTCTGCTCTTGAATACTGAGATTACAAACGTGTTCTACTCCCAACTACACATAGCTCTCTGTATGTTGTTTTCCCAACTGAATCGTTGTTGTGGAATATTACTTTAACTAGGCAACGATGTGTTAGCTTTGTTTATGCTGCATTTGTTTAACCATGTAAAGATGTGTTGCTTTGCCTGTCTAAGGCACCTGATTGGTCTAATTCAAAGCTGAACTGCCAACAGCTAGGCAGTGGAGGGACAGGCAGGGCTGGTGGGCAGAGAGAATAAGTAGGAGGAACTTAGGCTCCTGAGAGAAAGGAGAGAATGAGGGAGAAAGAGAGGGAAACAGCCAGGCAGCTGCCAGCCAGGCAGACTTGAAGTAAGACATACAGAATGAAAGAAAGGTAAACCCCCCAAGGCAAAATGTAGATGAAAAGAGACAGGTTAAAATAAGTTATAAGAGCTATCAAGAGCTAGCAAGAAAGGAGCCTAAGTTAAGGCCAAGCATTCATAACTAATAGTAAGTCTCCATGTCTTTCTTAGGAGCTGATTGGTGGCCCAAAAGAAAGCCTGCTACAAATAGCAGCTGTCTCCTGGTGGATCACCAAGCCCTCATGATTATCCAGCGCTTCTGAATCCACAGGGGTAGAGTCCCACAGCTGACTGACTTCATTGACCCCTTTCCCTATGGATTTGCAGGAGTCCTGGAAGTTTTTCCAGTCTCCTCTTGACAATCCTACCATTGCTTCACGTGCTGCCCATATGCATAGTTCCTTACAAGCTTTCCTTGCTCCTGGTTGTAGTGTCAGAAATGCAATTCCTAGTTGAGGTGAAAACAGCATTTGCAAGTTTTTCTTTTCTTGAGCCAGACATTGGTTGATTCGACACAGCATCCCAGAGAGCCTGAAGATGTGGTGCAAAGGGGTAGGGCCATGCTGACTATGAGCCAGCCATACTACATCTGTGGGTGATCTTGTCTACCCTCCCATTTCCCTGACACTGGAAAACAGGGATAGAGAGTCGCCATTGTGTGACATGGACTTGGAAGTTCCTAGAGAGGAAGGGACATGCCCAAATTGGAGTATTCTGAGACCCTAGCCCAATGCATATTGCTGTAGAGCCAAGGTTATCACCAGCTCACAGCCGCTGCTGTGGGTCTGTCTAGCTGCATGCAGATGCCTGGTGTGAGAGACCAGAAAGATTCCAGAAGTGAGAGCTGTCTGGTGTCAGGGCAGTGGGACAGCCCAAGAGGCTGCCTCTGTGTAGAACAACAAGTGTCATTAATGTTTCTGCTCCTCTTCCTCCTGGAACCAATCCATCAAAGGTCTGGCTACAGCCGTCTTTAATAGAAAGATGGAGGGACCCCGTATCTGGTCCTCTGGAGGAGGTGGGGCAGCCTCTTTTTATCCTCACCCCTCATTGGCTGGGTGGGTGGGGGTGGGAGAGAAGCAGGTGTTTTGTGGATGGGTGGCAAGGCCTAACAGAACAAACTCACTGAAATCTCAGGGGGCAAAAGTAGATCAGACCATAGAGGAATGGCGGCATTCTTTATCCCATAGAAACGTTAGGGGCAGAATTTCCCACAAATTCTGAGTCATTGAGTCTGGGAAGACGTTTAGGGTTTGTAATCATTCCAATAACTAATCTGAAGGGTAAAGAGGTCGAGATGGACAGATTATAGATGGGATGCAATGGGATGGGATGGGGAGATACAATGTAGGGGAAGGTATGTCTGAACCAGTGAAGGGAGAACCAAGACTGGCACAGTTCTCACCTGCACTACTCACAAAGAGGACCAGAGGCTCCTGTCCTAGAGAGACACGACACCAGAGCCAGAGACCACCCTAAACCAAAACCATTCTCTAGAAGCAAGGCTGTAGCCAGTAGCAGTTCTCAGTGACAACTGGCTTTTTTACCCATTCACCACCCTGAACCCTTCCTTCCAAGGGACTTCACAGAGTGGCTGCAAGTGACCAGGACAGACAGAGCAGGAGAGCCACTGCTCCCCAAGTGAAATCATGGCGAGGGCCCAAGCACAGAGGAACAGAACTGAGGAACCTGCTATCCAGAGGCAGAAAGGGTTCAAAAATAGGATCAACCGCGAGCGCCAACCCCAGACCCTCCGCCCCGCTGCCAGCCACCTTCCTGCCAATGCTTCTGCTCAGGGACCACAGACATTTGGTCTGATCAGGAGGACTAAGCTGTTTCAGGAAGAGGCCATAGACAAGAATAGATACTTAGTGTTTCCAGATGTTGAACAATAAAATGCACTTCAGTCTTCCATATAGAACAGACCTCAAGGTAGGAGCCCAAGACAGAAGCCACTCTTGAGAGCAAGGGATAGACCGTGGGCCAGGTGCCTTCTTTAACCCCAGGCTAGTCTCTTGGAAGTGAAAGGTCTCGGGCTATAAAACCAGACAGCCCTGGGTTCTGAGACTACCCTAAGTACGGGCTTCTCTATGTCCTCAGGCAGGCCACCTCACCTGCCTGAGCATGATCTGGTCCCTTGCCGTAAAGAGCAGGTAAGAACTAGCATGGAGGTGGGAAATACATAGGGTAGCATTTATGAAGCGCTAAGCTTGGGGCTAGGCAGGGAATCATCAGTAAATGCCCATGTTCTCCCCTTTTCCACCCTTCAGGATTTTCTGTCACCAGCTGACTCTTTCAGAATTCCACTGGACCATTGACCAAAATGACATAGTTTCTGATTGAGAGATCTGGGGAGGGTCCAGGAGCCTAGCTACCAGGGGACCCAGAACCTTACAGTGAGTAGAGACCAAAAGGGCTGGGCACAGCCAGCCGTAAGAAATGTCCTGGGTACCATTGAGTCCTGAGTGGTCTTAAGAAATGCAGTCTTCATTAGCATTTAGGCATCTGCACTGGCCGGCCTTTAGGGTCCTGACAGGATATGTCCTCAGCTGCAGCCACTAAGAGCACCCCCTGTGCACATTCACTACTTTACCTTATAAAAGGCAGGCCTTGCCCACCTCTTGTCTCTTTCTTTTCCTCTGCTCTCATCCCCTGGGAGTGGTCTCTGTCCCCTCTCTGCCCCTTCTCTCCCCTCCCCTCAATAAACCTCCCATGTGGACCCTGTTGTATGGTGTGTCTGCTTCCTGCCGTTTTTAAAATACAACAGTCCTGGCTAGAGGTCACTCAGTACACTACCGCTGTCTTCCAGCCCCAGGCCACACTTCCCCATCACTAGAGAGAGAGTGATCCCTCGTATCAGCTGGCCCGGTTCATCTCATGTATTGGACAGTGTGAGGATGGTGGGGAGGGGGACATCAGGACAGATCACACGTTCTAATTCAATGTGCCTTCTGTCCCTCTACCTTTGAAACCTAGCTAGACACCAGCCTGGCAGCCAGTTCAGTCCAGTCCTTGTGTTCTGTCTGAGTTTGTTAAGACTGTGCTGCCCTCTTGAGGTCATCTGCTGCAGTTCAAAACCCCATCACAGCTTTTCAGAAGCTGGGAAGGTCTGGGCTGGAACAGAGGGGGCTGGTCAGAAGCTGAGAAAGCTCAACTTCTGCCCTTGGCACCACTCACTGGTGAGTGCTGAGAACTCATCCATGACGGCAGCAGGGTGCAAAATGGAGGGGTGACACACTGGGATGGTCCAGCTGCCTGTAAATCCTAACGGTGTCTCCCACACTCAGCCTTTAGAGAAGCGGATGGTTACTTGACCATCAGCAGACAATGATAGGCATCAGGATTACAGATACATTTTATTGAGCACTTGTGAGCAAGGCAGTGTGTTTTACCACAGCACCCCATTACATCTCTCTAAATGCCAACTTCTGATGGAGGAGCTCATAGTGTCTTCATTTGTACAAATAGGAAAAGTAAACCTCAATGTCCCAAATCACACACTCATGAGGAGGAGAGCCATGGTGAACCCAGACCCCTGTCCTTCATGCCCGCGCCCCCCCCCCCCCCGCATCATGTCCTGCCTCCCTGTGAGTGCAGTGTGCCTCCGCTATCACCTCCACACCTTTCTCCTATCTGCTTTCATCCATTCTTGGTTCTCCTTTGTCTTCCTTTGGTTTACATGTCAGCCTCTCCAGGTCAATGCCAGCATCACTGTCCCAGCGTGGGGGAAGCTGCAGTCTGTACACAGCAGAGCGGGTGCTTCTGTTTAGACTGTGAAGCAGGGGGCCGCGATTCACAGAGGTCTATGGGGTTCCTGGATGCCAGTGCAAAATATCCCCCAAGCCACAGCCCATTCTCAGGCTGGCACAGACTCTGGGATGCTCAACCAGGCAATTTTGGGCTTGTGGTCAGGGAGGCAGCTGAGTACCATCATCTGTGAGTTATAAGGACAGCAGCTCTCAATTAGTGAACACCGCTGGCTTCAGGCATTGGGCACATTGCAGGAAAAGAAGACACGTTGTGACATTTGTGGAGCTCCGTGAAGAAGACACGTTCTCCGTTGACTGTTTCTGGAGATCCCCTCTCCTTACCAGGAGCCCTGAGCACTGGAGACAACGATCTGGAAATAGCTCTGTTGTTTGTTTCTGACAACAGCTGCCGCTCTGTCCTTGAATGGGCTGCAGAGTAAAAACCTCAGATCTGGGAATCCAAGGGTGTAGGAAACAGTTCCAGCTGCCACTATGTCCGGGCACGAGGTCTGAAGAATTAAACGTAGTTGTAAGTTCCTGGCATTTTCATATTTCAACCAGAAGCTATTGCCCTCACCCCGTCCCTGGCCACAGAGAATCACACACTGTGTCTCCTCTGCCCACCTAGAGCTCATCAAGGTACATGGTAAGCCATGTAGAAGAAACTCTTTTCTCCATTTACAGACGAGGACCACTACTTCTAGTAGTTGACAGTGATAATACACTTGACACATAGTAGGTCCCCATGAGTCCTCTGTTGCTGGATGTCGAGGACAGGGCCTATCTAGAGGTGGTTCTAACTCAACTATTGAATTACAAATGGGACACTGTCCCCACCCTTCAGTTAACTTGTGACTCATTTATCCCCATCAAAGGTTAGTTCCCAGCAATGGACATGCTTCACAACACCAGAGATCACATGTGGAAATTGGGAACGCTATTACATTCCCTAATGGGCTTCAAAATAGCTAAGCTATCGGCCCAGTGATCAAAAAAACCGCAGGCCTGTTCTAGAAACTGAAGTGGACTTCCTTTTATTCAGAGAAACTGGCCATTGTCTAAACTCTCACCTCAATTTTTTTCCTGTGCTGGAAAACTACAGGCCTCTTTCCAGTTCCATCAAGGTCCAAGAGGGAAGGCACCTTGGAGAACTGTAGTTTAGCCATTGCCTGACAGAGAAAGAAACTGAAGGTCCAACTGGAACTGAGAGCAAGGGACAGAGAATACAGACCCTCACACACCTGGATTTGCTTTGTGACCAGGTAAGGACAACATTGTCTCCATACTGCAAATAAGGGTGTCCGAGTTCATAGGACTAGAAGGATTTGCCTGCCATCACCGGCCATACTGCTTCATTACCAAGGCTGGTCCAGAACTTCTGTGTATTTCCAGGAGGCATCAGTGATCCTGGAGGGAGCCAGACATGAGCAGGCTTCTCTGACCTGACAAGGGGTGGGAGAGCACACTTTCTATGTTGGCACAACTGTTGAGTGTGGGTACAGAGCAGTCACTCAAATCCACAAAGATGGATGACATCACTTCCAAAGGCCGTCCCTGTGAAATATCAGGAAATGTATCTCCTGCCCTAAAGAAGCTGAAGGCTGCCTAAGGAACCAAGGGCAACTCCCAGGAACCAATGAGAACAGTGTTGCTCAGCACTCTAAAGGATTGGACTCGGTGTGCACCACATGAATGACTGGGATGGGGCACTGAACTTTTGGAGAGATGGAATGCTCCAGACTGATTATGGTGATAGCTATACAAGTTAAAAGCTCTGTAAAGATTTGCTAGTACTCATTGAAACAAAACTGTTTTTATACATAAATTATACAATAAATTTGATTATTAAAAATGATAATACAGTTTCTTATACATAAATTACACTACAATAAATTTGGTTATTAAAAATGATGATATGGATACAATATAGTCATTGCACAAATAAATGCAAAACAATGATGACTAGAATAAGAGCTATGAGGGATGTTAGGGAGTGTGAGGCCACCAAAGACCTGGTCTAGTCAGAAAGATTGAGAAAGTCTCCCCCTGGAAGCAATATTAATCTGAAGTTAGAGTACAGGTAGCATAGACTAGGGCACATGGGCCGAGAAGACAGCATATGCTAAGCACCTGCCTATGCTCAAAATGGCTCTGATGGAGATCGTTAAAAGTAAATGTACAGCGACTAGAGAAGCGGGTGCAGTCTTGCTGTAATAAGGGCCATCATTTTTCCTGAGGACCTCCCAAGTCCACCAAGTACTGGACGGAGGTACAATGACAGCCCACAGATAACACGATGGAATCAGTCAGTATGCACCTCTTCCTCCTCCTGGCTGGAGGATTCCTGAAATTGGAGAAAGATCTTGATAACTCATGCAGCCCCCAAAGTAATTTCAGCAGCACTGATCTGAAAGGGGTGCACAGAACAATTCTGAATGAATGATTGAATGAATGAATCTCACTAGGATCCAGTGTGCTTTTTCAAAGTTATCTGATAAATAACAGTATAGACTAATGTAATTCTTCTCTCCCAACTGAAGGCATAGGATCAAGGATGAGGGGCCTGCACCTCCAAATTGCTCATTGCAATCTCTGCCCCTGAGGACACAAGGAGCCTGCAACTGCATGTGTGGGGCACCTAGACCCCTTTGTCAGGCTCTACCCCTCACTACTGCAGTAGACCCCTTAGCCTATCACGTGTGACCTCCCTGGGGCCATCCCACTGCACCATAAGCTTCCTGCCTCAGCACTCCTGGAACTCATCTGTGATCTAGGTACAGCACAGGTTCTCATATATCACTACCCTACTCCTGAAGCATCTGAAAGCACCTCTCTCTTGGAGCTGCTACTGGGTCACAGTAGCACCGCCCTTGAGAACTCAGCTCAAGTTGCTGCTCCTCTGGACAGCATTTAACCTTTTCTGCCCATCTGGCCTCATTAGACACTACCTTGGCTCACACCTCTCTGAAGTACAGTCGTGGTCCCTGCTCCATTCTCCCCCATGGCTTCCTTGTTCAAGAATGGTCCCTGCTATCTTCTCTTCTCACTCTGATGTCCAGCACGAGGCAGGATAAGGTGGGACAGGAATGGTTGTAAGAGAGTTGAGGTAGCTCTCTAAAAGGCCAATGACCCAAAGGACAGACACAAATCATTAATATTGATAAGGAATTATGTGGACATCTATAAATAGGTTTTCCCTTGTGATTTTATCTCCAAGTTTCCCCTTGCTGGATGGTCTCCAGGACTTCCAAGGCTACCCTGAGGATCTTTGCTTTGTTACAAGTCCCTGGGTCTGTTCCCTTTGCACAGCCCTTTCCTAACCCTACCTTCAGATCTCCAGTCATGACCTTCTGCACTGCAATGTCTCCGCCTCTGTCACATCCACAGTGAAATCAAGCCACATACGGCTGCATCACTACCATGGGCTTCAGAAGGACTCTTCTGTACCAAGAAACATGGCAGCAGTGTAGACAAAATCACAACATCCAGAGTAAAGAGAAAGGTCTGACTTCTTACGTTTTTTTGAGATGGATTAATTTATCCTGTGATCTTTGAGTGAAAAATTGGCCGTTCTTTCTGCAAGACCATATGGTAAGGTTTAGAACACATTCCAGCTAAGCACAGAAGATAGATAAAGTGCCTGCTAAGAACAGAATCACCAGCTCTTCAGTGAATCCAATACCAGCTCTGCACATTTGGGCCCTGGTTTGCTGGGGGTTGGTCATAGGCACCTTCAACACGATGCTGACCATACGACTCACACTGAGGATGGATTTGCTCAGCTGTTTACAAACAGACATCATTTAACCCCCACAATGACAGTAAGACGTAGCTTACATTCACAGACAAGGAAGCTGAAGGGAGCAGGAAAGGAGGGGAGCCTCTCTGCAAATGAGGTGACTGTGAAGCCACAGACTTTGCTATTATTCCTCTCGAGAACCTTTAGGATGACACCTGTAACTTGTACTGCGAAGGGTCTGTCTCCCCAGCTAGACCCTGGCTGACCCCACTCATGGGCTGGCGTTGTGTCTGACTTAGTGTTTCCCACCCCACACCACTCCCCAGCACCAGCTGACCTGCACATTTGAGAAGCTCATGAAAAAAGCTTCAACCCAACCAATTGCCAGGAGTGGGTCAAGGGAAGCCGGCAACACTGACCGCTTAGCAGTGGATCTCTTTCCCTCTCCACCTGTATTTTAAAAACCATCTTAAATGTGAATGTCCCAGTATGAAAGAAACCACAGGAAGTGCTTAAAATTCAGAAACTATGAAGTCAAGGGAGAAGCCAGGCATGGCATGGTGGCAAACACTTGTAATCCCATCATTCCAGAGGCTGAGGCAGAAGGATCACTGTGAGTTTGAGGCCGGCCTGGGCTATATAGTGAGTTCAGGATGAACCTGGGATACATACTAATATTCTGTCTCTAGAAACAAAATAAATTAATACATAAAAATAAATGTGATCCTATCACCCAAATATATCATTTTGCTTTCATTTCTCTACACAGATTTATATTATTGTTCTTGATTGAAGAGATCATTATTTATAAAATGTTTACAATAAAAATGGCATTTTGGGTGCATGGAAATGGGGAAAATATTGAAAAATAATGCTAGTTCTGTAGCCTTAAGTGCTAACATTCTGTCATATTCGGGCCTGACTTCCAGTCACACCCCACCCTGAGGATCCTTGACTTTAGGGTTTTCTTGGTTGTTTTGCCATAATGTTGGCTGTGGAAAGGTAGGGCTCATGATTTGTTCTTAATGTACGGTAGTCCATCATGAGCCGAACCAAAACTCATCTAACCACTTCTCAGCTGTTGAGTATGTAGGCTGTTTAAAGTCTGTCATATTCTCAAACAGCAAGAAAGAAAACATCTCTGCTCTGGGCCACCGCTAAGGGAGTCTGTGGTCACCAGTTCTTCGAAGAAGCCGCGGGGCAGCCCCTGTGTGGCTCCCGGACATCACAGTCTGAGCTTCACCCACTCTCCACCGCTGTTCTTTCAGTACACATCTGAGCTGCCCGGGTCCTGAGAGCATCAGAGGCATGGAAATGACCGTGTCTTTCTCACAGTATCTCCTGCATCCTCCCACCAGTGTGGACCTGATCCCTGTGGGTATTGAAAGTGTGCTCACACCCACAGCATGCAGAAGTTCAGAGGGGAGTAAAGAGTAATGAATGTGATGGTCTTTCTTCTGATTACACACATACAACACACACATACACACATATATACACATATGCTCATACACACATCACACCACATATATATATACACATATGCTCATACATACATCACACACACACATATATACACATGTTCATACATACATCACACACACATACACACATATATACACATATACTCATACACACATATATACACATATACTCATACATCACACACACACACACACACACACACACACACACACACACACATACACTACACACACACACACACACCAGCTCCCCATTCTCATCCCAGAGACACTGCAGTTCCCGGTGTACTCCTCCAGAATTTACTTACACATTTTCTTCTCTAACCACCTTTTCAACAACTCTCTCCTTTCCTCTCCTCTCCCCTCCCCTCCTCTTCTTCCCCGTACATCTCCCTCTCTTCCCCTCTCCATCTCCCCCTCCACTACTTCCCTCTCCCCCCTTCCTTCCCTCATGTTTGCCTGTTTATTTGTTTGAAACAGCATCATTATATGTCGTCCAGACTGGCCTGAATCTCACAACTGTCCTGCTTTAGCTCCCTGAGCTTTGGGATTACAGGCATGGGCCAGAACACCAGGCCAGCTATCTTTTTCCTGTCTGCCCAGGTAGCTATTTGTCTCTCCGTCCTTACTAAGCACTCTGCTTCTTTAAATGAATGTTCAGCACAGAACAGTTCAGAGGAGACTTGGGGGGTCAGACCCAGCTTCCCAGCGAGGCCACCAACTGACTTTACAACTTTAGAGAAAATGCCCTGCTACTCTCTGCCTCCATTTCCTCCTGAAGAAAACTGTGCCCATCCCACACTCAAGTATGTCTTGAACCATGGAGACTTAGAAGCACTGGTCACGTCTATAGAGCCTTACTTTTTCCAGACCCGCTGTGGGAAAGATAATGATGGTGGTTTCCCACCCTAATGAAGTGGCGAGGGATGGGGGCAGGGTGGCCCAGCCACCACCAGCATTGTTCGGCCGTGCCAGCACCCCATGGCCTCGTGAAGGGAACAGGGTGATATTTCATAAACATTACCTCACGTGTTTTGTGGGAGATAAGCTGTTTGCTAAACTTTGTCAGAGGATCGGGCTTGGGAGAGCCTTCCACATGACCATCTCCAGGACAGCTGATGCCTGCTTGGACTGGCTGTGGGGACCTCCAGCTTGGCTTGCCCAAAATACAGGAACTCAAAAGTGGAGCTGGCTCTATTTAGTGTAAATAGAGGCAAATGATCTTGAAGGACTAAGGGGTCATGCTAGGAAAGAGACTTCCGCCTCTTCTGGTCAGGAGCTAGGGATCTGTAACCACCTGAAAGCCAACCACACACCTCAGGGAACTTTCACCTCCCATGTGGTACTAACTCACTCTGTGGTTGCTCTCCATGACGGGTTTACACAGGTCGGGACCTCCACGTGGGCAGCTTGGTGTGGAGATGGGAGTCGGGTGGGGACCCTGCTCAGTCAGAGATAGGAGCCTGGGGAACCCAAGTTGGCCCCTAGCTCCCCTGACTACCACATGCTTCCTTCCCCCAAGAATGAAAGGCTCATGGGTGATTGGTAGTGGTATCTTGGTGGTAACCAGAATGCCCCCTCCCTCCAGGCCCACGCCTGTATCAAGGTGGCCTCTCCCAGAGAACAGAAAAGCACAAAGGCCCCAGTCAAAGCTCAACAAGGGTGACCAGGCCCGCACAGGTTAGCTGGCTCCTCTGCTCATTAACAAGTGAGGAAATGCTACCGCAGCCTTGCCAAAACTATGAAAGGTTCAAGACCTTAGTACTTAACACTTTGAATGTAGTTCACCCAAACAACATTAGCATGTGTATCATTCACTTAATGATGATACTAAAGGTCTGAGTTGGATGGCTTCATGAAGACCAGGCCTCAGCCGAATTTCTACCCAGTTCTGTCTTGGTGGCCAAACATGAGAACGGAGCACAGTGAGTTCAGTGAGGTCTGCAAGCATTGAGGGGAGTTGCTGTGTGGACTTGAGGCTATTTGGGAAATGTGAGTTGCAAGACACTGGCTGCACCAAAGGCGTAGCCTTGGTGTTGGTGCTGCCACGGGCAGAAACGGTCCAGGAGGCCCTGGCCCAGTGTGTCTCTCTGGAAGAACATACTGTCTCTTGGACCCCAACTGGGGTCAAATGGCATATTTCACTGTGGCCAGTGAGCTGTTTGAGCTTTGCCTCTCTGAGCTTCTGTTTCCTCATCTGCAGAACACAGATGGTGATTCCCAACTCCTGAAGCCAGGATGCAGAATAACAGAGACACCGTATGTGCAGAGTTTAACTCAGTACCAGGCATGATATTAGCACCAGCACACAGGAGAAGACATTTCTGGACTCATAGGGGAATAAAGAGATGCAGGTGATGAAGGCTATGTCTGTCTACATCCCCTCTCCATGGGGATAACCCCCAAGAACCCCCAGCAAAGAAAATGAAATGGAGGGGAAGCTGAGAGGAGGATCTCTCTCTCTCTGCTTCCCCTTCCCCTCCAACTCCATCACAGCTCTGGAATAAGCAAGCCTCATTCTCTGGTAGAATTAGATGGACCAGCTTGGGCCTGAAGACTGGACATGGGAGAGCAGTCTCCTCCAGGAGACATGTGCTTTTAGGCCCATGTTCTCCACCCGGCTTCACTGACTCTGGTGAGTGGGCAAGACAGATGGGCAGATATTATCTTTATAATAGCTATCATATGTGTGGCTCTTACTATGTGTTTATTTCCTATGTGACATTATGCTTTCTATGTGAGTTCCTTAGCCTCTTTGAGACCACAGTTATTTATGTATAACTTGGAGAAAATGATGTCTTCTTAATATGGTAACTATGGTCAATAGCAGTCTCATGTATACAAACAAGAACGGTGCCTTATGCAGCACACATATATTAAACCTATCTAAGGTTTGCTGTTATTTGTAGGCACTACTATAGGCACTATGCTAAGTAAGTGCTTTATGTTTATCAGAAAACCTTAAGGCATTGCCTGTTTTAATTCTCACATTGTAGCTCAAGGAATTGAGAAGGAAACACAACCCTAGACCACTGCCAGCACTTGGTACATCTGATTTGCAAAACTGACCCTTTTAATCCCAAACTGACCCTTTTATTCCCAATTATGTTCCCATTCTTTAGTGGCTTATTAATGACATCAAAGTAGGAGGCTGCCATCAAGTGTCACTTCACTTCCTCCTTTTTAGACTTTAAAATCAAGCACTGTGACTGTGACATTCACAACCAGGACACAGGTGAATGGCGCTGACCTTGGCTGTGCTGATCTGAGCTCCCCTGACAGGAGCTCCATAGGAAGCAAGGATTCTGAATTAAAGGCAGTTTGGGAAACATTGCTTTCATCCCTGAATTCACAGCTGAGGAAACAGAATCCAGAGTCAGGCTTGTGAGCATCACTCACCGAGTGAGAATATGGCCCGGCTCCTCAGAGTGACCCACCCTGTCGCCCATCACGTTACCTGATCCCATTGCCCCTGGGGTCTACTTTCTTCAAGTCCTCTTTCTGATGGGCACACCATCCCCATAGCTACCTAAGTCCTCACCATGACTGGCTGATCCTTGTTTACTTGAAGATTCTGTTAATTGCAGATGACTCTGTCGATGCCCCACCGACACCAAGACCTTGTGTTTGGCTTTCACATCCCATGCTTCCTAATTCCATTCCTGGGGCTTAATTATGATTACACAGCTTTATTACATAGAGTTGATTTTAAGTAATGGCCCTAATTAAGAGTGAATTTTAATTAAGCTTAATTCAGAGCCTGCCTCCGATTGCCAAAGATTTGCAGCCTGAGCCGAGGAACTGCTGTAGCGCAGAACTCACATGTGACTTTGTCTCTGCGCTGCGACTGCTGCTGTTGCTTCGTCCACCGGCCCATCCGCACCTGCTCCATCCCTTCCTGGCCCCTGGAGCACAGGTCTTCAGCAGGCTGCAGGAGTAAGCTAGATTCCACCTTCCAGAGGCAAACCTAAACCCCATGAATAAGAAAATGGGAGTCACTTGGCCTGGAGGTGGGGAGCCTGGACCTTGAAGACACAAATTTATTAGACACATCGTCCATCCTGCTTAACACTAAGGCTGCCCACCTTTCCCCAACTGCTTATAAGACACAATGTAAGATGAAGAGACCCAGGAGGCCAGGGCACACAAGAAATGAGGACAGGGAAAGGTGATGCCAGCCCTATTCTCAGAGCCCATGGTCTTGTTTCAGTGTGGCTTTTGAGAAAACAGCAGTGAATCACCAGAGTGTGGCAGAAGCCAGCCTCACTCTCTGCCTTTGCCATTGCACCAAATCTCGGAGGGTCACAGTGCTGTGCCAGTGCATTCTGGCACAGCCACAGGCACTATAGAGTCAGGGGAATTGAGTCAATTCATTTTTAAATGAAATTCCAGCCTACCTTTAGAACTGCCATAAAGTACTATTATCGGGGAGGCATTTTTACAAAGCGATTAAAGCTTAACACCTCCAAATGAGAAACTGTTACCTTCAAAATGCCCAAGACCCAGGTCTGCCTTTTCTTTTTCAGATACAAGTTTACAAAGCTGAGATTTTTGTCTTTCATGCATTCCTAAGGACTGAGAGTTAGAAAGACAGCTTGTGATGTCACTGTAGAATGCAGTGTAAAGTGGAGTCCTGTCCTAATGCCACCTAAGACCAACTCTCGTTTGCCCAATGCTGGAGATCACCGCTGAGCAAGATAGCCCAAGGCTCCCCGCTTTCCCTGAAGACCACCCTGCATCACTATGTGAATGATACAATTCTACACAAGAGTCCAGGCCCTCTGAGCCCTGCCATGAGCCAAGGGCATATGTGAACATTTTGGGGGTGTTTCAAGTGAGAACATAGTGAACTCAATGCATTGTCTAAGGCTTGCTGGTGAAGTTTGCCTGACGGTAGAGGCTAGTGCCGTCTATCCACGCTGAATGTCATTGCCTCGCTCACATGTTGGTTAATGAGGTACCTGCCTTGGAAAATCACCCACAGGAAAATAGGATTCAATTACCTTGAAAGTAAGAGGGGCGACTTCACTCACAAATGTTGTACTTAAAAGCTCAGTTTGAAAACAACCACTCAATTATTTCCCAGGCTAAGTTAAAAGGAGAAGGGGTGGGGGAACAAAAGAGGAAAAGAGAAATCATGTCTCAACCCCCTCCTCCTATTGAGTGACTCTTCCTTAGGCTGGAAACAAGACAAGAGGGCTTGAAACACAATAGACAAGCATCCTGTGACGTTACTGATCCAGCCACAGAAACTTCCACTGAAAACTGGGTATCAAGAAGACTCCTTTTTCTACCCTAACCCACTGGCACAGACACCACCAGGTCTGGGCTTCCTCCCCCAGCACAAAGATCAAACAGTGAAAAGATGTCTGTTCTTTGTTCTAAGGGTTTGGGGGTAAAATCACCACCAGATTCTTCAGCTAAGCCCAAGGTGTCTAGCTGTTCCTGCTCAACATCCTCCATCTTCTCCACCAATGAAACCCCATAGGAAGAGCAGAGGGGACACAGCCTTGGTCTAAATACAAAGCAGTCCCAGAGACTCACCCATACTAAATAATGCAACCCACGTAATCACCTCATTAAAGTCACAAACTCATTCATTCTGAGTATTTTCATCCCGCTAGCTCAAGGTAAGGTATAGGAACAATGGTTTTGTGATCACCATGGATGGCTTCCCAAGACAACTATTTTCTTCTATTACCAGGAATTGCACCCATACCTGCCTGGCAGTTGAATTCCTATGCTGAAAGTTATCCACAGTGGAACTTTAGGCCTCGGTCCCCTCATCTGTAAAATGGGGACAGCAGCAGCACCTACCTTGCAGGACTGTGGTGAGGGCTTAATGAGATAATGCTTAGCACACAGCAAGTGCTCAGTGGGTGGTCAATGGGTAACATTAACTCTGGCTCAAGCTTGTGGAGCGGTTTATCAGCAGCTCCTGGGTTGGCTGATGCAAGAGAGAGGATCTTGTGCTCAGGAAGGCCCACAGGAAGTGATGAAAGCTCAGCTCCTCCATGAACCTCAAAAAAGCATTGTGTTCTTGCTTGCTTTCCCGAGGACCCAGCTGGCAGGGCTGGGGGTGATGGGGCTCAGACCTGCTCCCTCTGATGACCAGGTGGAGAGGGGATCTCTTGAGGATGCTGGCAGGTACTATGTGCATCTCCCCAAAGCTGCAAGCCTATGCACGTTCTTCCTTTCTGAGCATTGCCTCTTCACGTTTGGGCAGCCAGATCCCTGCAGATAGACTAGCTATCCAGGCCCGAGATAAAACCCATTGCTGATCCCCGAGTGAGGCCCAGTGCATTTCAGCCTGGGGATTTATACCAAGCAGAAAAATCCACAGAATAGAAAAATGCAAATCAATTGTAGAATATAATATTATCATTGTCAACATGAAAGACTTTTATTTACTGCTCCTTAAAAGAAAATACACCATAGTGCCATTTGTTTCAGGGAATGCAAAAAAGGTTTCAACAACTAACAGGGCATGTTTCTGAGCAAAATATGCCCCATATGTGATGTTGGAACACATATTGTCAGTGGCCACTTGTGTGTCTGTGTTCTCGCAAACAAACCCATGACCTGGAGTCAGAGAAGGTCACTTCCAGCCTGCCTCTCTGAGCCACAGGCCATCTATTTGTCACTGTCCACAAATGAAGCAGGCAACACTCTGAGACAGGCCCTGAAGCATGCACGTCTCAGGCTAAGATAGCTGAGCGGCTGCTGACTTTGCTTCCAGAGGGACAGTGATGGAGCTCAAATACATGAATGCCTCTGGGCAAAGGGATGCTATAGAGCCAAGCTGGGCAGGGAGCTCTTCTCTTCTCCAAGGCAGTGATTTTCAACCTGTGGGTCACACATCAGATAAACTGCCTATCATTTATTTACATTACAATTCATAATAGTAGCAGACAATTACGAGGTATCAATGAAATAATTTTATGTTTAGTGGTCACTACAACTTGAGGAACTGTATTAAAGGGTGGCGGCATTAGAAAGGTTGAGAACCACTGCTCAAGGGTACGTCCTTACAACAGCATACTCCCTCAAGTTCAAAATATCATTCCCCATTTTCTGTCTTGCATTTGGGTATAGACTGTTTGTGGAATTGATTGAATAATACATCTTTTATTTTATTTATGGTTTGGGTGTCTAACATGACACATCACAGCAAATATTTTATTTTTGAGTGGGTTGGGTCTAAATTTATAAGGCTCTAAACAACAGTAAATATCTTAGTGACATTAATGTAAAATAATATATATTCTAAATGATTCTCTTAAGAGTCTTTGGAAATATGCTAGGACAAGAGACCTAGGCCATTGATATCTGTAGGGACTGGCTCTAGAAATCCCTGCAGATGTCAAAATGCAGGATTGTTCTAGTCCCTAAGATCAGATGGCATAGGGTTTACATGTATCTTATAAACACACTCCCATATAATTTCAATAATCCCTAATCCCTAACACTGTAAAGTGTTAGACTGTGTTGCTAATACTGATAATAAGATAACTACATATGTTTGATACAAGTTTTCTCAAATATTTTTTATTCATTTTTGGTTGAATCAACAGAAGGAAAGCCTAAAGAAACAAAGACCAAATGCATTACTACAGCCAGTTTCCCCTTGAGCAAACAGAGGCTTGAAGAAGGTGAGGTGTAACCCAGCCTGTGTGTAGGCGAGCTGAGATACATACTGATGCCTTGCTTGTTCCAGAAGGATCCATGCAGATCACCCCCTGCCCTGTCCTGCCTTGGAGGCAGCATCTTATGGGCATCACACTCTGTACTCACAGGGGAGAGGATTCACCATGCCTAATTTACAGCTGAGAAACTGATACTTGAGAGAGGAGGAACACTAATCCATGCCATTTGGATATAAGGCAGCTTGATAGGGACCTGAAGCTCAACTCTGATTCTAGATACTGTGAGAGCTCAAAGGCATTACAGTGTCACGCCTCATGCCCCTCCCTCATGTTCCGTGAGTATCGTGACTTCAAGCAACCAAATCGGTGACCTCACTTCATAGGCTCACGTTCCTTTTTCTGTTTTCATTTGCAGCTCTTGTGGACAGGGGATGCCTCCATGTGTGAAAAGGCAGCTCATCTCTTGGCAGCCTCAGTCAAGTGTGCTCTCGCACTCACGGTGAACAGGAGGGACCATGACAACCAGAAGCAATTGAAAGGGAAAAGGAAAAAAATCCTTGCCCACAGAGACAGCTGCCCTCCCTGCCCACTCCTTCGGGGGTAGGGGAGTGAAATGCATCTTCCTTCTGGCTCAGTCCGAACTCATCCACCACTGACACCCTCTTGGCTTCCCCGAAGTGTCCTCAAAGCCAGGATGGGGTCCAGAGCATGGCATATTCATTAGTTTGCTCTTGACTAAAGGGAGCAGAATAGAAGATTCACTCACTGAGGCAACAAACCCCAGAGGCCAGTGAAAACGGCTAGCACTGTGTGGTGGGCCAGGTAGTCAGATGGTCTGCGACGTTGGTGGAGAACAGACATGAGTCGGATGAAGAGATCAGCCAAGCCACCCAGAAGACTGGGTTAAGTTAAGAAAATGGACCCCAAAGGGCAACCAACATTATGTGCAGAGCCCCTTGAAAGGCTTCCCTGTGGAGGTGACATTGAACTGAGATCTGACCCTGGGAAGACCCGGTGACAAGTTCCAGGAGGGATAGTGCCAAGCCTCGGCCATGCTTTGGAGGGCCACTCACACCAGAGTTTCCATGATGATGCCAAGGTCACACAGTCCAGACTCAAATTTCAATCAACAATGAATCACAGCCACCCGGCAGTCTGACAACCCACACCCCAAACCTCCACCTAACCCACCACACCCACTATGACAGTTTGTTTGAGCAACAGAGAGGAGATTATTCCAAAATACACTTGGTTAAAAAAAAAAAAAAAAAAAAAAAAAAAACCTCCACAGGGAGGGTGAGGTTTTCCAGCTCCGACTTTCAACAGCTAGCAGCACTGGTGTTCAGGACTTGCACCTGCTGAAAGAATTTGGCCCCAGAGTTAATGCCCACAAACCATTCTTTGGCTAATTCTGCATGAACAGGAGGAGGGGGCAGTCACTAAGAGGGGAGGTGGGAGGCAAGGCCACTAGACGCACACTCTCACACACCAGCACCCTGCCTGGGGAGTTTCCTTCAGCCCCAGGAGGAAGAGACTGAAAGCTCCATCTTAATAACCAAAGACATTAGGTCACTAAGAGGCAAAACACCTTCCTCAAGACCACATAACCATAAATGGCAAAGGTGAAGCTAACCATAACTCACCAATAATTATCCATTGCTAACTAACCAATGCATTGATCACTGCAAAGGTTCTAAGTAACTGGGTAGGGGGTTAAGGCAGTATGATTTTGTTGGATTTCCAACACATCTCATCCTTGTTCTTATCTGTCTCATTGCTATCCTACAATAGTATACTGTAAGTATCTACTTATAGTATTGCTGCCCCATTTAGCAGATGAGAAGACCGAGCCTAGGAGATGAAAGCAGTTCATTTTGTCAATCAGCTTTTATGTGGTAAACGGAGGATTCAAACTGAGGTGAGCCCAGCCACTTTCAGAAAGTGACTCAAGCAAAGAGAGGGAAAGATGGAGACATTTCACATTAAGGAGATTAGGAAATAAGATACCGAAACACAAAACCTGACTCTGGGTGGGATGTCATACCGCAGGGAAACTCACTGTAAAGATCAGTGTTCAGCTAACAGAAGTAGAATGTGAGCAGAAGATTTGAATTTTTGAAGTCACATCAATTTTCAAAGTTACACAGTGATAACCAGTGTAAGGGAATGTCTTACATCCTTAGGAAGCTCACAGGGAAACATTCATGGATACAGGGCTATGTTAACTGCAGCTTTCATATTGCTCAGGAAAAGTGTCTGCTATGCGCGCGCGCGCGCGTGCGTGCGTGCGTGCGTGCGTGCGTGCGTGCGTGTGTGTGTGTGTGTGTGTGTGTGTGTGTGTGTGTGTGTAGATGAGATGAAATGTTCACAGTGGATGAATCTAGTGACCACACTCATGCTTCTGAAGTTATGACCCAAACACACTTATGAGACAGGAAAAGGAAAACTTGGCAGGTTCATAATGAACGCATGGGAATTCCCTGAATCCTACCCCATGGATGGTTTCAGCTCATTCCTGTCTCTCCATCCCCTGTACTGCTTCTCTCTGAAGTTCCTCTATGTCTAATTCAGCTCTTCAGCTTTGCATGTCCAGTTTTTAAGCGCACGAAGCCCTGAAAGCTATTCATCATTGGCTCCTAAGGCGCCGGAGTGTGGAATGTGGAATTCACTGCTGGCCGAGAGCCCGTTTCTGGATGAGTTTGTCCCCTGAGGGGAGAAGAGCATTGTGGGATGAAGAAGTGGCAGGTGTGAGGCATGACAGAGCAATGAGGTGGACAAATTGTGAAAAAAGTGAGGACTGAAAGGAACCAGGGTAAAGATTCCCAGAGGGGAAGAAAGACTGCTCTCAAACCCTTCACCTGCCTAGTCAGGGGAGGCTGACCTAGCCCTGAAGGTGGAAAGAAGTCACGTGTTTTAAAAACTCCTCTGCTGATTATCATTTCCTCTTGAAAGTAAATAACGCCCCACCCCCCAAAAAATTAAAAAATAATAGTGGGGTGTGAAGATATGACTCAGCAGTTAGGAACATTTACTGTTCTTGCAGAGGGTCCAAGTTCAGTTCCCAGAATCTACCTCAGGTAACTTACAGCTACCCGTAAAACCAGCTCCAAGGGATCTAAGGTCCTCGTCTGTACTCACACATACACAGACATCCCTCACACACATGCAAATACAAACATGTAATTAAAAAGTAAAAATAATCGTTAAGCATTTGTAATGAGTGGTGATTGTTGTTGCTCAAGCCAATATCATCTGTGGCTTACCTTTTGGGTTAGAGTTGCCACTCAGAGAAAAATAGAAATAAATAAAACTGCAGAATAATGTTGTGGGTCTGTCTATACTAAGCACTAAATGGTAAAAGTAATATCTGAATTGATGGAGACATTTTCCCATGTAAAAAAGCACATGAAAATTTCTCTCTCACTCATTGTCAGAGGTAGAACAGAATGATTAATTTTGTGTAAATTAATTAACAAAAATTAATTTAAAAATTAACTTATGACATTTTGTAAAGTGAAACTTTTAGAGATGCTAGAAAATTTAATAACAGCTTGTCATAGTGGTGCACACCTTTATCATTGAACACTCAGAAGGCTGAACAGTAGGTTCAAGAGTTCAAAGCTAGCCTGTGCTATACAGCCTATCTCAAGAAGAAAATTCTGGAAAATAAGCTGAATGTCCAGAATGAAGGAAAAGACCAAGTAAATGATGGCATTAATATTGATGGAATATTAAAGTAAGGATTAGGAAGAATGTGCTTGCTGTGGACTGAACTGTGCTGTAATGTACACATTGAAACCCTCACCCAGCCTCTCGGGGTGACTGCATCAGGTCAGGGTGAAGTGAGGCTGTGAAGGTAGAACCCTACTCTGACGCTTCACCACACAGGACAGAAGGTGAGCCATTGCAAACTCCATCAGAAGCCAAACTGACCAGCATGTTGAATGAGGACGTCCTAGCCTCCAGAGCTGAAACAAATGCGATTCTGATGTTTAAACCACCCAATTCATGGCATTTGTCTGGCAGTCCAAACAAACTAACACAATTCTCTCACCCAAAAAGCAGTAAGTAAAAAAAAAAAAAATCTCAAAACTAAAATGCATGTGTTGTATCTCACAGCAATAGGAGATAAAAGTTCAGATTCCTAACTCACAGTCCCATGCTGGGCCCACGGGGTTTTTGTCAGGGTCACTGACCTCCTAAGTCATGCTCAGAATGACACCATTCACCATCATTGCTCAAGTGCTATGTGCCAGGCATGGCAGAACAGTCTCTACACACATCATCTCACCTAATGTCCCCGAACAGGTGGATATAACCTGTTTCAGAGACATTAAAACCAGAGACAGAGGCCCAAGTCCCACAGCAAACGAGTGAACAAAGCCCCGGGCCAAACTGAAACTTGTCTGAATCTACATCACACTCTTCAGGTCTATAGACACACACAATGTCAAAGCGGTCCACGGTTTGCCTCTCCAGCAGCGAAATGCACTGGTTGCCCATGGATACGGCGGCAGGCATGCCCCAAGCTGAGTGTGATGATTTCCTAGTCTCTCCTCTGTGCCCCTGGAGCAGCTCTCCTGTGCTGGGATAGTAACTTATTTCTTGAGGAGTGTCTTCAGAAAGAGCTCATATTGTTTCCTGCCTTGGGACCTCAGGTGCCTTATGAGCAGCCACAGGGAGTTTAGACAGGGTTGGCAATATACCAGATGCTGTCACTTTCCAGAGTGGTGGTGTCCTTGTCAAGGGCCCACTCCCACTCCCTGGCTATAGTTCCTCACACTTGGGGGATGAGAAAGGCTGCAGCAGAAAGCTCATGAGAGTCCTCTTCTAGAAGCTTCTTTGGAAGGCTCCATCACTGCCTCCTTTTGAAATCACGCTATTTGTTCTGTATCTCCCTGAAATCATGTTATTTTGACCCACATTTAAGCATATCATCTCTGATGCCCAGAATGCCCCTCGACTTACCTCCCGCTTTCCCTGCTGTTTGTTTATTCTTTCTTGCTGCATCCCCAGTCTTTGCTAAACCCTGCTGACAGCTATGGCACTAAAGGGCATCACCAGGGACCTGACTTCACCACCATCTTAATCTCTTTGGAAAGACCCCTTCTCTTCCATGACAGGGTCTCTGTGGGTCCATGTGGGTCTGATCCCTCTGCTATTGTCTATGACCTAGCGCAACCATAACTTGGGAAATATTTATGGATGGATGAATACAGAAAGAAGTAATTTTAAACTGAATTTCTCTGCCTACCGATGATGAGGAACAAGTGAGTTAATGCTTGTAAAATGCTTGGAAGAGTGCCTTGTTCAAAGTGTTAAGTGAGGGGGCTGGAGAGATGGCTCAGAGGTTAAGAGCACTGCTTGCTCTTCCAAAGGTCCCGAGTTCAATTCCCAGCAACCACATGATGGCTCACAACCATCTGTAATGAGATCTGGTGCCCTCTTCTGGCCTGCAGGGATATGTGCAGCCAGAACACTGTATACATAATAAATAAATAAATCTTAAAACAAAACAAAAAAAACCAAAGTGCTAAGTGAAGTAAATAATTTGAGGCTAACTCCAAAAAGAGAGAGGATTAGAGATTGTAACCTCAGGGCCTCCAGGACTATTCTGCGTTTTTGTTTCAAAGTTTTAGTTCAAAATTGGTTCAGAAGGGTGGGAAGGAGGCACAAAGAAAATCCTTTTTGTGCTGCCTGTCATTGGCAATTCCTGTGGGGGAGAAATCAATGAGAATTTGATAAACAGTTTGCAGTCCTCCCTGGAAAATCCCTAAAACTGATTACACAAAGATCCTTGACTCCCTAGTCATCTAGAAAGCAGACAAAAATAAACATAGCTTCTCTTTAAGGTAGTGGGAAGTGAAATTTCATTATTTTCAGTAATAATACTTTTTAATGTTGCATAAGAGCTTTTTTTTTTAAAAAAAAACATAAAATACAATGGCGGTATTCACTATAATAACCAGAAACAGAATGAAATGGCATCTGAAGGGCTCAAAATGTACCTGACCACCTCATCCACCTTCTACGTCGGCCCAGTCCCACGGTGCTGCAGAGTCGGGAGCACCTGACTAGACTGAGTGACATACATCATTCGGTGTGAATTGCCATTCATGAGCAGGTGATTCCATTGACTCTGAACTTCAGTTTCTTTGTCACTGGGATGGTGACATTAATGTCAAGATTGTGGCATGTTGTGTTAATGAGTGAGTGAAAGGGATGAAGCCCCAGCATGGCAAATGATGCGTGTTTGGGGGGCATTCTCACCTCATATGGCTAATTTCGAAGGCTGGGTGAGTGAAAAGGAAATGCCTCGAACTTCCATGTTGTGGGTTATTATTTTCAATAGGATGCATCTGTGAAGGAATGATCATTAAATTTTTACAACCAGATGCTCTTTACAGAAGCAGAGGACTTGATTGATTGATTGATTGATTGATTGATTGGTTGGCTGGTTGGTTTTTGAGGCTAGAGGGATGGGGATGGAAGCCAGGGCTTCGTGCATGCTAAGCAAACACTCTACCAACTGAGCCGCATCACCAGCAGGATTTTCTCTCCAATCAAGTCTTCCAGCTGGAAACCACTAAATGCATGAAACTACTACAGAGAGCCAGGGATCCCAGAGGAAGACAGCCAGGAAGTCATCTAGAGCTATCAGGGTTTGGACAAAATGAATCTGAAGACATTTGAAATGGTTCCTACTACCCAAAAATGGGACAAATTGGGCAGCAATGTAGATAATAATACAAAGCATTAGAAACTATCAATGATGTTCCAATCCGTGTGTTTAGAGAAAGAAACTAAAAAGGATCACTTCAGCAAGATTTTAGGGATCTGGCTATTTTTTCAAAACTAGGAAATCAGAGAAGAGCAAACACTATTCCTATGCCAACAAGTCCTATGTAATGTTAAATACAATACTTCAGGTTTGGTGCATCATTGCAGGCCTACAATCTCAGCACTCAGAAGGTGGAGAGAGAGGGATTCCCAGTTCAATGCCAGCCTGAGCTGCATAGTGGCACTCTATTTGAAAGCTAGGACATTTCTCTGGATGGGAGGATTAAAGTTAATCAAAGCAGTAGGAAGTAGAATATGACACTTTCATATATCCCTAGTGAAATCAGTGGCATAATGGTTCTAGTCGATGGCCATCCAGAGACTCTCATGTCACTAAAGAAAGACAGTCAGACTTTACGTACCTGAGAGTAAGCCATGCTATCAAAGGACAAGATACAGTATCTTGTGATACCTCAGGATCTAATGTTCAAACTGCAGACAGTGCAGGAATGAAGGGGTATGACAACCTCACAGAGATACAGTGAGCAAAACTGAGAACCCACACAGCAAGAAGTCTCTTTATTAAAACATCAGTGACATCAGTGTCTATCAGAGAGATAGAGGAGCAATTTATAGATTATGAGGCTCCATCTGTCTGTCTGTCTATCTATCTGCCTCTCTATCTGCCTCTCTACCTACCTACCTATCTATCTATCTATCTATCTATCTATCTATCTATCTATCTATCTATCTATTCTATGCCATTTAGAATGTATGAATCTTTTTGAATTCCAACTGAAACGATCTGTGTGTGTGTGTGTGTGTGTGTGTGTGTGTGTATGTGTGTGTGTGTGTGCGCACGTGCACATGCGCGCATGTGCACTCATGCAAGTGTGTATGGGCATGTGTGTGTGTTTCAAAGATAAAAAATTTAAAGCAACTGAATACTTGATATTAAATAAATGTGTTACATTTTAGGGATGAAGATGATATTTGAGTTATTTTATTTGAACTGAAGTCAACTTCACATAGCATAAAATAAGTCACTTAAAAGCAAATTGACGGTATTTAGTACATTCAAGACGTTATACATTTGTTTCCATCTAGTTCCAGAACATTCGTTTATTGTAAAATACAACTCATTCCATCAAAAAGTTGATTCCAACTTACCCTGGTGCCACCCCAATATATTGTTCTCTATGGCTGCCCTATTCTGGACGTTTCATAGAAATGGATAATATAAAACGTTTCTTTGTGTCTTAAACCTTTCACTTAGCACATTTTTGAGATTAATTCACTGTATGGCATGTGTCAGTTCTTGCTTTTAATGACTGAATGGTAATCCGCATATAGTTATACTACAGTTTATCTATTCATTTTCTAACAGACCTTTACTCCACTCTCATATTTTAGTTATTGTGTGGTGTTATGAACAGGTGTGTACATGGATGGTTTGAGCACCTGTTTTGAATTGTTTTGGATACATGCCTACAAGTGGAGTTTCTAGATGATTCTGTTTAACTTTTTGAGGCTCCACCAAACTATTTTTCACAGAAGCTGTACATTCCAAGGCAGTGGGACAAGGATCCTCATATCCTTGTCATTTACCTCGGTATTTTTCAGGGTCTTAGCATAACCATCCTATTGTGTATAAAGTGGTTTGAACTTACATTGCCCTAATGATGGCTGATGTTAATCTATGCTCTCTACTTGGTTATTTTTATTTCCTCCTGGATAAATATCTATCCAAGACTCTTTAAAATTAGTTGTTCCTTTTTATTGTTGAGTTATAAGAACTCTATTATTCTGAATATTAGACTTTTATTAGGGATATAATTTGCAAATAGCCTCTCTTATTCTGTAAATTATCCTTTGAACTTTCTCAATAATGTTGTTTTGTATATAAAGGTTTTTACAACAAATAAAACAACATTTGCTGCTTTCTGGTATTTTGGTACAATATCTAATAATTCTTTGCCTAACTGAAATTTCCTTCTGTGTTTTGTTCTAAGAACTACAAACTGTGATCTCCTACATATGAGCTCTCAATCTGGTCTGAATTTGTGTGCAGTAGGAGGTAATTTTTTGTTGTTTTACTTATTGGCTGTTTCATGGCAAAAGTTCTCATCTATGGAAACACAAAATGCTTACAAATGAATGGAAATGTTGACTTAAGAAAATCATTTTGGAAGGGAAGATACAGGTAAAATCAGATTGCTCATGAATCTGTCATCACTAAAGTTAGATAATGAGCTAATGGGATTCATGATGCCAGTCTGTCTACCTCTATAAATGTTCTTAAAAATTGTCCATGCTGCAATGAGGGCATCATTTATTAGAGAGTATCTAGAAATAGTTGCAGATGAGAACGCACGATGTCTGAGATTCATCTCAAAGTAACTTTGATGAGGGAATGAGGTCTGATCCAATGAAATAGATTGCTCAGAAGCAGATGGTTATTGAGAATGTGTGATGACAGACATGGGTTCATTCTTCTGATCTGTCTTTTTTTATATATATATTTGGAAACAAATCACAGTTTTTAAAATGCAGTGTGCAATTCATTGCCTAACAGCAAGAATCTTTCCCAATGAAGACAAGAGGAGTTGGGCTGTGGGGCAGTGTTGGTAGCTGGTATTTATTGTTCCTGAGAGCCAATACAAGCCAGAAGGTTTCCTGCAGAGGGGCATACTTCAGGACTTCTTCCAGGAGGGGATGTGTAACATTTGATTGAGACTTGATTACTGAGCATTACGTTCCTCAAGCAGATGGGAGAAGAAAGAGTAGCCTACATACAGGATCTTAGAAGGCAACAAATTATAACATTTTAGAGGAATCTAATATAAGTAGATTCCAGGAGATTGGACAATGGGATATGAGGGATGGGCTTTGAATACCATGTTAAGCATGGGCCTTTGACTAAGCTACGCTGAAAACTCAATGGTCCAGGGCTGATCTAAAATCTTTGGGCTGTAAGCATACTGTGTATGTTTGAATTCATCTAACGGTAATAGAAAATGAACTCAGGGGACTTTAATTCAAAATCTGGATTCTTGAAACTGTAGAGAAGGCCCAGTGGGTGAGAATTCGTACTGTCCTTGCAGAGGACCCAGACTCTCTTCCCAGCACCTACCTCTTGGGTGGCACGGGTGGCTTGTAACTCCAGTTTCAGGGTATTTGGTGCCCCTGCCCCACTCAGGTACCTACATGAGTGTGACACACATAACCTCATGTAGGCACACACACACACACACACACACACACACACACACACACACACACTTCTTAAAAGTCTGAATCCTTGAATTTATTGAAAATCTAGGTGATGTCACAACACAAAGGCTGAGTTCCCCCATGCAGCCACTGCTCACTGCTGATGGTGGCTGCTCCAGACCATTCTGGTCCATTCGGTATTCCCTGCCTCTGCCATTGGCACACAAGAGTAAGGTCAGGGCCATTTAACTTATCACCATAATTTAAGCAAAACAGGCTTTCCCCTTTTTATAATAAAGTAATATTTTTCTGCAATTTATTTTGTCCCCACTAAAAGGGAAAAAATGGAATATGTACACAGAAGTTCAAGCACCTCGATAAAGACATTCATGAAGCCATGTTCCTTTGTTTCAGGGAATACAACTTTACTTTGATCTGTTTGACATGTAGGGGTAACTGGGGGTAAAAATGCCACTTCAGATACAAAGCAATAACAGTAATGTGGCCCACATGTATAGGATGCTCTTTCTGACACTTCTTGTGTATTTCAGAATGTCCTCCTCCTGAAGATGTTCCATCTCCATCTCCATCTTACCAGGGAGCTAACTGATTGAGGGCTGCACTGTTCTGTTCCTAGGCCAGAGGTTATGACTCAAGGCAGTCAGACCCCAGAGCTGCAAACTAGCAGGCCACAGAGTGGGCAGAAAGTCATGACTGAGAACTGCAAGGTTTCTTCCGGAGTTTAGAAGGAATTCCTCTCCCCATACACTCCTTCCTTCCCTCCCTAGCCTGGAACACCCTGGCTAGGCCTGCCTTGAATCAGAGTTTGGAGTCCTTTCCTGGGCTTCAAAGGGTTCTGAGTATGGAAGAAGTGAAAATATAGAAAAGGGATTGGAGGACTGAGAAGCAGCCTGGCATCCCGGAGATCACGTGGTGCAGCATCCCACTCCCCAGAAGCTCTCTCTGGCCCTCTCCCCGGGCAGCTCTTCAGTGTGACCACGGCACAGTATGTCCTGACCAGCTGTGCCAACAGCTCCCTGCTTACTTCACTGAAGGCTGTGATGCTGACACCCCCCCCCTGTATGGCAGATCCAGCATGATGCCTTGTACTCAGGAGGCATCAGAGAAATCTTTGTTCAAACGATTAATACACCCACTTGTCATCAGATTCCCTTGGAGGTTTCCTTGGGTGTGTGGGGGGGCGGGGGGAACACTGAATAAATATAATATTTAATGTCCTTCACTTCTCTGAGTGCTGTTAGCACTGAAGGTCAGGACCGGAGCAGGTGAGAGAACCCCAGGCCGTGGCTCCAAAGAAGCCACAGCTCTCAGGTACCCATGTTCCCTCACCATCTGAGCATGGGGGCCTCATGCTCTGGGCCTCATGCTCTTCTCTTGCTTCGCCTTAGTCTCTGCTCAGCAAAGCACCTTTCTCTTTAGAACCCTGGATTCCAGATGTGAACATCTAGAACCGCCTATGGAAAACACTGTCGCTGGCCATGTTCCACAGAGTGTTCTCCTCTTAAATCTGTCTAGGATGCCACCTTGAGTCTTTCCCACATTCCTTCTCCAACCTGGGTCTGCCTCTGCCCTAGGTATATGTTCTCTAGGCAGATCTGTGAAGCCAGCACTGGCCCGTCCCATCTTTCTGTCAAGTTCTTAAGACTAGGACCAACGCTTTACATCTGGCCAAATAAACATGATACTTTTTTCTTTCCTTTTACATGATATCACAATGAGGTATCATTGTTTCTTAGGACCTTACAATTTAATTCAGAACGTTAGCTAAGACAGGCATGCAGACAGGTTACATGGTAGCACCTGAGAGCTGTGGTAAGAATAATGGCCATCCTAAGAGCTCAGACAAACACCCGAACAGCAGTAGGTGGCCAGGAAAGGCTTTTGAGATCAGAGAGAGATGTGCAGATATTGTGCATGCCTGGATCTGATAAGCTAGTCTTCTAAGTCTTTCTTCAAGTTGCTAATAATCATGAGAACAGGACCAAGGCTGAACCCCATGGCAACTTGGAAACTATTTCCATCTGAAAATGTCACCCTGATGAATATGGATAAAAGGCTGAAAAACCTGCAGTTCACTTTGTCCATGACAAAATAAAAACAAAGAGACAAACAAATCAAAACAAAACAGAGAAGCAGACCTTCTTTCAAACTTTACATTTATTTGTCTTCATTTATTTTCTCATTTGTTTTTGTGTGTACAGGTGCCGCAGTTAATGGGTGGAGGACTGGAAGACAAGTGGAGCTGGTTCTCTCCTTCCACCATGTGGGTCCTGAGACTCAAACTCAGGATCTCAGGTTTGGTGGCAAGCCCCCTTACCTGCTGAGCCGTCTTACCAGGCCAGGCACGCCCTTCTAACCAGAGGAATTAGAAACAGACCTTCCTCAAAGAGCTCCAGTGCCCATCTTTCCCCTCTGTCTCCCCTCTTTCTCCTCTCCCTCCTCCTCTTCCTCCTCTTCCCTCCTGGTGTCAATGTACCTAACTATTGAAAAGCGCTTTCAGTATAATCTTGTAGTTTTCTTTCTTTGCTCAACGATAAATGGTAAAGCGGAAAGAGAAGAGGGGAGGGTTAGAAAGACAGCCGAGCGGCAGAGCTCTTGTCTAGCATGTGCAAGGCTCTAGGTTCAACCCCCACTTATCAAAACTAACTAACTAAATAGAACAAAGAAAAGAGGAGAGGGAGGAAGCCATCACACAGCCAAACACAAAATGAGCCTGCTATTCAGGGCTCTTTCGGCCTGCTATTGGCTCAGAGGGCCAATATGTTTCTGATCAGAATCTCACAATTCCTGCCTTAAGGAGCTTGCTGCTATTTATCAAACTTCCAAACTTCAGAGAGCTCTCGGCTGCTGGGAGTCCCGTTGGCTCTTTATTAAGGAAACAGCGCCCCCTGCCGTTACTAACAACCACATCCAAACCGTGCAGGCGTGAATTTGAGCTGCTGGCATTCTCTGGGCCCCAGAGAAGTTTGGGGAGCACTCTTTACAGGCATTTTGTTTTGTTTTTAATTACCTTGGTGCTGGGAATTTTAGATGTCAGGAGAAGAATTAGTTATCATCATAATAATTAATACCAATAATTATCAAACATTATGAGCCAAGTATTGGGTTTTATTATATTATTTTATTCAGATATCTCAGAGTAAAACCTGTTATACCATCCTGTGGTTTAGGAAACTGAAAGCTGGTTGCTTGGTATAATTCCTCAGGCAGATCCCACATGGTTTTTATTTTAAAAAAAAATGGACTCTCACTGGATCGGAGCCTCCTTGGTGGAGTAGTCTGGATGGCCAGTAAACCCCAGGGATCTCCCTGCCTCCTTGCCCAGAGCTGGGATTATTGTGTCTACGTCTCGAGACCCCTGAGCAAGACCACCACAGAGCCGATATCCGATGTAAAACACACAGGGGTTTATTGATAACAAGCAAGCCTGGGCTTGGTCTGTGTCCAACATCCGACACAGCGGGTGGAGGAGGATGGCCCTGAGCTCTCAGGGTGAGGGGTTTTTAAAGGGAAAAACCACAAGCAGGATGGAACAAGCCTTTGTGTCATATGATTGGGTGAGGGTGTGTAACCTTTGAATTTACTGCTTGGGGGTTACAGTTATAATTTGGGGGTAGGCCTGGACAAGTCCCAGGCTCTGTCCTTGAGCTGCCATGGAAGCTGGCTGGCCGCCCGTTCACATTGACCCATGCACATAGCTCTATGTTGGTGAGGGGTCCCAGGCAGTAAACCACTGGCTGAACCTTGAGCGGTCAGAGTACTTGCAGAAAGGGAGCTACTGCAAGGACTATGTCTTTTGTTCATGGCCCTTCCAGAAACTGCTTGCTCAAGTCTTGGGAAACTGAAATTGAGGCCTGATCTCCGAGAGAGGACTGAGCATCCTGTTATGGCATCTGCTTGGTCCTTTCAGGATTATATGCATGAGCCTCTTTTTTTTTTTTTCCTTCACATGGGTTCTGGGGATTGAACTTGGGACCTTACACTTGCATGGTAAGGACTCTACCTACTGAGCCCTCTCCCTAGCTTTGCCTAATGTTTTTACTTGGATTACTTCAGTCCCCTGGAATTCGGTGAAATGGGCATTAATACAGCAGGTGGAAAAACAGCTTCTGAGAATTCAACTGACTTGGAGCTGATTGGTGGGAAAGCCTGGGCTTAAACCCAGCTCTCCCTGATGGCAAAGTCATACTTTTTAAGAGCAGGTATTTGATGAAACATTATTTTTTAAAAACTTACATTAAGGCCCCAGAGAATGAAGAGAGGGGGATATAAGTAACTTTGTCCATGGGCAATCAGATAATCCACTACAGTTTGAGTTTTACCATTTCCCTGCTCATCCCATGATCCCAAAGTATGAGCATCTGCGATGTGCTAGGCTTTTTTTTTTTTTTAAATAGAAAACCAATAGACTGGTGGGGAGCAAGCCAGTATGATAAAAACCTACCTTCATGGAGCTTATAGTTGGGGATGGAGAGGTCAGAGGGTCCTCTATTTAGCAATGGAAGCCAGTCCCATGGAGGAACACTGCACACTGGTCAGCTTCTGCTTGGCCGGCTCAGTGTGCTTTCATGTATAACCCAGCTCCGTCTGCCCAGGGTTGGCACCATTACAGTGGGCTGGATTCTCCCACATCAGTCATCAATCAAGAAAATACCCTACAGACAAGCCAATATGGTGGAGGCCCTCTTTCAACTGAAGTTCCCTTTTCCCAAGTTGACAAACAAACAAAACTCCAGCACACGGGGTACAGAAAGCTAACAACACTGTACAGAAGTGAGGGGGACTGAGAAACAAAGCAAAATTCACACTTCCCCACAGTCAGCAAAACGCTGCTCCAAGTTTTAAGTTTCAAGCCCTCACCTTTCTTTGATTGACTCACCTCCCAACCCACCTGTCCTTTACTGCTGACTGCCCTGCCCTTGACCATTCACACATGCCGCTCCTTCTCCTGACTGTCCTGCCTTGACAATTCACACATGCTGCTCCTTCTCCTGACTGTTCCACCCTTGACCATTCACACATGCCGCTCCTTCTCCTGACTGTCCTTCCCTTGACCATTCACACATGCTGCTCCTCCTTCTCCTTGTCTCCATCTAGACCTCTCTGCTCTCCAGCCTTCTAGGGCTTTGCAAATAATTACTTCCCCAGCTAGGCTTTCCAAACACTCTCATGTCACTCAAGGTGCTTTGAAAACTACATTGTTAGACAAAACTCCCTTCCCTGCACTTGATCCCATCTAGAAGGTCTCCTGGGAGTTTTGCTCTGTTTCTCAGTCCCCCTCACTTCTGTACAGTGTTGTCAGCTTTCTGTACCTCTGGTGTGCTGGAGTTTTGTTTGTTTGTTTGTTTGTCAACTTGGGAAAAGGGAACTTCAGTTGAAAGAGGGCCTCCACCATATTGGCCTGTCTGTAGGGTATTTTCTTGATTGATGACTGATGTGGGAGAATCCAGCCCACTGCGGGCAGATAGTGTTGGGTTATATATGAAAGCAAACTGAGCAGGCCATGGAGAAGCCGACCAGTGTGCAGCGTTCCTCCACGGCATCTGCTGGAACTCCTGCCTCCAGGTTCCTGCTTTGTCTTCCCTTAATGAACTGTGACTCAGGGCCCATGAGCCTGATTAACTCTTTTCTTCCGCAGGTTGCTTTTGGTCCTGGTCTTTATCACAGCAATAGAAAGCAGACTAAGGCACCTGAGCTCCATAGCCACAGATTCAACCAACCATGGATTGAAAGTACTCAGAAAAACAACCTGTGTCTGCCCTGAGCATACAGACTTTTTCTAGGCCGTTCTTCTCTAAATAATACAATCCAGCAACTATTCACATAGCATTTACTTTGTGTTACATATTACAGTTCATTAAGAATAAAGGAAAATGTGGCAAATATGTTATATGTGTGTGCGCCACATATATTATATGGGATATTTATAGATCTCCTATACAAATTCCACAGCATTTTATTATATAAGGGACTTCTGCATCTGCAACCTTCAGTGTCTGTGGGAGTTCAGGAACCAATTCTCTGTGGACATTAAGGAACAGCAGTGCAATAAAAATGAATTAGTAGAAAAATAAAATGAAAAATGTGAGACCTAAAACACAAGTTTATGATTACTAGATTCAATAGCCATAAAATTACTTAGTCAAAATGCTCCATTGCATGTCTCTCACTGGGGGGACAATTTGCAAACAGACCATACTATAAGCACTGATTTAATGTCCCAATGGGCATCCGTGTTTGGAAGTATGTGAGACATTCAGCAAGAGTACAAGGAGAAAAGACGGGGTGAGCAGGGCGAGCAGGGTGAAGGCAGAGCTCTGTGGCACAAGCTGGCACGCACGTCTGAATAACAGCAGGTTGGTAGCTAGGTGCACTGCCGAGATGAGAGGTGGGTGAGACTGACAGCCAGGCTCGGGGCTCAGAGAGTTTCATCGTGCATGATGAAGAGCTGAGCAATGAGAATTGCACTGAGCCGTCCTAAATCTCAAAAAACCACGGGCAGGATCATTACTCCCTTCTGAGTGCTGTGAAGCAGCCAAGTGATGCTCCACCCGCATAAATAGCCCGTCTGATGCCAACTTCACTTCAGCCCAGCTATTGCAGAAAGAAAGAGGGAAGGGAGGAAAGAAAGGAGGGAGAAAAAAATCAGGACATTGTTTTTTAATACATCTTGACCCACAGCAATACAGATTTGAATGGGAGGCACAGCCTAAGTATACACAGATTTCTTTTAAAACTTACTACAAATTGAAAAACTCCTATGACAAATAAATAAATGAACTGCAAAGCCTAGAGATATTAAAAAAAATGGTTAAAAAACTTAGCTATGCCATGAATCTGTAAACCATGGAGCTCATGGACTGCTTTTAGAACCACTATTTTTTTTTTTGTTTTGTTTTTTGAGACAGGCTTTCTCTGTGTAGCTTTGCGCCTTTCCTGGGACTCACTTGGTAGCCCAGGCTGGCCTCAAACTCACAGAGATCCGCCTGGCTCTGCCTCCCGAGTGCTGGGATTAAAGGCGTGCGCCATCACCGCCTGGCTAGAACCACTATTATAAATATATACAGATTATGAAATGTTAACATTCACTGAAATGTTTACCTACCACACAAGGCACCCTTCACCATGGAGTGAAAGGTACCAGTGCCATAAAGACACCTGGTACTTCTGTGACTTTATAGCCTCCTCCCCCTGTGCTAACTGTGAGCTCAAGTGTGCCAATATCCTCGTAAGCACCATATGATTCTCATCATCCCAACCTTGAACAGTTCTTCATTCCAGGAAGCTACATATCTCAGTAAAAAAGAAAGGGTTCTCTCATGGTTCTAGACAACTTCTCACCATATATTATACATATCTGAATATGCACCAATCAAGTGTTCATGTTATCTGTGAGGCTTCTGGTCGACAGCAGGGGAGGGAAATGGCTTGGGGTCATCTAAGTACTTGAATCAAAGGTCACCATCTGCAACTGCATTAGCGAGCTCAGCCGTTTAGTGCCCAAAGACAGTGACCACTGAAACCAGTCACTGGCACTGCAGCCACCTTCGCTCATCCTGAGTGTATTAGGAACTCCCCAAGGGTAAAAATAGGACCCAAAGTATAACAGAAATAGCTTCAACTTCCAAGCCCTGGACCCAAATGATCGTCACACTATAGTCACACACGAGCAATCTAAGGCTCTCGGACACGCAGCATCACCCCACTAAGCAAATGGATGATGGGTTTTCCAGCACATTTTGGTGAACATGGCCCTGCACTTTCCTATAGTTTGCATGGCTCCTCTTCAGGTTTGCCACTGTGCTGGTGAGGCGGGAGACCCCAGACCTGGGCTGAGGGAGGACGGTTGCAAGAGCATCAGGGACCAGGTTAAATGACCTGGGAACTATGTGAAAACACTAATGCATTGTTCTCATTGGCTGGACCACTACGAGAGGAAAACCCCATGCCCACCAAGCCTATAAATGTTGGACTACTGCCAAAATGCACTTGCCACCAAGTCTGAAGACCTAAGTCCTACCCCAGGGCCCATGAGGTGAAAGGAGAGAACCAACTCCTACAAGTTGTCCTCTGACCTCCACAGGTACACCTGGACACACATGTGTACACACACACACACACACACACACACACACACACACACACACACACACTATTAAAATAAATTAAATAACTATTTACTTTTAAAAAGAGAGATACTGGGTTGTTTAAAGACCCCAGCAGCCCTGACTGCTGGGAATTCTAATCTACCCTTGCACCACTGGTCACCACAAATGGACCTTACTACGCATACAATGCTTGTTCCACGTTGTCTTAATCCAGACTAATCTTTATAGGAACCCTAGGAAGTAGGTCTGGGCTCCAATGTTTTGGAAGAAAACACTGAGGTTCAGAAGAATTAAATGAATTCTCCCAAGTTCCAGATCTAGTAATGAAAGACCCTAACCCTTCAGGCTTACACCCCCAAGCCTGAGAAACGAAAAATCTAGTTCCAAGGGCAAGCTGACTCAGCCATTACTCAACCACCCCTGCCACAATGTAACAATGTAAAAAGATTTCTGTTAAGAGATGTGCTCAATTGTGACTGGGATACTTGCAGGTGTTCCAGGAAGGACCACTGTGACCTTTGTGTAAACTCCACTCCCGCCCTGATACCCCCCTTGAGGTTTCGGGAAGAATGTACATGCGGACATGATTGTACCCACTCTGATCAGACCATGATCTTGTGAAACAAAATTGTATGGGAATTGTAATCTTATGGCTTTTGTGGGTTTTTCCTTTAAAAGCCCCCATGTGGCTGCAGTAAGGCATGACTCTTGCTCTCAGGATAAGAGTAGCCCGTCTGTACAGTTGCTTCAATAAAAACTGCATGCGGTTGCATCAACTGCACTGGAGTCTGGGTTCTTGGGGCGCCCACTTGAGACCCGAGATTTTGGGGTCTATCAGTAAGAGGAGAAGCCAGATTGGCTCTGAAGTTCACTGGCAACCAGAACCTGAACGCTCAGGGATGTCCTTTCTCTCTCAAGCAAATGAATGAAAGATTTGATGTTTGAACCAATAAAACGGAGATACAAGTTTCCTTGAAAGCAACTAGGGCCTCTAGCACTGGTGATGTTTGGCGTGCTGGTCCCTGAAATGCAATTGGTCCTCCTTCAGGCACTAAATAAATGGCAGATGAGACCCCTCCCTCCCGAATACTCCTTGCCAAATCATCTGGGTGGACTATGATGGGCTTGTTAGGCAATTGTGTGCTCTCCTGGTTCCTAGGGCAAAGGAACCTCCACTTGAGGCTGGATGGGCCCCAACCCCCACAGGCATCCAGCCCAGAGACAAGGAGACACAAATGCCTCTTCAAATGAATGTGACTCCTGCAGGGTAGCTGTGTTTCTGACCTTCAGGGGGTGTGGGGGGCAGAGACACCATCAGGACAAAGCCAAGAAAAGGAAAAAGTAATCTAGGTTAGAAGGAGACCTTTGTTTCCATCTTGAAACAGAAGTCTTTGAATAATTGAAGAAGGCACCATGTTAGGTAACAAGTCAGTAGTCTGTAGGTCTCACTGCAAACAGTTGCAGCCAGGCTGTGAAAATGGACATCCTGGCTGTAGGGGAAATGTTTGGTAATATGTCAAGAAAGCCCATCCCTCTCCTAGCTCATTCTAGAGCAAGAAGTCAAACACATAATAAATGAAGCAATTACTGGTCGAGGTGACTATTGTGTAGGAAATGAGTGCTGATGAGTCAGAGAGGAAGTGAGCGAGTGCATCCATTGGTCTTAACAGGAAACAGTGGGCACATGCAAACTGGGTAATTTATCAGTGACAGCTCGCAGTAGTGTGGGCAAATTTGGATGGGGTTGAGTTCTGAGGGTGGATCTCTAGCTAAAACCTAGAAGGTAAAGGGAAAGAAAACAGAGCCTAGAGCAAGAGGTAATTGACAAGCTCTGAATGATGGAGCAAAGACCTTTAGAAGAGACACAGCCAGCAGGGAAGGAGCAAGAGTAACAAACAACTAAATATCCGTGAATCTATTATTTCTTTTGTTGCTATGAAAAGAATAGCAGAGAGGCTCACAGTTCAAGGATACAATCCATCACGGGGGACACATAGTGGCACAATCGTGGGGCAGCTGGCCACACTGCATTCCCATCAGGAAACAGAGTGAAAGAATGCACGTGGCTGCTCAGGCCCCTTTCTCCTTTTTATTCTGTCCGAAACTGCAGGCCGTGGAATGGTGTTGCCCATTTAAAGTGGTTCTTCCTACCCCGGTTAACCCTATCTAGAAAATCTCAGAGGTTTGTTTCTATGGTGATTCAGAATCCCATCAAGTTATCAATCAAGTCAGGCATGTCATCCTTTTGCTGGGCCCACTCCTACCATGCGAGGATCTCTCTGCCTGTGAGGCTTTTAGGTTAGGAAGATGAAGTTAGACTAGCCGATAGGAGTGCTCAATGCTGCACTGCTCTGTCCCACATTAAACGCATAGTTTTTGGGTGCCGTTTTTCAGTCACTTTGGGGACTTGGCCTGAGCAAAAAGAGGCCTATCTGCAAACAAAGACACCTTAAAGACTCTGCTACGGTTGTCACCCACAGGCCCATGTTTTAAATGTTTGCTCCCCAATTGGTGGTGCTATTTGGGGAGGCTGCGGACGCTTCAGGAAATAAGACGTCACTGGAGGAAGAAGGTTACTGATGAGTAAGACCATGTGAGTTCTTTACTCTGGGCTCCTTCCTGTGCCGATCTGTCTTCTGTTTGTTGTGAACCCCACCCCCACCCGCCCACACATGTATACACACTTGGGCCACAATGACATCAACCCGAACACATGGGCTGTGCTCGCTGGTGTTCTGTCAACTTGATACAAGTCAGAGTTTTCAGAAAGGAGGGAACCTCAATTGAGGAAATGTCTCTGTAAGATCATGCTACAGGCAAGTTTTCTGGTCATATTCTTAATTAATGATTGATGAGGTAGGGCCCAGCCCATGGTGGGTGGTTCCATCCCTAGGCTGGTGATCCTGAGTTCTATAAGAAAGCAGGCTGAGCAAGTCATGAGGAGCAAGCCGGTGAGCAGCATCCTCCACGGCCTCTGCAGCAGCTCCTGCCTCCAGGATCCTGCCCTGTTTGAGTTCCTGTCTTGACTTCCTTCAGTGATGGACTACAATGAGGAACTGTAAGCCAAATAAACCCCTTCCTCCTCTATATGCTTCGAGTCCTGTTGTTTGATCGCAGCAATAGAAGCCCTAAGACATGAGCCAAACAACCATGGACCTGACCCTCGGAAAGTGTCAATCAAAACAAATCTTGTTTCATTTATGTGTTTTTTTTTTGTGTTTTTTCCCCTGCCAAGTATTTGGTCACAGAGATGTGAAAAGTAACTAACACAGAAGATCCATCTTCCTGGGAAAGCTGGGAGGAGATCCTCTAGACCCCAAAAGTTGACCCTGATCAAGCCACTTAGTATTTCTTAGTCTGTTTCCTCCCTTGTCAAAATAAGAGCACTGGGCTTAATGATTTCTAGATATCAGGAAGTGCCACGTAGAGGATCCAGAGGCATGTAACTGTAAGCCCAAGCTCTCTGTTCAACCAGTCACCTGGCAGTGGGTGTAGCACATCTGTAGGGCTGAGCTTCTCCATCTGCCAGTGGGGGTGATGGCGTCTTCCAACTAAAAAAATCCTGTGCGCTGAGTAAAGGCACCACACTTGTTTATTCCAGTCCTTTAAGGCAACCCAAGGAGCAAGTGGGCAGCTCTGAGACAGACAGCAAGAGATTGAAATCAACCAGCGTTGCCACCCTCTACCCCGAGGACAAATTGCTTAATCTCTCTAAGCCTCTTTTTCTCTTACGTCAAATGTTGCTTTTGCTCATAGGTATTACGTATGTGGAGCATCTTCCTACAGTAAGAATATCCTGCAGTCACACATGACATTCTGAGAGCACTTCAGAATGGTCTCAGATTTGTCTCTGTGCTTTTAGTCTAGCAGTTACCTGGCTTCAGTGAATGTGGTATTTATTGCCACAGTTTTATCAGGACAGGATTGTCGTTCAGCCACTAATACCATTTTGCTTTGCTCTGGTTACAAGCATCTGAAATGGTAGAGGAGAAGAACATTGTTTACCCCAGACATCCTGAACACCAAGAATTGCTGACCCCAACCCTCAAGACCTCAATATGTTGCCCTAACTGCTGTTAGAGCCCCTGATAGGGCATGAGCAAGCACAAGACCCTCAAATAACTGAGATGGGTGCTGTTGATGTAAATGAATAGCTTTGGCAAAGTGAGCCCTCCCCTAGGGTATTGGGGAAATAATGGCCACATGTGTTTGGAGGTTGGAGTTAGGATGGCTGTACATTGCCTCTAGGGCCAAGCATCGCTATAGCAACAAATGACTTAGCAACAGCTTTGAAAAGAGTGCTTCTTTGAAAGAGTTTACATAACAGAGATTATGGCTGGGTTCTCTCTGAAAGGGACAACAGGACTTTTCTTGTCCTCTTAAACATTAAGGACGTTTGAAGGACCAATCCTTTCTCAAAAGCTGTACAATAAAGGAGGTGGGGGTGACTAGAAGGCTGTACATTACAGTATTGACAATTTCTTAAGAGACTGGAGGTGACTGTTTCTGTTCTTTGGGGCACATGTGCTAACTGGAGGCTTTTTCCACTTTTCTTTTCGTTTAAAGTAGTATTTCTATTTCACTTCTGGGTATCTTATTTTATTCATCATTTATGTATACTTCCCTAACATCAAATATAATTGTGAATTAAATGTATTTAGAATTATTTTTTTTTACTAGCACATAATTATATATATTAATGGAGTGTCATGTGATATTTTTGATACACATATGCACTGTATAAAACAGGTTAAACACGTCTGTCTCCACAAATGTCATTTATTAATGGTGAAAGGTTTCAGTTCTTTTAATCAAAAATTTTACCTTAAAAATAATACATTGACTATAGTATGCAAGTCTAGCAATGTGGAGAAGGTATTGGTGGCCTGGATAAAGACCGGGCCTGACCGTGGAGAAATGGCTCCTATAGGTTTTGCAACACAGCTTTCAGGCATCCACTAGCATCAACTAAAAGGAAACGCCCCAGAGTGATGTGACATGTTCGCTGACATCTTGCTGAGGGGAGAGTTTGGATCCTGCTGCCTTTGGGAGAGAGACAAAAGCCCACTGAGGACCATTCCCATTTATCATTTCTTGACTCAGTAGCGCATGGAGCCATCTCCCAAGATCAAAGAGTGGGTACAGTGAAATGGGGAATATGTCTACTTTTAAGGTAGGTGTGAAGGTTTCACTACAGCTCTCATGACTGCAGAAAAATAAATTCGAGAGATGGCACAATGTGTGAGTGTCAGTATTTCTGCTATTGCTATTGCATTGTGTCATTATGACAAAGCGCAGAAAGTGAATGACCTTAAAAGAAATTAATGCTCATTGGGTTCACAGGTTCAGAGTTCCGTGCACAGTCCTTTGGTCTTGTTTGCGGACTGTAGTAACACCGTATGTAACTGTGGGTGAGACTGTGACAGAGGAAACTACTTCCTTCATGACAGCTGGGAAGGGACCAGGGTCCTAATATCCCTTTCAAGGGCACGCCGCCAGTGAGCTAAACTTCTTTGACTATGCACCATCTCCTAAGGTTCCACCATCTACCAGTACTGCTGACAGCCAAGCCTTTTCATATGTGGGCCTAAGATCCTAACAATGAATTTAGTGACTTGGGAAACAATATTTTTCTCTAGTACGCCTATTTTCAGTAGTAAATGTCATATGATTGGGAAATAAGGGAGGAGGGGAAATTCATTGGGAAAGTACTCGAAGACAGAAAAACTTCCATGTACATGTATTAAGCTCCTTTTGTATACTGGGTATTCATTCACTTGGATGAATTCATAGTTGCACAATATTTAAGCAACTATAATATACTATATCAAAACCAATGTATGGTAAAGGTTAAATCCACAGGCTGTGGTTTGGACTTGAATGTGAACCCAGTTCTACACATAGCCAGATATGTGACCTTCAGCCCCTTGTGTGGGCTTACAGCAGTGAGCAGTGCACCCCACTGTTCTAACACTTTTGTGCATGATCCCAGAGGTCTGGAATCCTTAAACAAAATGGGCTTGGACAGGAAAGGTTTGTGGCTTTCTGGGGAGTCCACAAGCTCCCTTGATCTGTTAGACCGTCTGTCTTGCTGTAGCTGCAGTTCTGGCTAGGTCGTGCTCTGGCACACACCCCTGCACCTGCCTCGGAATCCAGCTTGGGGTACTTCATTTGCTCAGTCTTCCCACCTGCCTCCATTTTTAATTTTGTCAGTGCCATGAATTAAGAAGGGAACAGATCAGATTTATTCATTCCAGTCTGCTCCATGATTGTGCCCAGAGGCTTATAGACACACTGTAAATCACAAAGAATAATAATTATAATAAAGAATAGTTCTCTGTTGAAAGCTGCCTTAGGGGACATCTGTCAACTTGTTGAGGACCTCCAGAGAGCCAGCTTCCTCTTTCTTCATTCCAGAATAAACCATGGGGAAAGAAGTCTGTAAGCGACAGAAACTTCAGGGCCAACAGAAGAGAAATTCCCACTCTAACTCCTTCTCATGCAATTTCTTATCCTTAAAAAAAGGGGGGACATTAGCATATATTAGCAGAGAAAACCAAGTGCAATCTTCACAGCAACCCTACTGAGTACATTCTTAAATGAGCCTCATTTTGTACAGGAGCAAGTCAAAGCCCCGGAGCCGCTAAGTGCCGTTAGGGCGCACATTGTGGAGCTGGGCTTAAATCCAGAGCTGCACCAGGCTAGGGTGTGAGAAACTTTGCATTTCAGTCCCCCAAATGTGGCCTTGGTGCAAGGACTAGACCACTGAAAATGTTTGAAACACACTTTGCCCTCTAAACTGGCTACCTTCTGTAGAAACTGGAGCACATTTCTTATTCTCTAGTCCCTGGATTAATCTGGGTTAGTTATACAACTAAATTCATGGTTTCTCTTTATCAACAATTTCTTTTTTCATGGTTTCAGTTAATTGTAGTCAACCATATTACTACTGCTGTAATAGTATACAATATGTATATTATTAAAATATCTAGTAGAAAATTCCAGAAATAAAGTAGTTCATAAGTTGTAGATAACTTTTATTATAATATTGTGATGGCTGGTTTTAATGTCAGCTTGCCACACATTAGAACCACCTAAGTAGGAAGCCTCAACTGAAAGTTGTCCCGATTCCCTTAACTGATGTTAGAGGGCCCAGGCCACAGTGATTGGTGCCACTCCTGGGCAGGTGGTCCTTGCTTGGATAAAAAAGCAAGATGAGCAAGCCATGGGGAGAAACTAGCCTGTAAGTTCCTGCCGACAGGTTCCTGCCGACAGGTTCCTGCTTGCATTCCTTCCCTGACTTCCTTCAGTGATGGACTGTGGTGGGGAAGTGTAAATCAAACAAACTCTTTCCTTCCCAAGCTGTTTTTGATCACAGTGTTTTATCACAGCAACAGAAAACACCAGGACACATATATTGTAATTGTCTTATTTTGTTGTTGCATTTGTTAACTTCTCACTCTGCCTAATTTTTAAAGTAAACTTTTTCATAGGCATGCACACATATAGGGAAGCAAAGGAAGCCCCCAGTAAGTGAAGTAGGGAGTGGATGTGTACTTTGACATGGGACTGGTCATGCTGATCCCCCTTCCCATACTGACCTAATAAACATATGTCTATGTGTCTGTCCTTTCTACCTTCCCCCACTGCCCTTAACCAGAGTTCCAGGATACAAGCCATGAAGGACACGACATACATATAAGAAAATTCAGGATATGGAAAGATTTTGTTATTATCTAAGGTTCAAGCCTCCCCCAAAGAGTCTTGGAACATACCCCTCAGCAAGGGTAAAGGGCTTGAGTCTCTCAGAAAAACGGAAAATAAGACCTGACTTTGGCCACAACCTCCTAGTCGGGGAGAAAGAGTGGAAAATAAACTCAGCAAATGCTTTGGGGTCTCAACGATACAGGTGATATGTGGAGAGGATGTAGGGGAGACAAATTCCTAGGGAAATGTCTTGGCCATCTTACAAACCACATAAAGGCACGTAGCCCAGCTTCTACCCAGCCGAGTGAGCTGGAGCCCAGCCCTGAGCTTCTGTAAGCCCCAGTGTCCTCATGTATAAAGTGGGTGTAAATCCTTCCTGGGGGCTGGAAAGATGGCTCCGCAGTGAAGAGCCCTGGCTGCTCTTCCAGAGGACCCGGGTTCAATTCCCAGCACCCACATGGCAGCTCACAAGTGTCTGGAATTCAAGTTCCAGTGGATCTGACTCCCTCACAAAGACATGCAGGTCATCAATGCACATAAAAATAAAAGAAAATTAAAATCCTTTCTGAGGCTCTAACCATGGAATATGGGAAATCAAAGATTTATGCCTAACACCTCTATTTCCCAAGCAGCTCACCTATCACCAAGTGCATGCTGATTCTACCTCCTACATTTTGTGTTCATCATGTTCCTGTCTCTTCTACCTCTATTTTAAACAAGCCATTATCATATTTTGCATGAACTTTATAACATCCTCCTAACTATATTCTGTGTAGTCTATGTCTTACACATTCCCAGGATTTTCTCGAGCCAGGTCATTTTCTCAAACCACAAATATGATCATATTCTTGACTACATAAGACCGCCTAATGGTTTCTGTCAAGAACACACAGAGATAGAGAGACAGAGAGACAGAGACAGAGAGAGACAGGGGGGGGAGGACATTATCCTCGACGGTCCTGCCTCCTCCTGCCCTATACTACTTGCTCTCCACTGCTACTCTACATCCTTCCTGCCATGGTTTCAGTCTCTCCCATCCGTAGGCTGCTCCCTGATGCAGGGCTCTTGAACACACTGCTCTCTCTGCCTAAAGAGCTCTTTTCTTCTCACCTCATTTTGGGTGCCCCTTCCTCAGAGAAGCCATTCCTAGAAGCTACCTGGTCCATGTGACACCCCTCAAGATATGACTCCTTCCTCAACAACAGACGATGTCTATTTAAATGCTCACTTCATATGTACATCATGAGCTTCATAAGGATGCTTTAATCAGCAAAGGACAGTTTATAAGACAGCGGTCCCATAAGATTATATGGCCTAATGTGTCCTGGTGATGTACTGTCATCTTGGTTTGTATAAGTAATTGCACTCTACAAAGTTTCCATAACAACCAATCCTCCTAATGATATGCTACTCATCCTGTCATTAGTCCTTAGCATCACAGGGCTGTGTTAGTGTGGCCTGGGAACTCCTCCCTGTCTCCTCCTCATCATGGCCTCCCAGGTAGCTAAAGACCTGTCCATTTGAATTCAGTGCTAGATACATGAAATATACACGGTGATTAACAGTGAAGAGAGACTCAAGGAAGACTGGTTTTATGAATAAATGATGGCACACAGTATGTTTGCAAAAATTGGAAGTCCTGTTTCACCTACCTAGTTCTTATAGTTGAAAGTTCAATTTTTTTTCATTTTGTGTCTATTTTAATGAAATATAATTTGTCAGTCACTAACAGCCAATCCTAAGACATCCCCCTGTACTAGAGATGGTCGGCAGAGGGCCCCACAGGAGCAATAATTGAAGTCAGGTCGGGGAAAGCTGTTGGGAGACCTTAGGTCCTATCCCCTGATCTCTGTATGCGGCCCAGAGAGCATGCCCAGCAGGCTGCAGGGAGCGGTGGCACTCTAGCCTACCACATCCCCAAACTGCCTGATCTGGCTTCAGGAAGTGTGTTCATAGACAGACAAGCACCACCCCCATGGATTACTCTGATGCAAATCTACCGCTCCATCCTGGAATTGTCGTTTTCAAGCTCGAAGGATTTGTAATCAAGAGCTCACCGTTTGGAAGGATCGTGCAAGAGTGTTAGGAGAGAGCTGCTTTCTGAGGAGGCTGCTTTGTGCTTGCCAGTCAGTAGTTTTATTTCCATTTTCATTTTCAGAGCATCTGCCCCCCAGCAACAGCCTGTGGTTTGGAATTCATGGCTCTGTTGTGTGTTTACCCATGGTGCTGGCTTGTAATTGACAAATTTAAATTCTGGTCATATTTCATTTATTACCCAGACCCAGGGAAAAATCTTGGGCGGAAACCTAATTACAGCAGAAGTGCCACAAGGTAATTGCTGAGAAAGAAGTCGTGCAGTGCAGGGCTAAATATTTCATCTACCCATAAAATGATTACCCTGACAAGATTCTGAAAAATAATAAAATCTGTTTAATAAAACAGAAGCAAAATACCAGTGTTTTTACACACAAAGTATTAAAACATCCTTCATTTTGGACAGATCCTAAGTCATCTGATTTTTATTCAGATGATGATCCACAGCTGATCCCCTCCCAAGGTCCTTCCTACACATGGCTGTCTTGAAGTTTGCAGGGCTGGCACAGCTTCTAGAATAACTCTGAGTCTGCTTTCTGTTGCTCAGTGAACACTTTTGTGGAATGATGGGGATACCCATAGTTTGGGGTTGCTGTGTGTGGATGGCTCCAATTCATTACTTCTGCCCAGCCACACCTTCCCTTAGAGGTCTCAGAAGACATCCATGTGTAGCTTCTACTGCCAAAGCCCAGCCTCGCATCCTGCAGAATACCAGGGGGCAGCACTCATTTAAATTTCTCTGACCTTCTAGGGCACTGCGATGGTCAGGGCCTGTCTGTTCATCCAGCTGCTAAATAAAGACACTATGTGCCAAGATTGTGCTAGGCAACAGGCAGGGGATGTCAGCAAGACAGTGCTCTCCCTTGAAGTGTTACAAGAAAAGAGACAAGCTCGAAACCCAACAACAAACACACAGACATAGAGATGGGAACATCCCCCAAATACCAGCACGTGTTGAGTGGAGTCAAAGAAGGGGCTTCGGTGCAGGATGGGGGGATCTGAGAAGGTGGCTGGCATGCTCCCTAAAACACAGTAAGGAGCCCATCTGCGAGGGTCAGAAAGAAACAGCTGTGGCACAATTGTTGGCAGCATGTATTGGGACTGAAAGAGAGACGGGAACAGGGAGAGTGCAACTCTGTGGATCAGGGTGAGGAAGGAGATGTTTGTGCCAAATGCTAGAGAGAATCGCTGGAGTCCTCAGAGGAGGGGAAGGGCATGATCCAATTTACACTTTCAACAGCTTATTCCAGTGATTCCAGCTGGCAAGAGTAGCTGTGGGGTGCCAGGAAGGGCACTCTTGCAAGGATCAGGGGTAGGAAAGAAGTTGTCCTGCATCAGGGCATGACAGCAGAGACAGAAAGAGGAAGAGCTTTGCATGCAAAAACGCACATCTAAAAGCATGTATTTTATAAGCCATGTCTTAGACATTAGCTCTAGACTTTCCATTACGATGGTAAACAAAACTAGAGAGCAGTAACAAAAGGGTCAGGAAACGGAAGGCATGAGCTACATTGGAAAGATCTTGAGAGTGTGCTCTCATTTCTTCTTCCCACATCAGTGATCAAAGCAGACAGCAGGAGTCTAGTTCCGTCTGAGCTGGGGGAGGTGTTCTACTCAAACACTTCCCTCTCTACTTTTGTGGATCTTATTTAGATCAGAAATTACATAAATATCTGAAGAGACAATGCTCCTGAATGTAGTCAGTTAGGTTGTGGCCATGCTTTTGAGTCTTGCAGAAGATACCCAGTGAAGCTGTAAGCCAGCCTTCCTTCAGGTGTAGTAGGCACACAGACCACCTAGGTTACACTAGAGATGGGGGTGGAGGTGGGAGGGGATAGAACTTGGAGATTCAGAGGTCCTCTCCTTAGATTTGCCAAGTCAGTCTTTGAGGGAGGTCCTTGAATCTGCCTTTTTAGACACCCATTGAGTCGCCGTGGTACGGTGTAAGGTTTGATGAATTCTGCCTGAATATGGCTGATTCACCATGTTGAGCAATGATCAGAAGTATTTAAAATAGAGAGAAGGCACTTTGGGTTAAATTACAAATACAAAGAAGTTGGACTTAAATCCTGTAATGATAAGTGTTAGCAATCCTTGCCAATGTGCTTCTGGATATTCTTCCAAATCTGCTCTTATACACATAGCATTTTTCATAAAAAAGATGAGCACACTTAGATTCTGGTGTAATTGACTTCATTCACCTAATAAATCCCTTCATAAAGATGCTCATTTCTCACTCCATGGACAGCTGATGAGAATTCAAGGGGGTGGGGAAGCACAGTGCCCAGAGGGAGGTGACATTAGATCAGGATCTATGCCTTTAATAAACAGAGGAAGTATTGTTGTGGGATGGATGGCTGACATAATAGAATTAGAAACATATTTTATTTGGGGACAGAGACAAGCATCCTGATTGGTGGATTTCTGGAAATAAACACAATTTGTGTCAGGAATATGCCTTGCTAGATGAAGGGATATCTAAGGAGCCAAGCACTGAGAGTTTTCAAACAAAAAGACATGGGAAGAAACTGTTGAAAATGCTGCCTTGTTGAACAGCATCCGCTTTCTCCGACACCTAGCCCCACGCTTGCTTCACAGGGAGGCTGAGGAGGAAGGAGGAGAGCCCAGTTCTGACGCAGTAAGTGTATCTGTGCTAGTATTTTGAACAGCGCATTGGAAGGCTTCAGCTTTCTCTTGGCTTCTGTACCCACTGACTCTGCAAGGCTTCACACTGCTGCGTTCACAGCTGAAGTGTTTGGGATAGGGATGTGCCAGCTTTAGCAAACAGAAGTGCAGGGGTCCCCGTTAGATTTGAATCTCAGATAAATCACAAGTTTTCAGTCTAAGTGTGTCATACAAGACACTTAGGACCTTTGTGATAAAAATTTTCTGTTGTTCCTGTAAAATTCCAATGTAGCTGAATAACCTGTATTTTATCTGGCAGCCTTATCTGGGTAGCTCCCTGTCTCAGGGAGAGAGATGTTGGGATACAACTGTAACTGCTTACTCGGAGGTAAGTAAGGAGCAATGGAGATTCCCATTACTAACATCTTTCTGCATTTCAGAAGGTATTTCCATGGGAGAAAAAACAAATGGCTGCCTGACACCAGCTCCTGGAAGATGGCAGTGACTCTTTCACTTTCTATCCCAGCAGCCAAAGTCTTTCTATTGCTTCTTGCTTCCATGGTGTAGTTGGCCATGGGAAAACCCAGGTCGTCTGGACACAAAGAAAATTTTCATACTTCTGGCTTTGCCATACTGCTCATGCCTTTCAGATAATGTGGGCTCGGGGCTGCTACCTCCCAAATTCATGTTCCCAGGGAGGGTACATAGCCGTGTTTAGAAGGGAGTTACGAATCCCAAGAGAATCGGTCCTTAGACACAGTGACTAGCACTTCTAATTGACAATGAGCTGACAGAGGAGAGAAACCGAAGCCCTGAGATCCAGCAAAAGTCAGGTAATTTACCCAATTGGTTTTCCTGGAAACTAAGACTTTCTGTCAGGATTTTGCAATAAAACTAACTGAGGGACTCACACCCAGCTCCATAAAAGGCTTAATCACCTTGTTCAGCAACAGCTTTCTTCTTTCTAGGGAATTCACCATCTTTTAAATCTCCTTTATTTGATTAACATTAGAATCAACAATGGCTACCAAGTTAATAAGGACAATAGATTTTTTTTTTTGGCGGGGAGGGGGAGGGGAGTGTGTCTCAACGATAAGATTCCCAAGCTGTAAGTAGCAGATCATGCTTTTATGGTTTTATTTTCTTGGGGGAAAATTCCACAAAGACAGAATACATAGCTGTGTAAGGAGGGAGCACACTACAATAGGCAGCAGCTTGCCATAGTTGACCTTTCAGAGTTCTTCATCTGTCTATCCTCTTACGATGATTATTTAAAAGAACTATGAAGTCATTTCTTTGTGAAAAACAAATGACAGTCACTCCAGTCTATCTGTAAGGGATTCAGAGCCGGTGTGTAGGTGGGCGGTTTACAGAGGTTACCAAAACTTCTGGTAGTCCGGTAAGAGGCATTTGAAGCACAGGAAGTGAGGCAATGGCAGTTACTGAAAACCCTAGACGGATTCTGAAATAGGTTCAGTGTGCTCAGAACCCCACATCCCACCCAGTTGCAGCCCTCCTCACCACTTGATTTACAGGATTTTCCAATTCCAATGCTGTCTCCGCACACCTACTTAAACAATAGTTCTTCTTAAATAACCCCCCGACACACACACCTTTTCTTCCTGCTATTATCTGGAGGGAATTTCCAAAATACCTATTCAACCACGAAGCTCTGAGGTGAAGTTTCCTCCTCAAAGTAAAAGGGGGGTGGGGACAGACGGTAAGCTCTTCTTGTAAGTCAGTTTTATTCTGAAGCTGTGTCCTTCCTGTTCTTTTGATGCTAAGTTATCCGTGCTTTTGTAACACGCTGGTGCTAGTTCTATTTACTTTGTATTTTTGATGTCCTTGATTCAGAAAACGAATGTCACTCACTCTGTGCTGGCCACCCCACATTTGTATGCCTGTGTGTCCATTATTATGTGTGTATTTAAGTTCAATGGTCAATTAAAACTAAAAGTCCAGGGAGGCAGGCTGGGCTCACTTACCATCCCTGGTGGGTTTATTGGTGTGCCAGGCAGTCCTAACAAGACACCACTGTTGAGTATCTTGAGCAGCAGAAACAGCCCTTGGAGTTCCGGAGGCTGGAAAGTCCAGGCCAAGGGATGCAAAGCTTTGGCCTCCTTCCTGCTGTGTCCTCAAATGATCTTTACTCTGTGTGTGTGAACATTCCTGGGTTCCTCTCCGTACAAGGTACTGTTAAGAGGTGATGGGGTCCAATCTTAACACCTCTGTTTTAATGCACAAACATATCTTTAAAGTCACTCCAAATAGAGTCACGTTCTGAAGTGCTGGGGGCTATCATTCCAACACAGGAATCTGAGAGGGATAAAGTCTAGCCCAGCAGGTGGTAATGTGGCCTAGGAGGCAGCCATAACGGTGTAGAGAAAATAACAGAAGGACCAAATTCATAGATACATGATGAATTCTGTGGGTCTGCCATTTCCTGGCTATGGACCTTTGAGCAGGGCAGGAATTCAGCTGTGTGAGAATAAGCTGCTTTTTCTATGTAACTGGGATAATAGCTGCTTCAGAGCTGTCAGAGTTAAGCTCCTAACACAACACATGACACACAGTGAGCTCAAAGAACATCCATTGTCAATTCTTTAGTGTCTACTTACATTCTCCTACCTCAGAGTACCAAACAGAAGCAAGGCATCAAGTGGTTATGTTAAAAATACTAAGTGAGGGGAGTCTTGGCACAGGAAACTGTGTGAAACCACAGCACTGAGGAGGGCTGATTTGGGAAGGCTGTCTCTAGGAATCTGAAAGTTTATATCTAGCACACGGAGGATTAGGAAGCCTTAGAAAGGAAAGGATTGTTAGAGAGCAGCCAACCTGGGATCCCCAAATGCAAGGACAAATCTCACTAGTGATATGAAGGATGCTTGTATGAGACACATGGGCATCAAACAACATGTGCTCATGGTGAGTGACTCCTCTTGCAATTCTTTCCATCTTTCTGATTCCAGTCAGATGGAAGTCTGTTTGTGCTACTTTCCTGACCAATGGGAACCCATTTAAACAAAAACCAGGCTCTGAAGAGGCAAGCTCACCTAATGTAAAATACTGTCCCATTTTTGTTGCCTTTCCTCATCTAATGAACTCAACCTCAGACACATTCTACATTGTTAAACTGAAGGTAAACACAATTTAAAATGACCAACAGACTGTGCTGTGGCTTGTCAGGGAGGCACTGATTCAATAAGGCTCACCTGTAGTGTGTGAGCGGCCTGGGGAGAACAGAGTGTTGTCTGGCACCGGGTGCTGGAGACCTAAGGTCTCAGCAGGTCTAGGATAATAACCCACAACACCAGGTCAAATGCCTGGGCCAGTTCCTAAACTTGTAGTGGCAGGGATTCCTCTTGGAAGCAAGCAAAGATGGCTGGAATCCCAGCTTCTCCACTTGGCAAGAAACCACCATATCTGTCAGCTCTTCTGTATCCTACTCATCAGAAAAATTTATAAGAATGACACCAGCAAGCTGGACGGTGGTGGCAAATGCCTTTAATCTCAGCAGAGGCAGGAGAATCTCTGTGAGTTCAAGGCCAGAGTGGTCTACAAAGTGAGTTCCAGGACAGCCAGGGCTACACAGAGAAACCATCTTTCAGGAGAACAAAAAAAAAAAAAAAAAAAAAAAAAAAAAAAAAAAAAAAAAAAAAAAAAAAGGAAAAAAGCAAACTGTTATGAATGGGACAGTTACCACTCACCAAACACCTCTGATGAATTATTTCAGCCCTCAAAATATTATTCCAAGATAGTTTTTATTGCTCTATAAGATGGAGGAGGGGGTTTGGTCTCAGAATGGTTACACGTTTATCTGTATCTATGCAACTGAAGGAGTGGTCAAGTCCGCTTCAAAGCCAAACCGTCAGTCTAGAGTCTGCCCCTAGCTCCAGCACTGCACTGTGGAAAGAGAACACAAAATAAGTCGGCACCTAGGAAACAGAAAATGCCAAGGAGGCCTTGTTGGTCCTCTTAGGAGGAGTCACTTGCAGCTTAGAATCCAGGATCTTCCGTTGAGTTGCTTATTTAAGACTACAATTCCCAGAATGCCATAGGTGAAAGAAACTACCCAATCGGAATGCTATAGGCAGAGACGCTAGCCAATCATGTAGGCAGAGACGCTGGCCAATCAGGAAGCCTGTCCTGGTTTTCCCCGCCATCTCTCCACACCTAGCGTTGAGTTGGCTGGCTGTTGAGGGTCTCTCCGCACTGGGTCCGTTGAAGGTGACGAGGCTTTTATTTGTGGTGACCACTTGGAAAGGTGAGAGTTATTTGAAGCCATTCAGTCACCAGGCTAACTTCCGGGCTGCGGGGTGGGCGGAGAACCCGGAGGGTGGATGAGGGCCGTGGAAACTTCCAGGCTGCCTTAGGCCTGCCCTCGGCCGCTGAGCAGGGGTTAGGCAGGGGGAACGCGGTGACCCCCGGAGAGGAGCGGTCCTCGGGGGTGTGGGTGGGGCTCAGGAGGAAGGCTTCTGAGCAGAACCAGCCCAGGGTTGAGGGCTGGGACGGGCCCTGGGGGCAAGGGCGTTAGTGACGTCACGCCCCCCATGCCCGCCGTGTTGGCCTTGACGCTGTCTAGTCCTCAGGCACGGATCCTCTGTGCCCAGTTCAGCGTCATTTGAATAACGGTAAAGCTGAGCTGCCGCCAGCCCCGTGGGATTCGGGCGCCCTAAGCCCTCTGACACTGAGCGGGGCTCAGGGCACTCCTATTAGTTTCATGTTCAGGGTTTTTCATTATTCATTAAGTTTTACACTTTTTAAAACCGTGTTTCTTTTTTCCCCCTCAAACCAGAGTCCCGGGTTTGGCATGTCCAAGTGAGATTGTTATTGGCATTCTTGTTTTAATATTCAGGGGCTTAGAGGTGGGTGCAAAGTGTGTTCTATTATGTCTGGAAAAGAGTTTTTCCAGCTGCTGTAAAGGGAGTGAGGGAAAAATAGGATAAATGACTGGAATTCAGGAAAAGTCCAAAGACAAGGTCTAACTTGGAGGTTAGTTTAATTATCCTGCACAAGCAATGCTGAGGTGTAACTACCCAACTTTTACATGGGAGGCATTGCCTGGGCTAATTGTGGTTTATTTTTCCAAGTCGTTTTGCCAGGTTTGACTAAAAGGTTAGTATCTAGTGAGCCATTTCACTGTACACAGTCCTGGTTAGACATTTACTGTACTGTATATAGCACAACATGGTGGTTTATACATTTCAGACAACCAAGCGCTTATCCTTGTCAATAAATAATAAATATTTTAGTTTTAAAGAAATTACAAGTGGGCACTGTCATTCAAGAGTAAGAGACAATGAATAAACATAAAATTAGGAAATCTACACAATTGCTAAATTGTAAGGTAGTTTAGAAATGTTGAGGATTTCTGTAGAGGGGACTTGTTTCTATTGTAAGGGCCCCATCTTGTGGATGTGGTTTGATAAAGAAGAAACTTCACCCTAAGAATTCTATATGCAATTGTTTTCAAGTGCAATTCCATTTGAAACCTGGAAAAACAAAAAGTTGATGCTTCCCTAGCTTATAACCGGCCTAACCATTTAGAAAAGACAATGATTTTGGTTCTAAAATAACTATTTTTCTTTTATAAATTGCCTACCTTATTTTTAAAAATAATTTTTATAATTTTATTTTCAACTGTGTGTGTGTGTGCCATTTGTGCATGGGTGTCTGAAGAGGCCAGAAGAGGACATTGGATCCTCTGGAGCTAGAGTTATAGGCAGTTGTGGGAGACCAATGCCCACTGTGAGTGTTGAGAACTGAATTTAGGTCGAAGGAGCTCTAAGTGCTCTTGACTGCCCAGTCATCTCACCAGCCCCCCTCCCCACACGTAAATAGCTCTGACCTGTACATTGTTTCTGTTTCAGATGTTTAAGAATAATCATCACGACCACAAGCAAAAAGTGGAAGCCATGATTAAGAACATTAATACAATTTCTTTGGAGATGAAGAAGATGAAAGGTGAGGATAGAGTCAACAACATGTTTTCATGTCACTACTATAAAAGACATGTGAGAGCCAATGTGTGTTTCAGCTAGGGTAGTGTTCCCACTGCTTATAATTGTCCTGTTAAAAAGTGTCTACAGTATAATCTGAACTGTATTTTTGAAGGTACTAGGCCTGAATTCCTATTTCTGAAACCAATAAGTTATCTAATCTTTCTAAATTTACATACCTTTCCTTAAACACCATTACATGACTATATTCCATTCTACAAAATTCAGTGTCTTTATCCATGAATCCCTACTAAGCCCTACTATGCCAGATCAAGAATTAAAAGTTAGCTCTGTAAGTGAAGTGGTTTTCATTTTAAGTATATTCTTAGTGTAATAATAGATCTTAAAGGTCATGATGTTTAGTCAGTCATAGATACGGTCTCTTATTTTCTCCTAGCCATATACAATTTCTGTGATTATTTCTAGGGTACGCTCTCCTTGAGCCAGCATGCTGGAGAATTCTCTCATCAATTAACCCATTTCATTTTAGAAAGTTCCTCAGGGACTAGCTGAAGTCTGTACCTCTACTCTCTTCATCTGATGTTTGTAGATACTGTCTGTGTCACTTCTGAGACTGCCGCTGCAAGTACATAATACCGACCTTATGTGATGCACACCACGAGGAGAGAATCCAAAGTGAGGGCAGCCCTGAAATTAATCCGTCAGGAGCCAGCTTCTTTCCATCTTCCTGCTGTGCTGTGTATACTGCTACTCATCATCATTACACCTGAGGTGGCCGCACACAGACACTATTTCTGCCTCTTATATCTTTTTATAAGCCTTTATCCAGATAGCTCCAGCAGTTCTCCATTCTTTATAAAAATATGAAGGCCATGTAGCAATGATAGATGTCTTGCTCAGCTTGCACAAGGCTCTGAGTTCAATCTCTAGTACTGCAAAATAAAGAAATACCTTGGGAGAGGAGACTTGCCATAAGGGAATAGCCAAGGTCTGAATAGGGAGAAAAGCAATTTACTAACTAACATGATTTGAGGTGTCACGTTCCTGATGAAAAATGAGAAAAATAAAGCAAGTATAGTTAGGAGCAAGCCTGCCCCCCAAAAAGTGGGATGATGTACCTACAAAATTCAGCTGTGAAGAGGACCTATAGTAGTAAAACTGAAGGTTAAATAGTTGAGTTAGTAAAAGTATCTATCTATGTATGTACACACACACACACACACACACACACACACACACACACACACACACATATATATTCTTCAAGTATATTTGGAGGGGTGGGGAGTCAGTAAAAGAATGTTGTCTTTAGGAGCAATTGGCAGAAATCGAAAGAAAAAACATGTCTTTTGAGATACAGAGAGAAATACTAACATACTCACACCCACCCTGACTTAGTCTGCTTTCTATTGTTGTGATTAAACATCACGACCAAAAGCAACTTGGAAAGAGTTGATTCCACCTTACAGCTTATAGCCTATCATGAAGGGAAGTCAGGACAGAAACTCAAGCAGAGGCCACAGAGAAATGTGGCTCACTGGCTTGATTCTCTAGGCTTGCTCGTTTGCTTTCTAGACACCTGCCCAGGGATGGCACTGCCTACATCCACATCCTATCAACCAGGAAAATGCCCCCAAAGCCCGTGTCCAGGCCAGTCTGATCTAAGCACTTCCTCAATTGAAATCCCCTCTTCCTAGATACGACTGGTTTGTGTCAAGTCAACAAAGACCAATCGGCCACCACCAAAGGAGGGCAAACCACCACACACACATAAAACCAAAGAAAATGAGATTCAAGAAAAGTTGAAACCAGATGCCTGTTTTAGTAATGTCTTATGGGTGGCTCCTATTCTTTGCACTGTGTGTATATGTGAGTTAGCTAAGTTTAAGATATGTTTACACAATGTTGCAGTGTAGGAGGACATTTGAATAGATGGGTGGAGGGCCTTTCTAGTATACCCATGGTTTTCAGTCAGAATGGGTCACACCTCAGTAGCAGCTGATCATAAATATTGGAAGAACGTCATTAGAAATTAGGACTAGCTAGCTCCTTACAGCAGCAACAGTTGTTATGACACCAGTGGCATTCTGTCTTCTCCCTTGCACAGAACTCTCCCATATCCTGCTGTGTGACCTCAATCTCCATTTTGGTCAGCCCAAGAAGACTGAGGACCCCAAGGAAGCAGAAACAAGCCACCCATTTGAAGAGCCTGAGATACCGGATGTAGCCCTTGCCTCTATCAGTTTATCTGACTGATTTTTTTTTGTATTTGTTTTAAATTTCTGGTTTTGTTGACTTAAAAAATCTGGAAGAACTAAGTTTATTAGTATAACTTAAAACAATATAAAATTATAAATGAGCATAGCATCTGCTTGAAAGCTGTTTTTTGTTGTTGTTGTTGTTGTTTTATTTTTATTTTTTAATGTCTCAAAGGGAAACTGATTCCATTAATGCTAGAAGTCTGATGTCGGAAATTGACCTATCTGTGTTTGACGTGCTCGCCTTGTTCTCTGCTGTAGACAGACTTCCTCCAAGTGCTGGGTGGAAGATGGTAGTAGCAGAGCAGCAGACAGCTTGCCTTTGGGGGCCTGAAAAGAACTGGCTTTCTGTTCAGAGGGCTCCCTGAATAGCCTAACTTTTGTTAGGATGTTAATCCGTGAGCAGAGAGCTGAGCAATGGTGATAGGTCCAGCTGGGGTCGTAAGGCCCATGGTTCAGATAGGTAAGGCTGGCAGAAGACTAGAATTGGAAGTACCCAAAGAAACACACGTTGTGCTCCTCCTGAAAACGTGAGACTCCGGTGACTGTAGTCCCAGGAGTGTAACCCTTACCCTAAGAGACTCAAATACATTTCTGTCATGTCATCAACTTACTTTTCTTGTTTCTGTGAGCAAACACCTGGTAAAGAAGCGGCTTAAGGGCGGAAGGGTTGGTTTGGACTTAAACTTTGAGAGAGATGGTTGATCCTGACAGGGAGGAGAAAGTGGGCTGGGAGGCAGCTGGTCACACTGTATCCACCATTATGAAGCAGAAAGACAGATACTGTGCTCTGGACACTCAGCCCACATTCAGGGCGGGTCTTCCCTCCTCGGTTGGACCCCTCTGGAAGCCTCCTCACTGACACACCCTTAAGTGACCCTAAAATTCAGTGAAGTTTTGGTTGTGAGCCTAGCCTTCAGCACTCTGGAGGCAGAGGCAGATGGATCTCTATGAGTTCGAGGGCAGCCTGGTCTTCAGAGTGAGATCTACAACAGGCATAGGTACCAAAACTACACAGAGAAACCCTGTCTTGAGAAAATAAAATAAAAAAATCAGTTAAGTTGACATATTTAATCATCATAGCTACCAATGCTTTGAGATCTACCATGTCCTTAAATTTCATCACCTTTAGATGGAGAAATACCTGCAGTTTCCTGCTGCTCTCTCCCCAGAACCTACTCAGTGTTTTACACAGTACGGGTGCTGTAAATTCCTGTTGGACACCTGCTGAGGAAATGTAATTAATACAGTTTTCAGCTTTAGCATTCCCAAGTTCTGGGTCCTAAATTGAGAACTCCGGGCTTGTGAGGATGAGTTTTTGTAGAGCATTACTGTCATTTGTTAAGCATTTCTGCATTCTACTTATTCCTTAGCTTAGTGTATTAACCTGGTGACTTCTAAGGTCCCTTTAACTTATGAAAATAAAGGTATAGACTATTCTTTTCCACTTGAAAATTTTGTAGATCAGAGAAATCAAAACATTTGTCAATAAATGTCACACAGTGATGCTAGAAGTCCTGAAGGAATGGGATTAGAAGAACAAGGCATGTCAGTGTTCAGTGAATACTAGGTTATGGCTTGCTAAACATGAACAGAACTGCAAATTCTCCTCAGCCTACACTGATGTCTTGATAAAGCTTACAGTGGCAAGGGGAAATACTGTGAACTGAAAATTTATTTGCTGACAGTACCTATTGAACATCAGAGCTCAGCCTAGCCTGCCTTAAACATGTTCAGATCATACACTTTAGCCTGTGGTTGGGCTAAACACAATTGGGCCTAACACAAATTCTGTTTTGTCTTAAAATACTCAAGATATTATTTAATTTATTGAATTTCCATACCCCCCCAAAAAGGAAAAACAAAACAAAACACTTGCAACCAAAAAACTTGCAACACTGTAAAGTACTGGTGGGTACCCTGGTGGTCACATGGCTGACCAAGACTTTCATACCACCTGTTGCTAGCCCAGGAAAAGCAAAATTCACGTTGGCATACAGTTTGTACTTAACAAGCATCACCCCCATACCATATAGTTGAAAATGGTAAAGCAACATAAGCCAGAAAGCCAACTGTATGCTTCATTAAGTGTGATTTATAAACTGAAGGAGAGTTGAGGTGCTGCGAATGATTTATAAGTCAATCTGAGAAGGAAGAGACAGGAGTTTCACAGCACACTTGTGTTGATGACAGAAAAGCAGAGCTGAAGTTTGGATGAGTTTTTTCCAAAGGCCCCAGTGTTAGAGGCTTGCTCCTGAGCCAGGGCAACAGTCAGCAGTGGTGGGACCTTAGGAGGGAGAGCCCAGATGGAGTTAGGTCAGTAGGTGCATGCCCTTGAAGGAGACTACCAAATCTTCCTTTGCTTTTGCTTCCCAGCCACCATTTCAGTGTCCTGTATGAACCATCACAGGCCCAAAGGAACGGGAACAAGTGACCATACTGAGCAAAAGTCAAACTTTCTAAGTGAAAGTCAACTAATACAAGTTTTATCTAGTAGGGAGGTGGGCTAGAAGTGTGTGTGTGTGTGTGTGTGTGTGTGTGTGTGTGTGCAAAGCATTGCTCCATTGTCCCAGGAGATCTTCAACACTAGAGAATGCTTTTCAAGACGGGAGTGGAGGGGTACACTGTGGATGTAGATACAGGAGGCTGTGGTAGAGAAGCAACAGCCAGCGTGTTTGGCAGCAAAGCTGCATCACTGAATCTAAAACCGTTTTCTTACAGAATTTGTAGCTTACATTTACTTTAAAACCAAAATATAACAGCATGGAGCAAATAATAAAGTTGTTTTAAGGATCTGAAAGAGTAAAGCAAAAGATAACTTTAATTCCAGGAAGTTATCCCAACATGCATTTATCTCAAATAAAAAATACATGAAAATACTCCCTGCAAAACCAAATAAGAAAGAATGGGGTTATGTTTCTGGAGCCTCTTAAGTTATTGCTGCTCAGAAAGTTAATTTTAATTGTTTTAAGTTGTATAAAAAAACAGGTTGCCTTGGACTGACAAAGTTTCATTATAAAACATGTGAGATCAAAAACAATCAGTTTCAGTACTTCTTAAACTTGCCCCACATTATTTCTGTAGTATGTAAAGTACTGTATTTTGAGATGAATTGTTCAAAAATCTCATGTCTTGAGATGAAGTACTGCAATGCACTCTTAGGCTTCATATATGGGCATGATTACTTCTGCACTTTACAGACATCGAAGAAAATAAATAAATTATGGGATATTCAGCAATCTTCAAACTCTTTTTAAAGGAAAGGGCAAAACTCTGTGCCTGCATTGAGGGTTTGCTTTAGTCCTAAGTGTTTATCCACGTCCTAAGGCCGCTTGACCTTCCTGCATTGACAAGAGTCAGGAGACCGACTTGCTTGGCTAACTTGCTATGGACACCCCGCAGCGTATGTCAGCGTGCACTGGTATCTGGAGCCTCGGTTTTTTCCATCAATGAGCAACAGTGGCATTTTCCTGAAGTAGTCAATAATATCTGATACAGACAGAAAGTCCTGGAAAAGTCAAATAGGAAGATGAGTTATAACGTTGGAATGGACAATGCACATTTCATAATTATGTGGGTTTTTTTTTTTTCAATTCGAATCAGTTTGGGAAAATTGTGGGAAAAATAAAATTTGTCAAGTACTTTAGAGATTTTCTCATAGTCAACAAATTTTAAGAGATAACAATGTTAGGTTGGGCCAGCAAGATGACTCAGTAGTTAGAGGCCTGACGACCTGTAGTCAATCCCAAGGAACCACATGGAGGGAGGAGAGAACTTAATGCCTACGAGTTGTCCTCTGATCTCCACACATGTGCCATGGTGCACACAAAAATACAAGGTTTTTTTTGTTGTTGTTTTTTTAACTAAAACCTTTTAACCTCTGTAGTGACTCACCCATGGCTTGGTATTGGTCTCTGGTTTTCATTTATGCTTGGGTTTCTATATCCCCACATCTCTACAATCCAAACTCTTAGGAGGTCTCAGGAACCAGGAGGTCAGATGGGGGTCATTTCTGGAAGTGAAGCTTTAGCATTTACCGTTCCTTCCCTCTCACCTCCACACTCACCATGTGGGCTCAGTAGCCAAATCTTTGCATCTATAACCTAGAGCACTCAGTACAGTCAGTCCCACTCACCCCTCTAGATGTGACCAGAAGTTAAATTCTACCTAAACTGGATTGTGTAGTTGTTCCAAGACAAACTGTCCAGATACCTCCCTCTAAGGAAACATGTATTTTCATGTCAGACCAAGAGAAATCTTGGGAGGTGATATTCTGCCTTTGGTGATATTCTGCTTTGTTGACAGGGAACAGATGGCCTAAATGAGCAAAATCATGTTCTTTATACTCAGCATTGTCATTGATTTAAAGTATTTGTATTAAAATTATTAGTGAATTGTTCTCATTCTGTTAATGTTTCATTCAGCTGGTTTTCTTTGTGTATGCAAAAGTAGCCTAATGGTTGTTTTCACATCAAAGAGTTGACTTGTCCAAACAGGAAAATTTCTTTGGTAATATGGCCATCTTCACAGAGACAAAGGTCTCAGTTAGCAATAAATGCCCCAAGCATCCCAATAATCACTGTAGCAATAATTCTAGGTTTCTCTGCTTTCTTATATGGGATTTCAAATTAAATTTTTTGTTTTTTATTGATGTGTATATGTGTGCCTGCTTGTCTGTATGTGTACCATGTGCATGCAGGTACCCATGGAGGCCAGAAGAGGGCATCAGAGCCCCTGGAACTGGAGTTACAGGAGATTGTGAGCCACCCAATGTGTATCCTGGGAATAGAAAGAATGCCCCACCCCAGTCCTCTGCAAAAGTAGCAAGTACTCAATTTTTAAGCTATCTCCCCAGCCCCTGTGATGGTATTTTAAATAAAGTTTTATAGGCAAACCATAGTCTTACCTTGAAATTATATCAAAAGAAATCAAAATAGATGATATTGCCTTTGACACTTTATAAATATATTTTTAATTTATTTATTTATTTATTTATTTATTTATTTATTTATTTTAAAAGTTACACTTCAGGACCAGAAACAGAGCTCTGTGTTAGCACCTGACTGATGTGTACAAGACCCCAGGTTCAGTCCCAGGCACCACAGTGGGTTATGTCTATGATATTGGATTATTTAGAATGAAAATACAAGAAGACCCCTCTAGTGGAGTAAATAACTCAGAGTATTTGTCTTCTTTCCTTCAGTAAGTGGAGAGCTTCAGTAAAGTTGTTTAACAGTATCATTGTTATACTGCATGTGATTGCACAGCATTATTGCTATACACCATGTGTTTTAACTGCATCATTGCTATACAGCATGCAGTTTAACTGCATCATTGCTATACACCATGTGATTTAACAGCATGGTTGCTAGACAGCATGCAATTTAACTACATTGTTGCTATACACCATGTGTTTTAACTGCATGGTTGCTAGACAGCATGCAATTTAACTGCATAGTTGCTATACACCATGTGTTTTAACTGCATGGTTGCTAGACAGCATGCAATTTAACTGCATAGTTGCTATATAGCATGTGATTTAACTGCGTGGTTGCTATACAGCATAAATTTGGGGAAAGAGTGAAGCATGAAGTCCTTACCTCTTTTCCTCGAAGTCCAGTCCCCAACAAGTATACTTGACTTTCCTCCTGGTAACGGATCTGAATGTTGTAAACTTTGTCTTTGTACAACACCATGAGAACATATGGATTGTTTACTGTTTTCTTAGAACTATCTCTAACCAGGAAAGTGCCATCCTAGAAGAATAGGTGCTTGTTGTTAATGGGATCAGTGAAAGTCAGTCCTTGTTGCTTGTAAGAGACAAGCCTCTAGGGGCCTACAAAGCTGTCACTTGTCAATTGACATTGAGTTCTCCCCACAGCTGGGGACCCCAGGTACCCTGGATCTTTTGATTATTAAGAAAGACAACTGAGATTGCATCTGAAGTTTTCCAAGTTAACATATTTGGAGCTTTTTTGTTGTTGTTTGTTTTTGTTTGTGTTTGTGGAGACAGTGTTCCTCTGTGTAGCCCTGGCTGGCCTTGAACTCACAGAGATCTACCTGCCTCTGACTCCCGAGTGCTAGCATTAAAGGCATGTGTCACTACCACCTGCTTTTGAAGCTTCTTAGTATAAATCTTTTTCAGTAATAAAAACAATTAGTAGGTGAGTAAAGAGCCATAAGACATAAGGTGGCTCACTTACTATATACCTGTTCATATCTGTTAATTGTCTAAACTTCCCTTTGTATATCTTTACTCAGAATACACTTTTTGCCTATGAAGTGCACCTCCTTTACCCTACACATTTGTTGTATTTAGTTTTCACCCATTTCTCACCTGAACAAAAGAGAATGTGAACTTCCTGTGTTCTTGTCACCTTTTTCCCCAATACTTTATGAAATGTGATTTGTTCTGTACTTTAAATTATCATACAAGAATTATTGCAATGTAATAAGACATGACAAAGATCTAATATTAAAATAGAGCTAATTAGTAAAACTAATGTAAATCACTCTCTCCTCTATGTACTTAATTAGAATGGGTTTTAAATAGCCATCAATATGCAAGAACGATGTTCCTTTGTTCCTTTATTCGTACTTAATTGACCCAGTCAGAACATATCTGCTAAAGAAACCTCTCTGGACCAGTGAGTCACAGGCTTGGCTTGAATTCAGAGTCACCTGGGGAGTCTGAAGATTCCTTCAGCCCACCTTGCACTGCCACTTATTAAAACAATCTCCCCAAAACTCACAAACCTGGATTAAAAAACAAACAAAAACCCCAGATGACCAAATCTGCTGCTGAGACTGAAAATGGCTGCTGTAGCCTTTACAGTGTGAAAGATGAAGGGTCGTTCTCCCATCTCTGGTCAAGGGACTCAGGGCTAGGGGTCAGTACTGGACCTCGGTTAAGACTTTATAGCATTAAGATTTCTAGACATTTCTAGAAGACTTTGAAGATATGCCTTCAACATGGGTCTTTCCCGTGAATTTGAATGGTGACAGAGTGTTAAGAGGAAGATGAACTAGTAAGATGTCTGAAATGCATGATTCCTTTGACCAAAAAGAGACACATTCATTAACGAAACTGCCTAATATTTGCCAACTGACGTATAGTGATGGCTTGGAGGTAACAGTCTATGGATGCTAGTGGGTAGGATGGTAGTACTAATGGCTCTTAAAGGAACAGCACCTAGCAGCAGGAACAGCAGCTAGCTCATACTTGAGTCCCAGTGCATATCTATACCCTTTCCCTTCTCCTCTAACATTTATAACTGCATAAAAATAAACTGTAGGATGATACCTGGTTTATCTTCCTAAGAGCAGCTTCTGCCTCTGGTCGGGTAATATATGAGGCGTACCACTCTTCATCTAGTGAAGTCTGCAAATAAATTTTAAAAAGCACTGTAAGTTCTGTAGTTACATAAGCAAAGTGAAAAAAATGAAAAGGAAAAAAACCCTAATATTTCCCATAAATCACTCCTCAATTCTCTGTGCTTTGAAACATTTGTTTTCTTGACTTGAATCACTTAGATGGGGCTACATGGAAGGCATTTTGTGCAAACTGCTTCCTTATCATTTCACTGACTGCAAAAGGAAGGAGCCTCCCTTATATAATGGAAACTTTCATCTGGAAAGACAGAGATAGACGAACTTCTTCTGCTTATTATATAGTAGTAACATACTTAATGAAAAATTTGTTTTAATGGAGCAACTAGGAGACTTGCTTGTTCAAGGCTATAAACCAGGAAATAGATGAAAAAAAAAATGGGATTATTTTTCTCATTTCCTAATGCCCCTGGAAGACTGTGAAAGAACACTAAAGAAAACATTAGTTTTCATCTACATCTTCCCCTCAGTTTTTGGTTTATTTATTTTGGTGCTGTCAATCTAGGGAAGGGCTTCACCCAATGCTAGGCAAAGGTTTGACCACTGAGCTACACAGCTGTGCTCTTAATTAAGTGCAATAAACGAAACTAACAGCAGACACAAATACAGCAGAGGGGTTGATGAGCATTTCTTATGGTCCTTTGCTAGGGAGAATCTGGTCCCTTGGCTAGGGAGAAAGGCAAGAAATTAGAAACAGCTGTATTACCTCTTCATCCCCAGGAGATGGAGGCTGCGGCCTGTTTGGAACTGGCAAGGGTAAGTTTCTACCTTCATTTCTGAGAGGTGGTCTGTTGCTGAGACCTTTCAAAGCAAAATATTTTGGAAATTAATTTATTGTAGGTCATTGTTTTCTCATCTCATAGCACATCCATCACAGATGTTCCCATGGCAGTGGGGGCATTCATCTTTTCAAGGATATGAGGTTATAGGGAGCCTGCATGGGACTGACCTAGGCCCTCTGCATATGTTACAGTTGTGTGGGTTGGCCCTCTTGTGGGACTCCTAACAGCAGGAGCAGGGGCTGGCTCTGACTCTTACTGGTTTTTGGGACTCTCTTCCTCATACTAGGTCTTCTAGCCTTAATACGTGGGGAGATGCTTAGTCTTACTACAACTTGATATGCTGTGTTTTGTTGATATCCATTGGAAACCTGTCCTTTCCTAAACAGAAGTAGAGGAAGAATGGATTGGGGTGGGGTGGGGGGGACAAAGGGACAGGGTGGGGGAGGGGCTGGGAGGAGAGGAGGGAGGGGAACCAGCCAAGATGTAAAATAAATAAATTAATTAATTTTTAAAAAAAAGAATATGAGGTTGGACAAATAATTTCTTCCTCTTTCAAACCATGAGGGCTCTTTGGGCTGTGTTCCATACCATGCCAGTGGAACTTTGAGAAAAGACCCCGACATTTCAGTAAACCCCTAAACATGCATACAACATAGTGTGGCCTCATCTATAAAAACAGCCACATTGTTTGGCTATGGGCCTCAATAAGAACATGCAAAAAGCAGACCTTTCATAGATGCCTGCCATCACAGCACATGTGGACCAACAATGTGCGAGCGCACACATGGCAGCAGTGAGGAGACATTATGCCCTCGGTGTCTTCACAGAGCAAGAGGGAAGGCCTGGAGAAGAGTGTTGTTTCAGAGCCACTGTTGGCTGTGGTTTTTCAGTTTGTTTTGATTTTGCAGTCCCCCAAGATGGAGAACTGTTGGACTAGAGGGTGCCATCAATTGCTCACTTGCTTTAAAAATCATCCCAGTGCAGTCCTGTCTCACAGACCTTTGCTAGAACTAGACCAATAGCATCAATGTCCGGTGGGAACTTGCTAGAAATGCAAAGTCTCGGGTGACACCCAGCCCTTCTGAATTAGATCCACTTTGACATGATTCCCAGGCGTCTGTTCATACACTGAACATTGAGAACACTTACAGCAGACACTCAGTGGCAGCATCATTGGAAAAGGAAAGCCTCTGGACTCTCCCACTAAATCAGAAACTTTTGTTGTTTTTCTGAGGCATGAGCTCATGTAGCCCAGGGTGGCTGCAAACTTGCTCTTTAGCTTATTAAGATGGTCTTACACTTTATTTATTTATTTAGTCTTAGACTCTTAATCCACCTCCCATGGTGGAGATTACAAGTTTGAGCCACCATATCTGGTTTGATTCAGAATCTCTGGGGCTGGGTTCTTGTAATTTGTATTTTGAATATGCTTCCCAATTCACAACCTGAGAGCAGATTCATTGCTGAGACAAGGAAGTGAAGCACTGCTCTGAGCTCTTTATCAAACCATCAGGGACATAGCACTCGGTGGGAAGATGAGGGATTAAGGCATGCCTGCTGGTGGAGAGAGAGAGAGAGAGAGAGAGAGAGAGAGAGAGAGAGAGAGAGAGAGAGAGAGAGAGAGGGATTTTATGTAGTGTCTCATTCCAACAGCCCTTGGTACCTTGTAGACATGAAGAAGTCATATACTTTTAGGGAAAAGCCTTCGCCTAAAGGCTTTGAGACACATTATACTGTAACCATATGGACATATTGGTAGGCAGAGATCGTAAACATATACAAACCTTGAGAGAAGTATGGAGGCAGGGAGGCACTCTGCTGCAAGCCAATGTTACTGTAGAAACAGAAAAAGAACAAGCTTTAAGCTGGTTTGGCATGATGGGACCTGACTGGGGAGCTGGGTTGAAGACTGTAGATGCTTCTTGCTTTGTTATTGCTGTCCACCACACCTCCCTGGCATCATGGAAGAGGGAAGGGGGAAACTTATTTGATGTACTTTACTGATGTCCCAAGATGGACAAAGTCTAACAAGTTTCACAAACCAAAGGCAAACAACAATAAAAATAAAGCTCATAAACTAAATTTAAAAGTCACTTTTAAAATGGGGCTGTGGTTTGAGGTCTTTGAGTCTATAGAATGGCTAAGAAGGAAGACACACTAATCAGTGTGCATGCAAACAGTAAAATGCCAGGAGCTACTGGTCTGCAAGAAGAGGGTGGGGAGAGGGGGGAGAAAGTTCTGGGTGCTGCTGCATTGCATCTGAGATACATTTGCAAGGCTGGGATGGGAAAGGAAATCTGTGGAGGCCCTGGGATGCTATCTGTTCCCTCTATGCTATGATGCACTACCACCAGCCATTAGCCCACATAGTAAATGTCTGCTCTGCACACTTGATCTTCTTGGCAGTTTTCAAGAACAAAAGATGTATTAGAGCCATGTGTGAGATAATGCGCCCAATTGGACATAGCAGTAGAGAAAACCGGCTGGAGGAATGAACAGAAAGAAGGCATGAAGACCTCGGGGCAAAGGGAAGGCTTAAGAATTTCCCCCAGAGAGTTGGCAGAGGTGGATGGGCTGTGTTGGTGGTTCCATTTTCCACAGTATGTAGGGTGAGAAGTTGGGCTTCTTTTGAGTACTAAAGGGTTGGTGGACCAGCAGGCTAGAAGCCCTGGCGAGCAGCTTGAGGCAGTCCATTGGCTTGCCTGTGCAGGGATGATCTAGGTCTTGTTTGGTTCTTCTGGCCATGCCTTTGTTTCTGCATGGTCTTATTATGCCTGAGAAATTCTAGTTTTAGAGAAAACAATCCTTTTGAGGACAGCTCATGAGCATGGGTGCTTGGCCCCTGTCATGTGCAGGGCACATTCTCTGTTTCGCCATCCAAGATGAACGAGAGACTCCAAGAACTTCAGTTAACTGTGTTTCTTAATGATGTTTGTTTGTTTGAAATTAGCAAGTGAAAACACCCACCGTTTTCTGTCAACATGTCCATAGCTCGGGACAATCTTGAGACAAGTCAGCCTTCACTCCCCTCAAGCTCAGAAACTCTGAGAACAACTGGGCTTTCAGGTTGTCCTCCAAGCTCATTTCCCTTGTGAGGAAAGACAGTTCTGCCCAATGGCTCATTTCTTTCTTGCTCAAGCTACCCGGCATTTACCACAATGCTAAGCTGAACTGGTTAGTTGTAACTGTTAAATGTGACCCAGCCTAAGATCTCCTGGGAAGACAGTTTCAACTGAGGAATTATCTAGATCACATTGGCCTGTGGGTGGATCTGTGGGGAATTGTCTTGATGGTTACTTGGGGTAGGAGGATCCAGCCCACCGGAAGTACACTATTTCATGGGCTAGGACCTGGACTGTATATGAATGAAGAAAGCCAGCCAGGGAAAAAGCAGGCAGATAGCATGGATGCATTCATTTCTCCATGCTCTGGCCTGTGGATATGACGTGACTAGCTTCTTGAGTTCCCGTCTCAGCTTTCCTGCAGTGTTGGACTAGAACCTTAGGATGTAAAAGAAAACAAACCCTTTCTCTGCTATGTTGCTTTTTGTCAGAGAATTTGTCAAAGCGACAGACATGAAGCTAGAACACAAGCCCCAGACATTATGCTTAGTTAGAACTGAGGGACTCAGCCACCAACCTTTCTGAGAAGGCTCCCGGCCCGTGAGACAATGGGAATGTGTGCTTGGGGCTGGGCTTGGCAGATCTTGAAGGGAATGTGTTGGAGCTCATAGAAGGTAGTGATGGCTGGGGCAGAGGTCTTTGATGCACTGTGGGGGAAGAAGAGAAAAATGAATAGTCAGAATTCAAATCTGGGGACATTCAGAGTACCTCCCCAGCTTAAACCAAACCCAAACCCAAAACCAGGTGATATAGAGAGACAAAAATCCAAAAGTTCAGGTATAATTAGCAAATGGTAGGAAGATAACCTACCTCATATTTTTTTTCTAGATAATTCACCACCTTGGAATGCACTTAAAATTGTTGTTCTCTATAGTAGATTTTTCATTTTACTTTTAAACTACTTACTTGGCAGAAAATTGTTAATGGGAAACTTGTGAATTTCAGAGATGATTTATAATTTTTATTTTGTCATTTGCAAGCCAAAATCACATGCTATTTTGTTTATCCACAGTTACTGATTCTGTACCCATGTATGTAAGAGGGTATAAATATTAAAAACTTTTCTATCAAGACATATATGCAACTTTCTGCACAGTTGGGTGTTCTGAACACATGAACCTAAGTTTCCCTTGGTAAACCAACCAAGTGATTCCATTTTACTACAGCCATGAGGTGTAGCAATTGATATATGTCTGTTTATTTTGATTTGACATGTAGGGTTCCATACTCAATAATTCTATTTAAATGGCTGATCAGAAAAAATGAGAGAATAGAAGTTTTAATAAATGATAATAGATTATAAAAAAGATCTCTAGACATACCATCATCTTCATCCTGTAAGGGAAAAATAGTAAGAGATATTAACTTATCATCAAAGTAGCATCCATCAACACTAACCCTCTCTTTTGTGAGCTGTGGAGGTTTTCAAAGGAGAAGAGGCAGGTTGGAAACTTTTGTGTGAGATTTAGACTCTGCAACATCTTCCTGACCCCTTCCTCCATTCCTGACCCCCAGTCTCCTTGCTATTACCCTTGGGAATGAGACTGCCAAGAAGCCAGCTACCCAGGACCTCTCAGGGGGACAGGAGCAAGGCTATTCAGCCTGAGGAGCTCAGCAAAGCTGCAGACACTGGTATTTAACAGACTCTTTGGAGGTCTTGCTCTCATTACCTGACTTCAGATGAGAGCAGGGCAGATGGAGTCTCTCCTCCCCAGACCCTACACTGGTAGCCTCTGTGCCAAGCATTTATTAAATGACATTTCACACTTACAGTCTCTCTTCTGTCTGGTCCCCGTCCATGCCTGAAATGAATTAGATCACAGAAGTGAGCATCAAGAGTTTCAAAGAGCCATCCCCAGAAGATAATTTCAGTAAATTGCACAAGGAGAAATAAAACCCACTGAACCGTGGCCCAAGGGGAAGTTGCAAATGCCAGCAGAAATGCTGGGGAGGAGAGAAGGGAAATTTGGCCACAGGATGCTCTGTTATCATTGCAAGCTGAGCTAGGCAAACCTTTGTTCTTCAGAGCTACTGTAGCAAATAATTACATAATTATACATATATATATATATATATATATATATATGTTTAGTCAGCTTTTAGTAGCTATTAAATTTCACTGAGTAGATGTTTTTCCAAGCAAATAAAAACATTTTCAGTAATATTCTTCTTTGCTGAGGTTTTAAACCAGACACCACAGGGTCTGCCCTTCAAGTAATAAGAAAACAGTTGGCAAAGGTCCCTGTTCTGGGCTTTTCCAATAGGCCATTGACACAGAAGAAGTCAGCCCAACAGCTTTGACAATAGCTATCTAAGGGCCGCAGAGGCGTCTGCACTTCCTGGGAGAGGGGAAAGAAGCTAGGAAAGAGAAGAACAATTTGTTGAATAGCTAATGCCAGATGTTTCTCCTATCATCCTTCAGTTCTTCCCGTTTGGTTGAAAGTTTTGATATTTTAGCAAATATGATTGTTTTTCCTATATTTTGGTTTTGTTAAATAATGCATTAAAATGTTATGGAAGTCAACGACAGAGGATTTTCCTGGCACACCCTAGCCCTAGTCCTGACTAAATCCACTCAACAGCCAAGCCAGGGCGGTGGTTATGAATCTTGATAGACAGATGAGATAATGAACCTCACTGTTCCCTCCCCAAGTAGCCTGGCTGGCCCACAACAAACCCGGGTACACTTGTGTCGTTTGGTAAATAGACCATACATGATTTTATTAGAGCAGAGGTAAAGCTGCTAGAGCCAAGCTCGGTCTCCTGTGGTTGGGAAAGTGGTTGAGCAGTAAGAAGGAGACTAATGCTGGCCTAGAAACCCCCACCCAGTCCTTCTCTGCTCCCTCATGACAAAAAGCGACAAATACAGCATCCGTGCTGTTCAGGCTGCAGTCTGACAAAGGTAGAGAAAACCCAACAAAAACGAGACCCTGCTTCAGACAAGGTCTCCCACAGCAGCCACCCTGTAATCCCCACTAAGTACTTCTACTCGCTCCTCAGCTCGATTCCATTCTCTTCGCAGACCTCTCTACTTTTCATCTAACCAGCAAGGGAAGGTGTCCTCGCCCGCCCTCCCAAGTACTGGGAGTTCAAAGGCCCTCTGCAGGCGGAGCAGGATGATTACTTTGGAACCGGTGGCTTCTTGGCTGTTAAGGGTCCACTCCTTTCATTCCTTTCGTGTCTGTCCATGGCTGGTGGTAAAGGAGGCTTTTGTATCTTGGGTAAATGCTCCCCGAGAGTCCTGCTGAGTGTACAGAGAAAGGATTTATTTGTAAGAAACCACTTTAACTGGGCAGAGAGCTGCAGGGGAACTCTGGGGCTGGATTCAGTACAATAGAGGCTTACCTTCCCACGGGGGCTGAGGGCTGTAAGACATTAGAGAAGACATGTGAGGGTCCAGCACTCTCCAAAGAATAAGGACAAGACCAAAAAAATCAAAATGAAAACTAAAACGACAAACCAACCAGAAAAACAGCTTACCTTGTCAGAAAATGTTGGTTTCTTTCCTGGAAACAAGAGAGAGTAGAACATTCAATTGGGGACAAGTGTGAGGTTGAGAAACAGATTCTGATGAACACTATGTCTGGGTCTCTGGGGAAGACTGACTTCAAGCTGGGACTTCAGATCTTGAAGGATCTGTTGCAGAGCACCTGATCTTCTTGGCTTAAAAATACTGCCTGGCTTGTCCAAGTCACAGAGCTGTGTACATGCTAACGGGATGTGGGGGTCTGTGCTCCTTTTCATCCTGTGACTTAGTGTAACTGAGCATCAAATGGATTGATGTCTTCTTGGGATTTTACTTTTCTTTCATTGCTTAAGCATCTGTTGTCCAGCTTATTTTGATTTTTGAAGTAAACCTGTGTTTCATGAAGGAGTAATTTTCCTCCAAACACTTGGTATTATGTAAAGAACTCTATTTGGTTTCTGAAAAAATTAATTAACTTGGGAACAAGGGCTTTAAGAGATTGTCCTGGTGTACCAGAAACCATTTGAATAGTGATGATGATGGTCATTGTGGTGATGGTTATGGTGGTGGTGGTTATGGTGGTGATGGTTATGTGGTGGTGGTCATGGTGGTGGTGGTCATAGTGGTGGTGGTCATGGTGGTGGTGGTTATGGTGGTGGTGGTCATGGTGGTGGTGGTGGTGGTGGCAGTGACAGTGATTTTTGTTTGCTCACTTGTTTGATTTCTTTGAGAATAGATGGCAATGAGGCCAAGTATTTATACCCAAGGGCTCTTTAATGCCAAGGTATTCAAAACAACTTAGGTTATTGTATCTGAGACCCTGTGAGTTAGGTGGATCTTTTGTTTTTCTATGTGATAAAAACATTATTGAGGTTCTAACAGATCTAGAAGCAGGCCTGATAGTACCTGAGCATGTTGGATCTCAGTTTCCATGGCTATGAAGTCAGTGTAGGTTTTCTGTGAGGGTCAGGGACAGGATAGATGGGTAGGTACTGACAAATGCTGGCTAGCTCCTCTCTCTTCCTACCCTCCCATACTTAGCACCCAAAGGTGCATGCTTATGCCATCCACTTGGAATCACATATTCACAGCATCACATAAGAGTTCATGGTGGACCCAGGGAGATCTAAGAAAATTATCTGCTTTGAATAACTCACTGGCCAAGGGAAGAGCATTCTCATGACACACAAGAAGTTTAGGAAATATTTAGAGTTTGAGATTGAATACCTTCTTTAAAGTGATACCCCAAAAGTAAATTAACATTCTTTGGTCAGAATAGATTTTCCTTGTTCAGAAAGTATTTGAGTCATAAGAAACAAACAAACAAACCAAATAGCAATCTTTTAATATGCATATTCTCTGGGCATGTTAGGAGTTTTATGGTCAGAGTCTAAGCATTAGCAGAAGTTAGTTCCTCTGCAACATCTGGACAAGGATGCAATTCCAAAGTTAAACCTGTATCATCAGGAAATGCTATTTCTAAAATGTCTGCAAAAGTTGAAAAGTACTTAAAGGAGTAATTTGTGTGTCTGAAGATGAAATGTGAAGTATTCCAATTTCCTGATGCCCTCGCTTGTGGTAGTGAGAAGGCTTAGAGTTCAGGTCAAGTCTATCTATTTTGTTGTTGTTGTTTTCTGAGACAGGGTTTCTCTTTGGAACAGCCCTGGCTGTCTTGGAACTCACTCTGTAGACCAGGCTGGCCTCGAACTCACAGAGATCCACCTGCCTCTGCCTCCTGAGTGCTGGGATTAAAGGTGTGCACCACCACTGCCTGGCTCCTTTTTATATAATGTGTACAATTCTCTACAATGAACTCTAAACTCAGTGGATAGCACAGCTTCTCATGACTCAGCAGAGCTAACATGTGCATCAGGGAAATAACAGCAAGCTGAAGCTTCCAATCCAAGATCTCAAAGTCGTTTGGCCAACCGAGGAGAACACTATGGCCAAGAAAAGGCCAAGGCTTTGTTCAGAGTCCCACTGGGGAAGAGAAAGGATGGAGCTGAGACCTGGATTCTATTTCTACTCAGTTTAGATTCTTCCTGCCAAGATCTACTCAGTCTTTAGCAGGTCCAAAGCCCAGGTCCTCAGTATCATGTGCTAGGATGCAAAAAAGCACCCACTTCAAAGTCCGAAAGACGTGGTGTGAAAATCTTAACCCATCTATGCAAATTGAGCACATCATTCAACCTCTTTGAACTTGTTTCCTCATCTAAGAGGTGGGGCTGATAACAACCCCTCTTCGTTGGCTTGACCTAAGGATATAAAGTGCTTGACCCATACTAGATGTTCAATAAATGGTAGCTAAATTTCTGAGTTGAATTTAAAAAATGACTGTGTAAGGGTAGCTAGAATCAAGGTAGCTGGAATCATAATTATGAGAAAAGTCCATAGTGTTTCATCAACTGCACACATCCATGGCAAAGGGCAATTTTGACATCAGATGGTACTTAGAATTTTAGAAAACACTTTCTCCTAAGAGAACATCCTCCTGACCGTGAGACTGTGCCCTAAGCAAAAAACACCCTCTGGGTCAGCAGCTAAGAAGTAGCAGCCCAAACAGCTGATACCAGCTCTCCCAGAGCTCTGCCTCTCAGCCCATTTCCTCCCTGGTACCAGGATGCTTCCTTCTGTATCTTGGCCAAAGTACACACAGCTCACAGTCGTGGTGGAGCAGGCACAGCCCAGGGACTAAGAGCAGGGGATCCAGATCAGCTGACCTGGGTTTAGGTCTCTGTCTTCATCATGTGGTAGCTGAGTGATGTTGGGAAGTTACTGCTTTGTGCCTCAGTTTCTTTCTCTGTAAAATGAGGATGCTTCTCACAACAGCACAGTAGTAAAGTGGTATGGTGTGTATAAAAAAAGTGCACTTAGCTCACTATAAAAGTAGCCATTGTTTTCATGCATAAAATATGAGTAATACCAACCTAGTGTGAAGGGCTCTCGGTCGGGAGGCGCCAGTGAGCGGTCGAGGGGAGGTTTTGTGCTTCTGTCTATTGATGGAGGAGGCACTGGAGTGGAAAAGGCTGAGGTCAGTTAAAAGAAGAAAGCTACTGGCTGGGGATGGGGTAGGAGGGCCGGTGGGCAGAAGGCAACCCTATGCTTACACTTTGCTGGTTTGTGGTTTCGATTCCTGCTGGGTTCTTCATGGGTGGGTTGGGGTGGAGACAGTGGCTGCGTGAAATTAAAAAACAAACAAATAAACGTTTGGAAGCTTTCCCACATACCTCAGCAAGACTTGGTGGCATTGTCTCCCCAAGTCTATCTGGACCTGCTCCCCTTTCTCCATCGTCAGGTCTCCCGGCAGCTCTCCCCTCTGTCGGCTGAGCTGCCGAGGTCGCCTCCTCTGTGAGCTTCCTCACTCTCTCATGCTAAGGGCTTTCTGCACAGCAAAGGAGCATGCAGAAACTCCTGCCAAGGCCCCCAGGGGCTCCAGTCACATCGGAAATGAAACCCAAGCCCCATGTGAAGTCCTACATGAGATGCTCCTGCCCGCCTCTCTAAGGAGTTGTTATGCTCTTCTCTGATGCTCACAGGATCCCCACATAAGGGCCTCCTTGCAGTTCTCACCAAACCCAGAGCCCATACACACTCTCGAACATCTCTGTGGCTGTTTCCTCTGAGCGGGATGTTCTCTCTGCTTTCTGTCAGGTTGGTACCCTTGGTCACGTTACCTGGTTTTCTGCCTTCCTAACTACATATGCAAACCATTTCTACATCTATTTACTTGTTTATCATCAAAACTTCATGAAGGTTGGGGCATTCTGGGCTGTTCATATTCTTCCCCTGGCACAGAGAACACTGTTGTGTAGTAGCTGCCCAGTCAATATCTGTTAACGTGATGGGCAAATTCTGCCTCCCAGTGGAGGAGGTGAAATTCTCCAGACTTCAAAAACAAAATGCCCGTGTAGACACATGGGCTCCATGAGGCCCCTTTGCAAAAGTGCTATGCCAGCAGGCGGGGGCCGTCTATGAGAAGGAGGTCCTCACTACAGTGAGGACTCCATGTTTGCCAGGGCCCTCCTCTCCTTCTAATCTTCCCTTCTGGTCCTGACACTTGGACACTTGGCACAGTTGTTAATGTGTCCTGGCCACTTGGGGAAAGAGCACATCGCCAGATACTGACTCCTTTAGCTTTGTGTGAGCTCCATAGGAGCTGGACTGAATGCTGAAAGGAATTTCTCTCTGGCTTCACTGCATTGGAAGTTTTGTTGCCTGAAGGCGGTCATCCCTGAAGTTTTGGGATTTGGCCAGCAGGTGGCACAATACTGCGTGCAGGAGGGAGGCCTAGATTGGGAACCTAGGCAACACCACGAGATGCCGAACCAGACTCAGTTCTCCCACAGTTAAATAGATGAATATTGGAAGGGGAGTCCCCCATTAAACACACAGTTCATATTGTTTATGGTACCAAAAAATGCCAATAAACATTATGACATAAATAGAAACTGCTTATGTATCACCACAAAATCGGACCGCTGAGTGGAGCGTGCAGGCTTGCCTTTTCCCTGGCGTAACCGTTTCTTACAAACTTAGAATCAGGTAAAGATGTCTAGTTCCTTTTCTGTCTGCTAATGAAACAATTGCTGCGGATACAAAGTGGCCTGAAAGAAGGGGAGAAGGCTTACTGAGTGATTCCGGCCCGTCGTCGGCAGGGGAGGGAGGGCAGCCATTGGTCTCTGCGGGGGCACCGGAGGCTGCTGGGAGACCTTGCTGGTGGGAGGCCGGTCTGTGGAAACACAATGTTCAAGTGAGAGAAGAAATGAAAACTTGAAAGAGAGTGTTGTCTAAGTGCAGGGTTCTCTTGGAACATGCTGTGCCGACCCATGCAGCTTGAGGTGCCAAGAACACCTGATCTGGGCCCCCAGACCTCCACCAGCACCAGCATGAGTCCCAGCTACAGTCAGACCCAGCCTGGGTCCTACAGGAGGCGGGAAGTCCTCGATCCCTGTCTGTTCCACTTCCTGTCAATTGGTTTGACTCTTCAAACAGGTGATATCTGAGACACTGCCAACCACAAGGAATCTTCTACAGAATTACCCCAGCGAGTGTCTTCAGAATCAATTCTACATGTGTGGGTGTACAAATGTATACATGCATGGACACATGAGCCTGCATGCATATATATATAATGTGTGTATGTTCACAGGCATGTGCACACATGTGCACCTAGAAACACCTGTGTATGCTGACATTTATGCATGCACAGACACATGTGTGCATGCCTGCATGCATATGCTCACACCACACATGAACTTGCTTATCAGTGTTACATTAGCTGCTACCGCTCACGGGCCCCTTGTTCTGTAGCTTCCTTCCCTTTACAGAGGTTCTGGACTCACTCTCCTACTTCCTCCTTTTGCCGGTCTCCTCCCTTAAAGGGAGGAGCTGGCCCCCAACTCTGTTACCAAGCTAAATAGCACATGGTCTCACCTGAGACACTCACATTACTCCAACTGCCACAGAACTGCTCAAGAGCAGCTTGATGAGTTTGGGGTTTCTCACCTCTTTGGCTGGGAGAGGCCAGAGTAGAACTGTGAGGCATGAGCAGCAAGTGGCTGGGGGCCCCCTGGCATCTTGTGCTTTTCACTTTATCACACCTGTAGAAACCCTAACTGACTATGTTAGTTTTAGGAGGAATGTGGAGGGAGTCTGGTACTTGGGGTTGAAAAAAAAAATCCTGAGTGCTCTCCTGATCCACCCTTGTGTTAGCCCTAGGAAGAATGTCATTTCCCTTCCAGAAGGAATGGGCTCAGAGCAAGGGCAAGCCTGGTCTTCTCCACATCACAGGCCACCTTTCAGATCCTCCGATGTGTCATATTCCCTGGGACCTCAGGGCCTTTGCACGGCCATTTCAACTGCTTCAAATGTTCCTCCCTTAGCCCACTCAGCCTCATTTAACCAACTCTAACTCTTTCTCAATAGTTTATTTAATAACAGCCGAAGACTGTCACTCAAATGTCACATCCTGAGGGAGCAAACCCATTTATCATGGTGGCTAATGAAATAACACATGCAATTGTTTGGTGTGGCCTCACCCACTAGACTAAGAGTGCTGGAGGATGAGGTCTGTCTCGATCCCTCTGTCTTTGTGACAGACACCGAGAGACACTCACCACCTGGTTTCCCTTTTCTGCCCCACTCTCCTAGGTCTGAAACAGCTCTAATGATGGTTGAAGTTCCCTGCCCATTGGCTTTAGTGTTCGGTCCTTCAATACACCAAGTGAGGTGATGGAGTGGAGTCTGAAGCAGACGACAACACAGCCCCCAGGGTTTGACACATCGCTGCCCGGGTGCAGAGGAGGCCAAGTGTGGCTTTGTTTATTTTCTGTCCCCTCCTCTACTAGAAAGTAATTCCCACAAGACAAATGTGCATCTCCCTTCCTGGTAGCTTCCAGCACATGCTTCCTGGCTCACAAGAGGAGATGAGTAACATTTGTGACTTCGTGAAATAATGAACAAGTAAACAAGGAAGGATATATGGGTAGAGAGAAACAGGCAGATGAGGAACATCCTCAAAACAGTCTCATTGTAAAGGCAGGACCAACCCCTCCAAATACCTTCACATTTATTGTGACAGTCTGCAAATGTCACACAGCTGCCCTCTTTCTGGCAAGCCTTTGTCCTCTTCTGTCATTAGCCTGAGGAAGTGGCTAGAGGGGTAGATTCTTTGGTCTCAAGCCACCCAGTTTTTCAGAAGCTGAGCAAAAATCAGCACCCAGAGTAGCTCAATGGGCAGCTTGTTCCAGGGCTGCCAGGGCCAGCAGGCTGCAAAGAGGCTCTTACCGATGTACATGGAGTTGGTGTTGGGGAAAGGCTTGGCGGGAAGGATGGAGTTCTGCAGAGCCTCCTCATCATTGGAGGGTGGAGGCTCATAATCATCAATATCATTCACCAACACCTCTTCTTCCTCATTGGGGGACTCGTAGTCACCATCGTCCTCCCCTTCTGGATCATCCTCGTTGGGACTTTCATAGTCATCTTCTTCCTGTGAACACAGGGGATGAACAGCGCCGTTTGTACAGATGTCACAGGATGACGCTTTTACAGTGTGGATTCTGTGAGATCTCTGCCTAGGATCCCAGCATCCTCCAGGCAGATCTATCAAGAAGCAAACTATATAGTGGCCTCGGGACAGGATTGAAGACTAAGCTCCGCCTGAGCACAGGAGGGCTTAAGACAAACCTCCTCTGCAGGGATCCAGCTGCTGTGCTGAAGCACAGACTCGTCTGAGGAAACCTATTCTCTTGTTTATTTCTACAAAATAAATCTGTTGCATTCCTTTGTTTTTCCATAAAAAAATACTTTACTAAAACCCATTTTCTTTCAAATGAAATGCTTTCAGTTACTCAAATCCCAATAAGACAAGGGATATTCTCTCCATGAATATTTTTAAAGACCTAAAGAGACCAGAAAGACCTCTTAGACTTGGGCTGGGCAGCCTGGCCCCCAGATCTGCCTCTCCCCAGCAAAGGGGTTTGCACAAGTGCACCCTCCAGCAGGCTTCCTTGCTTTCTTTTCCATCACAGAGTTCTTAGCCCCCACCCGGCTTCATGCATGGTGACAATGTGTAGTTTGAGGTGAGGGGATGCACAATCCATCAGACTCTGAAAGGTAGTGTCAATGTGACCCTAACACTTCATTCTGGAACTCTTCCCTCTGTGTCACCAATGGTGACTTAAGTCCATGAGAAGAAAAGTTAGAGTAGCATAGATTTCTAGGAAAGATAGAAGAGAGGGTGGGATTGCTATGAGGCTTGGTCGTGGTGAGCAATGGTGTGGCCAGCAAGTTACAGCTCCACCTCCATATTCTTACAGGAAGCTTGGCTGTCACAATCGAGCTCACTCATTTGCTCACTGCCCGTGGTGGCTTCTATTCCACAGGAGCAGAGCTGAGGAGTAGAGGAGAAACCTCTGGGCTTCCAAAGCTGGAAATATTTACTGCCGGGCCTTTTCTGAGCCCTGAAATGGGATGTTTCAATGCCTTGTTGGAGGAGGGAGCTTGCTCCTTTTTCAGCATTATGACGATCAATGTAAAGCCACTCTGGCCATCACTATAAAGGTGATTTGCCCCAAACCATACTCACAAAGGATGACCAGCCACCATTGTCTTCTTCATGGCTTTCTGTGAAAGAGATAACACCACCATCAGCACCCGACAGAGTCAGAGCAGATCTCCCTCCCAGTATCCGTCACAGGCCTTTTTTCTTTCTTCTACATGCTTCAGGGCCAGCAACTGTTGTATTGAGTACAGTTTACCCTATCAGAACTCATTTAAATCGTGATGCAATGGCATTGAGAAGCCGAGGGATCCTTAAGAGATAATTAGGGACCTCATGAATGGATCAGTATCTTTCTCCAGAGACTGACTTGGGTCTCTCCAGACTAGAATAGGTGTCACAGAAGTCATCTGGGCCTGGAGACTAGATTACTTGTTACAGGCACACTCCTGGCATGTCACTTCTACACATGGCCCTTGCTAGTCTCATGCTTTCCCACATGATGCTATTCGTAATGAAGTTGAATTTAGCCAGAAGTTGAACTGAAGGCAGCACCATGCTCTCGGACCTCTAGAACTTTGAAATTAATAAATCTCTTTCCTTCATAAGTAACCAGCTTTAGGAGCAGTATTAAAACATACTAAGAGAGCAACTTACTATTGGCCATATTGTTTCTATCTGAAGAGTTCATTATACCAGAGAGCAGCAATGGTACCTAATCTTTCTTGTATGCATATAAAGTTACCCAGGTTGCTTTCATAGAGGAAGACCTGGAACCTTATTCATGGGGTTTCTTAGTCAACAGGACTGGGTAGGGTCCAGGAACCCAACTCGAGATGTTTTGTGCAATTGTACAATGGAAAACTGCTTGAAAGACTCAGAAATGAGACATGGCTCAGCTCAGGTGCTCAGAGCTTAGTCTAGGCTCTCCCACAGAGCAAGTAGAGGTCTGCACCGTACCTCTAGACTGGCATCCTTCCTCCTCTCAGTGGGAACCCAAACTCTTTTATGATGAAGACCTGGCTAGTAAGTTAATGAGTTGAGTCCCATGAAAGGTACTCAAGAAGGCCAGAACTGAAGCACGGTTCACCTCCTAGAGCAGCTGCCTCTTAGCCCCGGTACCTTTACCTGTCTCCTCCGGAAATCGCTGAACCTGGGTTCTGCAAAGGCAAACAACAGCATCAATAGCCTGTCCATCTAATGGCATCTCCTTTCCTCGGTCCAGTCCTCTGCACCAATGGCGATTATATCTCCCTGCCCAAGACTTGCCCCCTCATTGCTTGGCAACCAGAGTTGAGCTGTCCCTCAGTTTCTGGAGTCCACTAAAGCCACACTGGTGTCACAGTCTGTGACTCTTTAACAATCTAGGGAATGTTCTCCTGATGTTCTGGACCCAGGGGCAAAATGTTCATCGGGGAGAGGGAACTCCCTCCCCTCCTTCCGCACTCTCTTCCTGACCCCCGGGACAGAGGGGACCACCACAGGGGAAGCAGTAGGGGCAACACCCATGCTACAGATTCTTTTAAAGGCACATCTTGGGATTTTAATTCTTGAGTTCCATTGTAGCGGTGCCTAGGCTGGAGCTGCCTACTCACTTGCGTGTGAAAATGCTTCTTCTCTCTTCATTCTTGTTGATATCTTGACTTAACTTACTGAGAATCCTGCAAGAGAAAGACAGACATGAAGAGACAAAACAATCCCCTGCTAGCCTCCACCTCCCTGCTGCTCTCTGACCCACATGACTTCCAAGCACTAGGCCAAACTTGGCCAATCTTCTTCTTGTGTCCATTCTTTCCCCAAGCCAGCCTCACACCTTCAACTCCATTTCTTGCTCCCACCTGGCTGGACCTTGTCCCCTCTTTCCTCAGGACCTGACCCAGTACCAATCACTTCTTCTGTTCCCGTGAAGCCTTCCATCACCAGCTGACCTACACCTACTGAGCCTTCAAAATCTGGCTCTGAGCTCTCCTTAAAAACCGGTCAGTTTACACCTGCCTCCTCCCTGCTCTGAAGGTCTGGCGCCCTAGGATCTGCACACTGGAGCTGTATCACTTACTGATCTGTCATTCACACAGTGTGGTCCCTTGGTTGATCACTCACTGTGCAGACTTCTTGCTCACACATGTGATCAAACCATATGCTAGACCCAGAGGCCCATGTGTATTTCTTATCACAACCTCCAATGGGCTGTTATTCACCCTGTTATCTCCCGGAATTGTCCCTCTTTGCATCTGCTTAGTGACGTAGTATGATGGTCAATCTTGCTTATGTGATATGGTATGGAATAATCCATCTTCCTTAGCAGTTTAATTGGATTGAGAGACATCTAAGAGATTAGAACATCTCGGTGTGTCTGTGAACATGTTTCCAGAGATGATCAGATCAGGAGTGCTCTGACTTAAGTGGCAGTTTGATTCATTTGAGGCAGGACAGAAAAATGGGTAAATGATGGAGACATAGGAGAGGAGCCCCTCACCCAGGATCTACTCAGAGACTCTCTCCACCTTAAAGTCAAGAACTCCAGCACAGTTAACAACATTTGCTGCAAAAGCTGTGCATTTTATAGAGAGACATTTTATAGAGAGATATTTTAATAAGAATATAAAATAGCAACAGATCATGCTTAAGATCTATGTGTATATGACCTTTCTCCTATCCCAGCTAAAACCCTACAGTTTTCTAGGAATCTTACTAGACTCCACTGGCAGTGAAGGACATGTCTTTACCCCTTTGCACAATCTTGTGGCTCATAATTTATTTTTATAATATTGTAATCCCATGGAGCCATCCTATAAGCTCCCTTATCAAAAGAGACAGACTGGGTGGTGTCTGCTCTCTGCTGAAACTTGTGAGAAACCAAGTGAACTATATGGGGGCTGCTAAGACACTTGAGGCTGCTGTCCTTGAAGAAGCCCATGCCCACCTCCTCTGTGTGGCTTCTTCTCCCTCTGGGGGTGTCTCCTTCTAGGAACCCCTGTGTTTAAATCTATGTCAAACATTCTTTTCATTTTTTAATAAACTCCAACTCTGCTTCACACTGGCTCATCCTGAAATTCTTCTCTCCAGTGAAGTCAAAGATGGGTTTCACCTGAATGGAGGTCCCTGAAGGATAAGGGACTCTTCAGGACACTGGAGGCTGTCGTGGTTTGTGTCTCGAGCTGCGTAGGCACGGACACATTTATGTATTTGGATTTTGAGTAGACTGTTGGTAGGAAGTGGAACTACAGAAGTGAGGCGTGCAGGGTTGGAAGATGCTGGTTTCTAGAGGCTGGTACCCCAAGAGCATCTTAGACCTAGTGTTTTCTCCTGACTCTTTCTGTATTCTGGCTACCATGAAGTGAATGGATGGCTCTGCTCTTCCACACCCTTCCACGCTGACTCTGCCTCACCAGCAGGCCCAGAAGCCACAGAGCCAAAGAGCATGCTCTAAACCCCTAAAGCTATGAGCCAAAATAAACCTTCCTTTCAGTTGTCTTACTTGGGTTTTCTGTCACAGTGATGAACAACTAAATCACCCACGTGGATTTTTCTTTTTTTTTTTCTTTGTAAAGATCTATTTATTTATTTATTTGATGCATGAGTGCTCTATCTGCATGTACAACTTTATACCAGAAGAGGGTGTGGTGGTATTGTGTTCTCCCAAATATTATGTACCCTAATAAACTTAAATGGGGTCAGAGACAGAAGAGCCACAATATTAAACATAGAGGATAGGCAGTGGTAGCACATGCCTTTAATCTTAGCATCCCAGAGGCAGAGATCCATCTGTTCAAGGATACAGCCAAGCATGGTGACTCATGCCTTTAATCCCAGGGAGTGATGGTAGAAAGCAGAAAGGTATATAAAGCATGAGGACCAGAAACTAGAAGCATTTGGCTGGTTAAGCTTTCAGGCTTTGGAGCAGCACAGTTCAGCTGATATTCATTCTGGATGAGGACTCAGAGGTTTCCAGTCTGAGGGAACAGGACCAGCTGAGGAATTGGCAAGGTGAGATAGCTGTGGCTTGTTCTGCATCTGATCTACCAGCATTCACCCCAATAACTGGCCTCAGGTTTGATTTTATTAATAAGACTCTTTAAGATTCATGTTACAAGAGGGCATCAGATCCCACTATAGATGATTGTGAGCCACCATGTGGTTGCTGGGAATTGAACTTGGGACCTCTGGAAGAGCAGCCAGTGCTCTTAACTGCTGAGCCATCTCTCCAGCCCTGTCACTTGGATTTTTATAGAAACTTAGAAAAGCATCCCCAATAAAGGTACAGCTTGCAGAGGGAGAGACTCTTGAATCAGCCAACCCCCGAGGCCAAATTCTGGTCAAAATAACTGGCTATACCATATGCTCAGGTACATTCATACAGAACCAGCAAGTCCCTGAAACCCAGCACAGGGAGAGCCTTGGCTCCCAGGGCTGTATCTCAAGCAGGCCCTAGCAATCCTCAAAATTCCCCAACACGAGACTCCACATTGCAGATTCCAGCAGGGTCCTCCCTGGCAAGCAGACTCGGTGCTCTTTGGAGATTCTGTGACTGAAGGAACTTCAGAGATCATCCCAATTATATTTTGCAGGAGGTGGCAGAGGTTCAGACAAAAGAAGGGATAGTGTAGATTAATGATGAGGGCCACCTGTCTCCACAACACACACACACACACACACACACACACACACACACACACACACACACACACCAGCACAACAAAGTCACCCTCTCTAGTTTCCAACTCAGCACCCTTTCAGAGTCCCACAACCTTGTGCAATTCTCCCTGTGCTGTCTTCTTCCTGGGCACTCCTGAGCCTCTGCCTAGCTGTGAAAGTGATGTTCAGTCTGTGTCTCTTTTGCTGATTGGCAGCTCATGGGGACAGGTTGGTCTAGTGCTAACTTGTTAGACTAGCAAAGGCAGTCCTTAACAACCCTAACATTTTTCTCCTTCTTTACTCCCGGGGGCTCTCAGTACCCTCCTATCTCATCCAAGCGACAGGGGAGATGAATTTGAGGAGCCTAGAAACTCAGGAGTACAGACAAATAAGGCAATGGTAAGCCCTACATAATAATGTCATTGTTGGAACTTTAGACTTTAATCACCATCTAGAGCAGAGGTTCTCAACCTGTAGGTCAGGACCCCTTTGGGAGGTCAAATGATCTTTTCACTGGGCATATCAGAGATGTCCTGCATATCAGACATTTACGTTGCAATTCTTAACAGTAGCAACATTGCAGTTATGATGTAGCAACAAAAATAATTTTATGATTGGGGGCCACCACAACACAAGGAACTATATTAAAGGGTCAAAGCAGTAGGAAGACTGAGAACCACTGTTCTAGAGGGAGAGGTGCTTTAAAATGCAGGGGTGGGGGGGGGAGAGCACTTCCTAATTCTCTTTAAGTGCAGCATCAGGACGTTTGTGACATGACTATTGTCACATGTGACCCGGCAGTGGTTGTTTAAAACAGATAGCAGGCATGCTAAGGGTCTCTTACAGGACGGTCAGAGGAGAGTGCGTCCTGCCTCCTGCCAGGGTAGGTGGCAACAGCTACGGCAGCCACTCCTCTTCTGTCGCCTGCTTACTTAAGAACATGCGTCAATGGGCCTTCTAAGGGCCAGCAACTCTGCTGGGCACTCAATAGCAAACGCACCTGTGTTCTTGAACTTGGTGGGTTGTGGAGAGAAGCAGACAACGGGGCTGGGGAGATGGTTCAAGCAGTGTTTGCTGCACAAAGTGTGGGGACATGAGGTATAAGTTCAGTTGATCCCCACCCCCCACATCAAAGCCAGGGACGCTGCTGTGCATTTGTGATCCCAACACTGGAGGCAAAGGCAGGCAGATCCCTGGGCTTCACTGGGTAGCCAGCCGAGGCCCCAAATCACAAAGAAAGACCCTGTTCTAACAAGACAAGGGGGATTGCTCTTGAGGAATGAAAACTGAAGTTAACCTCTTGTCTGCACACACACACACACACACACACACACACACACACACACACACACACACACCTACATGCATATGCATACACACAAAAACAAGAAAAAATAATAACGTGTGTGTGTGTGTGTGTGTATGTGTGTGTGTGTGTGTGTGTGAGAGAGAGAGAGAGAGAGAGAGAGAGAGAGAGAGAGAGAGAGAGAGAGAGAGAGAGAGAACAATGAATGTTTATTTGAGACAGGGTCCCATTGTGTAGTCCAGGCTGGCCTGAAATTTGAAATCTTCCTGTTTCAGTCTCCCGAGGGGTGGGATTAAAGATGGATGCTATCACCTAGATAACGATGAATACTTAAGGGAGTAATATTCAAAGTAAGAAGGTACTATGTATGTTCATGTGATGGTGGTGAGAGCTTGGACAGGAGGACAATGAGGTTACAATTTAAAACTACCAGTGCTCAGCAGTTAGGTACCATTTCAGCAAGGGCGGAGCTGAGCCAGCACTCAATGCTCCCATCCCACAGAGCTTAGCTGGACTTTAACGGGCTCCCACATCCTTTGGCTCTTAAAAATGTCTCCCACTCTGTGCTGTGACATTTCTCACCAGTATCTGTAACAGCCAGGCTGGGGCTGCTGGGGCCCTAGCTGGAAAGGAAGGAAATGCTAAACCGCAGGCCCCACACAGAGCAGCGAAGAGCTGAGAGAGGGCTGGATGGCTCAGGCCGTCTGCAGGCAGCAAAGCTGGGCCTCCCAGAGTCCTGCTGCTGAGGAGAGGGCTTCTGAGAACACTTCCAAGTTGCTGGGACCCCTAGCGGGGGCGGGAGGGGGGCAGGCTGTTGAGTTGCTTTGCTAGCGGGAGGGCAGGGAAGCAAGCGGCTGCTACCACGGCACAGACCTACAAAGTTGCACCCCACCCCCAGTGGATCAAGTGACAGTGAATGGCAGAGATGACTCACTCTCACTCTCCCCACAAACCCCCAACCCTCTCTCCCCAACCAGGGAAGGAGGAAGAGAAGGCTAGGCATCCACACAGGAGTCTATTCTGCTTCCCCTCATCTGAGGGTGGTGCTGGCCCTGGGAAGGGACTGAGCCTCTAAAGGGAAGTCAAGCCATTGCAGGAGGGTGGCATCACATAATGGCCTAGCTCCCAGCCCCCAAAGCATCTCCTACTTGCTGTGTGACAGAGCCGGTCATCATCATCACGTGCTCAGATCTTTCCCAAGGATGCACAAGGAACAGAAACTGCAAGCGTGACATTGTGACCATAATGTCCCTCCCCAAGGCCAGCACCCTGTTTGTCTTCAGCAAAGCCTTTGCCATCTAAAGGTCGCAGATTTTTCTTTGTTTGTTTTAATTTTTGTAATAAAAGGTTGCACCTGACTACTTGACTGCCTACTCATCAGGATGAGCTAGGTGCCTCTGTCACATGGACTCCCAGGTCTAGTCTGGGATCCACAGAATCCACAGTGGGCAGGGAGTAACTCCCAATAGCCCCAAGGTAGCTCTAATGATCAGAAAATCTTGCAAAGTAGCTCTGTCACTCTGGATTTCAATGGAGATTGTCATTTATTTTTATTTTTTAAAAGGAAGAGAAAAAGGAGAGAAGAGAAGGAACTTTGTAATTACAAGGGGAGTAAAGATGGAGTGGAGCTAAAACGTTGGCAGGGCCCCATCTATCTGGGATCCTGGGCTCCGCCTCCACACTTTCTGCTCAACAGACCATTCTATGTCTCCCCTGTGCGCCTCGGATCAAATGTGCGGATCGCTCACAAAGAAAGAGATGGACAGGGAAGAAGGAGAGAGCACGAATGTGGGAGAGTGGGGCACAGAGAGGAAGAAAGAGGAGCTTCATGAGTAGGCACACAGAAAGGCATTGGCTCACGCAAATTCAAGTTTTGTTGCCCTTGTCCCATGTGTAGCTGTTCAGTAGCCAATGAGGTGAGGGCAAGGCTGTTTCCTGTCATAGCTTGGCCAGTGGAAGTGCTTCCTACCCCATTTTGGCTGGGATGCTCCCTTGAAAGGCTGCTCTCTTGCCTGGGGGTCCCTCTAGAACAGCATCCTCCAGGCCTTGGGTGGGGTAGACATCTGCACCTGCCTTGAGTGGCACTGTCAGGGTGTGTCCTCCAGCCCTGCCCTCAGCCCTCCTCCAGAACACCTTTGCACCATCATGGCCTCTGCTCTGAATTTCATGTTCTTTAAGGAAACTATCGTCCTATTTGAACCAAGAGGCAGGCTTTCCATAATCCTTCCTTAGCCAGAGAAGAGTCGCAATGTCTGTCTGAAGACTCAGGAAGGGCTTTTCAAGTCCTTTTAGATCTCAGTGGAACCCTGCATGTAGGTCGGAAAGCCTGGGGGAGCAACATGACCTCCCTGCTTCCCTCTTAACCACCTTCATGCCTGCATTTGACGTGGACCTTACAGCCGTTTGAGTGGTAAGCAGATATAGTCAGCTCTGTTTTTCCAGTGTGGAACTTGCAGCAACTGAGGATCTGTGTCCACGTGCAGTGGAGGGAGCCTTAAGTAGTTTCCTGAACTTGCACTGGAGGAGGAGAGGTGGCAGCTGAGATGAAGCACCCCTCGTTGAGAAGGACTGTGGAGGGCTGGGTGCCTGGACCGGGATTAGCCAGTTGGTGGTAGAGGGAAGGTCGGAGGTAGGTTTCAAAGGCATAAATGCTTCTGTTTTGCTGGGGGCTGATTATTTACTTGTAGATAGAGAGTGTTCTTTTCTCCTCTGAGGCTCCCCCTCTGCTCTTTCCCCATTCCCTTCTCTTCCCCAGTATAGAGATAAGCACTATGTAGATGAGACAGAAGATGGTCTCTGCTGTTAGGAACCTCGTGGCTTTGTCCAGAGAGACACGTGAACTCTGCACAGCTCCTCTGATGGATCTAATCACTGTATGTGATGGATACAGTGCAAGTCAACTGTGAAGGGCATCAGCTCATGCCAGTCTGTCTGCTGCCTGCACCACCCACACCAATGCTGCCCCTGCCAGCCTCAGCTACAATATGAGGCTCAGTCTAGGCTCTGTAAAAGGAACTTCCATTGTTTTCTCTAAGATCGCCTTATTAAAATGTTCAGGGTGTCTTGATTAGCAACCATGTCCTGAGAGAGTGACTGTATTTGCAGAAAGAGAATTTCATTACAGAATCAACCTTTTAATAAAATCTAACTTAACTTTGGTGTTTTTTTCCCCTTACAAAATATTGTTGAGCTCATTTTGTGTTGGCCAGCTACTCCTGGGCACGGGGACTGCCCTGAAGTGTGCTTAGTATATCCTGTGAGACTCCATTGAAGAAAACTGATTTCTCCTTGGCTATCAACTGCAGTAGCTTTAGGGTTACTGGCAGGAGCCTGTGTCTACTTCCCCTGCTCGGAGGTAGGACCTGTTTGCCTTGACCTTGCGCAGGCTTTGCATTCGCTGCCACGCTCTCTATGAGTTCATATGTACATCAGTCCTGTTGCATCTGGAAGACACTGTTTCCTTGGAATCACATCACCTCTGGCTCTTACAGTCTTTCTGCCTCCTCTTCTGCACAGCTCCCTGAACCCCGAGGAGAAGGGTTTGGTAAAGACATCCCATTTAGAACTGAGTGCTCCAAAGTCTCTCACTCTCTGTACACTGTCTGGTTATGGCTCTCTGTTTAACTAACATTTTAAGCAGTGGGGAAGGATACAGAAATATCCAGACATGTGATCTTATTTTGCTTCTGTACTTGACTACAATCTCTTTCCATCGGCCTTCAAGATGATGGTCAAGACAAACCAATCTTTGTATAAGATGGTAGAATACTAATTATTAAGTATCTGTATTGTAAAGGATAGAGCCAGGGAATTTATGTTCCTTTAATATTGCCCCCTCCTTGAGAACTATTACTTTGCCCTTCTCCAGAAGGGGAAACTGAGGCTCAGACTGTCTGAGCAGTTTCCCCAGGGCCTCAGGGGAGGCAGGAGGCACATTCAGCTTTAGAAGCAGTCCCTTCTACTCTGTAGCCTTGTGCCCTTGCTATTCTCTAATCCTCTCTTTCCAGCAATATCGAATTCATAAAGATGGGAAACCATGCTGGTGACTGTTACATAAAAGACAAGCTTATACTCATTCAATGGTTTTTTTGTTTGTTTGGTTTTTATTTGTATTTCCCCAGTGTTTCTTCTAATTTCCCCCACTGACCCTTTGAGGTCAGTCCCATTACTATCTCCACTTTACAGACGAGAAACAGAGGCTCAGAGAGCTGAGACAGCATGCCCAGAGTCCTTGCAATATCTTGCGAGCATGAGGGCATCCACATCTAACTCACTCTCATGTCCCAGCTGATTCCCCTCTAAGTCATCTCTTACACTTCCCTGGACAGATCCAAGATGTATGGCTTCTTTGATATTCTTCCTGGTACACTCCCTTCGCTAACTCTTCCTTACAGAAGCTCACAGGACCTTTGTCAACTGTGAGCTGCACACACCAACTAGCCGCGTTAGCCTCTTTGTTTTCCTCTGCCCTGCTGCACACGTCCCGACTCTCAGACACAGTCGTACCAATGAATATGCTTGCCTCTGTGATTTTACAATATGCTTCCTTCTCCCAGAATGCTCCACAGTTCTTCCCCTTTCTATTACTTCTCCTTACCTTCCTCCCTCTCCTTCTTTTTTTTTTTCCTTTTTGGCAACAGGGTTGGTTTCATAGAGCCCAGGCTAACCTCTAACTCATTTTGTGTTGCTGAAGCTGGCCTTGAACTCCTTCTGCTTCTGCCTCCCAAGTGCTGGAATTACAGGCATGCGCCACTATGTCTGACTGTGAATGGGCTCTTACCTGCTCTTCCAGTTAGAATGTGAGCGTGCTGCGTGTGAAGGATCTGTCCTTTATCTTTGTAGGCCCACACTGACAAGTCTTAAAACAGTATAGGCATTTAGCAGCATTTCACCAAAAGAATGAAGTAGTCACAAAGTAGTAATTTGTGTAGGAACCGAGAGATAGAAGTTAGATGTCCTCAAAGGGTTGAATATGTATCTACAAGCACATGGCCACCATTTCCGACTTTGCATCCTCCCATGAAGATCCACACTAGCAGCAGGTGCCATTTCCTTCCTCCCGACAGATTTTCTCTAACAGTTGTTGTAGTGTGGCTGAGCATTTGTAATGAGTTCTTTCAGCCTTTGTATGTCTGAAAATGTCCTAGTGTACCTGCACTTGTCAGCGGTTGGACAACACACATTTATTGAATGCCTACTGTATGCCGGGCACAGTTCCAGACGATGAGAAACTCCAGCGAACACCACATCAGAGCACAATACAACAATGGGTTTTGCTCACATGACCACCCCCCCACTCCCAGCATGCCTGTCTTCTGGCCAAAGAGAAATGTCTTTGGAGGCTTCTAACTTTCTCATGAATTTCACAGTTAATTATTAAGGCATCATTTTGATTATCATTTGGGCAGTAGCAGTAAATATAATGAAGACTAGATCAAGGCAATCTGGTTAAGGTTTTTGCTTTCATTTCTGAAATAATGCATCACTAGGGGCTGGTCTTGAAACTGTTCCCCCTTCCGGGACTTAAGGAGTCTTCTTGGTGACATCGTTTCTGACAGAACTTGCCCCCCCCCATCTTCAGTCACTCCTCAGGGTGTGATGTGATTTCTCTTCTCTGACTACACAGGTGGTTTTTTCTCTTCACATGTTATTTCTAGTCAGTTGTTTTTTTGGGAAATTTGATGATAACGCATCACAGAGCAGCAGTCCGCCTATTTCCTGGGCTTAGGGTTTGTGATGCCTCTTGAATCTGTGAACTTAACACTTTTTATCCAGCTTGGGAATGTCTCAGCTGCTGTTTCCTCACGTCATTTATTTCTGTATCTCCTCCTCTCGGCGGGCACATCTTTTGGGAACCATAATTCTGCACATTCAGCTGGTTGTAGTGGCCCCACAGTTGCGGGATGCTCTGCCCACTTCCAGCACTGGAGAGCAAACCCAGAGCCGCAGGAATGCTAGGTAAGCATGCTCTCCCTGAGCCATCCCCTGGCTCCCTGCTGATCTTCGACTCTGCAATACTTTCTCCTCCATTTGATTTTGGGCAGTTTCTCTGGTTCTGTGTTCATGTTCAATGACTCGGTTGATTAGTTGTCTACTTGACACAAACTAGAGATACCAGAGAAGAGGGAACCTCACCTGAGGAACTGACTCCAGGAAATTGCCTGTAGGCAAGAATATGGGGCATTTTTTTATTGCTAATTGGTGGAGAAGGGTCCAGCGCACCATGGATAGTGGTACCCCTGGGAAAAGATGAATCTGGGAAGTATGCAATGGTAGCTGAATGGAAGCCTGGGAGCAAGCTGGTAAGCAGGGTTTTTTTTTTGTTTTGTTTTGCTTTTTTTGTCTCTCAGAGGTCTCTGTTTCAGTTCCTGCCTCCACTTACCTGCTTTGAGCTCCTTCCTTGACTTCCTCGGATAATGGACTGTGCACACCTGCCCGTCAAATAAGCCCTTCCTTCCCTCCCCAGCTGCTGTTGGTTACAATGTTGGTGACAGCAGCAGAGAAGTAACCAGCACGCTGACGTGCAAAGCCTAGTTTCTGGTGAGACTACAGCAGTCTACCCTTCATCCCAGACACCTCCATCTCAAGAAGGTCTGTGCAGATCCATTTGTGTTTCCGGTGCCTCAGCTTGACTTTGGATAGGATGGAGCTCTTTTTTGATAGATCCAGTTATCTGGGTCAGTCTTAATACGTTTGTTTTTTCCACTCTGGGTCGTATTTTCTTGTTTATGTCCTTGCCTGTTACTGATTAGATACTGCACACTGTGTTTTTGTTTGATCATGGATGCTTTTGCACATTCAAGTTTCGTTGGAGGATGTAGTAGAGTTACTTGGAAACAGTCTGCATCATCTCTGCCTTGTTTGTAAGGCTCACCAGGCTGAGCCAGAATAGGTTGCCGATTAGGACTGATCATTCCTCTTTTCGGAGGCAAAGACTTCCTGCGCACTCTCCTTGGTGACTGAGTCTAGGCACCCTGACCCTGACTGCTAGAAACAGGTGCCACGTTCAACCCTGTAGCTTCTGTTACTTCTCTGATTAGATAGGTCCTTGGTCAGACACAGGCTTCCTCCAATGCGTAGGCTGACCAGCACCCTACTAGAGAGGGACCCTGGAAAGTTTCCAGGACATTTTCTATCCAGCTTTCTCCTCTAATGGACTCTATCTCCTAGAGTCTTTACTCTGGCTCCTCAATTCGAGGATCCATCAGACTCAGGGTTTCTCTGCTATCCTTGCCCTGGGCTGGAGACTGGAAGCTGAGGGTTAGCATAAGAGTCGCCACTGTGTTTCTATTGGTGAGATCTAAGGTAAACTGATAAAGAATGAATCCTTCTTAAAGGGGAAATGGACATCAGATTTGCCTGACTGCTGTCACAATAGAATGTAGACCTAGAATTATACTTTCCTTTTTTTTTTTTTTAAGAGAAAGTAGATTCTGTGAAACTTTTGATGGTTTTTAAAACACACAATGACCAAAGCCTAAAGTAGCTGAGGCTGAGTTTGTGGCTGACAATTCTGCCTCCTGTGTGTCTGACTTTTAACAGAACTCATTCATGCACTCGTAGCACTGTCCTATGCCCATACTCTTATATAAAGTCACCACCACCCTTTGTCCACAGGAGGTCCCCCAGCAGACATGCCTGAAGCTATAGGTGGTCCTGGTCCTGATAGAATATATCTAATGATTCTGCCTATGAAGGCACACCTATGAGAAAGGCCAACTTATAAACTGGGTGCAGTAGGAGACTAACACAATAACTGATAAGAAAATAGAGCAACCGTTACAATACTGTAAAATAGAAGCTGTGTGGATGCTCTCTCTCTCTCTTTCTCTCTCTCTCTCTCTCTCTCTCTCTCTCTCTCTCTCTCTCTCTCTCCTCTCCTCTCCTCTCCTCTCTTTCTCTGTATTTTATTGCACTATGTTTCAGATGCGGTTGGTCATGGGTAATGGAAACCATGGGCAGCAAAACCACAAATGAAGAAAGACTATTATAGTAGTCACCACATACCTGTAGCTACTGAAAGATGTCTGGTGGGCTGGTAGAACTGGATCTTAGATTTAACTAAAACTGAATCAGCCATATGTGCTTACAAAAAAAAATTCTAGGGAGCTCTAACAAAGATAGGCAGCCACAAGGGTGAACTCTTAATGTTTTCATTTCCTTTATTTGCTGTGGGATGGTCTTTCTGTATGCTGTGAATATGTGTTGCACCATTGATTAATAAAGAAGCTGCTTTGGTCTATGGTAAGACAGGATAAGAGCCAGGTGGGAAATCCAAGCAGAGATACAGAGAGAAGAAGGGTAGAGTCAAGAGCGCTGCCAGGAGCCACTGATGGAGGAACATGTCAGAGAACAGGTAACACCATGAAGCCATGTAACGATACATAGATTAAAAGAAATGGGTTAATTTAAGATGTAATAGCTAACTATCAATAAGCCTGAGCCATAGACCAAACAGTTTGTAATTAATATAAGCCTCTGTGTGTTTACTTGGGACCAAGCAGCTAGAGGACACATGAAAGCTTTCAGCTACATTCACTTTTCTGGACAAAGAAGAAATAGCCAGGCTAAGTGTATTTTCTTTTTTCCTACATACCCAAGAAATCTTCCAGCTTCCTACTTTCTTGGGATACTTTCTTTTTATCATTATGCAGTCTAAGGCCCTTAGAACAAGAGAAGGGATTCTAGGAAATGCTCAAAGTAGATGTTTCAAACCAGTAGTACCAAGAGCAAATCCAACTCATGTGTAGCTTTGTGCTGATTTTCACAATGTCTAAAAACATTTGAGTCAGTATTGAAAAATTGAGACATAAAACATTTGAACTCATGCTTCTAGCTATTTTTTGATCAATTTAAAGATTGGCCATCATTGGGTCCACATTGGCTGGAGATGAGTAGCTACAGGGCTCTCAGAATGGAACACGTGGTATGTGATTTGCCATAACCAACATTACCCCCTACCGTTTCACCATCAATCAACCTTTCTACTGGTTGTCTTTAAAATCATAATTTCCTATTTTTATTTTAGTGTAAAAATATTTCTTTAGAGACACTCATATTCAATGATAACAAAAAGAAAGATAAATCAATGGGAATTTGTGTTTACAACCTGTCCTACTTTGTACATTTATTCACCTGACTGGCCTCTGTATTTGAGCATGTTAGGTCTCTACTAGGACAATGAAAAATACATGTCACAATATGCATACTGCTGCTTCCCATTTCAGCACCCAGGGTAGACATTACTAATAGATTATAGCTCCTTTTCCTCAACATTCTTCTTAACATTACACCAACAGCAGCTATCCCAAGAAATCAGTATTGACAGATAAAATGATCTCCTTTGCCATCATTTATTTAGGTCCATGTTCATTTTATTAACCAAGAAACAGAGGTCTTGCAATATTAAACCAGTGAGTCAATGAAGATGCCAAGAGGAGCTAGATAGATGACTCAGCAGTTAAGGTCATGTGCTGCTCTTACAGAGAACCCAGATTCTGTTCCCAGCCCCCACATCAGGTGCCTCATAACTGCCTGTAACTCAAGCCCCAGGGGATCTGACACATTCTTCTGGCCTATACCTGCATCTTTATGCTCACACACATACCCACATGCAAACACACAGACCAAACATAATTTTAACATGAAATAATCTTTTAAAAGACATCATGATGAAACCATAGAGTCTCTTGATTTTGGTACTGTGCTCCTAGGCCCAAGCTATCCTATCAAAAAGGCGGGAAATGAAACATACAATCTAGTGTTGGGAGTTTGTGTTGGACAAGGAATCCAACTACTAGCATGACTGACTGGATCTGTTACTTCTAGCTCATCATGGGATTCCTCTTCCCCAGACTCTGCTATTGTCCTCAACCTCCCTACCTGATTTTACTATTTAAAATTACATTACTATACACCTGACCCAGTCTCCCCTCAACAGGTCTTGATTTTAACCTGTTCCCCATCCTGCTGCCCACCAGGGGGCGTACTCACGGCATCCTCAGCTTAGGGAACTTCTGGATGTCATTTTCTGTCAGGTTCTGGAAAGAAGAGACACACAGGCAGGCAGGTTAAAACTCACAGGAGGGGCCCTGATCAGGTGCTCAGGAGGAAATGACAGAGAACCATCATCATCGCAACACCCTTAGGTTTACTTTTTTCAAAGGGAATCCTGAAATTGCAATCTGATGTAAAATTTCCTGAATTATAAACAAAAATACTTTAGTAAACAAACACGGGGAAAATCTGTGAAACCAAATGGAACTTGTTTCATGGGCAAAATTTGGCAGCCTCCTCCCTATATTTTCACCCCAGGGTTTTGCATGGGAAGGGAGCAGTTCTGGGCTAATGTCATCAGAGGAGCTAAGACTGAGGGTCTTGGCAAGGTGCTTGTTGGAGCGTCAGGCCCGGCCCTTGTTAACCAGTGGTGAGTTTTCTGACCAGGCCCCTGTCAGGCCGCCTGAGTTATCATGAAAGGATGAAGGAACAGCCACATACTGGGAAGGTGGATGGGTAGCCAAGGCGTTTTTCAGAGTATGGCATGATGAGTTGAAGGCATCTCGGGGTCTTCCAGAGGGACACTCTGGAAGTGACCGAGAGGAGGACACAAGCTGAGAAAGCTGAGGAGGAGATAGAGGAGAAGGTGTACATGACCATGACTGGAGACAGAAGAGGAGGATGTTGGGAGGAAGAAGTCTTCTACACCATGGACAACAGCTGGGAAGGAAGGTGAGAAATGTTGAAACAGGCTTTGGGAGTTTTGCTGTGTGATAGAACTTCCTCCTCCCTTTCTTTCAAAACCCTCCAGAAATCCTGAGCTAAACTTCACTGGAGTTAGATTTATGGATTTTAGAAGCATGATTATTTGCCGAGTTCAGAAAAGAGGTCCACAGACAGGATAGCTACAAACCAGGTCCTGGCAGAGAAGCAAGGTGGCAGACAGGGCTGCTTGTCTCCCAATGTCCGTTCTTTCCATCTCCCTTACTGTCAGAACCTGAATTTGGTTCAGGGTGGGAGATGTGTTTGTGCAAAATAGTTAACTCCCCAGGTCACCTTGGAGATGGTGGGGTCACATGACTCACTTGTGGCCAGTAAGGTGTAATCTGCAGTCTACTGGATGAGATCTCCAGAGTAATGGTTATTTCTCACTTTTATTTTTGTTTTTGCAAGGGGGATAAGGGCACATTCACCAAGCACCATGCACCCTTTACTCTGTGCCTTTCCCCTCTGCCTCTGCCTATTACATATATATATGCATAATTTTATATATGTAATATATAATATGTATATAAAACCTGGAGGTGGAGTAGCCAGCTTGCAGTGATTCGCACAAACCCCCAGCTTTCCATAGATTGAATGGCACCTCCAGAAGTCGCTCAGCCCTTCGTGTCCACTTGTACATGTCTTACTACTTGAGGAAGACCACATACGTTCCCAGTTAACCCATCAAGCACATCCCTCCTTTTCTTACACCTTTTCAAAGTACAGCATCTCAATTTCTCACCAGAAATGACTCCAAGACTCCATTCTTCTCCATGTTAAACAAATGCGCCATTAAGACAGATGGGGGGGGGTGTCTACTAGCTCCCACACTGAAGAAGGAAGGAAGGGAGAAGAAACAGAAGAAGTGAGGAAAAGGAGAGGGGAAGAGAGGATAGCAAGTACTCTTCCCTTCAATAGTAGAGTAGTCCTGGATGTTCCAGATGAGTTACTGGAGCTCAGATCAAGACTTCCAAAGCAAATCCAGAGCACAGTGCAGTTCAGAACCCCAGCTGCTGGGGCAGGCACCGGGTTCTACTCCCTGGTCTCAGGCTGCTCCTGCCCACTTTGCACTCCCCCCTGTTCAGAGGGTGAGGAGGCCTGGCTGATTTCTCTGAAGGGCTGAGAGGTCCCAGAGATGGAACAGAGGAGATGGCTGTTCAGATACCATCTCTCAACCAAGGAAACAACGGTCCCGTCAAGTCAGTTCAAGCCTGGCACTCACATGAGAGGCACATAGCTGAGAAGTGCCATTGTTACCCCTGACTGTGACCCTGCATAGTGTGTTCCGTCAGCAGAGGATGAAGCAAAGGGGGATTGGGGACAGAGGACAGATGCTTACTCAAGATGAGCCAGGACAGCAGGGCAACCAGGACCCTCTTCAAAGATGTTGCCCTTCCTCTGTACTCAACGTGGTGTCTCTTTTCTCAGTGGGAAAGCATCAGAATGAAACATACGATTTAGTGTAGTTGCAAGAGCAGCAACAATAAAACGTAGGGAATTCTCTTCATTCAAAGCTCAGTATGAACAAAACAACAGCAAAACCCAGACAGTATAGGATAAGCTAAAGTCATGCTTCGGTTTAGTCATTAAATTTGTGACTTAAGACAAAAATCACCGCATCTCTGCATCTGTTTCGTCATTTGGAAATGAGGTGGTTGAAGGTATTCGTGAAGGTATCTTTCTCCTAAAAAACAGTTTCATAAAGACAGGAATCTCATATTTTATGATTTCTCTGTCCACAGCATGTGACATTATCTAGGATGGAAAAGGTACTCATCTCAGCACGAGACTTCAGAGGTTCCCGGAAAGGGGAAGACAATTGCAGGAGGTAGTGAGCTCACCATCACTAGAGAGGGTGAAGCAGAGTGGGGCAGGGATGCAGTGTAGGAAATGGATTGGTGTGCTGTGTAGCAAGCTGCGACATATACTATCTTGGTGCCTTTCTACTAGCTTCAAGTCTCACGGTCAAGCTTCACAAAGCTACGACATAGAGACATGCAATTGGATCGTCCTTCTCACGCTGAATCTGAGAACATCTCCCACGAGACCTTTAAATTCGTTTTCTTCCCTTGTTAAAGAGAAAAGCAAAGTGCCCGGAGGGGATGATGAGGGGTGGTGACAGTTTGTCTGAGCGCACAAGCAAAGCGTTGTTTCAGTGCATGGGACTGGACAGAGCTTACCAAGAACCGAGCGCCGTCAATGTGGTACTTCCTCACCGCCTTCTCACAGTCCTTGTAGTTCAACTGCACAGAGAAGCACACGGTGCCATCAGTGCCACAGGCTCCTGTGGTCCCCCCTTTGCCTCCTCCCGAGCTTAGCAATCTGTGGTACCTGTGGCTAGCCAGCCCCTTCCTGATCCTTTGTCTAACAGAGGGGCCAGGTCCGCACCTTAGCCATACTTTCTCTACTCCCCAGGCCCGTCTGAAATGGAGAAATTGTGCACTCTAGTCCGTGGGACCAGAACCTCTGGAAACACACTGTCTTCAAAGCTCAAGAAGAGTGGCCACATCCTAGTAAGGACAGCAGAAAGGAACTGACAGAAGAATCCAAACCCCAGCCCCCATCTTGTGTCCCCAAAGACGATCTTAGTGACCACAGCAGTCATTTATGCCTAGCCCATTTCTGAGCATGAGGGAGGAATCAACTCATGCTCAGTCTTGTTATGATGACTTTTTTTTCTCTTAAATGACCTAAAGCAACAAGATAAACATTGTCTGGAACTATGATAAACTTGTTTTAAATGTTTTGTCGAGGACCTCGTTTACTAAATAATTCCCATAATTTTTAACCACTGAATGTTCAGGTCATTTCCCTGGCTGCCAGCTCAGCAGTGAGACCAGCAGCTGCTAGTTAACACTGGATGCTCTGAAGGCTGCAGGCCCTGCGCCCACACACTGGATACTCTGCAGGCCGCAGGCCCTGGATGCTCTGCAGGCCGCAGGCCCTGCTCCAATGCACTGGATGCTCTGCAGGCTGCAGGCCCTGCTCCCATGCACTGGATGCTCTGCAGGCTGCAGGCCCTCCTCCCACGCACTGGATGCTCTGCAGGCCACAGGCTCTGCTCCCATGCACTGGATGCTCTGAAGGCTGCAGGCCCTGCTCCCATGCACTGGATGCTCTGCAGGCCGCAGGCCCTGATCCCAGGCACTGGATGCTCTGCAGGCCGCAGGCCCTGCGCCCACGCACTGGATGCTCTGCAGGTGGCAGGCCCTGCTCCCATGCACTGGATGCTCTGCAGGCCACAGGCCCTGCTCCCAGGCACTGGATGCTCTGCAGGCCACAGGCCCTGCTCCCATGCACTGGATGCTCTGCAGGCGGCAGGCCCTCCTCCCACCCCAAAGCAGCTATAAGTCACTTAATCCTCCAGTTACATGGGTGAAGGATGAGAGACATAGAGGGTTAAGAAGCTTGCCTGGGTGGAAGGTGACATAGGTGACAGCTGGGCTCCAGAACTGGGCTTTAGTGTTTCCACAAAGAACAGTCGTTAAGGAAAAACGTCCCGTACATAAGTGCACACAGTGAGTGATCAGGAGCGCACCCCAAAGCACCGTCTAGATAGCATATACTGCGCAGTGGATGTCATTCTGCCTAACTCTTTCTATGTAAGTTGAATTGTTGGAGTCAAATTCTCTGAACAGGTGACAGAATCAGCAGAGGTCAGTGCCGTAAGGTCTTGGGTATTTTCACAGCTGACCTCTGACTGTGGTGCGCCCACCTCACCTTGTCCTCAATAACACAAAACTTCACATCAGAAATGCCTCCAAGACTGAGGTCTGGTGTAGTTAAGGGAAATAAATTTTTCTCTGAGGACCTTATATTCTTCTCACAAATAGTTAGCTCAACCTTCTTTGAAGGAAATTTTAAAATCAATTTCTTATCTTACACTGTCCCCCCAAAAATGTGAAAAGTAAATATAGCTGGGAGGTGGCACACCCCTCTAATCTTAGCACCCAGGAGAGTGAGGCAGGAGGACAGGATTGATGTCAGTCCAAAAGCAGCCTGGGCTATACTTCAAGAACCCATCTCAGTAATAATAATCTTAAAATGTAATTGTTGTCACCTCCTAGTCTAGAAGGGCAGAATGGACATCCCACTTGGGAAGCTGATTTATAGGCCCATGTCGCGGGCAGACAGCGCCTGCAGCATGCTGCTGTCTCCTTGACCCACACTCAGGGTGTGTAGCGGACTCTTGGAACCGCCAGCTTCCTTTAATCCATGTCACCACCATCGCTATCAGATGAATTGCCAGTTCTGCAGAGTGCCGGCTTTGACTCCAAACCAAAGCTAGAGGTCTAGCCTTGAACCTCGATAGTTAATGCAGTCCAGTAAGGTCTGAGTCATGGGACCTAAAATCCATATTTCAACAAGCACCCTAAGTGATTTCCATTAGCACCCAAGACACCAATCTTGGCCCTGACCAAGTGGTTATCAGCTTTGAAGATGATGTTGACTGGGACCCAGAGAGAAGAAGGTCTGGCTTGAGGTCACAGAGTGAGGTAGTGAGGTAGACATGTCACACAGTGAGGTAGTGAGATAGTGATGTCACACAGTGAGGTAGTGAGATAGTGATGTCACACAGTGAGGTAGTGATGTCACACAGTGAGGTAGTGATGTCACACAGTGAGGTAGTGATGTCACACAGTGAGGTAGAGATGTCACACAGTGAGGTAGTGATGTCACACAGTGAGGTAGAAATGTCACGCAGTGAGGTAGTGATGTCACACAGTGAGGTAGTGATGTCACACAGTGAGGTAGAGATGTCACACAGTGAGGTAGTGATGTCACACAGTGAGGTAGAAATGTCACACAGTGAGGTAGTGAGGTAGACATGTCACACAGTGAGGTACAAACCCAACAGGGTTATAACACAAGGCTATGAGCCAGTGACTTTCCTGCTAGACCTAAGCCAATTGGAGGAGTTAGGGACACACACACAGACTATGGCCTTAATCCCCATGGTTTCCATCCCTAGTCCAGGGAGAGGCACACGTATCTGAGGCAATATGTCAAAAAGCCTCACTAGCCTGCCTCAACCTCCCCAGCAGGTTCTGCTTAGAAGAGCAGGATAAAGGTGAGGTAGAACATGGAACTCAATGCCTCACATGCATTTCCTTTCAACCTCACCTCTATCTCATCTGGTTAGTTACTGTTAATACCTCTGTTTTACTGTTTAGGTAAGTTGAGGCACAGAGAAGCAAGGTGACTGAAGGGAAGTAAGTCCCCAAGCTGGAAAGGGCACAACTCAAACCAAGGTGTGACTCCAGAGCTGGGCAGAAGTCTTAGTGGCCCAACCCGACTGCTGCTGGAGACATTAAACTTGCTGGTCAGTCCTTTAAATGACACACTGACATCCAAGAGCATCCTTACATGACTCTGTGTTCATTTCACAGAGTGTTTTCTCTGGGGACCAATGAGCTCAGGGTCTGAAGGGTCTCATCTGTGTCTGTGGCAGGGGCTGGTACTTCTAGGATTACCAATTCCTCCTCAGCTTCCTTGTTCCTACTCTTGATCCTTTCCCTCCGGAAGGTGAGGCCTGTCTCTGGGATGTGGCTTTGACTAAGCTCCATGGTCCCCAAGAAGAAAACTCCCCTTTCCCTTAACTCAAGCAGAGCGATGTGTACTTGGCCACCCAAAGCCCACCCTGTGCTGAAGGGAATTTGACCTGCACATTATCTGTGGCACCACGGGGTTACATAATATCCTACTTACACTAGAACACGGGGCCTTTCTGTACCTCTCGGTCTCCCCCCAGACTTCCCTGCCTTAATTCTCAATTCCTTTCTCATTGCTCTATTGAAATAATTCACTACTTCATTCCACCTTGGCAAATTTACCTTTCTGCCCTAACTTACTTCACTTTTGGTTAAGAAAAGTAGTAAAAAAAAAAATGCTTCAAAAAGTCAATTGTCTAATCATATTTCCACCAACAGTGTTAAAAGAGAAGTTTATAATGACCTTATGGGGAGAAAGCAACCAAAACAAGATTTACAAAAAGTGACAAAGGGCAGGATCTGTGGGGTAGTACTCTACCATGCCTCGTTAATACAGAATGCTTACATTTTCTTCTGTAGGTTGGGAAGGAACCACTGTATATGTTATAGGTTTGATTACACCCCAAGGATCCTCTTCTACCCTTTGGGTCCCCATTTCTTCAGAAACAATAGACGGCAAAGCAGATGATTTCTATGGTCTTAGCTTTAGGACCTCATCTTCATCACTGCCTGGAATATGAGTGGAACTGGAGGCCAGTCTGCAGGCATGCGGACAATGGAAGCCCATGTCTTTCATAAGCCCTCCTACCTCTTCTGTACGGCTGCCTTAGAGGAGTCATGTGTCCTGGGATATACCTAAGCAGACATGTGGTCTTCGTTAGCAGATAACCAAACAAGGACCCTTGACCATCTCCTCCCAGCCTGGAAGGCAGGACAGTAACACTGTGGTCATCTTGATTTCTGAGTCTGCTGAGCTCATTCTTTGTGTTACTGACTATCCTGAGGCTCATGTCTGCTTTCTGGCCTGCTTTCAAGGATTCTCATAAAGCTCCAGTGAGACTCCAACCAATAAAAAGACACTAGCCCTCTTCCAGGATCATGAACAGTGGATGCCCAAATATCGTTGTTCATCTAACCCTCCGTCCATCCCTCCTGCCCTACCTGTTCATTTTCCTACTCTGGGACTCCACATCTCCTTTTCTAGTGAGTAGACTTCAGTATAGCCATTCTCTGCATTTCAGAGCATGTGCTTTAAAGCTAAGTAGGCACAACTGCAATCCAACCCAATCACATAAGACTCAAGAGCTTGGGATCACTCAAACTCCCTGAGCTGACTCTCCAGCTGAACAAAATATTGACATTGAGATGCAACACTGTTAGTGCATATCATTAACGCGGTAACACGGAACTCACATTACTGTGGGTTGTGTCTAATAGGACACAGTCTGTAGAGCACTACATGCATGTCTGTATGTACTAGGGGCTTATGCACGTGAGGGTCCCCTCCCCTATCTTTCTCTTCTGGACACACTGCCTGGAAAGCTCAGTAGTCTGTCTGCCTCCCAGTAAGGTAGCAATTGCAGGTGGTAACGGTAACTCTGAGGCTATCTTGTACACCTTCCATATTCTGTCCTGATTCCGCCTCTGCTCTCTGCCCACCCCACTGAAGGCATACCAGCCCAACCAGAAGCACAAGAGTGAAAGACTCACCTTCCTGAAATAATCAGCGAGGCTGTCCGGGTTCCAGGCTAAGACCTCTGAGCGAAAGGGCACATTCTTTAAGGCCATGGCTGCTGTTCAGGGAGAAGCTCACAAGCTGAGGAGAGCTGCTGCAGCCATGAACAGAGAAAAAACCCAGATCCAGAACTCCGAGGTGTCCTTGGCTCTTTCGAATCCCAACTATGCTCAGAAACACCCTTGTTGGACAGGCGTCGTTTCTGCTGTAGCCAGATCCCAAGAAGCGGTGGCTTCCCCTGTGAACAAATATGGTCTCTTCTCAGAAAACGACTCAGCTAGTTTCCTTTACCACTTCCTCTGCTGACTTCTAAATAAGTAAACAAGGAAGACCAGCTCTGTGGGCTCACAATGCAGAGAGAGAGAGAGAGAGAGAGAGAGAGAGAGAGAGAGAGAGAGAGAGAGAGAGAGAGAGAGAGACTGGTAATTCCCCACTGGCCCAGACACCCCAGCCAAATGGGGACTTAAACTCAGTTCAAGTAGTTTTTTTCCACCCGAATTCTAGACACCCAAAGCTGGACACCACATTCCTGAATGACAGGGACTATGCAGATAAGAGCCTCTTTTGACAGTTCCCTAAAATTATCTATAATTTCATCCACTAGTGAACTGTGGGGGAAGGAAGATGGTCTCTTCATGTTTTCCAACCTCCCTCCACCCCAGTTTGTTTTTATCGAAAGCTGAGACGCCCTCAGCTGCTTCTTTGTGTTATGATGAGTGGATCTTTGGTGAGCTAGGCTCCAAGTGGCGAAGGGTGCTACAGTGCAGTGGACCAGCTCCGTTCCTGATATGAATGTTTCTGCACTGTATCTTGGGCATGGAGTGACTGAAGGGACCAGCTCAGGACACCCCAAGACCAAGTTCTCAGGACGAAGCATATATGCCTACCCCAAAGGGACAAAGAGCGGGAATATGAGGCAAAGACTGAGATAGAGGTGAGGGAGAAGGGAGAGAGCAGAGGGGTGCTTATTTCAGAGGGGGACAAAGGATGGCCTCTGGGTAGAGAGGAGACAGACCTGGTCTATAGGAAAATGGCGGTTTATAGAGGCAAAAGGGAAACGCTGTGTTAGGATGAGCTGTTTAATTTTAACTGGGCATGTTAATTAGGTGAGCCAAAGGGGGCTTTTGATTGCTGGACTTCAAGACTTTGATAGCTGGACCATGGTAGTCAGCCACAACAGGAGGAAATGGCCCTAGCTTTAGGAATGTAATCTAACAGTTTTTAGCAAGGCAGAGGGAATGGGGGAGAAAGGCAAGGCCTGCCAGAGCCATGTTTGCCGTGTTTGGGCCAGCGTGAGTCCCTTCAGTGACAGTCTAGGTGACTAGTTCCCATACCTACAAGGCAGGAAAACAGAGGGGTTATACACATACAGCCTGGATGCATTTGCTAGGCAAATGCACAGACACCCGAAGTTTAAAGAATTGTTACTATTGATGGCACACCACCTTCTATACACCATGCTTCTTCTCTTTATCTTCTGTCCACTATCGTTTCTCCTGTTTGCTATTGAGTTCACCATATATCTAGCCAAAGGGTATATTCCCTGGAGATAGGAGATGGGGATCTGTTGCATCCTCCTTCAGTCACCGACTCTGAACAGATCTCATAGACTGAAACGATCCTTGGCAGTGAGTGGGACCTGAGGCTAAAAGCAAATATATCTGGTGCAATATGGCAACCTGTAAATACAAGTTAGCCAGTGTGCCATATGTACATGCACATACATACATGCCTGCACATATGGGAATGCACAGACTCACACATGTGCACAGATTTCTATTCCAGTGTTTGAACAATGCTCTGATGCTGCCTGAGGTGCTCTTCCTGAAGTTTTTTCAATGGTAGCTTTAGCCATGAATGCTTTCCATTTTATGCACACTACAGGAAGCCCCACTGCCTCTAGTAGCTGTCTCATTACCGGCTCGTGAGCTTAAATGAGATTACAGATGAAGCACCAGACCTAGCCCTGGAAAGTGGTCCACGGTGGTGATCTGCAGGAGGCATCAACCCAGGATTAAGAGCTCAACATCAAGTGTTCAACAACTGATAATGCCCAATGGGCCACTGCCCTGCTGCCCCACAGCTCCCCGACTAGTGAGAGACATTACTTCATTTTTTCAAATCAGCAACATGGCAGCTATCGTGGAGAGAAATCACTTTCAAGTAGAGTAAAGAAGACATCATGGGTTGAACTGGGCTTTAGGCAGGGCCTTGGAGGGTGGAGTGGATAGGTGAGGATTCTGGACCTCAATCAAGCCATCAAAGCCTCAAAATAGTTCTGTGGAAAGGAACATTCCAGATCATTCTTAAAAGTAAAAGCAATAGTGAGTTTTTTGGGAGGTCAGCATTGTGGTTTTTAATATTGTTGCCCCAACTCAGGGTAAAAACCAACAACAGAAAAGCAGAAGATAGAATAAAAATATTGTTAAATATGACACCCCTTGGAAAAAAATTATCCAATAAAAAGTGGCCAAGATGAACAATCCATGGGGACCATTTGCTTGCTCCCTATTTCCCTCAAGGAGGTTGTACATCCTGGTCTTGTCAAGAGTGTGCTTGAGTCCAGAGCCACTGTCCCTTACCATTTGCCTCCTCAAGGTTCTGGCATGTTTTGACAATGCCCAGAACAGAGTCAGGGTTCAAACTAGGTCTGTCTGGAGAGCCGGTACAGTAGCCCCTGTGTTCACGGGTACAGCTTATGGTCTGCAGCCCACAAAAAGCTGGTGAGTTGCTGATCTGAAATGTTTTTCAAATTGGTCCCTGCCCAGTGGACCACAGACCCATACCTCAGATAAAGCATCAGGGCCAAGAGAGATCAGATTATGAAAGGGGAAGTGTTTTGCCTCAGGCCTGAAGACTGTCCTCTTCCTATCTCTGGGTGATTTCCCAATAATTTTAGGTTTCACATCTCCTGTGTTCTAGAAACTCCCAAGGCAGGGCAGCTCTGAAGAGAGCTCTCAGGAACCCAGGACAATGTGTGACAATATGTCATCTCACTTGTTCCAGACTAGGTCTCTTTACATGTCAAATGGGCAGGCCTTTGCATTTATCCCAAGACAGCAGTGGTACCAGGATGGCAAGACCTCAATTCACATCAAGGTATCATTCCGTTGGCTTTGAGCATGAAGCAGAGTAGCAGGTGGGGACCAGCCAAGGCCCAGAAGTAGAATCAAGGAAGCCTCTTTGATGGGGCAACTGGTCCCACCTCATCTCTTTGGACCTTAACCAGGTAGAGAAACCCAGGGTTTACAAAGGAACAAGTTGAAAAGTTGGCCAAAGCAAGAGATTGCTTCCGGAATCTTTCATAGGTACTGAAATCTGTCTGAGCCCAAGTTCCTTATATAAAATGGTACAGTTCTTATACATAATATGTATACACCCTCTCACATACTTTGAGCCATTTCTAGCAGACTGATAATACCTAAGAATACCAATGTTATGTCTGTAGCTGTGATACTCTGTTGTTTAGGGAATAATGGCAAGGAAAAGAAACTCTATCCACATTCAGTGTGGATCAAATTTTTAAAAATATTTCCCATCTGCTGTTGTTTGAACACATGGATATAGAGTCTGCAGACACAGAGGACCCACCATATGTCTCAAGGTCAGGTAAGAACAACACGAGGACAGCACTGAGCCAGGGACAGTGGCGGGGGCTCATAGAATGGGGATTGAGAAGCTGTGGGAAAGAAAGCGATGCTTGCAGTTTGTCTGACTGTTGGAACATCGGGACAGAGACAGTGGAGGCTGAACCCTCCCTCCCTCCCTCCCTCCCTCTCTCCCTCCCTCCCTCCCTCCCTCCCCTCCCTCCCTCCCTCCCTCCCTCCACCAAGCCTAGATTTGCAGCACCCACCCTTTTCCTCTACCCCACAGCAGAATCACATGGCAGAGGTGATAACCACATTTCTTACTGACTGGTTTTAGAGGTGAGAAAATTGGCTGGGGAGCTGCTGCTCCTGCGTGTGCTGTGGAGGAGGATCTTGGAGAATTGTCACACTAGGGCCAGAGAAGAGAGGAAAGTAGAGACTTCACGCATGAGAATATGTTGCCCTTCTTAGGGCAGAGGCTAAGGGAAGTTCCCCCCACCCCAGCCATGCTTAGAGGCAGGCAGCAGAGATGGCACCTGTTCCTGGGATCGTCCTGGATGACAAAAAGCGAGTGATCGGAGGATCCAATGGAGGAGAGTCACCGGAGGGTCCTGCACTGTACCTGACACCCCACACTGTGGTGCAGAACAAAGAATACCTTCCAAAAAGTTCAGGGAATAGGAGGCAGGAATCCAGCCACTGATGCCCGGGGAGGACCAGTACTTGCTAGCACTCCTTGGGACTGTAGACTAGGAGACGGTAAAAATGGGCTTGCACAGCCCCATCCCCGCCCGTCCTCTGGTAACATTCACTCTATCTCCACAGTCTCTGAGAGTTCCCTCCCACCCGTCCTGGACACTGGTCTCACCTCCCCCATCCATGGATAACACAGGAGGAAAATATGAGTGAGCTGCCCTAGGCAAGGCAAGGACCAGTAAGTAATATTTTCCACTTCCTTGTGGCTGACAATTTCATTCTTTAATTTTTTTCAAGTCTCCTTGCTTTGATTCTCTTGCTTTGCTGTTCAACTGAGGTACCTCAGAAGTTCAAGGTGAATGGGAGGAAGTGCTTATTTGGACTTCCTGCCAAACCTCCCCTTCTTCTCTGTCCTGTTTTTCGCTTTAGTTGCTTGAACTCAGATAAGTATGTCACAGAGAAAAAACTCCCCAAGTGACAGGAAAGGTGGGTGGATGTACGCAGGGGCAAGAGAGAGGGAGCAAGCTTCCCTGCCTAATAGATGAGAAACCTTAGCTTTCTTTCATGGACAGCTGGAACGTGACGGGATAGCGGGCAGAGGACGGAGCACAAGAATAAAAAGCAGAAGGGATGTAAGCCCCTGGCACAAAATCAAAACAGTCCAGCTGCCTCTCATTGTGAAAGGAAGGTCTGAGGTTAAGAAGAGTACCAAGATCAGGGACTGGTGAATGTTTTAGGTGAAGTCGAAGCACCGAGAATGTCTACCACCGCTTCCCGGGCACGGTTTGGAGAGAAGAAATGGTCAGTGGGCCTTTATTCATTATACCATGTAACTCTCACAGCCACTGCCCGAGAGGGGAATCTGGCATGTGCACCCACTTTGCAAATGGAAAAGAAGGGCGAAGGAAGCGTACCTGCTTATTGAAAGCCCCACAGAAAGCCAGTGGTAGAGTGTGGGTTCTGATGCCAAGAGAGACACAGTTTCCAGGACTCTTACAGCTGAGGACCAGGCGCACCCAGAGCAGGTCTTGCAAGTCACATCCACCCAGCTTCGAAACCCTTCTCCTTTGGTTCTCCTAACATGATGCGCCTATGTTTGCACATGTTCTCTAGTAATGAAGGAGCAGAGTGAGTCTGATGCTGTGTCTGTGATACAGGCTCTTCTTCAAATGCACACTGCAAGGAGAGAGACAGCACTGCAGGCAGAGACACAGCACTGCAAACAGAGACACAGCACTGCAAGCAGAGACACATCACTGCAAACAGAGACACAGCACTGCAAACAGAGACACAGCACTGCAAACAGAGACACAGCACTGCAAGCAGAGACACACAGCACAGAGACACGGCACTGTAAGCAGAGACACACAGCACTGCAAGCAGAGACACAGCACTGCAAACAGAGACACAGCACTGCAAGCAGAGACACAGCACTGCAAGCAGAGACACACAGCACAGAGACACAGCACTGCAAGCAGAGACACAGCACTTACAGAGATATAGCACTGCAAACAGAGACACATAGCACTGCATGCAGAGACAGCACTACAAGCAGAGACACAGCACTGCAAGCAGAGAGACACAGCACTGCAGAGATACACAGCACTACAAGCAGAGACACAGCACTGCAAGCAGAGAGACACAGCACTTATAAACAGAGATAGAGCACTGCAAACAGAGACACATAGCACTACAAGCAGAGACACAGCACTCACAGAGATAAGCACTGCAAGGAGAGACACACAACACTGCAAGGAGAGACACACAACACTGCAAGCAGAGACACAGCACTGCAAGCAGAGACACAGCACTGCAAACAGAGACACAGCACTGCAAGCAGAGAGACACAGCACCACAAGCAGAGACACACAGGACTGTAAGCAGAGACACACAGGACTGTAAGCAGAGACACACAGCACTGCAAGCAGAGACACAGCACTGCAGAGACACAACACTTCAGAGACACAGCACTGCAAGCAGAGACACAGCACTGCAAACAGAGAGACACAGCACTGCAAGCAGAGACACAGCACTGCAAGCAGAGACACAGCACTGCAAACAGAGAGACAGCACTGTAAGCAGAGAGACACAGCACTGCTAGCAGAGACACAGCACCACAAGCAGAGACACAGCACCACAAGCAGAGACACAGCACCACAAGCAGAGACACAGCACTGCTGCACCAGGCTGATTTGGTGGTGAGGTGCTGGAGGAGAAGGGGAAACTGAGGAAGGAAAAAGACCATCGAATTCCATCCTTTCCATTGGGGGCCCCAGTGAGGCCTAAGTCACTGCCTGGCGCTTCACATTCCAAGTTTGATTCTGAAAACTGTGTTTGCAGGTATGTGAGGGCCCTGGATCCTTCAGGAGGATACTGTGCTGGTGGGGAATTCTGATGGCTGTATCCTCGGGGCCCTAACTCTGTGAGAACAGGAGCACATGACTGTTCAATTTGTCCATACACTATCAGAGAGAATAAAGGAGCTACACCTAGAGTAGCTACATGGTGGACCATAGGCTGGTAGGAGGCGAAGCCCCACCAGTGGAGTGTCTGACTTTGAGCTCCCTTGAAAATCACCCAATCTTTGTATTTTTGTTTGGTGGAGCTAGGATTGAACCTAGGACCTTGCACATGCTACTTCCTTGGTTCTTGTCTTTAGTGGGATGCAAATAACACTTAACATCCTTCCTGGTACTTTTGTTGATAAATGAAGCTGTTAGTGTTACATGCCTGAGCTATACTAGATGTAACATAGAGACTTTTCCAGTTTATTTACTTTCCTCCGGACAATGCTAGCACTTCCTTTCTGTGCTAGCATGCCATGATGCTCTCAGTAGCTGATTCATTCTGTCCTCCTCACTTTAGAGACAGATACAAAAGAAACACAAAGAATCCTGTAGTGAGGACTTATTCTGCGAAGCTCCCGTGGAGCATCATCGGAGGGTGATCAGACATGTTACCAGGGACCAGGGATGCTGCTGAAAGCAGAAGGAGGTCTGTTTGCATGACACTGAGCAACAAGTGCGCCTTTGGGGCTGTGCCTAGAGAATAAAAATGCAAGGGTACCCTTAGTCTGTCCCCACCTCCTTGTGTTGACGAGTCAATCTTTTCCCTGCCACGTCTCATCTGCCTCAGTTGCAAAATTCCCCTGTTCCTCGCTTGCCCCCAACAAATGGTAACTCTAGTTGCTTCTAGTGAGAAATCAGGATCCTGTCTGCAGAACACAAGGCAGGCAGGGGAGTGTGTGAGAATGTGACCGTCACATACTCGGCTCACTGAGCTCCGTGGCTGCTGTTGCCCAGCTGCTGGGGTGTGAGACGCCCTCAGAGCACTGCTTCATCTCCCTTAGCAGAACCCTGTCGGTCTTTAGCCAGGGAGATGACATAGGTTCCCGGCTCTAATTAAAACTTGGGATAGGCTGATGAAAGCACGGGGTTCTCATGAGCAAGCTTTCGCTGCCCCCACCACTTAGCACCACTGTTCCTTGTTGCCACTCTGTCGCTTTAGGGCCTCTTTAAAAAACAAATGGCTACTTTTCCAATTAGCATACAAAGTAGTCCATTTCATTATGGCACTTTTTATAATACATGGTTTTAATTGATCCTCTTCCCCTGATTCTCTCCCCCAATCTCTTGCCTCCCAACTTGTACCTTTCTACCCCAGTAATCCCTTTTTTCTTTCATGCCACATGTATTCTCTCATTTTAAAAATTGTCTTTTTATGTGAAGGAGTGCTTTGCCTGCATGTATGTATGTATACCACGTGCATGCCTAGTGCCCACGGAAGCTAGAAGAGGGAGTCAGATCCCCTGGAACTGGAGTTATAGACAGTTATGAGCTACCAAGTGGGTGCTGAAATCTGAACCCACATCCTTTGAAGGAACAACAAGAGCTCTAAACCTCTGAGCCATCTCTCCAGTCCATGTCAGATGTGTTCTATCACACCCCATTTCTTTAAGAACTCTTTTCTCCTCACACAGTCCCCAGCCCATCCCATGACCAATGAATGGACAGTGTCAGGCCGTCCTGCATGTGTATTCACTCTGTGATTCAGGAAGTCTTGCCTAGACAGCTTCAAGCCCAGAATTCCCCAAATGGAAACATCCTCTGACAGAGGGGTTTTGTTTGTTTGTTTGTTTGTTTTTCTCCTGTTTTGGCAGCTTCCGGGGGGGGGGGGGGGGGACCTGGGACCACAGGATGGCCACAGCTCCCGCAGAATCAGCCTCTCAGTCTCGGCTTCTCTTCCCTCAAAAGTTTGAAAGCTCCAGCTACCACCTCTTTCCAAAGAGAGAACTGACTAAGGGGGAAGCCTCAGACCAGGCGTGGGAATAACACCATCGAATCCCTCTACAACTACACTACAGCTGAGTGAGTGGCCTTGGCGACCTAGTCAACTTTTCCGCTCTGTGCCCTAGTTTCCCACAAGGATGGGGAAGCCTGAATAGCAGTCTTGGCTTCTCCGTGTGCTCGTGGAGACCCTGTGAAATGAAGCGGTCAGCTTGGAACACTGCCTGCCTTGCTGTTCACAGCAGTCCTTGCTGGACGGTGAGGAGAATGAGCAAAGAGCTGTGTCCAACGAGAAAAGACAGAGAGAGACGACGCTGCTGATCTTGGAGATGGGGAAAGGGACCCAATCAAACGTGAGTGACTTCTGGAATCTGCTGAAGGTCAGGAAAAGGATGCTTTCTTAGGACCTGGAGAAAGAAAGAGAGCCCTTTATTTTGTTTAGTTCAGGGAGATGCATCGGGCTGGTGATCTGAGATCTGTATGGTAATGAGTTTGTATTGTTGTAAATCTCAGATGTTTTCAACCTGTAGGTCATGAACCTTTGGGGTTATACATTAGATATTTACATTATGATTCATAAGAGTATCAAAATTATAGTTATGAAGTAGCAATGAAATAATTTTATGGTTGGGGGTCACCACAACATGCGAAACTGTATTAAAGGGTCATAGCATTAGGAATATTGAGAACCATTGCTCTAAGATCATGTAACTTGTTATAGCAGCAACAGGAAACTAATTCATCCACTAACTTAAAAAAAAAAAAACTACTCCTGTCACTGAGCCATCTCCAAGGACTCATCTACCTTCTCAGTCCCCCTAGCTTCTGGATATACTGGCCCTCTCCACCAACAGCCACCTTCCACAAGCAATGTGCCTACTGGCTAGAACCTCCACTGTGATGGTATTGTGTTCCCCAAAATATTGTGTACCCTAATAAACTTATCTGGGGTCAGAGAATAGGAGAGCCACAATATTAAAGATAGAACATAGGCAGTGGTAGCACATGCCTTTAATCCTAGCATCCCAGGGGCAGAAATCCATGTGTTCAAGGATACAGCCAAGCATGGTGACTCACGCCTTTAATCCCAGAAAGCGAGCCTTTAATTGCAGGGAGTGACGGCAGAAAGAGAAAGATATATAAGGAGTGAAGACCAGAAACTAGAAGCATTTGGCTGGTTAAGCATTTGGCTGGTTAAGCTTTTAGGTTTTGAGCAGCACAGTTCAGCTGAGATCCATTCGGATATGAGGACACAGAGGCTTCCAGTCTGAAGAAACAAGATCAGCTGAGAAGTTGGCCAGGTGAGGATAACTGTGGCTTGTTCTGGTTCTCTGATCTTCTAGTGTTCACCCCAATACTTGGCTCAGGTTTTATTTTATTAATAAGAACTTTTAAGATTCCTGCTTTATTAATACGAACCTTTAAGATTCCTGCCACACTCCACACTTTGACCCCTTTGCTGATACAAGTAATGGTGATGACCTGTTTCTTCTGGCCCTGAGGATTCTATGCATCCAATAATTCAGCAGAGAAACACCAGGAAACTACTGTCCAAGGGATCGTTTGCCCGCAGTGGTGCCCTCATTGAGCATCCGGGATATTCAGCTACAAGGTGAACAGTGCAACACGTGCCACTTTCTGACAAAGACTGGGCTGGCTGAGGATGATCAGCTGGACACCCATGAGTTTTGAGGGCTTGTACCTCTCTGAAGCTTAAGTGAGCATGTCCTTGCTGTGAGGAGAATTTCCCTTCTGTCCCTTGTCACGGGTTAAAAAACCTCACAGCTTGTATAATATAACCATCAATATAACCAGGTTGGTGTACTTTTAACTGGGCTAGTGTAAGGCCTTCATGTAATCAGCTAAACAGACCCAGTAGATATAGATAGATAGATAGATAGATAGATAGATAGATAGATAGATAGATAGATAGATAGATAGATACCATGTGAGCTGAACAAACCATGTCTTTTGGTTGCAGGAGCTTCATGCCGCTCTGACTGAGGACTGCTGAAAGATGAAGTCTTTTTTTTTAGTTGGAATGATTTGAAATCATCAACAGGAACCCCATGATCTACTTGGCAGTGAGGGACTCAAGATGGCACAAGTGTGACTCATGCTGGGGCTCTAAGCCTCAGAGTGAAGCTCACATCTGCATCTCTGGGAGGTGAATGGAGGTAAACTGTGGTGAGTGAAGTGCCTGACTGTGTGGCAGTCACGTGGATGAACCTGTCAGTTATAGAAGCACACTGAACATGTGTGGAAGAGGAAGAAAGGGCAATGTAAGTGGTTACTGTTTTCCTACTCTCTATTCAAGGAATAGGAATGATACTGGCACACTCTAGGTTGACTGCAGGTGTGTCCTTCAGAACTTTTAACCTTGTCCAACAAGAGACACAGGGCATCATGCGAGGTGCTTTGCTAGTCACTGTTGTTAGTTCTGTTACCTGCTTCCCATACCAATATTGTTAGATAGTTTACACACCAACAATGTCCATCAACACAGTGTCATGCTTAGAGTTGAACCCTGGGAAATGGATCCAGAGGCTTCCATTATAGAGAGATGGGGTCCTAAAGGGTCTTGGCTCCACAGTGGTAACCTTAGGCATCTTTTAGTTATGGATGTTCTGTTTTGACCACAGTGCTCCTTCCTGCCCCATCCCAAGAAAATTCTTTTGAAACCATGTTCCTTCCATTTGTCTCAGTCTTCAGTCGACCCATGAGGCCATGAGCACTCTTCCCTCAGCTAGGCTCCTTGCTGGGCTCCCAGAAGACCCATTGCCATTATGCCTCTGTGACCTTGTCAAAGCCCCATGCTTAGTTCAGCTCACTTACTCATTCATTAAACAAACATTTGTTAATCATCTGCGTTGTGCCAAAGAATGTAATAGGCAGGAGTGAAGAAAACAATATTGTTGGTCTAAAAGGGCCTAACGGGTGGTAATAATGGATAATTAATTAGCATTTATATTACTTTGTGCCAGGCTAACCATAAGCCATGTCTGTGTGTCTATTATATATGTATTATATATAATCTTTTATAGTATATAGAACTATAGCTTATGCTTTTATACAGTATATGTAATAGTGATTATGTCACACATACATGTACATATATATGTATTCAATCTTCTTAGTATAATGGGTTGGTATCAATAGAGTCAAAAAATTGTAGATTGAAAACATTCAAAAGATAATTAAATCTGTGTTACAGACATGTAGACCTTTTCTCATTGACATTTTCTAAACCATGTAGTTAATGATTGTATTGTTAGCATTGCATTAAATGTTCAAGTCATACAGAGATGATTTGAAGCACATGAGAGGATGTGCATAGATTGCATAACATAAAGATTATGATATTTCCATGGATGGTGAAACTAGTCTCCCAATGACACTCACCGCAGCATACCACAAAGATGACGAGACTGAGCACAGGGCAGTTCCATGCCTATGTGACAGACAAGAACAGGGGAGCAAATAGGAGCTCTGAGCCTCTGCCTTGAACTAGCCACCAGCCTGACTGTCTAATCTAAAGGAAAAAAAGAGTGAACTAATTCAAGGCGTGCTTCCTTGGCAGCACACACTTCAAACGCTCAATGGTCACATATGCCATAAAAGGTAGCACATGCATAGGTGTGTCCACCGTGGCCGAGTTCTGCCTGCTGTGGGCCAGAGTGTTGTGGCTGGTCGTGGAAGTCCCAGGGTGTGGCTCCGCTCTGATACTCACCAGCTGGGAGACTTGAAGCAAATTCCCCAACCTCTCTGAGTCTCAAGATATTGATCTACAAAACGTGGTTAATATATATGAGCATCCTCATGGAGTTTGGGAGAAGATGAATTAATTCTGGGTTGTTAAGGGGTACCTAGTATACAGTAGACACTTGACTTCTTAGAGCCCCTGTCTCAAGCTCATGAACTGATGGGAGGTGAAAAGAAAACCCAGCAAGGAGATAGAAGGTGGGAGGGGCCAGCTTAGGCAGGACTTAGCTTTGTATGGGTGGCATCTAAAGGAGCTGGGAGGCCCCACAGGATGACCATGTGGAAGATATCCAGACTCAAGGCTAAGGTTTGCTGGGATAGCCCAGGGCTTGCAGTGATGCCGGTGTGACTGGGGAGGGGTACATGGGGCCAAGGACAAAAGCACAGCTTGGAGACCTGCTGAAGAACCACACTGCGGACTTGGCCATCTGTCCTGAGCGTGGGGAGCACTTGGTGGTTTTTACGCAGGAAGTGATGGCGCCTGCCTCACATGTGAAAGTCATCTTGACCAGCTATGTGTGAAGGAAAGACCACAGAGCTGAGGTGAAGCGGGGAGCCCTGTTTGAGGGGCCAACTGGAGGGTGTAAAAGATGGAGGCCCACAGGTTTCATCTCACAGCCTGCTCTTCATTTGGAAGCCCCTCTGGCTGGGGAGCTCTTGGCCGAGCGACCTCCCAGTTCTCTCACTTCTGTAGGTGCTGACTCAGAGATTTCTGTCCTAGTTTCGTTACCGAATTCTGTTGCAAAATACTCAGACAGCAGCCACTGATGGGAGAAAGGAGTTATTTTAGTTCATGAAACCAGCTTAAGGTCCACCGTTGAAGGAAAACCAAGGGACAGGAAACCCCAGCCACATTCAGTCAAGAGAGAGCATGAATGCACGCGTGTTTAGTCATCATCCAGCGTTCTCCTTTTTGTTCGGTCCAGTAACCCAAGTGCAGGGAATGGTGCCACCCATGGTGGGTGGGTCTTCCTGCCTCAACTAATGAATCAAGATCATTTCCCAGAGATAAGCCCACAGGCAAACTTGGTTTAGCCAGTCCCTTAGTAAGACTCTCTTTCCGGGTGATTAGATTGTATCAAGTTGATAATTAAATGAACTGTCACAACTACCTTATCAGAATAGGCTTCCTCTCCTCCTTTTCTGGTTTATTTATTTTTTCTCCTTATCCCAAACTAATTTATCATATATTTTACTGGTTTCATTACTGTTCATACAAGGATCAGCATGATATGATAATGTGGCTTTTGTCACTTCTGGTTCCTTGCTGAGTCCCCAAATTCTACAGCATCACAAAGTAGTTGTTCAAGAAATATTGTAGAATTAAAGAATGAACCAATGAGCGAAGAGCATAGAGGAAGCAAGAGAGCAGATGCTGAGACCTTGGAGCTCAGAGAGGGAAGTCCCTGACCTCCCACTGGCCATAAAGAGCGAAGGGCAGGGCCATGCTGGAAGCTAGGCCTCCCAGCCCCCTGTACTCCTCTATGCTTCTCAGTACCTCATGTAAGTTTCTCCTTCATTCCAGGGGTTCTCCACAACCCTCTCTGCTCAGCTGTCACTCTCCCCTTGTGCTAGCTGTTCTGCACTGCCCTCCCTGTTCTGAGCTGCCCTCCCTGTTCTGAACTGCCCTCCCCTTCTCTCTAGAATGTGCTGTCCTGTTTGACTGAGCTTTCTCTTTTTCTGCAAACCTGGCCAACTGTGAGGTCTCACGAGTTACTGCATCACGTGGAAGAAAAAGAACAAGATGCCAAGATGCCTAACCTGGTTTTTCTACTCCAGCAGTCTGTCTGGTAAGATGTGAAGACACTGACTCCAGGCAGGAGGGCGGTGGGGAATATAGAATGGGGAAACCAAGCCAGACCATCATCTTCTCTCAGCCACAGCTGCTGTTGAGCACTGGTCATGGGCTTGCAGGTTGCTCTGGGACCTGTGCAGGGCCTGGTTGCAGAAACTTCATCAACTCTGTCCTCATAGCAGAGAGACCCAGTAACATGGTGCCATAGTCCATTTTCCATTGCTGGATGGTTTAGAAAGACTAGACAGTGGCACCAGAGTCTGATGGTGGCCTCCTGGCTGCATCAAAACATGCAGAGGGCCCCATTTTGTAAAGCAGAACATGAGAGGGAGGGCTTCTACAACAGAGGAGTTTCTACAGCAACTCATGAATTCATTAATTCGCAGACACATCAGGCCATTCAAGACCCAACCTTTCCCCAAAGGCCTCATGTCTCCAATACCACTAGCATGTGCTTTGAGGATTGTCTTTTTCATATGTGAAATTTGGAAGCACTTCTAAACATAGCTTCAGGCTTTCTTCCCATCTGGTAGAGGTTCTTAAACCTGGTCACGCCACTCTTTCACCTCTTCCTGAGAAATGGAATGTGCTGTTTCAGCTTGTCTGCTTGCTGTCCATCAAAGTCTTTCCCACTCTATCCTATAGCAAAATTTTTCTCTTTTCTGAATAATAGAAGAGTAAGGCACCCTTTAGAATGTTGGTTGGACTCTAGGCATTTTGCAAACCCATAATGCTGCATAACTCTCTCCACAGCCAGAACACTGACTCAGTGGTAGCCCCTTAGGTGAAGTGAAGTTGGACTCAATCCTGGTGTCTGGATCTAACTCTGAGCTTTTCTTTTTCCTGTATAAACTTCCCATTCATTCATTCATTCATTCATTCTTTCATTCTTTCATTCTTTCATTTGTTTTTTCAGCAGATACTGTATTACAAAGCACTTTTATAAACACTAGGTTATAGCCATGGACAGGCAGACAAGGTTCCACCCTCAGAGAACTAACTTCCTACTCAGGAAATGAGAGGAAAGATGCTGAACAAGAAATAACTGTCCCATCAAGCTATACAGGAAAAGATTGACTGCTGTGCCAATGGAGGCACAGTGGTGGCTTCTTGGCTGGGTGACTGGATGACCGGGACATGTTCCCTCATGCTGACGGGTACCATATATAGGCAGGTGAAAACGCTCCCAGGAAGACTGTGTCTGGGTCAGGAAGTGCCATGGAGGAAGAGAGGGCATTGGGAAACGGAGGTGGGCGTGGCTTCTCCTGGAGAAACCCTAAGTGTTCTAAGTCTCAGGAAAGTTCACTTCCTCTTTTGACTTCTCAGCATGTAGGAATCTTCCAGATTTGGTGGTTCTTCAACTTCCTCTTTTGTTTCTTCTAAAATGCTTGACCTGGGGGTGGGGGCACCTAAGGGTTCAGCAAGGGTTAGAGAATCAGAAGTAAGGGTTTTAAGAACACCCACTGAGTACACAAAGGCAGAGAAACTAGACTTCCTCTGACATAACAGAGCACACCAGAGCATGGCATAGGGATTTCTTCATTTCCAGGAAACTCCTGAGATACTGGCCTAGAGTGTAGTGAGTCCCTGTCCTTCTTCTATAGCCCCTAACAAGGTCAGAAGGTAGAAGTATGAGAAGCAGCCAGAGGCATTTAGCAAGGAACCCTGGCTTCATACATTTCATCAGTAGAATCCCTCCTAGTTGTCTGTGACTTATTTTGTTTGAATTATGTCATATTTTTTTCTGTCTACAGAAGAAAGCATAATCATTATGCAAACATAATCAAAATACAGGTGAGGAAATAAGTGCAATAATAAAATGCTGACATTTCCTTTTATTAAAGAGAGATCGTTCTCACTGTTTATAAAAGATTTGTATGTGTGTGCCATCTATGAAGATCCCTTAGAACTGGAGTGACAGGTGACTGAACCTTGACGTGGGTGATGAGAACCAAGCTTGGGGTCTATGGAAGAACAGAAAGGGCTTTCAACTGCTGATCTATCTCTCCGGCCTCAAACGTTCTCACTTTTCAAATGAGATCACACTTTTCATGCCATTCTTTCTGGCTCTATGAAAAGAACAAGTTCCAACAGCTGTAATAACATTAACTTGGGCAAACACCAATACAAGAGTCTGCAGGACTCAGGGCCAGAGAAAACAGAGAGCCACACAGTGTGAGGAGCTGTCTTTTCTAGGCAGAGACTGATGGAGTGTGACACAGTGGCTGTCTGTGATTGGCTAAAGATCAGCTGTTCATGATTGGGTGAAACCTGGCCATTCATTACCAAAAAAAAAAAAAAACAACAAAAAAAAAAACACTCTTAGGTTTCAGTTTGTCTGGCTACCAAGCTACAGCGTAGTTTGTTTCATAGAAACTCAGAGAACAGAGGCAGCCTCTAGCTAAAGGCCTCTGCTTATTTAATTTAGCACCCCTGTGGGGCATTTTTAAATGTTGTTTCATATACCCAACATATTGTGAACAGCTTTCCTCGTGATAGAATGCCATCCCAGAGCAGCTTTTTAATGGCTGCTGAGCGTCCTGCGGAATGCAGGTACCAGAATTTATTCCCCCAATTCCCTCTGCTTGGGTATTTAAGTTGGTTCCAAGTTTCATTATTGCAACTCAGAAACAAGCTTTCTTCTACCTCCACGGCTACACACGGCTGTGATTATTTCTTCAGGGTAGGTTGCTAGATGTTGACGTGCTGGATTGAGGATATGAGCTTTTATGTTTTGTCTACGTCTTACCCCACTGCTCTCGACAAAGAAGGCTTTCATTTGGCGGCTGCCTGTTGGTCACAGAGGTGTGTCTTGTCAACTTGTGACATTTCCTCCAGTCGCACTTCCGGAGGTGCCCATTGAACCTGCCTCCATGAAGATGATAGAGGGTAGGTATTGCTAAAATTTCTTCCCTGGGAAGACGTGAACAGCTACCTCCTCCTCTTAAGGTCCCCATGGCAAACCAAGGTGTGACTGCACCAGGGTTCATCCTGGGAAGCCTACGAGTCTATTAGACTTACCTGTAGAACAACAGCTAAGGGGTTCTGGGCATAGATTACCTTCCACAGCCATCCTGGAAGAGCTGCACCTTTCCCTCTCTCTTTCTCTCTCCCTTCCTATCTTCTCTTCTCTCTCTACTATAATAAACCATTTCTGTGTGGATGTAGCGTCTGGGTTGTGACTGTCCACCCGCCACCACAGCATGGAGGATGAACCACCAGGACGGCAAAGATGAAGCCACACCCCTTTTTGCTCCCCCCACCCTCCACTGCCCATATACTTCAGCCCCTCTCCGAGGTCACATGCAGTTAGGGCAGAATTGCATCCACCTGATGGGGAGGAGTGTCCGGCTACTCTGGTGAGGATCCTATGACCCTCCCCGTCCCTCCCTCTTCTGTAAGGTCCTTCAGTAGTTAACAAACTCAGCTGTGGTGATCTTTGGATATCAGGCACGACTGATGGCAGTTTGTCCAGCAGGATAACACTGTACAACAGAAGGCCATGCATTCGTCAGGTGTATCCACTCAGGAAAAGCCCCCAGGGAAACATTAGCATGTGTGTGGTTTATACCGGGCATGTCCAGTATAGATGCTGGGGGAACAAGGCAGGATGTGATCAGGGATCTGTCATACCCACGTGAGTCCCGATGCAGGCAGCACAGAGGCTTGTACTCTCTGGGGCCACAGCAGCCTGCATTGGAATACTGACCCTGACTTGGGCAAGAGTTCCCTGAACCTCAGTTTTCCCAGTTAGGAAATGGAGTCATTATATCACATCCTGGTGGGCGTCACTGGACGGAATTAGGGGGAACAAATCCAAAGCATGGAGCAAGTACCATGTGGGCCTTCAGCACGTACTACTTAGGATTTTCATGAAATAGGCAATAATTTGAGTTAACGTAGCAAACTTTATTTGAGGCCCTTGAGAGGCCTATGAAACTGCTAAGGGTGATTTGTACTCAGCACAACAGCTAATCTCAGAGGAAGACATGCCCATGTTAGTTAACTTCCCGCAGTGTTTACTGTGTTTTGTGTTTCATAACTCAATGCCTCTTTATATTTCCTGGGAATATTTATTTGGCTCACTAAGGCTCCATTTTCATAATGCTTGCCCTAGGGAGCCTGCTGTATGGCTAGGCGTGGAGGTGGGGGGTAAATCCAGGCGTGGTCAGCAGGTCAGAGACTCTCAGCTTGTGATCCTGGGGAAATGCACATCCCACCATCTCACCAAAACCTCCCACTCAGAGCTCAGGTGAATCCCAGGTGCCTGAAGTATTAGAAGACTTGCCAGGCGATTCTTTCAGAAAGGCGGGCCTAAGACTGCAGGTGGACATTGGAAATGCTAGATTTACCATACATTGGATATTTGAAGACTTTTAGAATAAAAAGGAACATTTTTGTCAGGCCCAAAGGATTCCAAGTAGTGCACAACATCAGGATGTGGTAACTCTTCACAGTTGTGCCCCAGCTCCCCTCCCCCACCTCAGCTCTCTGTCTCACACCCACATAGCCCAGCCTAATGGAGCTGTGAGCTGTGTGTGAGTCAGAGCACATTCTCCCAGCTCCGGACTTCTGAGTGAGCTTGGGGGTTTTGTTTGTGTTTTTGGCTTGAGCATTCTGAGCCCTTCCCTAAGCCAAACACTTTGTTAAACATGATTTTCTCCTTAATTACTACTGTTAAATATTTCAAAAGCTGTAAAAGCTGATAAACAGCAATGCACACCCATTTTTGTCTTAGCTGAGGTAACATTCTGCCCCCATTTGTTTCAGATGTCTTTGTACTAAGAAATAAACTTGGTAGAATTTCTTTCCTCATTTCCTAGACACAAATTTTTGCTAAACATTAGTGGGCCTCCATCCTCTCCCATTTTTATCTGTTTTCTACAAATGTAAATATTCATGAAGCACATATCCAGAAATGTTTGCTTAAGTCTTTTCTCTATGGTGCAAAACACAGTATGAAATCTGTGTCCTTCATGCATGTGTGCACATCCATACTGTTAGCCATTGGCACTTTGCTGTCTGGTGGATCTCTAGGAGGCTTTCTCTTCGATGCTGAAATTTCATGGCCTTGGACAGTAGTTCGTCCCCCCACCTGCAGACAGCTACCACTCCAGTGTTTGCTCCGGTGAGTTTGACTGTGTTGGATAACCCACCTGTGGGAAACTATTCAGTGTCTGTCCTGAGACAGGTCTATCTTACTTATCATGCTGTCCTCAAAGCTCCTCCATGCTGCACACAGGACAGAGTCCCCACTTTCAAGGCTGAGTTATACACAATTCCATGTTCACTGCAGAATCTTTCCCAAGGGTTGGAAGAAACCAAAGTATCCCTTGATAGATGAGAGGATAAAGCTCACACACAGAGCGTACATGTAATGGGATAGCATTTTCCCTTCCTCTTTAAGTTTATTATCTGTCTATAGAAGTGTTATTACTTGCTATTCATAGACAAGGAAACAGAGACAGTTAAAATGAACAAGTTGTCTAAATTGAATAACTGCTTGGCTTAAATAAAGCCTTCTAACCCCTGTCTAACCATCACCGATCCACTTCCCCCCCAAAAGCAGAGTCCCTTCCCCATTCCTTTGGCCCACTTGATAGCCAATGTTACTGTATCAGCTCCTGTCAGCTGCTGGTGCCCTATCAGTCTCATTCTGTAGGAAAGAATTGCATCGTTGTCCAGTCTGGAGTGTCAGCACTCAGCACAGTGACTGGTACCTGCCAAGAGAGCAGTGAGATGCTTTCAGTGAATGTTGGAATAAAAGGGTGCATAGATAAAAGGGGACCCTGGTGGAGCTCTTGCAAAGCCACCTGCAGAGCCCTCTGCCTGTAGATTCACTTTCTCCTGTGTCCCTGAGTTTACAGCAGCAAGAACTTTTGATTCTCTCTTTTACACTTGTGAAAGTTCCATCTAAATAACCAGAGAAACCTTAACCTGTCTCCATCCTTACTCATTAGGCACTGGGACAAAAACGCCCATCACTTTTGCCTAGGTCTGGTTTTCTGCAATATTTGCATATAAAGAATGGATTGCCAAGAGCAAGTGGGTGCTTAAAGAGGATCCACTGACCCTAAGAAGTGGAAACAGACAGATTTGCAGTTGAGTTGACCCATTTGGGCCGTCTTCTTCAGCAGTACTTCTAACTCTGTTAGAGACATTCGCACATCACCATTGTGTTCTTGCCTTGCCTAAGAGAAACCACGATGTATCAATTTATTTCATGTACTATTTTCATTCAATTTTTTTAACTTTAAAAAATGATTTTTGGGTCCAGGAAGATGGCTTACTGAGTAAGGACACTTGTCACAACAACTTGATTTTGATCCCTATTATCTACATAGTGGAATGAGAAAACTAAAAACCTTCAAGTTGTCCTCTGACCTCTGCACTTGCATGGTGGTAAACACCCCACCCCAAGTAAATAAGCTTTGAAATACTGTTTTCCATTTTCTGAGCAACAAGTCACAGGGAATCACAAATTACGTAATCAGCAGGGAATGTGGTGAAGCAGGCACATACTCATGTCTGTATCATGATATCATCAATATCATGTATATTGCTTTGTGCACCCGCTATTGTGGCTCTATCAATACTAAGATTCCAGCTGTTCCAATCTGAACTCAGCCATGAGCAGTGCACAATCAGGAAGTAAATTGGTGTATAGGTCTCAGTGAGGAGACAAAACAGAAGGACTATCATCTTTTCTGGACCCCAGAGATCCACATCCAGCCCAGCCCAGCCTGAACTTGTATTCCTTAACATAGGAATTCTCCCTAACCCAGAGTTCAGCTTTCTTATCTTCAAATAGGTCAATAATGCTCAGAGATGGAGCTCAAACCTGAGACTTGTTTACAATCACACAAAAGGATTCCCTTTGAGAAACTAATGGAACCTGGTACCCAATGACTAATTTCACAAACAGCTCTGAAGGCTTGAGTTTCACACACTTGGGGGATGTTTGAGTAGGCTGGAATGTGGGGAATGGGAAGGATCCATGGGACTTCTGCCAGCCAGGCTGCAAGACCTCATGGCAATTCCAACCTCTACAATCCAGTGGCACGTGGACAGGTGTTCCAGCTGAGCCTGAGTCTTCCTTTTTCTTAAATATTTCTTTTTATTATCTTTAATTATGTGCATGTGTGTACTTGGGCATATATAATTTTATAAATATTTACGCACTTGCATTTTGACTGTGAGCCATCACACAAGTTCAGTATCAGATCAGTTTTCAAAAGTTTTAGATTTTGGAGCGTTTTGGATTGAAGGTTTTCAGATGAGGGATGCCCAACCTGGACAGTGTATCTGATTTGTGTGTCAGGTACCCAGCTAATTCCATGAGGTGGAAGGGTAGGAGAGTGAGAAATAGGAGCATTGATGTAAGACAACACAGCATGAAATGATCATTAAGTTTTCAGGGGGACTCGAAGAAGCTTCCCTGCACTTTGGAAGCTCCCTCTTTTCCAGACTAAGCTGCCAATTGCAAACAAAACGAGCCCAGTGCCCACTATTGGAGGCAGCGTGTTTATTGCTAAAGGACATTTAAATGGAAAACAGCCCAGCAACTGGAATCAATGTGTCCTTGGGGAAGAAAGTGGAATTCTGGGCTATTCCACACCAGTAACACCATGAACCAAAGCCTCAATTTCATGGGATCCTGAAGGGCTGCTCATGGGGGAAAGAGGAAAATGTAAAGTCACAACCCACCCACCCATCCACACATCCATCCACCCACCTACCCATCCATCCATCCACCCACCCATCCATCCACACATCCATCCACCCACCTACCCATCCATCCATCCATCCATCCATCCACCCACCCACCCACCCATCCATCCATGCATCCATCCACCCACCACCCATGCATCCATGCATCCATGCATGCTTCCATCCATGCATCCATCCATCCATCCATCCATCCATCCATCCATCCACCTAGCCAACCAGCAAGTATTTCCTAGTGTCTTCACTGTCACTTTTCTCTAGGCTCTGTGGATAGAAAAGAAAAAGAAAAATGAGTTTCCATTCTCAATAATTATACTTCCTAGTGGGCCTCACAGACAATCAAAATAAGCAAGCTAGTGAGTGAGGGCCACCAAAAAGTGACTGTGTGAGCTTTCCCCGGAGAGATGGGGACAATCATCTATTCATCACAGACAGGGCACCAGGGCAAAGGAGTCCGCCCAAGTCTTGAATAAATAAACAATGAGATCATTGGGCTTCCCGGCACAGCATGGCTAAAAGGTCACTCACAGGAGCGGCTGACCACAAAGCAGCTGTACCACCTGAAGGTTTCACTCCACAGTGAATGAGAACGTCCCCACAGCGTAGAGATGGCACCTCCCCCTTCAGTTACCATTCCAGACTCTACACTCTATCTCTGCCTAAGACCATAGGCGGCTGGGGAAATGGACATCCAGCTAGCTGGAAGGTGCTGGAGAGAGTGGCTGAGATCTCAGGTGTGGGGCTGATGACGCCCCTTGTCTGAGGGAAAATCAACAGATTGACTCTGAAGGTCCTCTGCAAATCATCAAAGTACTGTAATAGAGATGGTGATGGGTGTCATGCTTAGGGGACCGTGCTCCACAATAAAAGTAAACAGGGTAGTATCCCAGAGGGGTGCTTTAAAAGGAATACCCAGATTACCTTACAAGAGGGTGGTATTTGCCGTTTTCGTTTGTTTGCTTGTTTGTTTTGTTGGTGGTGGTAATGGTGGTTCTTTTTTCCAATAGGGAAAATTTTCATTATTTCTTTATCTTTTGAGATAATATAATCCCATAATTTCCCTGTGCCCTTTCCCCCAAACCCTCCCACAGACCCCCCTTGCTCTCTTTCAAATTCATGGCCTCTTTATTCATTAATTATTGTTATATGCATATATGTGTGCATTTGTTTGTTTATCTATTCCTAAATACAACAAGCTCAGTCTGTACAGTGTTACTTGTATGGTTGTATTTGCAAAGGATGAGCATTTGGAATTGGATAACCAAGTGGTGTCCTTAAGGTTATTTTTTTCACCTTTTATTGGTTGGTTTTGTTATTTGACAATTTTATACATGTAGACAATGTATTCTGACTCCCACTCTCCCCCTCATTCCCATCAACCCCTCCCCACTAATTCTTTTCCTGGATTCATGAGTTTGGGCTTCATTTTGTCTGCTTTCAGTTTACCCGGGGCTGTGGGCTGTTGGATTGGAGCTGCCCATTCAAGTCCAGGGAAGTCATTGGCGGTTGCACAGCTGAAGGCGATGGATTCTTCTCTCCCTGGATCTATCAGTTGCACACAGTTCATGTCTGAGTGGATGAGCCTCCCGAGGCCTTCCTCCATCCTGACTCTTAACAGGCCCGTTTTGTGCAGGCCCGGTACAGGAACTCACAGCTCCAGTGAGTTTGTGATTACAGTGGTGTGTCTTCCCAAAGAAGATGGCATTTTAGTCCTTCTCCCTGGCTTCCAGCTCTTGCATTTTTTTCTGCTCCCTCCTCCATGCATCCTCTGAACCTTACAGGAAGGAAATGATATGAGGGTCTTGTTTAGGACTGCGCACTCAACTATCAGTTCCTCTCAGCACTTGTGCGCCTTGGGTGTGGTTAGATCTTACCCAATGACTCCATGCAGACAATCACCTCATATTTATTTATTTAGTTAATGCATTTATTGACTATCCGCTTCATGTTGGATACTGTTCATGTCTATCAGTAAAGCTAAACCCAGTTTATTTTTGCAATAGTTAACATTTCTTTTTTTTTCTTCCCTTTATTGAAAACAGATTTTTAAATACAATATATGTGATTATGGTTTTCTCTCCCCTAACTCTTTCCAGGTCCTCCCCGCCTCCCCTCCCGTCTGAATCCATGGACCCTTTCTCTCTCTCTTTAGAAAACACAGGCATCTAAAGAATAATAATAAAATAAAAATCACAAAACAAGCCGGACAAAAAGGAACAAATAGGACACAAAACAAATAGGACAAAAAGCGAACAGACGAGAGGTAAATACTAAAAACACAGTTCCCAGGGAACAGAGGGGCAGGAAGGCCTCAGGTGAAGACGATCTTCGAGTGTTTGGAGGAACAGAAGAGAACAGAGCAAGGGGACCAGACTGGAGCAAAAGGGCGGGAGCTGGAAGACAGTGAAGATGTGGTAAACGCTGGAGGTTTGCTGATGATCACGTTAGATTGGGAATGTTAGTTCCTTATCTCAGATCTGAGGATAAGACACTTCCTAGCCTCAGTTTCCCTACCACGAAGTTGAGAGGCAAGTACGACTGAGTTTGAGAGAGGAAGATTAGATAAAGTGACTCAGTAAGATTCTTGTTAAGATGCTGGCGAACGTGACTCCCTTTCTTGTCTTATACTAAATTGAGAACGATGATGAAGTTAGGCTAACCCATCAGAAAGCTCTGTTGTTCTGCCAGTGTTTGAAAATGCACTTAGGAGGCACAGGCTGGTGGCTCTATGTGAGTTTGAGGCTAGCCTGGTCTACACAGTGAGTTCCAGGACAGCCGGGGCTACATAGGAGACCCTGTCTTGAGAGAAAGGGAGGGAGGGAGGGAGGGAGGGAGGGAGGGAGGGAGGGAGGGGGGAGGGGGAGGGAGAGGGGGAGGGGAAGGGGGGGAGGGGGAGGGGGAGAGGGGGAGAGAGAGAGAGAGAGAGAGAGAGAGAGAGAGAGAGAGAGAGAGGCAAAAATCTCATTGCAGGGGTTGGGGATTTAGCTCAGTGATAGAGTGCTTGCCTAGCAAGCACAAGGCCCTGGGTTTGATCTTCAGCTCAAAAAAAAAAATCTCATGGCAAGTCTCAATTCCCCATTTTGTTTATCTACACATTGACATTTCCCTCTTATAACAACAACAATATGCAAAACTAAAACTAAAACTTCACCCTTGATGCCCTCAAGAAGACACCCTGGCTATTCTGGCTACCCTGGCCACCCTCTAGCAGAGCTGCCTCCAGGCAAGTGGCAATGTGCCCACAGTGGCCCTTCTGGCCTCCCCACTGGGATTGGAATCCAAGGCTGATGAGGGAGACGGAGATTGACAGGAGCTTAGGATGAGGCTAAGCCTTGGAGTACAGGATGCCATATAGACATCTCTGTTCCCCTTCCTTGGAGTGCAGGATGCCATATAGACAGACATCTCTGTTCCCCCGCCTTGGAGTACAGGATGCCATATAGACATCTCTGTTCCCCCACCTTGGAGTGCAGGATGCCATATAGACAGACATCTCTGTTCTCCTGCCTTGGAGTGCCGGATGCTATGTAGACATCTCTCTGTTCCCCCACGTGCTTGGGGAACTTCCTCAGGAGCACATGGCTTACTTCTCTGTTTTCATGTACTTCCACTTGCTTTTCTTCTCCTTAAGAAAAAAATAAAAAGAGATGGAAGGGCCGGGCAGGTGGTTCAGCCAGTAAGAGGACTCGCTGCTCTAGCAGAGGACCCAGGTTCAGTTCCTAGAACCCACATAGCAGGTTACAACCATGGGCCACTCCAGTTCCAGGAGATCTGACACCCTTCCATGGACACCTGGCACATGCACCCAGTATACATATATACACGAGGGAAAACAGTCACACATATGAAAGGGAAAATAAATGAATAGAGGCTGGTGAGATGGCTTAGTGGATAAAGGAGCCTGCTGCCCATCCTGATGACCTGAGTTCAATCCCCAGGACTCACATGGTAGGAGGAGAGAGCTGGCAAGCTGTCCTCTGACCTTCTCATTTGCACTATGACATGTGTCTGCATGTGCGTGCGTGCGCGCGCGCACACACACACACACACACACACACACACACACTCACGTATACACATACACTCACATATACACACACATACCTGCACACTTCTGTGAATCTGCACATACATAAACATAATTACACAGCACCAAAAGTATATAAATAAGTAAACAATAAAAAGAAAGGAAAAATGTCTAAACAGGTTTGGGTGGTGCCAGAGTACCTTCTGGTATGGAGGTGAATGGTTTAGAGATAGTTTTCCCTGGCCCGGAACCCAGAATCCTGCCGAATTTCATTGGAAGGCCACCAGAGCACACCCTCTCTCTTACTCACACACATTCACGCTTGCACTCCCAGCAGACCCTAGTCTCACTCCTTGCCCAGCCTCCAACCTCAAGAAGTAGATTTTTCAAAAGCTAGGGCTGGATATGAGTCACAGGCAATTCCGTTTTGTTTGGGGCCGAAGGGGGTTACTGAGAAGCTGTGGCCCTAACCCCACGGGAAATCCCCATAACTGTATGACAGCTTGGGAAGAACACAGTCCCTGTTCCCAGAAAGGATGTTATGTCCCCAGTCAAGGACTGGAAATCTTCGGGGCTTGGGGCTCATGGTGTACAGCTGAGGTAGTAGAGTTGGGGGGATGTGAGCAGCATGCGGTCCTTTAGAAGAGTCTGCAGGGTCCCAGGTGGAAGGAGGTACTAGTAACTACATTCAAAGTTAGGCCCTGGGAAGGGAAGCAGGCCATTCGTATTTGGTGTCACAGCTGCTCTGAGGCTTCCAAACTTTCCCTGGGAGCAGCAGCCTTTGGAGAGAGAGGGCAGGAGAAAGCCTCAGCACCCTCCAGCCCTCCTGCCACCCTCTCTCCCCTCCCCTAAAACCTTTGGCCGTGAAGGAAGTGGTAAGGATGGTCACCCAATGCCCTCCTTTGCCGACATCAGGACAGTCTGAGCTGAGAAGAGAAGGGAGCAGGCATCCTCTCCTCCACCATCACCAGGCATCATGGTGGGAGAGGAAATGAAGCCCGCTGGGAGGTGACCAGCCATAGGGGTTGGGCCTCTGATTCCCTGGGAGACAAGGAGATGAACTGTCAAGAAGGCTCCCATCAGACTTCTTCTGCTCTCCTTCCTTTCTCAGGTGGAAATGCTTCCCTGTGCCTCCTGCCAGCCTGACCCTTCAACTCACCAAGTGGGGTCAAGGGGAGAGGAACGAGGGAAGATCAGGGGGTTGGGAAAGCAGCCACAGCTCTGGCCGTGCTCGCTGTCCCCAGGGGTCAGTTCTGCTGGCAGCCTCCCTCCCAGGCCACTCAGAGTACCACAGAGGCACTCCTTGGTGATGGGGAGGCTGATCTACACTCCCAGCACCTCTCTGAGGAAGCAGAGGCCCCCTCTCCACCCCTGAGTCACAGGGTGGGCCGAGAGCATTGCGCCAATCCCAGGGCCAGGGTGGTGCAAAACATCACTGTCTGGTGAAACCACAGGAAGACAGAAATTCAAACAGTCACTAGTCAACACAAGACTCCTTCCTGGACCCAGAGATCAGACAGACACCTGGGCCTAATTTGAGGGAGAAAAGAAACATTGAAACTAGATACTCCTAGCCAAAGGTTTGCTAGAAAGAACTTCTTTCAGCTGTATCCTACGGTAGACACCCAAGAGGCACCAGAGACCACACAGACTCTCGCTCAGTGACAGACAGCTTCCATTACAGCAGAGCACTGAACGCCAGAGTTCACTGGCCACTGTGTATTCAAGGAGGTTTTTAAAGGGGAAAAAAAAATGAAGGTACAGACAGAAGTTATTATAATACAACCCACTTTGGCCATGGCAATTAACCAGGAGAATGGGAGCCTGTGGGTGACAGGAAGTGGCTGAGCAGATATCTCTGGAGAAACTTTTTTATATAGGGTCATGGTGGCCTTCGTGCAAAGCTGTGATCTGACAGACTTGAGTGATAGTCACCTTAGAGCTGCCTGCTTCGTTTCCTCTCGTCTCAGGGTTAACAAAAACTACATGGCGTTGACCCCTGCAAAGCTCACGGTGAAGAACAGAAAGCAAGATGTCTTAGGAAGATAATTCTAAAGGAAGACTTGGCCATGGCAGGTTTACCCCCTCAGACAACCTGCAAACCCCGGTGGCATGAGCCCAGCTCCGTGGCTGTTACTAACCGAGACCATGTCATTTCTTCCCAGCAGAGGGCAGAGCAGCGTCTCCATTCTCCTTAACTCTTGTCCACAGCTAAAGGAAATGTTCAGCGAAGAACATTTAGCTTGCGAGCCTTCGGCTGGTCTGATAAAGACGCCAGTGTTTCTTCCTGGACTATACCATCGCATCAGGGATTGTGTCCAGAGATTATGGGAATGTGCTCTGTGCTGAAGCATCTCGAAGGGCCCCGTGGCAGTCTGTCAAAGGTCAGCCTAGGGAAGTGGCACCGGGCTTCTCTGGAGCCCTGAATCCACGGCACCCTTGCCCCAGGTTAGAGCCTATTTGGTCATTTACCATGGAGACGCTTGTATCAATGTGTGATTAAAGTGGAGTTGGGATGCTGCCCATACTGTGGATCCCAGCATGGGCTGTGGAAGCGCCTCCTTCAGCACCACAAGCTGCTGTTTGTACCACACCTGTGCAGGACCACAGGGCAGCCTCAGCCTCAGAGACTAGGTCAGTTCCTCCACAGGAAGAAGAGGAGAGGACTGTGGATTTCACTTCCGGGGTTCAGAAAGTACCCGAGCACTGTGTCTGCCTTCCCTTTCTAGAGAAAACCTGCCTTCTTCTGGGGTTGCCAACAAATCTCCCCAGTTCATCTGTCTTGGGGACGGAAAGCCTCCTACCAAACTCTTTACCCTGTGGAATGAGAGAGACACCCTCTGTGGCCATGCTTCTCCCTGGGTTATCATCGCTTTCTCCACTGCCTTCTGCTGGACCTCGCTCTTTCTCTACTCTTCTGGCTGGTTCCTATTAGTCCCAGACGGGGCGGAAAAGACCATCGACCCAAATCATCATGGCTAAATTAATTAGGAAACAATTCAGTAAAGTAAGCTTTTAAATTAGTTTACGCTGGGCGGTGGTGGTGCATGCCTTTAATCCCAGCACTCAGGCAGAGGCAGGTGGATCTCTGTGAGTTCGAGGCCAGCCTGGTCTACAAAGCGAGTTCCAGGAAAGGTGCAAAGCTACACAGAGAAACCCTGTCTCGAAAAAAAAAAACCAAAATAAATAAATAAATAAATAAATAAATAAATAAATAAATAGATAAGTTTACATGGGCAGTCTCCCCTAAGGCAAGGTTCAAGAGGTCAGCATTGGATGTGCGGAAGACAAGGTTTTTATAGCTCGGGGGTAGGGAGTTTCCAAACGGGGTATTTGGAGGTCATAATTGGTGGGGTTACAGGAGCAGAACCTAAGCATACATACAGTTAGTCATAACTACATCCTGAAACAAAGACATGATTTCAAGGTGGTCATGGCAGGTTGTCATAACAACCTTTTGAAACAAAGGTAGGGTTGCAAGATGTTAAACAACTTTTTTAAACAAAGACATGGTTGCCATTTCTTGAAACAGGCAGTTTAGAAGCCCTGTAGTTAGGACACAGGTGGTGCACAGCCCAGTCCCTGAGAAACAGAGGTTTAATCCTACACAGGAATGAACCTAGTGTGTCTTTACTATAATATGGCTTTTAAGCAGGCTGGTTCATCAGTTCCCTTCCATTCTTCACTCCTTGCTCCCTCCAGGTAGTGAGATAGTGCAGGTGTGTCTTTCAAATAGGTTGCGCTCCGCAGAAACTCAGTTGATTCTTGGTCGGTCCAACTCTTCTCGGCTGCGTCAGTGTTTATTTACATCTAGGACACCAGGAGACAGGCTTAGCTAGGCGGTTCCAAGAATGGGAGAACTGTGATAATAAACAGTGGTGTTACTTTCTCCCAGGCTCTGAGCTGGTGCCCAAGCAGCCGCTGATCTCAGAGCAGGCACTCTGCAGGAACCCTCAGGGAGTCTCCAGAGGGGTGTCACTGAGGTGTCTTTTAGCCCGCTCTATGTAGTGAGTTCCAGTTAGCCAGAAAAGCGCTCTCGCTCTCTCTCTCTCTCTCTCTCTCTCTCTCTCTCTCTCTCTCTCTCTCTCTCTCTCTCGCGCGCGCGCGCGCGCGCGCGCACGCGCATATATATGTGTGTGTGTGTTTGTTCCATATTTGAATCTGACTTACTCCATTTCACACCATCTTTAGCTCCATCTGTTTTTCTGTGAATGCTGACATAAAAGCAGAAGGAAGAACCATTTGGAAGGAGGAAGGGGACCAGCAAAAGGGATGATACGGGATGGGGGGGCAGTGGGGGTGCAAGTAAGAATGAAGTATAAAGATATCTGTATTATAACCTGTTTCAATGACAGTTCTCTATGAAAGCTAATCAAAAGTAATTCAAATATCAACAATGAAAAGTGCCACAGCTCCAGGGGGAGCTGCAGGGTCTTCTTCCCCTCCCCCATCCCTCTAGGGGCCTCACCTTGACTTGTGGAGCCTGGACTCTCAAGAGAGATGCTAAGCCCGAGGATGGCTGTGGCACCTTCTTGACATTCTCTGTAAAGGAACAAGGAATGCACACATAACTTGCAGTCTCCACAAGTCTGGAGCCATGACTCCCTTTTCCTGGGAAAGGGAGTAACATTTCAGCCTGAAACACGGATGCTTAGTCTTGGCTGCGAGGGGCCTCAGGTCCCTGCCCTGTCCCTCAGTGGCTGTGGACAAGTCACTATCTCTCTTGATTCTGAGTTTCTTCATCTGCAAAATAGGAACAAATGAGTGTCTTCCTGCAAGCCTGGATGGAAAGGGAGCCTGTGAGAAAGTGCACAACTTGGCTGTGACACACGGCCACTTCATAGCCACGTTACTGCAGATAGCCCAGGGCTGCTCTCTCTACCTCACTGGCTACACATGACTTGAGACTTTGGGTACCCTTACCCAAATCAAATGTGAGTGGCATTTTTAGGGTCTGCACTGCTTATGGATTTCCCACTTAAATGTACCGATCCCTCATAATTCCAGCAAAAACAAATCACTGTGGACCAGCGGGGGTTGTCAAGGAGCAATTGCTTGGCAATTTTTCTCCCCCCCCCAAGTGGAAGCAGAGTGAGATGAAGAAGGGAGAGGCAGGGAAGAGCTCGAATTCCCCACGCTCTCTCTTTTCTGGATGTGATGTTCTCTGCAGGGTTGTGTGGCTGCCTCAGAGCCAGCTCAGCACTGTCCTTGGAGGGCAGGCCACAGAGATGGTACCTGAGGGCTGGGGGAGGGAGAAATGGAGTCAGTCGGTCTTAGGCAGAGGATCTTGAAAGCCACAAGGGCCTGAGATCCACTGCTAGATAATTCTAAGGAAGGTGTGTGTGTGTGTGTGTGTGTGTGTGTGTGTGTGTGTGTGTGTGTAGAAAGAGAGAGAGAGAGAGAGAGAGAGAGAGAGAGAGAGAGAGAGAACTTCCAAAGTGGGGTGAGCACTTGCATTAGAATTATCCAAGTGTTTGTTAAAGATTCAGGTCTATGTCATCCACAGAAAAGAAGGCAGTCCTGTGATGAAGCTGGAGGCAGGAGACATGCTAAGTGAAATAAGCCACGCCCAGGAAGATAAATCCTGGATTAGCTTTCTTACACACGGAATCCTCAAAGTGGGTCTAGAGGTTAAGGCAGAATGGTGGGTTCTGTAGGCTGAGGTTGGAAAGGGGAAGCAGAAGTTGCTCAAATCTAGCTAAGAGGAGTGTGTCCTAGTGTTCTGTTGCCCAGCAGTACAGTGAAGATTAACAGTAATGTTGTGCATGGTTCAAAACAGCTAAGCGAGAGGCTGTTGGATGTCCTTATCACAAAGAGATGATGAATGCTGGCAACAGGCATGCTAGCCACCCTGATCTGAACATTACATAAATTGGACATGTATCAACATGGCATTTTACCCCACGAATATGTATGTTAGGATGTATGTCTCAGACCCATGGAAATCAGCATCTGAACAGGCTGTGGGCTGGGGTGATGTTGGCACCTGCACTTGACTAGAGGTCCAGGTGCCTATGCTAGCAGGCATCAGCAGTTAGTGCCAGATGCAGAAATGGTTGACAGGAAATCTGCACAAGACCACCAGAAACCATGCATTGTCATTTATGGAATATGATATCCAGAAGGGCTCTATGCAGGCTAATTCTAAGCATAGGAACAAAACCATATAGTCCCCCTGCCTGGCCTTAAATCCTGACCCATCACCACTTGTCGGCAAGATAAAGTTGAGCACATCACTCAAGCTCTCTGGCCTCGGTTTCCTCAACTGTGAAGTAAGATAACGATAGGCTTGTGTCCCTAGAAGGATCGCTTTAGAGCATCTGCTTAGATCCAGTGGCCACCACTGGAGCCTACCTGGCCGTTGACTTGGAGCAGGGACTTCAGCTGTGTTTTCCTTTGCCCTGCACTATTCTGTCCCCTAGTATCCTTTGTCCCATTTCAAATAAAACAGAGCAAGACACAAAGTAACTAGTCCAAGGTTAAACACACACACACACACTGGAGAATGGTGTTCTTGGTTTTTTCATAAAATATTTAATGTCCTGCAGCGCCAGGCTCTATTCTAGGCATTGGGGGTTTTGTGGCACAGAGGGTAGACACGGTTCCTGGACCCGTGGCAGTTCTGTGTAGTTTGGGGAGGGTTGGAAGCAAAATTGTCTGCATCCAGAACCCATAGATCTAATCGCTCTGCATTCTGCCTCCTTGGAGAGTGGTGGGCTTATTGTCATTGTTGGGTACATAGCTGGAGCGAAGAAATCCATCAGAGGATCAGGCCAGGAAAACCTGAGAGGTCCAATAAATCCTGCTTTTCCATAGCTTTCCCTCCCCTTTCCAGAGAGGCAGATCTTTCCAATAGGGACTTGGCCCAATGGAGTGATTTCTTCTGCTTCTTCTATCTCTGTCCCCTGGCTCTGGGGTCCCTAGACCCTGCATCTGGTGGTGAGAAGAGTCTGAATCCAGGGATGGAGTGGTGAGTTCATCATGGGATTATTGCTTAGGCTGGGTATTGCAGGGTCCCACAACATACGTTAGAAACAGCAATCATTTTATAGATGCATCTATTACAGCATCTGCCCCTTAATTCCCTAAATTCTGTTGAGAGGTTATAAAGAAAGTCATCTTCTCTCTCCTAAGCCCACATCTCAGGCGCAGAAAGGAGTGGGAACATGGGCTCCCTCTAGTGACGAAGCGGGGCATTTCAGAAAACCCCCACAGGCCACCCCTGCAGTCAGGGAGGTTATCGCAGGGTCCTGGTACAAATTGGCTACTCTGTGGTCCCCAAGGGCAGAAAGCCAACCTGTCTTAGAATGCTCACTCTTCTGAAGATTATGACTCTGAACTCCATCTGTATGCATGCAGGTCCCTGGGGGTCTGGCTGTATGTGGTTCCTCTCGGACCTCCTCAGGAGACTGAGCCTCCTCACCAACGTTCCTCTGGCAGCTCAAACACACATCATTCCATTTGCCGGCCTAATGGGCTGGCCTCTTTTTTACTCACCCTTCACCCTGTCCACAGCCAAGACAGAGTTGGGTCTTCAACCCCATTTCCTGGCTCAGCTTCACCTTCTAGAAGGTATCTTATTGTATTTTTGGAACTGCTTAATACCCTAATGATTAGGAAACTCTTGCAAACAGATGCCTCTCTGCTGAGTCAACAGATCTCCAAGAGTCGTGGGCACAGACCCTGGAAGGTGTCACTTTGAGGCAGTCTTGTGACCTCTTAAGTCTGCACTCTCCTTGTCTGAAAGTTGAGACTCAGAATTCTGCGGTTAAACAGACAAATATAGGGAAGTACTTTTGGAAAGGACAGAATACAAGCTGACGTTAGTGTTTTTGTTATTTTCATAGCTCAGAAATCAGCTAAGATGCTGTGTTGCTTGGAACCCAATTAATTTTGTGAGAATGTGACTCCATCATGTATGGGATTTTTCTCTCCCAATCATTCTGCTTCTCTCTCTCTCTCTCTCTCTCTCTCTCTCTCTCTCTCTCTCTCTCTCTCTCTGCATTTGTGTGTATTGGGGGGTGTGTGTAGTGGGGACAGGGTGCATGGGTAGGTAGAGTTAAGGGCTGTCCAGGCACCTAGAGCTATGGACATTTGCTTCCACTGACTTGGCAGGTTCCCAGCTTTCTGTATGTACTAGTCTATTCTGCATCAATTACTTTCCTTAATTTCCACTTTTAAAATGGAAAACCTGACAAGTGCTTTGTGTGTGGCCTACTTCCTAGGAGGTTTAGGGAATGGGAGCCATGCAGACAATTTAAAGTCTAGTATTAGATGTACTGTTCTTCAAAGCCCTCCAGCTGTTCGCAGTAGGTGGAGGGCAGCCTCTATCTCCTCTCTTTAGCTCTTACACATGAATATTTTTTCTGAGATTCTAGAATAGAGGAAGTCTTCTGCTGTGTCTTCTGACTCTTTTACTTACGAACAGGGTGTTCAGGACCCACACCTCACCCAAGCCAACCTGTTCCCAAAGAGCAGCTCGGGGCAACCTTCTCTCTCCCCTCTGCCTTCGAGAGAAGTATATTTCTATGGGCAGGAGAGATGGCTCAGCAGTTAAGAGCACTTGCTACTCTTGCAGAAGACCCAGGCTTGGTTCCCAGCACCCACATGGTGGCTCACAATCATCTGTTAACTCCAGTTCCAGGTGATCCAGCACCCTCTCTCTGGCCTCTGCAGGACTGTAGGCATGTGGTGTGTTTACACACACGAAGGCAAAGCACTCATACATAGCATAAACACATCTTTAAAAAGTCTATGCCTGGTCCTCCCGTTCATACATGTAACAGACATAAAGGGGTGAAAACTGACAGTCGACAAAGCCGGGTAGCCCTGCAGCAGCCTGTGTCTTACACATCCCCGGAGAGGGCCGCCAGGCCTCTCCTATTTCTGAATCATAGTGATCTCTAAAAGGCATTAGTTCCCTAGATGAAGACTACAGAGTCAAACTCAAGAAACTCAATGAAGATGTGTCATGTGGAGTCCTATAGTGACACTCTGAGGTAGCTCATATCTCTCTCCATCCATGCTGAAGCCAAAAGGCAAGAGAAACCTGGAAAATCCTCCAGATACAACTGTTCCAGTCCCTCAGCCTACTCTAGAGCTCCAAGTCCAAGGACACCCAGCTCTGGGGCTCGTGTTCAGAGATAGCTTATATGTAAGGAAGGTAGAGTCACAGGTATTTGATACTCATAAGTTCTTGGGGGATTAGGACACCCTGGAGGGGTTAGCTGTGGACCTAAAGGTCTTCATTGTCTAGCTTATGAGAGTTGTCTGAACTCACAGGGATAGAAAGTCTAGAAAGTGAGCTACCTGCCATCCTCAGGAACCATCCTTTAATGCTTTATATAACAATTTGCCTTTAGAAATCAAATCCCTGTCTGCTGGATTTATTTCTCACCTGGTAGACAAGCCTATTGATGATGAGGGACACAAGGCTCGCCCAGATGACAAGCTCTGCCTTGGTTAATACAGAAGTAGTAGCTATCTGTATTGTGCTGCATGGAAGAACGTGTGTCTGTAATCACTCTGTGATCAATGGGGCTACAGGCTGGGTGGAGAAAACTGACACAAAGTCACTATGAGCAGGAAACCTTCACGCCTCTCCTCCAAATCTGGCCCTTCCTGGAACACACCAGCTTGGCACCGGGCTTGAATTGCATTAATCGTTTAGTTGGTTTCACCATCTGAGGCACTGGGCACCATAACAAGGGGCGGGTTTCTCAAATCTGTAGTGGGCAATGGACCAGAGTCTGGGAAGCAGTGCCTGTGTCCTACTCCATGGGACCCATGTAAGCTCCCAGTGTCTCCAGATGTCCATCCATTGCACAGGACTCTGAGGTCCTCCAAGCACTGATGTAATTGTCAAAATGAGATGGCTATCTAAAGGACTCTTAGTCACCTGACAAAATAGCAAACACATCTCCAAGTTCCCTTTATTGGGGGGGGGTGTCTCTGAGTGGGTTTCTAGAGCAACGTTCTGATGAAGACCTGGAGCTGCCTTGCCTGGATCTTGTTCACGTAACCACCGTCCCGGCCCCGCCTCAGCCTTTTTTTATCAAGTGGCCTTGGGGTGGAGAAGAACAGGCAGTCTGAGCTGGCGGTGAGCAAGTCAGTCTGCACAAATGGTCCTCTGAGTACCTATAAAAGCAAAAAGGTCTGGGTGCCTACTGTCATTGTTCCTTAACCATCTATGGCACCACAGAAGATGTAGGGCCATTTGTGACAGGGTGTGCAGCAAAACATAAAACTCAAATGACCAAGAATCCGCATGCAGACAGAAACGAGGCAGTTGCTTGCAGTTCAGGGTGCTGACTACTCTGCTTCCCCACTGTGACTCGGGACTGTTCTCATTTCAGCACTGAAAGTCCCCCAGCCAGTAGGACACCAGAAGAGCTGCTCATGCCCACTCTTATCACTTGTTTTGTTAGCATATAAAGTAATGGGGTTTCATTGTAATAGCATCTATGTGTCTATCACCATACTTTGTTATTTACCACTGTCCTTCTCTGTTCCCCACTCCCTGCTCTTGATGGTTCACCCCCTCTCTCAAATAGTGCCTCCTCTGTTTTCATGTTTAAAATAAGAAATTAAATGTTTAAAGAACTGGAGTAACTGAGCTATGTGAATGTAGATAATGGTCTTCAGCTGTTTTCTGTTTCTGTATCAAAATGTTTGAGTCCTTCTCATCTTTAAAGAGCAGAAGTTTATTTAGATCGTGGTTCTGGAGCTTAGGAATCCAGGAACAGAGCTCCAGCATCTCTCTGGCATGTGATGAGGGCCTCATGTTATATCCTGCCATGGGAGAGGGCACTCCATGGTGAGAGCTATGCCAACTCAGGTCCCCCCTTTTTTTCTTATAATTATCAGCAGTGAATTCGGGGCTTGAGTTTCCCCAATGTGAACTTTGGGGAGACGCACACAAACCACAGCACAGGAGTAAGTCAATTCAGTTTGCAGGGGCTCCAAGACCTTTATGATTGTGCTTAGATCTAACTGAGCAAGCCCCCTGCCCCCCAAAAAGATCAACATGTCAAGCATATTCCTGTGAACTTGTTTAGGGCTAGGCTGTGGAGACATCTGGAACTCAGGCTGAGGGCACTGGGGGCATGCATCTATGAACACAGGGTGGATTATGGCAGTTTTCCCAAATCCACTCGCCCTTCCTCTCAACAAATTCCAAATGATGTCCTACATCCAAAGGTTCAAATAACCACACAATAACAGCAAATTAGGATTTGTGAGGTGGCTCAGTGGGTAAAGGCACTTGCCACCAAGCCTGGGGACCTGAGTTTGACCCCCAGAACCCACATAGTCGAAGGAGAGAATCTTTACCTGAGCATTATTCTCTCTCTGGCCTGGACATGTGTCCACCACTCAATAAATAAATGGGGGGGCACTAATAAAAATTTAGACACATCTCTACTGAAAGTAGATGGACATTTTTCTTAACATTGTTCTCTAACCAATACATTTGTAGTGGCTATCAGAGGGGATCCAAGATGACTTAGAGTAGACACTTATGTGGACACCCTGATCTTTTACAGAAGGACTTGAGCATCCATGGACTGTGGTCCCCACCAGCTCGAAACAGCACTGAGGTATGAGTGTACCACATTGGGACACTCATCTCCAGCTGAAAACCTCATCAGTGTCACCCCCAGAGAGATCTTCCTGCTGGCTGGACCCCTGGGGGGAAGGTCCTCCTCAGCCATGGCAGACCTATTAGGAGGACTACTGATCCTTTGGTGAGCATTGCCTAGGAGCTGGAGGCTGTGAAGTGACTTGCAGAAAGACAGGTAGAGGAAGGTGAAGATAGACCTGAGAATACCTGAGAGGAGAGAAAAGTCCTGTGGTGTGAGGGAGCACTTTCCCCTGTGGCTGGAGTGCTCAGATTTCAAAGCCGAGCCCCCACACTTCCCGTACGTGGAGTCCCTGCTGCAGGTTGTAACAAGGTCACCTTCTTCCCTTCACTTTTATGGATCTTTTTCCCGCCCCAAGGTAGGATGTAGCCTCATCCCTGGTCATAATCGAGGAAACTGGGGGTCAGGGTGTGATACTTGGGGGCGGGGATCAGATGCAGCATCTTGGGAGTGTCTGTATTTTGGGATGGAAAGGTCAGAAATTAAAAGAACAACTATGTAGAGATGGAATTTCGCCCCATTTGGTAGGGGAAAGGCATTGTGTGCCAGAGGATGGAGAGGTCTTCCTGGCAGACCGCGATAGGCTGTTTTACTGATGAGGACTTTCCAGGGTCTGCTGTCTAGCACCCACGCTGCGGAGCTCCGCCAGAGGTTTGCAGCCTTTGCTGCCCGTCCTGTCCTGAGCTGACGGGCAGAGACTTTGCTCTGTCTATGTTCCCCTGGCTTATTCTTTGTTCTCCGTGGAGTCTCCACTCTCCTCACTAGTTTCTCTAAACCCTACATCCATCCTTCATTGTGTGTAGCTCCAAATGGGTGGGGTCTATTAAAGAAAAGGATGAAAAGGAGAAATTCAGAGATTGTGTTCCTCAGGGGGAGAAGACGGCTTCCTTTGGTCATTACTACACCAAAGCCAAAGGCACCATCTGAAAAACATGATACTTGAATCAGACCTTTAACTGGTGAATGGGTGTGAGCATCCCTCTACAGAAGGAGGCAGGAAGGCTGGTGGCTGTGGTCCAGCCATGTGGCATTGTGTGTCATGTCAGCTGTTGGAACTCAATTTCCTCATCTGTAAAATGGGACCAGTGAGGCTTGGGTGAGGCTTTACAGAGAATATGAAGTCACAGTAGCGTAATAGCACAGACTGGGCAAGCTATGACAAGCACAGAGACTTATTTTGGCTCGTGGTTCTGGAGACTCAGCATCTGTGAAGGGGCCACATGTGATGATGGCCGTTTTGCTGGTGACGTCTCTAGGTGGTGCAGAGTATCATATGGTGAGAGACGGGAGGGTGGGTGTGCATGCGTCCTGTACTGCTTCTCTCTTCCTTTACAAAGCCACCAAGATTCAATAGTGGGGCCTCCACTCTGGTTTCCTTCTCAAAATGCACCTTTAAACACCAGATTCAGAATATGATTCCTCATTTCAACTCACAGAGGGGACTCTGTTCCAATGTGTGCTGTTAAGGAACAAGCCACACCAGATCACAGCACCGAACACCAATGGGGTGCCATACACCACTCCATTATTCCATGGTTCCATGATTGACTGATCCTGCTGGTCAGGGGACCACGGAAGGCATCATTTAGGGAAGGGAGCAGGGAGCGTGAGTGTGGCTGCTATACATGAGTTGTGTGATTGCAAGTGCCCTTCATCCAGATGCCAACTCGGCATCTCTTCTGCCCTCAGCCTGTGCCAGGCACAGGGGATTCAGCCCGCAGAGGCTATAAGCCCACACCTTAGAATGGCTGGAGGAGTTATTCAAGTTCAGATTTCAGAGCCCATGCCCCTCTGAGCATACCTAGGAGACAATATTTTACCCAGCTCATCCCAAGTGACTGGGATGGCTGGTAGAGCAGGTCACCATGCATGTGGCTCCCAGAATTCACACTTTTCTTAATTCCTGCAGTAATTTTTGCTTTAGATGGGCTGCATTAGTTTCTTGTGGCTGCTGTAATGAATCTTTTCAGACCGAGTGACTGCAAATGACAAGGTTTGTTTTTTTCTCTTTCTCTCAGAATACTGAAGGACAGATTCCAAAAATCAAGTGTTCTTATCTCCATAGGGTACAGGAGAATCTCTCCTGCTGGTCCTGGAGTTCATGGCCTCAAGCTGCATCACTTCCTTCTCTGCCCGGTGCTCCATCCCTTCTCTTTCCACCTTCTCCTGTCAATCATGAGAACACTTGTCACTAGATTTAGGAATTACCTGAATAGTCAAAGATGATCTCTTTCCAAACTGCTTCATTTATATTCACTTGCAAAGACCCTCTTCCCAGTAAGCCTCCACTTTCACAGGTTCCACGATAGCACACTATCTTTGGGGGGTGGGCACCATTCAATCCGGTGAGTGGAATGTGGGTTTCCCTTTGAGATGTTTGTGCATGTGCATGTAGCTAGTAAGGAATGGGCAGGTCTGGGGATCATAAGGAAGTAGGTGTGTCAGGAACTGGTGTGGGCTAGCTAACTTAGACAGGAAAAGGAGGAGGGGAGAGGCTACCGATATTGAGTCCTAGAAACACTGGCAGGCTGCTGTGGATGGTGATCAAGATACAGAGTATGGGAGAAAAACAACAGGGTCATTCAGAAAGAGCAAGTTCCCAAGTGCCTGGGGCACAGGACACATTGGTTTTTATGGGAAAAGGTGAAGTAGCATCCAGAATCAAACTTTATTTAGGAATTTGGGCTCTGTATTTGTGGGGCTTGCTGTGCTTCCAGTGGCTACAGAAAGCAGGAGGAAAATTAGTCTGCCCTATAAGGCTGGGTATGGGTTACTGCCAGGGTTAGCCAGCACCCGAATTGGTAGCCTTTGGTATCCCATTTAAACCAGGGTTTCCCCATCCATGGTTGCACAGTAAACTGCCACCATGAGTCTGTTCTTAGAACAGGATACAAACGTGGATGGGGGAATGTGGAATTGGACAGGACATGCTGTCACGTCAGTGTGGGGCTTAGAGATGCTCAGTATCTAGGGGCAATAGGAAGAGAAAGGGAAGCTCAGGGTCCACTGGTCTCTTTTCATCTCTGCCCCACAGCTCCTGAAGCAGCATCCATCATTCCAGGGGTCTAGCGGGGCACGAACTTGCTGTCAGCCAAGAGCAGAGTGCATGCAGATCCCAAGATGAGGTGCCTTGCTCTCAATGCAATGAGCCCTAAAATCTCTGCAAACAGTGCTGACGAATTGCCCTTGGCTTCTCAGGCATCATTTGTTCACAATTATAACAGGGAGAAAGCTGCAAACTCCCACAGAGAACGTGGAGCTGGTCCACCCTGGAGCAAGCGGACTCCGTCTCTGGGGCCCACACTCAAGCAGAACTGATTTTTCTGAAGCTTGGAGGAAAAAATAAAATCAGATTTAAATCTCAGGAAATTGTTTTTTTTTTTTAATCCACCTATGTAAGCCTGCATTTAAATGATAATATTTGGAGCCTACTAGGATGCTACATTTATTTTCTTCCTTGCAGCCATGAGAATAATTTATTTATGAGAATTCTAGCCCTCACCTACTCTCCTGAGTACTTACTCCAATTCCCCCCCCCACCCCATGGATGGTGTCATCCCCTAAGATATTCAGAACCTACAGCTCACTCTCTCCCTACACCCCATCCTCCAAAACCTTCTACCATTTTTGCCTCTAGAATCCTGGAGGTTTTCTCCACCCCCCAGCCTCCCTTCTCAGTCACTGGCTGCATTGACTCCACCTCTTTGTTTGCCCTCCATGAAGTAACCACTGAGCCCTACCTAAGCCTTCATGTTCTTATCTATCTATAAACGGGTAAAGAATTGTATCCAGATGCTTCGTGAGTTTACAATATGACTAGGGTGAGATCCCCCAAATCCAACACCTAGAACCATATTGGGCCGGGGGCGGAGGGGAATCCTGTTGATGTCTGAATGATGGTTGTGACTACACAGAATTCACCTTTTCTTCTTAATGGCTGTTCTCTTAGGAACTAGCTAGCAAGTTCTGGGAGGTTCCTGTCCTGCTGACTGTAAAGCACAGAGTATTTTCACTCCAGAGTTACCCACCTTTTCATTTGTTTGCAATCCTAAACCCCCACCCGCCCCTTCAAACTCTACAAGTTCCATATAGGAAGGGGTTTTGTAGGACTCCCTTGAGGATCCTTACTTGCTGGCTTATAGAAGGTGAACAAATGCAGGTAAAAGGCTCGTGGGGTATGAGAAAAGACAATATCTAGACCGTGCTGGTTATTTAGAGTTTCATCAAGTCCGGGCTTCCTCCTTCCCTTCTGGACTTGGGATGTGCAAGCTGCAACTGAGAACCACATGTCTGCTTTGCCGGCGGCCCCATGCCAGCCTCCAACAGAGCATAAGAAGGGCTGGCTGGAGGGAGGAACATGTTTCTTGCAGGCTGTCCTCTCCTGCCAGCGTCCCCTCAGCAGGAGCAGTGACTCTTGCCTCTAGGAGTTGAATCATCATTGTGATTTTGAACTCCAAAAAACAAAACAAAACAAAACAAAAACAACCCCCCCAAAAAAAACCCAGAAACATCCTCATCATTCCTGACCAGAGACTTCAAACTCGCCCAGCAACACCCCCCCAGAAGGACTGTGTCTCTGCCTTCTAGGGTCCTTCTGCCAAGCTTCAGGATTCAGGGGATCTCGTTCCCTTTCCTTTGTGCCCTGTCTCCTGGTCCATCTCTAAAGGTAGAAGCTGGTTCCTATAATGTCACCTCTGTGGCTCCTCCAAGTTCCCAGAGTCCCACAGCACCAGCTTCCCGAGTCCCTACATGAAACGCTCTGATAGGCCCAGCCTGTGTTTAGCTTCCTGGCTGGACCACCCCGTCTCCTCTCCCCACCCTGCAACTATGACCGTGGAGAGAATGTTATTTCAGGGACCATGCTTTCTCCCTGAGTTTACAACTATGACGGGCAAATGCTCACTTTTTCAGGTAGCAAGGCAAATATAACCTTCCAAAGGTGCTATTTACTTAAATTTGGAACCTAATAAGACATAAAGTAAATACACATGCCTTTAATCTCAGCACTCAGGAGGCTGGAAGACAAAGCAGGTAGATCTCTATTAGTTCAAGGCCAGCTTGGTCTAAACGAGAATTTTAGGCCAGCCACGAATACCCAGTGAGAGTCAGTCTCACTCACTCTCTCTCCCTTCCTCCATCCCTCCCTCCCTGACCCTCATCACATCACTTTCCATATCTAGGCTATAGAATGAGTGCTATAATAATGGCTGCCTCACCAGTTCTAATAAGGATTTGTGTTATGGAAAATAAACGCTTAGGGCATTTGCTCAGAGAAGGACCTCAGTGCATGGTGGTACCATCACTGTCCTCTGGACACAGCCTTCCTGTTCTTTTCATGTGGAAGTCCTATCTACCCTCTTATCCTTGTGCTCAGATGAGTCAGTGCACCCACCCTGGTGCAACCAGTCAGTGCAACCATCCAGAGGCTGCCTGGAGTCCCACTTGCTCCTGGAGCCAGTGTGTAAAGATTCCCACCAGTGGAGTCAGGTGGAGAGTAAGTCTGGCTTCTTGTGTTCCCCTGGTAATGCACATCTGTGGTGCAGAGGCAAATGACAAGCCTGCTGGTGAGCTGGTTTCCCTGTGCTACCTGAGTGCTTGGCTCCTGTTTCTGCCTGCCTCCCTCCCTTCCTTCCTTCCTTGCTTGGCTCCTGTTTCTGTCTTCCTTCCTTCCCTCCTTCCTCCTTCCTTCCCCCTTCCTTCCTTCCTTCCTTCCTTCCTTCCTTCCTTGGCTCCTGTTTCTTTCTTCCTTCCTTCCCTCCTTCCTCCTTCCTTCCCCCTTCCTTCCTTCCTTCCTTCCTTCCTTCCTTCCTTCCTTCCTTGGCTCCTGTTTCTTCCTTCCTTCCTTCCTTCCTTCCTTCCTTCCTTCCTTCCTTCCTTCCTTCCTTCCTTCCTTCTTTCCTTTCCTCCCTCCTTCCTTCCTTCCTTCCTTCCTCCTTCCCTTTCTTCCTCCTTTCTCCCTTTCTTTCTTTCTCCCTTTCTTTCTTTCTTTCTTTCTTTCTTTCTTTCTTTCTTTCTTTCTTTCTTTCCTCTTTTCCTTTCTTTTTTCCTTCCTTTCTGTGGTGGTGGGGATATGTGGCTGTGCTCACATGCAGAGGACATCCATTGGAGGAGGTTACGTGTTCTGTTTCATTCCTCTCCACCTTATTCCCCTAAGTTAGGATCTCTCGATGGGTCTGGATCTAGGTGGCAGCTATTGAGCCCCAGTGGTCCTCCTGTCTCTCTCTGTCCACCAGTGCTGGGGTCACAGGTGCACATGTGACCATGCCCAGCGTTTTACTTGCGTCCTGGAATCCATGCTCAGGTCCTCTAATTTGCCCAGCAAGTGTTCTTTCCCTCTTTGTCTCCTGTTTCTTGTAGAACAGTATGTTCCTTAAGCATGATTTTGTCCTGTATTCTCCTACCGTGAACCCGATGCTTCCTTCTCTACTAATGTTCTTGGTGCAGTGAACACACAGCTTATGTTCATGGGACATTGCTGTGTGGGACTTTGGACATTGCTGACCTTTTCTGGGCCTGACTCATTTATCTATGACAGAGTTCAAACACATGATGCCTTGTAGAGAACAGAGAAGAATCCAAATGCTGGAGTTTGAGTTGCTGCTGGGAAAGATAAAAACCTGAGCCTTGCAATTCCCAGAATTATGAGGCTCCGCCTGTATACCCTCTATCTATTTTCTTCCTCCTTTCCCCTTGATGGCTTTGTTTCTCTGTCTATTAACTCTTCCCACACACCAGACCTTCACTGTTTTTAAGTTTCTTTCCTTCTTCTGTAATTCTCTTAGCCTTACTTGATGTAAACAGTGATTCTTGTAATGAGTTTGTATTCGGACAGAGATTTCATCTTATACCTGCTTTGTAGCTTCCCACAGCATTCCACAGCTCTGGGCAAGCAGCATATGTTTAAGAATATTGATTGTGAGCAACGTCCTTGTCCAGTGGTGTAGACGTTCTGGAGATGTTCTGGAGACAAGGGTAGGAACAGTAGCAGTACTGGAAACAGGTTGAACAATGAAAGCAACAGCAACAGCCTTGCAATTGACACAAGAGCCTTCACCATGTACTGTGCCAGATGCTCCAATGAGCTTGTTTGTTTTATTTAAACCTCAGAGCCCAAGCACTAAGGACTAAGTGTGGTGGGGAATCTCAGTTGTTGGCCTGTCTGTATTGAGAGACACAGAGAACTGGCAAAGCACACATCAGATGTGTATGTAGAGTGCTTCCGGAAATGATTGGAATGGGATTGGCCAAATGAAGGAAAAGGCTGACTTGTGCTTATGGGTGACACTGTCCCACAGACTGGGTGTCCCAGACAGAATTAAAGGCGGAAGGAAAAGGATGCTCAAGTTGTTTGCTGCTAACATCAGACACTGGCTTTAGCTTCTGAATGCAGACTCCCACCAGATCTCTTCTGCGTGCTGGGAGCTCAGTAAATATTGGACAAGTGAATAAGTGAACAAAAGATTAAGTACCATTTACATTCCCAGACATAACTATGTGTGTTGTAACGGGGGCTTTTAATGCCTAAAGGTAAAGGCTAGATAAGGTAACTGTCTCGGAGGCTGAGACATCACACAACAGGGTATTCTCTGCCAGCACCGATGTGTAAATGGTGGCCTGGCACTCTAGCAAAGCTGGAGAGACTGGGGGCTGAGAGAAAGGCGTGCAGACTGTCTCCCAGAGCTCTCGTTGGGGCTGGGCCTCTTTGGTGACCACCCGAAGGGCTGAGGTCTGTTTCTTTAAGATTTACTTCCCTGTCCCTTCCAGGATCGAGAAACAAGAGCAGATGACACAGCACGAGTTCTGGGTTCTGGTTTATCTGACATCCTGTCAATTCGGGGGTCCATTCAAAAGCTCTTCTCCAACACATTGCTCTGGATCACCCAGCAGGGAAGGTCACAGAGAGAGGAGCCAGTGTAGAAGAAGAGATTTTCCCAGGGGATGGCTAGGTTCGGAGGAGGTGGATTCCATAACTGCTGTACATACGTAGGTGCAAAGCATCTGTGGATGATGTTCATGGCCCAGGTCCACCACAGTGACCTTCTGAGTCACCAAGAAAATGAAGTGGAACTACTGTGGAGCAATGAGATGTCCCTTGAGGTCCCTTCTAACTCACACAGTCTTCTTACACAAAATACCAGCCAAGTGTTTATTAAGCAATGGTGGAACTTTACATAAGGTTTACATAACTTTACATGAAGTTTCTGTTCGTAGTACTGCGTTGTGATGAACTTAGTGAAACCTCTGTCACCCCTTTATGCCTTTCTGGGGTTAATGGCAGCAGGTACTTATGCATGCTCTGCAGGGGCAGAGGTTAGGATCTAACAATTCCTTTTGAGATGGGGCCCCTGAAGCCAGGAGATGAAGCCACTGGCCACCCTGAGTCAGAGAGGCACATAGCACCTGCTGTTGATGGTCTTCCCACCCAAGATGGAGTGATCAGCTGCTTGGGGGTTGTGCTCTGGCTCTCCACTTAGCCTGGCCTCTCGGTGATACAAATCAGGCTGGTCCCAGGCTGCCTGCAAACTTTCCCCTGAGTGCCTGGGGCAGCTGCAGCTTCCTGCTCTGTGGGGCATGCTCCTGGATCCGGATCAAGGCTCCGAGAATTGATCTATTAGCTTAACTGGGAAGGACAGGGTGGAAGAGTGAGTGAGCTATGAAGCGAGCCTGCGGAGCGCAGGAGCTGTGGGGCTGTGTTTTCTGTGTAGCAGGCCCTCCCTTCTGACTGGAGTATTAATTGCTACATTACCGCTGCCATGTAGGCAAGACTGTCAGCAAAGCCTGGGAGGGTTCCAGCTCCTCCCTCCCTGCTCTGCTCAATTTCACTCGCATCTCAGTCTTCTCCGAGCCCTAGGTACCCTGGCAGTGCCGTCCCAGCCCTGGCATCCCGAGGTGCTCCTGTGGTGAGGACTTGAGTGGACAGAAGGAGGGGGTGGAGAGGGAGGGAGGGCTTGCCCTGCAGGCTCTCTGGATGCAGAGCTGGACTCGCTGCAGAGGCAGCTGTGCTCTTCCCGGAGACTGGTTTCTGGGGTGCATCCATCTCACAGGGTTCACCTAGGCAGGCTCCAAGGTCCAGAGGCACACGAGGTGGGTGCCATCCCTTCTGGGTGCTGACCGAAGAATCTGCCTCACCTTTGCCATTATGAGTGGCTGCTCCAAAAGATGCAGACTCGGGTTCGTGAAATTTGCCCAGACCGTCTTTAAACTCATCACCGGGACCCTCAGCAAAGGTAGGGAGACTGACTTCCATCATTGTGTCCTGCCCTGATGTGGCCTGACCGGTCACTTGGTGTGTGCTGAGTGTGTCGCTCCTGGCACACGGGAGTCTTGAGTCTCTGAGGAGGCTGAGGAACAAGCACCTGGGACTAGAGGCTGCTGACAACCTGATCTGGCCCTGGGCAGGTAGGCGCCCCGCCAGAGAGCTCAGGAGGCTGTAATTGCCTGGAACTTTGGAAATGGAGTTGGCGATGTGTGGCTGATTGGTTATAGATGGGCAGAGAAACGGAACCCTTCCCGGAGCCTGGGAAGCGGCTTGGCGTGACTGGAGTTTTAAAAACTTATCCAGGGAGTGTTGTGTTTTGTTGATAAGAGAGAGATTTGATGCAGTGGACTGTGAGTAATTCTGCACGGCAGAGATGCTGAAGGGGGGCAGCAGGAGGTGGCCCTGGGGCTGGAGTAGTTCTGCAGTGGTAAACTCGGAATCCTGATCAGGTCCGCAGTCTATGCTGAGGTTGCCCTGTTGGGATTTGGGGGTCCTGTGCTTCTGGACTCTGTCCACAGACCTGCTGTCTCTGGGATTGTTCCTCCCCATGTCTGATTTTCTTGCTTCTCCAAGTACTGAAGTGTCAAGAGGTTTGCGGATTAATTCTCTGTGTGGCCGTGGAGAAGAATCAGGACTACACATACATCTTCAGCCAGCAGCCCTGGTAACCCTCCTGACAAAGGGGAGGCTAACTTCTCAGGGACTCCATTTGATACTCTGTGCCAGGGAGGGTGGGACATGGAGGGGAACTCGGACAAACTTTCTGGGCATAAATTTAAAGGGAGAGCAGCATTGTGGTGTGGTTCCAGTGGCTGGGAAAATGTCTTTAAATATTCATGCCCTTTCACTGGAAAAATAAGTCTTCGGGGAGCGGGGGGGGGGGGGGGGGGGGGAGAGACACTGGAAGCTGCAGACTTCAGGGAGGAAGCCCTCAACCCTAGAATCTGAGGAGGCAAAAGCCGGGGATATCCATCAATCATGACGTTGCCCAGGTACCCAGCTGCACAGGGTTAGCTGGTGTCAATTGTGTGGCTGTTATGGCAAGGATTATGAGAGCCTCTTATTATCTCTCCTGGGTCTTTAATGACTCCCATCCTTTCCACGGCCTCTTCCTGAACTAGGACATTGTCCTTCCAGGATATCCTGGGGGACTAAGCATCCAGTGTTGGGGGTTAGGAGGCCTGGGGCAGAGATCGGGACATGAGCAGGGCACAGTTGCAGCAATGCTCAGTGGCTTCATTTCCAGGAGGAGAAAGCAGGGGATGAGACTTAACCAAGTTCTCCGTTTGTCCTAGGACAAGTGAGGGTGTTCTAGAACCTCTGAGACTGAGGGACTGACAGGTGAGGTAGCATCCTACCCCACCTCTACTCCTTGATGTCCCCCAGAAACAGCTCCAGCCCAGATAGTAGACGCCTAGGCCTCGGCTCCAATGTTGCCACCTGGGAAAGCCACATCCTCTCTGTGGCTGGTTGATTTTTTTTTTCATCTGTAAAATGAATTCATTACCTCCTGCTGAGTGCTGTTGCAAGGGCCCAGGAAATCCACATGTGGAATCCCTTTGTGGAATGCGTGGCTGTATCTAGATATAAAGAAGTAGGTCAGAGGCTGAGATGGGTATGCATGTATGATGGAGGACCCAGCCTCAGCCCTCTCCAGGACCAAGGTCAGAAACTCTTTAGCTAACTGAAAGTGGGTCTCTATACCCCGGAGTGACACTATGCCACAGAAGAGATAAGCATGAGAAAGTGAGTCAGCAAAGGAAAGAGTGTGTCAAAAGGACGTGTGTGTGTGTGTGTGTGTGTGTGTGTGTGTGTGTGTGTGTGTGTGTAAGAGAGACACAGACTTCCGGAGAGAGGAAGGATTAATATTTGAATAAGTGAGTATGATGATATTTTCTCATTATGTATGTATTGGACACCTATCTCCGATATGCCACACTCACATACTACACATTATTTCATGGATGCAAATTCCTTTGCAAGAAAAGCAGAATCTAGCGGGATGCAGATCCCAAAATGGGTCCCACCTAGATACCACACTGAGTACTGAGATGTACAGAAACAGGGGTGTGGGTGTGGGCAGTAAGCTCCTCTGAACTGTAGCTTCTAAACTGAGGTGGAGAAGAGGCAGGCTGGGCAGGAGGGGGAAGATGATGTCAGCAGAGAGTTGGTGGGTCTAGAATGATGATCTCTGCAGAGAGGCCAGCTGTGCAGAGGCAGGACACACAACCCACATGTATGCACACGCATACACACACACACACACACACACACACACACACACACACACACACACACACACACAGAGGCATGCACACACCTGGTCAGAATCCCAGAAACTAAAATCCACCTGACGTAGAAGGGACTTGATTGGGACTTAACACTGGGGACCAAGTGGCTGCCTGGCCTTCCTCTGAGCTGCTTCAATAGCAGGTTTCTAATAACTAGGTCTCAGGGAGGCAGCACACAGAGGGAGGGGGAGGATTGTGTTTGAACTTTACTATACCCTTGGCCTCAGCGCTGCAGAAAGGACCAAATGTTTGCACAGCCATGGCTCTGGGCCAGACGTGTGCAGGGAGAGTAGTACTGCCGAACCCAGGTGTTGGTTAAATATTTGCCAAATTAGTGATGGCAATGGGAGCTGGGCCAGACCTGGAGCCGGAGAGCTGAGAAAGGTCTTCACTGAGTCCGGAATAAAAGCTTTCCAATTCGTAGACAATGTGTATGATTCAGACTTCATCCTGTGTGGACACGTTACGATTGTATAATGGTTTCTGCTTTCCATTCTGCTTTCAGCTGTCTGTGGTTCATTGCACTGAGTTCTAGATGTGCAACAATCCAACCCTCCAAAGCAGAATTAATCTCTGCCCTACTCTGAATTGGGAAATGAATGCTCTTCTAGTCTAGGGAATCTCCCCCTTCTCTATGTCACTGAGAATTCCTGGGGAATGGGGAAAGATCATGCCAGCCCCTCTGCCAGCTCCTGGTCCTTGGTCACCTTCCCTTCATGCCAACACCCACTTTTGTGACTGGTCAAAGGTACCAAGAGGCCCAGATTTCCTACCTGCTGTAGAGACAACTGCTCGGGTCTCCCTGAACGTGTATCTCACTGGTTATGACGTTTGCCTTCCTAGCCCTGGTCACAATTTGTGATCTGTGTTCCTCTTGTTAGTATTTGAAAGGCTGCCCTCCCCACTAGCTTTCCACTGTGGGAGATCAAAGCTCACATTCTCCATTCCCATTGTAGCCAGGGCGATGACCACAGAGCCTGGCTCATCAGCAGAATTAAGTGAACGAAATGTACCATCCATCAGAGCCAGCAGCAGCCTGTGGTCTGGGGAATGCCTCACACAGGTACTTTCTCGGTATCACTGTGGATCGCCTGTCCCACACCTGAAGGGTAACACTAGCTGAACTCTGTGCAGGGGCAGAAGCCGTGGCCACACGAAGCCTTCAGAGCTCTGCCTGGACTTTCACATGGTCTCAAATGTCCTCAGAGAGGAGCTGGGCAAGCAGACATCTGGCACTCCCCTGCTTCAGCTCGGTTTGGATTTGTTTTAGATCTTTCTTCCATGGTTTGTTTTTGCTTTAACAAAAAGTTCCCAAGATGGACATGGTGGTGCCTAATGAGCAGGTGCCTAATGAACCTGGCTCTTTGGGAGGTATGGGGATAACTTGACCATAGGGATTGGAGATCAACCTGGGCAACATAAGAAAACCCTGTCTCAAAAGTAAGTAATCACACACACACACACACACACACACACACACACGAATCACAAATGCAATGGGAGGCATCAGACTGGGCTATTGCAGGACCCTCCACCCAGGCAGGGAAGCTTTAGGCTAGATCCCTCTGGCCTCAGTTTCTTAATCAATAAAATGGAATCAGTACCCTCTGTTACTGCACTCAGTTGATGTGGGTGAATGTGGCTTTTACTAACTGCCTGTACCCTCAGGGCTGTGAGTACTCAGGGCAGAGACGCGCACGCGCGCGCGTGCGCGCATCACTACATTTATGTGGACATCAGAGGAAAACTTGCAGAAGTCAGTTCTCTCTTTTCACCACATGGGACTGGGGGATCAAGCTGAGGTCATCAGGAGTCTCAGCAAATGTCTTTCCCTGCAGCGCCGTCTCACTAGCCCGTCAAAGGATATTTGAACACCTCTGTTATCTCACCCCTTTCTAGGAGTTAAGAACATAACTCTTGGGCTGAAGAGATGGTTCAGTGCATAAAGTTCTTGACACCCAAGCATGAGGATCCCTGAGAATGTTGGGCATGGTGGCTTATGTCTATAATCACAACATCACGGAGGTGGAGACAGGAAGACACTTGGGGCTTGCTGACCAGCCAGTCTAGTTGAATGGGTGAGATCCAGATTCTTTGAGAGAATTTGGCCCTAAAAATAAAGTGGAAAAAAATTGAGAAAGACATTGGCAGTCAGTCAGCATCATACACACACACACACACACACACACACACACACACACGAGGGGAGGGAGCTGTGTGACTCCCACAGCCTGGCCAACACCTACTGCATAAGGCCAGCCTCTGGCTGCATGCCTGGAAAGACTCAGGGTCTGGGCACCTGCCTCTCTTTCCTCATTCCCAGCCCTTGACAAAGAACTAGAGACCAGAAGTGGTACAGGCTGCACTCTGACTGGGGAGGCTCAAAGCCTCTCCTTTTGTGCCTTGGAACTAATTTGCCACCCGAGGCACAGGCAACAAAGCCACAGTAAGCAGGAAGGAGGAACCTAATCCAGGAGAGCATGTAGCAAGGTCCAGGCCACCCATGAGGCAATGGGACAAGAGGAGTCTGGGAACTGAGCTCTGTGTCAAGGACAAAGCCTTGGTTTCAACTCTTTTTCCCACTTAGTCCAGGATGTTCCTGTCTCAGCAAGGAAAGACTCAACTATAGACCTGAAGACGCACTGTTCCCCCATGCCTCCTCCCTACTGCTGTTCCAGGTTCTCACAAGCTTGACCTTGGACCTGGTATGGCTTCTGCCTTAGGCCAGCTGGGCTTGCATCCCAACTTTGTTGTCTACCAGCTGTGTGGGTGAATGGTACAAGGTTCCCGAGTGCTGGAAGATCTTTGCTTTTGATCCGAGAATAGCAAGGCCAACTGAGCATGGATTTTTTTTTTTTAATTTACTGAGGATCATGAAGGAAGGGCAGGCCGTTAGTAGGGCAGATGTCCTTCTTGCAGCTGCAGAGAACTAAGGATGTGTGCTCTTTTTGCTTGTTGTGCATCCCCCTTGCCTGGCTCGAGTCCCAACCCTGGAAGTAGGAATTGCCATCCCTGTTTTACGAGGGAAGGAAGCTGATTAGCTGGGCCACGTGGCCCAGTTGGGAAGCGGCAGGGCTGACATTAGACACCAGGTCCTGTGGAGCCAGGAACAGGCACATTGTCCTTCACTTATGGAGCTGTGGAAGATGTCCCCACCTGTGCCACTTCCACCTCGTCCAGCAGAGAGTCCTCACCCCAGCTCCCTGTTCATTGTGTTGGTGGCTTTGTTGAGAACTAATGTAGCAGCTGGATCTCCTCAGCAGCCACCTACCATTCAGGAATTGTGACAAATTCCAGAAGGAGACCTGACCTGCATTAAAATACATGCTTTATAAGAAAAGGGACCACTTGCAGGCCAAGGACAGAAGACAGCCACACCCATGCTCTTCAGCATCCCTGTTACCTCTTGGAGAAGTGGGCAGGGCTAAGGCATGTGCCAGATGTTAGATGGGCTTTATACCCATGAGAAATCTTCCACACAACTTCCTTTTTTTTATAGAGAAACTATGAAAAGTGCTCTTATCTGTTGAGGAGCAGGCATGGTTTGGGGTTGTCGGTCATCTGGCATTGAGCTGACAGCTACAACTTGTCTGGGAAATGAATGGTCTTCACACTTGGGATCTGTGAGATATGGTAACGGCCTCTATTAAGAAAAGACACTAGCCCTTCCTTAGGAAGCTCAGCCCCTTGCTAGGGGAAGAGGGTTCCTACCACCACATGCCTGTTAGCTCATTGTCCCAGAAGCAGGATAAGCAGCACTAGAGCCATGTCAGACAGTCCCAGTCCCTGTGTCCAGGCTCCCTTCAGGGTTGGTGCCCTGTTGTCTGCAGAAAGCTCGACCACTGGGTTCCTGGATCTTAGCTGCCTGCCAGGCCCCAGGTGAGGACGACCACACTGAGATCTGCCTTGCTTTGGCTCTGTCCACATGCAGTAGCTTTCATTCTACCTGCCAGGTCTCCTATCCTTGTTCCTCTATAACAGGCCTGCCACTCCACTGACCTATTTCAGCTGCCCAGGTGCTCTCTTGGGTCTCCACAGTCAGATGAAAGTCACACGCCACCACTTGCCAAAGCTGTGTCTCCTAAATTTCCTGGCCTCCCTTCTAGAGAACCCTAATGCAGGCAAGAATAATTTATCCAAGGATGCTTAGCCTGGCAATGCCGCACAGACATCCTATTAACTTCAGGACCACGGGGGAGCGGCTAGTTTGTTCCAAATTAAAAGTAGCTGCAAATGGCCCTTATATAGCAGGAGGGCGCTGTGGGCTGCAGTGCCGTGACACAATGGAGAATGGAGCAAAGCAGGTCTCGTTTGGCCCTCTGCAGCCCTGAGGTCCCAAAGCCCCCTTCCCTTCACTCGCCTTCTCCAATCTCCTTAGGGTTACAGGATCTTCCCTGAATGCTTCGTCAATCCAGATCCCAAGTTCCCTAAAACAGACTGTGTTCAAACCTGCCAGGTCTGGCAGGCTTCCCCTGGGCAAGCTACTCCCATATTGAACTCCTTCCTTTATACAGTGAGGCCAGGGATGTTCATGTCCTGGAGCTACTGAGACCGAATGAGATAGGATATCACACACACAGTGCCTGGCGTATAGCAGTGGTCTGGTAAAGCTCAAGATGGCCACTTTTCTTTCCTCACGCACTTTAGCTGTGGCTGAGAGCAAGGAGATGTGAGGCCAAGCTGGAAGAAACGACAGTACCTGGTCCAGACTCTCCTTCTGGCTCCTGGATCAGTTCTACCACAGTCACTTCAGCTGCCCCCAGTCACCTCAATGGCAAGTTCTGTAACTGGGAATCTGTCAATAGCTAAACAGATTCCTTTTACCTGGATGTCTGTGTGTTTACTGGCCACCCACTGTGGAGAATATGATACCCACACAACCACTCAACTTGTGGTAATAGGCGCCTCGAGTACCTGCACCCCATGAGAGCCCATAACAGCTGGATAGCAGCAGTATTAGGACCTGTCCTGGACGTCCCTTTTTGAGGTCTAGTCTTTGTCTATTTCTTGGCACCCCAACTCCACAGGCTTCCTAACTCCTGTGTTGGTTTGACAGAAAGGATGAGCTCACGTGTCTGTGGTGAGCTAGGGTGTCAAAATCATGGACCCTGCCTTGAACCCACCTGAGTTTTCTTGTGCATGGCCCCACTCTCAGCCTCCTGGAAGCGGCCTGCAGTGGCTGTCCATGTGGCTGTCTGTTGTCGTGCCTGCAGAGATGTCCATCACAGCTCAGGTGAGGTCAGATTCTCCCCAGTGTCTACATCACAACCCGAGGGGCCGAGTACCTGAGGACCACACAGAAGATCAGAACACTAAGGAGATCTTAGCAGGGGAGGACGCAGCAACGGGGAAATATTACAGGCTCCTGGGCCAGATGAGGGTGGGGGGAGAAGCCAAGACCCCAGGAAAAAGCTCAGAGGGAGCCAGTTAGCACCAAGCGTGACAACCCTCTGGAGTGCCCAGATCTGCAGTCTGCAGCCTGAAGTAAGCCTTTCTCCTCTGCTGGAAGGGGGCAGAAGACTGTGAGCATAGGCCAGTCCTGGTCCTTCTGCCTGGAGGAACCAAGGTTGCATCCTGTGTGCTTTGGAGTACAAGGATCAACAACTTTGTAGGCCTGGTCTTGAATCTAAATTGTCCCATTTTCTTAGTTCATAGGTGCTGCTGTATGGAACGCCACCAACTCAGGGGCTGTAAGTCATTTAGTTCTTCATTCTGGAGCTAGTGTCTGAGAATCGGGGTGACAGGATGACCCACAGTTATATTGGGAACTCTCTTCAATCATCTGTGCTCTGACACCAGCAAGCGGGAGCTGGCTGCCTGGCTTCTTTTATAAAGGCCCCACTGTCACAATACGTCCCAAAGACCCACCTAAAGTTCCATCTGCCTCTCTGCAAATGATGTGATTTCAACTAAAAAAAAACCCTCATGTGTGTATGTTGGGGGGAACGTGTTGATATATATATATATATATATATATATATATATATATATATATATATATATATATATATATATATATATATATATGACATTAAGTAGATAGGGGTCTATCTGATCAAAAGAAAGGGACCAGCAAGGGAGAGGAGAGAGAGAGTTGATCATATAGGAGGGGTGGATATGATCAGTGTACATGATATAATTAAATGTCTGCATAAAACCCACTACTATGTACAACACACATATGCCAATAAAAATAAATCAATAATTTTTTTAGAGAAATCACCACTAAATGCCATCACAATGGGTGGGTAGAGCTACAATGTATGGTTTTTTATGAGGAGATGGACCTTCAATTCATGTCACTAAGCAGTGGCTTCCCTTCTCTGGGCCTCCACATGTTCATCTCCCAAATGAAGGAACCTCTGGTTTCAAAGGTCTCTTCCAGCTTTGGAGTCAGCTAGTATTTAATTTGGAGTCAGGTAGTATTTAATACCTACACTTGAAGCAAAGATTGAACATGCGCTATCTGCCCAACATGCCTTGTGTGCTCTGCACCCATCCTTCCACCTACCATCTTACCGTGCACAAAAACCTGAGGGTGGGAGGCTCACCTGAGCCCCATTTACAGAAATGGAGACCTAAGCTGCAGAGAAAAGAAGGGGGTTATAAGTTGGATATAAAATGCCCCCTCAAAGATTCCAGATTTGAAGGTTTGGTCCACAGCTAGTGCATCCAGCCACTAGGAAATGGTCATGGATTGTTAGCTGCACTGATGCATTAAACCACTGATAGATTCATAATTTAATAGAATTAGTAAGGGGGTAATGGAAATGAAGTTTAGTTGATTCAAGGAATGAGGTCAATGGGGACACGATCTGAAAGGTTTATCTGGTTCCAGCCCTTTTTGTCTCTCTGCTTCCTGACTGCCCTGACATGAGCAGCTTCCGCTTCCACACCCTTCTGCCATGTTTTCTGCCTTATCACAGACTTACAGTGATGAAGCCAACTGGCCACGGATGAAACCTCTGCCACCATGAGTCCGAATGAATCTCTGCTGTAGATTGTCTGCTCGGGTGTTCTGTCACGGCAATAGAAAGCTGTAACACAAAAGAGCTGCCTGTCGGCAAGGGGCAGAGCCAGAGCCGGGATTCTGGGCTGTCTGTTTCCTAGTTCCCGTATGTATCCCCCAGTCTCTATCACACACACACACACACACACACACACACACACACACACACACACACACACTACTCTCTATCTCACACACATACACACATACTACTACTCTCTCTCTCTCTCATTCACACACACATCTTAAAGAAGAAAGCAAGAAAGAGTACATATTCTTACTTTAGAAATAAAGTTGTCAAGAGCTTCATTCGGACTAAAGAAGCACATTCCTAGGAAAGGCTGCACCCTCAAGACCTGAGCTCTCCAAACCAACACCTACCGGTTAGCTTCCATAGTCAAATAACAGAAAGTGGGAAAGAATTGGCCGAGCAGCCAAGACTTCAGGGAGAGGGCAGTAAACACCACTCGTCAAGTATTTCCAGCTCTGAGTCCAGTCTGACCAATTTTCATTTCTTGCTTAGATGAAGTTGTTTGGAGGGAGAGAATTGAACGGAGTCAGTAGGGAGACAACCCTGGGGCTTTTCTCAGGGAGGCTGGGGTTGTAGCCTACCTCAATTTTCTTTATGTAATCTTTTGATGAAACTGGGTCAGTTTGAGTGACAGTTTTCAAACCACCTGTGCTTAGCAGGTCAAGCCAAGCTCAGGCTTGTTGCTCAGGATCTGCACACTTCAGTTTGGGACTAAAGGTCACTCAGAGCTCGGAATATCTCTAAGCCGTGAGGCATATTGGATTTGCAGAGACTCACAAACCAGTGCTGGTGAATTCTGCCCACAACTCATAAGAACAGAACTAGTGGCCTGCCACCCCAAATATGATAAAAATAAGAGGGATAATCTTTGCCATCATCCACCGAGTGCTGTGGCTTTAGAAGGAGCTCCACACCCAACCCAGCTCCCCTTTGAAGTTTTCTGTTCATACCCCCAATGCTTGAAGCATTTGCCAATGCCACATGGAAGATCAAAGCTGTGACTTGTTTTAGAGGAACAGTCCCCCAAATCAAGCTCCTCAGCCAGCATCACCTTCCATTGTGGACTAGACTGAGACCCCGTTAAAATTCACACGCTGAAGTTCTGACCCCCAATGCAGTTATATTTGGAGACAGGACCTTGAACGAGGTAGTTTAATGAGGGCACTTGGGCGGGGCCCTGGTCCCTTGGGACTGCTGTCCTTATCAAAAGAGGAAGACACGGTAGGGATGTGAGGAAGTGGCCACCTACAAGCTGGGGAGAGAGGCCTCACCCCACACCAACTCCTTCAGCTTGACTTTGACCTTTGACCTCTACACCTGGAAGCATATCAATTTGTTTTTGAAGGCATTCCTGATTGGTGATATTCTGTAAAGGTGGCTCAAGCAGATTAAATGCCTTTTCTTACATTCTTTATTGTGATAAATATCCACTTTTAAGTGCACAGTTCAGTGGTCTGGGGTACATTCATGTCACCACCATTCATTTCCAGAACGTTTTTCATTTTTGTCACACAAACCCTTGTGTTTGTGTGACAAAAATCACCATTCCACTGTCTATCTTACGATTTTTGTCCATGCTAAGTACCTTGTGCAAGTACGCTAGTATTCTTTGTGTCTGACTTCATACACTTAGCATGTTTTCAAGATCTGTTCATGTTGTAGCCTGGGTTAGCATTTAAATTCCTTTTTTAAATAATGGAGTATTATTTCATTGTGTGGCTGTGTCATGATGAGCTTAGCCATTCATCTATCCATGCAGCATTCTGATATACAGAATAAAAATACAAAGCAGAAACTGCCTCCAATCGATCCTTGACAAACCTTTTAAAGGTTTATTTATTTTATTTTTCATGTGCATATGAATGCCTGAATGTGTGTGTATATATATACCCGATGTGTGTAGGTGCCCAAGTAAGACTGAGAGGGCATTGGGCCCCTGGAACTAGAGCTACAGGTGACTGCAAGCCTCCTGATACGGGTGCTTGGAACTCAAGCCCAGTCCTCTGTTAGAGCAGCAAGTGCCCTTAACTTCTGAGCAGTCTTGACATCTGTTGAGTTGAAGGCGGACTTCTTGCAATGGCCATTTCCTGATTTGCTCTGTAGACTTCTACTCGCTTCCTTTGTCGCCACCCTAACGACGCACCCTATAAACGGGGCCTTGCTGGAGTACCAACCAGCTTCTTCAGCCTCAGGTGTGCAAGTAGACGACTGTTCTCCTGACTGGGTCCTGGCCTTTCCAGAAACCCTCCCCTGGGCTTCGTTCAGTCCTCTGCTGCCTTTTGAAGCCAGCCATACATGCTTTGACATATCCTGTCACCGAATGCTGCCTCGTTTCCCTGCACAGCACATAATATTCCTACACAACACGTACACATTTTTAAAAATACTATTAAAATTATGGCAGATGGTGGTGGTGCATGCCTTTAATCCCAGCACTCGGGAGGCAGAGCCAGGCGGATCTCTGTGAGTTCGAGGCCAGCCTGGTCTATAGAGCAAGATCCAGGACAGGCACCAAAACTACGCAGAGAAACTCTGTCTCAAACAAACAAACAAAAGTATTAAAATTATATGCACTTATGGTGTAGAGCAATATTTGATGTTTTATTGTGTGTGCATAGTGAAGTAGCTACTACAGTCGAGCTAATTATCATATTTGTCTCATCATGCCATTACCTTTGTGAGTGTATTCAGGATATCAAGTCTCTTCCACAGGAATCAAGACAATGTGCCTCACATAGCCATACCACTCAGTAGATCTCTAGAACTTTCTCGTCCCCACAGCCCACAGTGTTCCCTTGACTTACATCTCCCTGCTATCCATGCTTATCCACTAGAGTCCAGTCTATAGGTAGGAACTGTGTGCTGGCCATCACTGCTTCCCCTGCTCTTGGCCAACAGCCTAGAACATAGACCCTGAGGGGAAGCCGGGGTTGTCCAGACAGTTTAGAAGCCTAGGGTCTAGAGGCTGCTCCCCAGCCAGCTGGATTTCTGCTGTCAGCAAAGCTGACCCTGGAATCTATACCCCCAAGTCTACTTCCCTGCAGGTTCTGCCCAGCATACTGCCTAAGGGTCCCAGTGTTATTTCCTTGCCTTCCCATGTCCATCTTCCCATCCACACCTACCCTTGGCAAAACTGCCTGCCATCTGGCCTTTGAGCCCATCATCTTGAGAGACATCACCTCCTTAGTTACTGTAGCTGGGGGCAGTTTTATTTACTTCAGTATGGAAAGAGGAGGGCTCTGAAGCTGGGAGTGGAATGGAATGACATCCACTCTGCTCTCTGCCCCGTTTGAGTGAGCAGATCGTCTCTGGAGATATGATGTCATCTGCAAATGTTTATGAAAGGTATAGGCACAGAATATCTTCTGCCCAGGTTCCCCTTCATCTGCTGAATATCCAGGCCCTCCTGAAAGCATGCTTTTGGAATTCACTAGACTCCAGATCATACACCACCACTTTCAACTTGTATTACATGGGGACATCTTAGGAACTCACTCCTCTGTTCTGTCATTTATACAATGTGGACAGTGAGGTCCATCCTGAAGGTCGGCTGAAGGGGTGCACACAAGTGTTGAGTGCAAGGTTTGTGCCTTACTAGAGTTCATGAACGACAGTGTGTTTGCTTTCATATTGTGCTGCTATTTGTAAGAACTAGTCTAAGTCTCCCCTTGTTGTATTACTGTCAAATCAGGGGCTCCCACATCCTGGAAAGTTACTGATTCACCAAAATGACCTATGTGGTTCAGAAATTGGTCAGAGATTTGTCCACCATTCTCTTTGCCTTCTCTTTCCCTACATGGAATCAGAGTTTCACTCTTGGTAGACAGAGCAGCAGAGCTAATGGTCCACTCAGAGTGACTTTAGTGTCCAGAGCCTTTCCTGTCTCTTGCACACCCTTCAGCCAGCCTTCTTCCATTCCTTCAGCAGACAGAAAGAATAGCACAGTAAAGCCCCCACTTTGCATCATCCTGGGGCCCAGAGAAGTAGATGTAGGAGTTCCGAGATGTAATGCTAGGTCAGTCACCTGTGGCTGGGGCAATGTTCCCCTGAGAACTCTTTCAGCAGGAAATGGGGAAATCAGCCTCAAATCTTGAAGTCTCCTGGGCAGGCACACTCTGACAGGACAATCCCACTTTGCAAACTGAAGACTGGACCCAGAAGAGCTTCTGCCTCCCAGGGCACCATGATGTAGGCAAAAAGCAGGTGCAAGACATTGTCCCCATGATGATTATATCTTAGACTTGGAAGCATAACCCTCACATGGCACTGAGAGCCTGAACTGGCTATGAGAGGGTGAAGTCAAGGCTGTACCAACACAGTCAGGGATAGCTCCACTATCAGTCTCCTGGGTATAGATGAAGAAACCGAGGGCACACTAAGCAAGGTCCCTGAGCTATGTACCCCAAAGGAGAGCCTTCTCTGAAAGGTGGCTGGGGTATGTGGATAGGGTGACCTGGCTCTTCCCACAGCTGGTAGCTCTCCAAAAGATGGCTCAGCAAGATCCCTCCGGCTTCGGCTTCACCTGGTGAACTTACTTGAGAAGGGACTCCCACATTCCCTTTTCCTGGGCTCTTTTCTTATGCTCCAGACCCATAGGTGACTCGTTGGTTGGACTGAAAGCTTGTGGTAGGGCAGAGGCCATGCCTTAGTTGTTTAGGAATGCTCAGCATTCAGCACAAGGTCTGGCACAGGGGTGCTCAAAGGATAGGTGGACAGAGGGAGAAAGAGGAGGAGGGAGAAGAAAGAGGAAGGAGGAGAAGGCCATCAGGCCCTTCTACTCCAATGACTGCCTGTCACCTCTGCTGAACCCTTATAAAGCCATAGCCAGTCTTTCTCTCTCCCAACCTCACTGTTTCTCTTAGCGGTTCGCGACTGGAACTGCGAATCATCTTCCGTCTGCTACTTCAATGTTATTCCCAGAGCTTCCCCCGAAGTCCAGCCCTTAACGCGTCTCCCTGCTTTGCTGCAGTAGCCTCTACTTCTTCCCCATTTCTCCCCTCCCACACTGCGACCAGACAAAACATGGGCCAGGCAGGAGATTGTCCATCCAACCCTAATGGAGAAATCTCTTCTAGGCTTACATAAGGCAAGTGTACTGCACATAGACTCTCATTTGGAGGTGTCTGCCATGATATTATCACATTATTTACTAAAGTGGAAGTTGGAGATGATCTAAACTTCAGGGAAATAAACAGAAGCAAAATACATACATTTTGTTTTACCTACTGAAAGGACCTCTGAACACTCACTTTGACTGCATGATACTTGAAAATGCTGAATTGAAAAGTTGCGGTTATGTGCCACGTGTTTCCAATCAGTGAACAGATGTGCAGGTGAAAAATGTAAATTAGAAAAGAAACAAACTAAAACAATTAAATTAGAAAAGAAACAAACTAAAACAATTAACCTAAGTTTTAGTTGGGAGCAGGAGCTTGAGTTCATTCCTATTTGTGCTCCTATTATTTACACCTCTTTTCTTATTACTCTAGCTAAGACTTTAAGTACTATATTGAATAAAAGAGAAGAAAACAGATGATCCTGTCTTATTATTGAATTTGGTGGAAATGCTTTGAGTTTTTTCATAGTTAATATGATGTTGGATATAGGTTCATCCTATTATAGGGTCATCATATATAACCTTTATTGTATTGAGATATGCTCCTTATAGTCTCAGTTCTTCAGGGTTTTTTATCGTGAAAGGATATTGGAGTTTGTCCAAGGCCTTTTTTCCCTATCAATATGATCATATAATTTCTATCCTTTACCCTATGTGTGTGATGTAGTATATATATTGATCTGAATACACTGAAACAATCTTTGATCCCTGGAATAAATGGAACTTGAACATGGCAAATGATCTTTTTTTTTTTTTTTAGAGTTTTTTTTTTCGTAAATTTATTTTACAACATCCTTCAGTTCAACATAATAGCCACAGATTCCCCTGTTCTCCCACTCTCGCCCCCCTCCCCCTCCCCCCACCCCACTCCCCATTCCCACCTCCTCCAGATCAAGGTCTCCCCCGAGGACCGGGATCCACCTGGTAGACTCAGTCCCGCCAGGTCCAGTCCCCCCCTCCCAGACCGAGCCAAGCATCCCTGCATAGGTCCCAGGATTCAAACAGCCAACTCATGCAACGAGCCCAGGACCCAGCACCAACACACAGCTGCCTCCCAAACAGATCAAGTCAAATGACTGTCTCACCCGTTCAGGGGGCCTGATCCAGTTGGGGGGCCCTCAGCCTTTGGTTCATAGATCCTGTGCTTCCATTCATTTGGTTATTTGTCCCTGTGCTTTATCCAACCTTGGCTTCAACAATTCTCGCTCATATAAACCCTCTTCTTTCTCACTAATTAGACTCCCAGTGCTCCACCAGGGGCCCAGCCGTGGATGTCTGCATCCAGATTCCTCAGACCTTCCTTGGATGGGGTTTATGGCACAACTAACAGGGTGTCTGGCCATCCCATCACCAGAGTAGGTCAGTTCCTGCCGTCTCTCGACCATTGCCAGCAGTCTTTTGTGGGGGTATCTTTGTGGATCTCCGTGGGCCTCCCCAGCTCTCTGCTTCCTCCCCTTCTCATGTGGTCTTCATTTACCATGGTCTCCTATTCCTTGTTCTCCCTCTCTTTTCTTGATCCAGCTAGGATCTCCCACTCTCTTTCCCTCAACCGTCGCCCTTCATTGTTCCCACTCATGACCAGGCTGTTCATGTAGATCTCATCCATTTCTCCGTGTCTTTTTTGGGGTCCCGTTTTTCAGGTAGCCTCACTGGTGATGTGAGTAGCAGTCCAGTCATCCTTGTTCCACATCTAGCATCTTCCTATGAGTGAGTACATACCATATTTGTCTTTCTGAGTCTGGGTCACCTCACTCAGGATGATTTTTTCTAGATCGATCCATTTGTCTGCAAACCGTATGATGTCATTGTTTTTCTCTGCTGAGTAGTATTCCATTGTGTATATGTGCCACAATTTATTTATCCATTCTTCAGTTGAAGGGCATCTAGGTTGTTTCCAGGTTTTGGCTATTACAAACAATGCTGATATGAACATAACTGATGTAAGAATTTTATTAATAATTTTTACCTCCTTGTTCATCAGGTAGATCCACTAATAATTTTCCTTTTTGTTATGTCTATATTCATTTTGGTTATTAGAGCAATCATGATTTTGCAAAATGAACTTGGTGGCATTCCCTATCATTCTGTTTTATGGAATAGTTTGAAAAGCATTGGTGTTAATTTTTCTTTAAAGATTTTGTAGAATTCAGCTTTGAGATGCCCCACCACCCGGCTTGTTCTGTTTTGCTTTTTGTTTTTTTGTTTTTTTTTTCAGTTAGGAGACTATTTTATCACTGATTCAAACTTACAACTTGCTATAAATCCATTGAAGTACTTTCAGTCTTCTTGGCTGATTTTGATAGGTTAATCTAGAAATGTGTTTGTTTCTTTTAGGTTTTCCAATTTATCGGAAGATAGATTTTCAGAGTTGCCCTAATGGGCTGCAGAGTTTCATTGGTATTTGTTATAATGTTTCCCTTTTCATCTCCTTTTAATTAATCCGGGTCTTCACTTGTGGTGGTATTGTGTTCCCCAAAATATTGTGTACCTTAATAAATTTATCTGAGGTCAAAGAACAGACAGCCACTAGATACAAAGGCTAGAAAATGGTGGCACTCACACCTTTAATCCTAGCATTCCAGAGATAGAAATCCCTCTGGATCTCTGTGAGTTCAAGGCCACATTGGAAATAGCCAAGCATGGTGACACGCCTTTAATCCCAGAAAGCCAGCCTTTAATCCCAGGGAGTGGTGGTAGAAAACAGAAAGATATATAAGGCGTGAGGACCAGAAACTAGAGGCATTTGGCTGGTTAAGATTTTGGCCTGGTTAAGCATTCAGGCTTTTAAGCAGCAGTTCAGGTGAGAGCCATTGGGATGAGGACGCAGAAGCTTCCAGTCTGGGGAAACAGGACCAGCTGAGGAAATGGCAAGGTGAGATAGCTGTGGCTCGTTCTGTCTCTCTGATCTACCAGCATTGACCCCAATAACTGGCCTCGGGTTTGATTTTATTAATAAGAACTTTTAAGATTCATGCTACATTCACTCTCTTTAGTTTGGTGAGTTTAAGGGTTTGTGAGTCTTGTTTATTTTTTCAAGAACAAACTCTTTGTTTCATGGGTTTTGTACTATTATTTTTATTTCCAGTTCATTAATTTCTGGACTGGTGTTTCTGATGTCTTTCCATACACTGATTGGAAGTTTAGCTTCTTGATTTTTTCAGACACTGGGGTGCATCATCAAGTTACTTATCTGAGATCTTTCTGAGTTTTAAAAAATATAGCTATACAATTCACTCATGGAACTGTTTTCATTGTATCTCACAGGTTTCTTTATATTGTGTTTACATCTTATTTGATTCTAAGAGTTTTATATTTTCCTCTCTTATTTCTTAATGATGCATTAATTAATTTTAAATAGTATCTTTTTAAGTCTCCATAGATATGAATATTTTCTGTAGCTTCTCTTCCATTTGATTTCTTATCTTGTTTCATTGTGGTCAGATAAAATCCACAAAATTATTTTAACTTTCTTTTATCTGTTAAAAAATTGTGTCCTAAAATATGGTCCATTTTTGAAAAAATTCCATAGGCTGCAGGAAATAATGTATATTCTGTAATATTTGGGTGTAATATTTGGTATATGCCTGTTAAATTCATTTAATCTGTGATGTCATTGAACTCTGATAGGTTTTTGTTTGTTTGCTTTTCTGGCTGACCTGTCTATTGGTAAAAGTGATTGGTCACCCATAAATATTTTGTTGAGATCAATCTGGGCCTTTACAACCAGTAGTCTTTGTTTTATAAAACTGAGGATGCTTGGTTTGGTGTGTGGATAGTTCAAAATTTTAGGGCATTTCCCCCTTAAATTATCTTTTTTTTTTTCAACATAATATTTTTATTGATTCTTTGGGAATTTCACACAATGCACCTTAATCACACTCACTTCCCAGTCCTCTAAGGTCCATCCCCAGCCTTGTGATTTCCTCTCAGAAAAAAAAAAAAAGAAGAAAAGAAAAAGGAAAAAAATACCTAGTCCATTTTGAATTGCCCATATACTCACCGGAGCATGGTCAAACTCCCCGTGGCCAGCCCCTTAAAGAAAATTGAGTCTTTCTCCAATCCCACCTCTGGCAGAAGCCTTCTACTGTGAAGAGCTATACTTCAGCATCCCTATCAGAATTTCTTTATCTGTTTGTTTTTTGCTTTTTTTGAGACAGAGTCTCTCTCTATAGGCCTGCCTGTCCCAGAACTCACACTGTAGACTAGGCTGGAAAGATTCACCTGCCTCTGCCTCCTGAGTGCTGAGAGTAAAGGCATGAGCCACCATGCCTGGCTCTCTATCACAAGTTTTAAGAGTTCTCCTCAATGGCTTCTTATCTAGAGTGTTTTTAAGGGAGGGGTTGTTTCAGAATCCTTCTGTCTCTCTTTCTCAACTGCGAGTCTGCAGATATCAATATCACTGCAAAAGAAGCTTCCTTATACTTTATAGTCAGAGGCAGCATGAACCATGGACTTCCACATGGTTTCTGGTTACAGCAGGGATCATGGACATCCACAGGGACCTGTCCTCCAGCATCAGCACAGACCATAGACCTCAGCATGGTCTCTAGTGGCACTACAGACCATGGACATCAATACACCCTCATTGGAGCACAGACCATGGGCACCATCATGGCCCTAGACAGCAGCACAGGCCACAGATATCAACATGGCATCCAGAGGCATCCCAGCCCATGGACATTCACATGGCCTATGGTGATAACATGGATTATGGGGATCAATATGGGTTCCTTTGAGAGTATAGACCATGGACATCCACATAGCCTCCAGCCACAGCATAGACCATAGACATCAACAAGGCCCTCGGCAGCACCATGACCACATACATCAACATGACCATCAGCGGCCACATGGACCTTGGATATCAACATGGCCTCAGGAGGTAACACAGAGCACATGCATCCACCTGGCCTCTGGCAGTAGCACAAGCCACAGACATTGACATGGTCTCTAAAGGCAGCATAGACCATGGGCATTCACAAGGACCTCAGGCCTTAACATGGTCTGGGGCAGCAGCATGGACCATGGACATTCAACAGGATCATAACATGTCCCTGAGCTGTAGCACAGACCACGGATACCAAAATGGCTTCCAGGGACAGGATGGACCATGAGGGTCTTTTGAGGAGGCCTATTCCAGAGAATGAGCCATTCTCCATCTAGGACATCTTGTAGTTGCTCAGAGTCAGGGCATTCATGTGGCTGGGCAGCATGTTCAGGGGTAGAGCCTGTGAGAGATCCAGGCTGCCTCACACCATCCTAAAAGCCCTACTTGGCAGTGACCTGCTCCCCTGTCCACAACAGCCTTCTATCACATCTGTCACTGCTCTTGTATCTCTAGTTCGGCCTCTCTTTACCGCCCACATGCCACTACAGTCCTCTCTCTCTTGCCCACCTCTTCACTGAATATTTGTTCATCAAGGTGGCACTGCATATACAAACTTGCAGTGTATAACACAGCATTTTTTTTTCCCAAACAGCTTTATACGTAAATAGTCATCACAATGAGTCATTAGTCTGGTTCAGGGTTTCTGGTTTCTGAAGCACCATAAATATGGAACCATTGCCGAAACTTGGATATTCTGCTGTTGCCCAGGATCAGGGTGATGTTGCAGCTAGACGGCATCTGGAGGCAGGATCTGAGCAAGCTCCAGACCACCACATACCTCCCCACTCTCCAGGTGGACCACCACAAGAGACACCAGGCATGACCATTGTGCTTGAAGCACGAAGGCAGTGCCACATCCCTGAGCTCTACTTCTCCCAGACGGTGAGCAGCAGCAGTAGCTCCATGCTGCTAGCTGGCCCTCTGGCCAAGGACAAGCTTTATGCAGTAACACCATGTTCTTCATCCACTGTGGTGTGCTCCCACATTGCTCCCCTATCATCCATTGCCACCTCTGTAGTTTCATCATTCTCTTCAGAGGGCTCGAAGCTCTGTCCCACCATCTTTCCTTCCAATTCTGTGAGTCTGCTTTTTAGAAGCATCTTCCCATAAGGCCTCATTCTTTCAGTTCCAGGGATACTGTAGGCTCTGTAGACTCCTCCTCTGCTGCCACCACTACACCCCTCTCAGAGCCTCCATTGGTCTCTCAGGCTCCTCAGAGCTGCTCTGAGGTCCGTGGTGGTTGCTGGTGGCTGTCACCAATCCAATTACAGCCATGCTCCAGGTTTTCATCTTCAGTGGTGATGAAGTGCTCTTGGATCTGCTTCTGCAGCACCAGCTCCTCCACACAGTTCAGCAGCTCATAAATGGAGTGAGTGTTGGGGTGGACTGCCTCAAAGCACTGGATCTGGGCCCGGACGGCAGCTGACTTGGTCAGCCTGCACCTTAACGTCCCTTTTTCATCTCTTCTAATTTTGACTTGATGTCTATTTTGTGAAATACTAGTATGACTATACTTACTTTTTTGTTTCATTTGATGGTTGCAATACCTTTTCCCATCCTTTCACCCCAAGGCTTTCTTGTCTTTGCCAATAAGGTACATGTCTTGAAGACAATGAACAGTTGGACCCTATTTTCTGTCCCATCTACTCTTCTGCATCTTTTGATCAGAAAACTGATGTCATTAGAGTTGTTATTGAAAGGTATGTACTAAGTCTGTCGTTTTGTTGCCTTTATATTGGGTGGTACTTTCCTATCCCTCAGTTGCTTATCTATTTTGGTATAATTTAATCTTCCCTGTGGCCTCATGGATGTGTTTATCTTTCTCTCCAGTCTGCAGGGATAGCTTGGTAGTCATTGATTCCTTTAGTTTGTGTTTATCAGAGAATGTCTTTCCTCTTTCTTCTATTATTAAGGGTAGCTTTGCTGGATATAGTCATCAAGACTGGTAGTTACTGCCTTTCAGATGAAACACATCAGTTCATGCCCTCCTGGCTTTGAGAGCTGCTCCTGAGCAGTCTCTGTTCTTCTGATGAACTTGTCTTTGTGTGTGACCTGGAGTTTCTCTCCTGTCACTTTCCGTCTTCTTTCTTCCTTCTGCATCCTTGGTAATTTAATGATAACATAATGAGTTGATGTTCTTTTCATGTTGTCTGTTTGGAGTTCTAAGACTCTTAGGTCTGGATAACCATCTCTCCCTAGGTCTGAGAAATCCTCTGTTATGATCCTGTTGAAGGTATGCTGTCCACTCTGTATGAGAGTTGGCCTGGTCCTCCCAGCTGAACCCTATGAAGTCAGTCACCATCTGTCCCTCCCACATTCATATTCTGGTCCAGCCAAATTGATCTCTGTGTCCTGTGTTTAGTGTTTCTGAATCTAATTCTCAGGTGGTATGCATACACATAAACACACATGAGGATGGGGAGATGCATGGAGGGAAAGAGAGACACAGAAAGACAGGGAATGCAATTCTAGTGAAGTAATGATAATCCTCAGTGAGGCGGGGTGAGCACTACACGTACTAATAGCTGCAGCTATAGTTAGACAATTTCACATCTAAAAGTTGACGGAAATAAGAGAACACTAGATTGTAGAGTTCAAAGGCAAAGGCTCTGTAGAAGTTACCCGAGTTTCAGTTCCAGTTCTGTGATTATTAGATGCAAAGTAGTGACCTCAGGCAAGTGACTCACCTTCTAAGCCGTGCACTCTTCTTCATCAGTAAATATACTACAGATGATGAAAACCCTAGCATATCTGTTTCCTGTCCAGAGGATGGGATGAATAGCTCAGAGGTTTGTGAAGAAGCTGGCTAGCACAGCTCCCAGTCACTGCAAACTGTCTGCATCCATGCTCAAGACAAAAATCAAATCCTTTACCGGAGTCCATCCACTGTACGCTCTATCTCCCTGTGCTACCCAGTCCCAGATGACTAAATGCTGTGGCTTTGGAATCTTTTGCCTATGTGACTCTTTTGCCACTGACCCATGAACACTAGAATATGGAGACAGGTTCCACTGATATCTGTATTTCTAGGGCCTGGCAGAGAAATAGTTAATGGGCACATAAAGCTCCAAATGAGAAACTTGAGGAGTTCAAGCTAAATGGTGAAGAAAGTTCTTTCATCAGTTAGGAGCTTGCAGTTTTGCTGAGGCAGCCACTCCGTTCCCATGGGCTTCCTCCAGATAAGGCATCACCTTGATAAATTAGCTGTGGATATAGGCATCCTGCAGGTGGCATGGAAATGCAATTTAATTTCCAATTAAGCCTGATTTCTGGGCCAAGGGATTTGGCTGCCTCACACTGGGAAGATTATTTTGTCCAGACCTATCATTATTATGGGTAATGATTCTGCCACGAAGTGGACTCTCAAATCAAAAGTCCTTTGATTCTTGAGATGGTGTGACAAGACAGTGGCGTGGGTCCCAAGGGCAAGATGGCTTTCCTTCAAGATCTCAGTTTATCTGGGGATAGTCAAGGACTTCCAAGCAAAGACACAGTGCCCTGGTAAGTGACATTTTTAAGATGAATGGGGAAAATGAGCATGGCAGTTCTTGGTCACACTCTCCAGAAGGAGGATGCAAAGTTGCTAGTGAGAGTTCCTTGGAACTCGCAACAGAAAAGCATCTGCATGGTTAGAGTTGGAGGGGCGGCTGGACAGAAAGGGACAAACATTCCAGAGCATCTTCAATGCACCCGGCACTCTACTGACTGCACTCGGCCATGCCAAGCACCCTATAAAACAAATGAAGTTTCTCTCTTTTCCCAGTTGAGGAAATTGAGCCTCGGGGAAGTTAAATGAACTGCCCAAGGTCATAGACAAATCGATTTGAACTCCTGATTTTCTAAATCTTCTTTCCTACAAGCTTTATCACTAAAGACAAACATAAAAATACAGTGGGGCCCTACAAGTAATGCCACAGCAAACTGGCACTTAGCTCTGGAATTGTAGAATGAGAATGAGCCCTTGAAGAGTGCCCTGAGAGAGTGAAAATAAATGCTGTCTGCACCTTCTTGGTGCAATGGCCTGTGAGTAGGGCCTGCAAGGCACAATTCTGTTTGGACGTGTTACCAGTTTCCACACAGGAAGTGAGATCCGAGAGCTGACTGCAGTGCTCTTTGGACGTGTTACCAGTTTCCACACAGGAAGTGAGATCTGAGAGCCAACTGCAGTGCTCCAGCATGGCTGCAAGTCTTGGGTGGGGCCAGGAGCTCCATCAAGGACCCCGACTGCCCCCACTAGTGTTTTCCCTGGTGACACGGAAAATCCACTTTCAAGGATTGGAAAAAAATGCAAGGGCCTGAAGGACCATGGCCAGCATATTCACAGGAAATGTAGTTGGATGCCAAGAAGATGTCTCATGGCCAAATTTTTATTAATGATAAAGATAAACATAAGTGATTATGCTGTCGACTACTGGGAAAACTCTAGAGATGATTATTAAGTCTGTGGTTTGTGAACACTGGCTAAGGAAAGAAAGGGCCATAAGAGAAGGGTGGGATCACTGAGAAGGTCCCATCAAACCTGCCGTCCTATTCTGCTTTGGAATAGTGGTCAGCAATGCAAGGATTCAGGAGATTGCAGAATGCTTGGGTTCCAAGTGGCCAGATGGGTTATGGGCCAGAAACTGGCTTCTGGCCCACTGTAGACAGCCCCAGTTGTTCTTGGCAGCACCCACATTTCAAGTGTTCATATTTAGGAAATATTCTCAGTTACTGGCTCTCTAGAAGAATAGCACAGAGGAGCTGTGAGAGCCTAGGCCCCGGGGTTGGTGGGGTGGGATGGAGGCAGCTAACATGCTCTCAACATTCGGCCTTTGCACACTTAATAAAGGGGCAGAGACGGGAGAACAAGGTACTCAGTGGTTAGAGCCATAGTAAAGAAAGCTGTACTGTCTAGTTTTTATCTCAACTCCTCTACTTGCTAACTTCTAGGGCAAGTTAAACCCCTTCCTCATGTCTCAGTTATCTCATCTATGAAATGGAGAGGCCAATATTAACCTCAAAGGATGCCGTTACTGGTAAATGAACCACACATGGAAAGGCTTGGCCCACATCCCGGCACACAGGTGCTCCACAAATGTTAGTTCTTATTACTATTAGGGATGACAGATTGTCGCTTGGGGGAATGGTTAGCTAAATATATCCCGGAATGGAAGGGCTACAGCTTGGTCCAGTGAGTTCTTCATCAAAAGTGTTGATGTAGACTGTCACTAAAGAGAAATGTGGAAATATGAGGGTGTTCTCCCTGGCGGTGCTTCTGACGGAAGACGGGAAAGTTGTTCCTCCTCTGACACCAACCAGTTCTGACACCTTGTGAGCGTCCTCCAGTGTGCTGCAGTTTTGATGCTACACAGAGTTAGCAAGAGACTCCACAGGTGGCCGGGGCTCTCACACAAGATTGCCCTTCACAGTGCATAGGAGGAGAAGACCTGTTTTGAGGATACATGTTTAGTGAGCCTCTAATTTTATTCCATGTGTGTCACATCAGGAGTGCGGGTCGAGTGGAATGATGGGGATCACGAGGAACCAAAGTCCCTGTAACCCCCTATGACTGCAGCTTGGGAGAAGGAACAAGCCTGGGGATATATCGCACACTTGATTCACATCCAGTCTGGAGTTTGCTGCTTCCACATACCTCCCCTCCCATCTCCCAAGCCCCCTTTAGGGAAGCTGGCTGACGACAGTGTATTGTACATCAGCAGGGAGGAGCTGGGTCACCCAGGAAGACCCTGAATTTTGCATTGATCTGACATCCAAGTGTTTGTAGGTCGGGAGATAACCCATCCACTGACCTTTCTGTAACATCATGAACTGAGACACAGAGGCAATCCAGAGACCTAAAAGCTCCTGTCTGTGTCTCAGTGGCAATCTGAAGTACTCTGTAGAGGACAGCTTTATATTTCCATGGGCATGGAGGGAAGAGACATCATCCTTATCTCTAGATGCACTAACCCAACCCCTAAAGCTGTCTGTGCTCAGGACTTACTATACTTTTGAAAAATATTGAAGCTCCAAGGAGTGTTGGTGTGTATTGGTCATAGTTATTAGTAGTTGCCATTTTACAAATTAAAACAAAGAACTATAAAATATTTCATTTCAATTTCTTTATTTTAAAGTAATAGTAAATCTATGCATGTTACAAAAACATTTTATGAAAAATAATTTCATCCTACAAAATTTTATCCAGAGAAATCCCATTGTTTTACATTTTAAAAGATTTATTTTTATTTTTAATTGTGTGTGTGTGTCTAAGTGTGGACATGTGCACATGGATGCAGGTGCCCCTGGAACCTAGAGGTGTTAGATCCCCCCAGAGCTGGAGTTGTGTGTTACCTGACGTGGGCACTGGGAACCAAATCCTGGTCCTCTACAAGGGCAACACACACCCTTAACCACTGAGTCATCTCTCACGCCTCTGTTGTATATTTTTTGAAGATATCTTTAATGTCTAGTTAACCAAGCAGCTGGGCTCCAATCAATGTTATATATTTGATTGACTATGGTGGGTATATCTCACTTTCTTGATCTGGAACTTCTGACCACATGTTTTTAGGAGAACAAGTAAGAAAAGATGTAATTTCTGTCTCAGTGTCCTTACCGAAGGGTAGTGGCCTCCTGTGTCTCCAGTTTAAGGGCAGCTACCCTTCATTCTAGGGAGGATCCGTGCCTCTGACCTGCATTTGCCACTTCTCCTTCATCTGCTTGTGAAGGGACCTCAGCTGGTAAGGAACTGGACGACCTCACTTGTTCAAACAGCATCTCCCCAAATATTTCATGGAATTCAAATTCCTCCAAAAACAAGAGGAAATAAAAGGGTACTAGACAGTTTAACCAACCACCTGTTATATCAGTGGTAACTTTGCAACCGGATGACCTAAGGGGGTTAACAGCAGGAGAACTTGGGCTGAAACTTGTTGGTTTAGAGGGAAACAGAGATTATTTCAGCAGATCACAAAAATGAAGGTTTCTAGGTTACAGGATTTGAAATGTACACCCTTCAGGTTCCTTCTCACCCTTAATAATGGTGGTGATAGAATGGGGGACAGAGCAAGAAGACAGACAGCCCCCTGAAGGCAAGCATGTATCAAATTCATCTCTTTCCCCTCCCTGCCTTCCAACTTTACAGAGAGCAGAGGAAGCTTTTCCCTTGGGAACCTTCAAAAACGCAAGAGACCCACTTTCTTTGAGTCACGGCCTTGGCTAGATAGCCGAAGCCATCTGAGGCCTGGCACTACTAGGGTGTCTCCCAAGGATTCTTTCCACTTCAAATCAGCAGCTCAGGGCCCTATTGTCTCTGGTCTCTATGAGGTGTCTGATTGAGGGGAAAGGCCAGCTGAGGAATAGACCGGCACACCTCTGCAGGTGTGAGTCGCGGCCTGTGAGGATCAAGGCAAAGGTACAGAAAGCACCTGATGCTCATCAGCAGTGACTGATCCGGGATGGGTGAGGGAGGGCTCTCTGTCTATAGGCAGCCATTGTTGACAAGATCATCTTTGCTGTGCATCTGACTCCGCCACACTCAAATGCCCATTGTTTCATACGCAGGCTGGCCACGCAGTTCCGCAAACATGGATGGGTGTGAATTTGATGGGAGCAGGCCATCTGGCTGACAGGAGGGCAGCAGTTTTTCAAGAGAAAATGAAGGTCATCATGACTAATGCATCAGTCAGGGGAGGCTAGGCATCCCTACATACTGATTCTTCTGGAAGGATGTGTCAGTTTTCTCCTGCTGGAAACCTGCAGAAAGTAACCCCTTAAAGTCAGACTCCTTGCTGGGACATTTGCTTTCTCTTTTTAAATTGAATTTGAAGTGGGGGGCAATGGTTATAGATTCACATGTAGTTGTAAAAAACAACACAGAGAGATACCTGCTACCGTTCATGACTTTCCCTCAGTGGTAGCATCTTGTAAACTATACCACAGTTGAGCAGAATGTGGGCTTTCCTGAAGACTCCTGAGACTGTGCTGACCCCCAGACAGAGATGCTCTGGGGAACAATGAGCGGCTTGTCCTCAAAAGGAAGGACCACAGGTAAGAAACTGGAGGGTAACAGCAGATGTCAGGGCAACCTGGGCAGAATTATCAGATCGGTGGCAAGGATATAATGGTGCTGTTCACCTGCCCACCAAGCACCATGTGGGGAGAGCATTGAGAAGAGCAGCAGAGGAACATGCTACCTCAGGTCTCACTTCCTGCTCTTGTAAAGCTGATGGTACCAATCGGGGGCCCCCTTCTAGCCCTAATCACCTCGTATTAGTATCGTTAACATTTAATGTGTTAAATGTCCAACATCTATGTTTATAGGGGACATGTTGAAATCACCTGCAATATGAACTGCAAATTCTCATCCTAGTAAATGCCATTCTTCCATCCGGGGAGGCTAACACTGTCTTCCCAGCCTGTCTCTAACAGGAGAAACAGCCCCTCATAGCCCGCCCTCATCTCCCTGAGGGTGGCCCCCTTTCAGCATTCTCCAAAATAACAGCTCTGTATTGCTTTTCAGATTAAAATCAACAAAACAGTATATGATCTTCCTATTATTAAAAAAGGAAATAACAAAAATGAACAGGGATAAGGAAGAAAATTAAAATTAACCACCATGTCACAGTTAATATTTTGATGTGTTTATTTCCTCAAAGACTTTTGTTATTGTGTGAATATTCTTGGACTCTGTATCAGGAGGTTCTGCCCCATTGCATTCAATCAACTGCAGATTGAAAGTATTTGGGAAAAATTGCATCTGTAGTAAGCATAGATGGACCCTTCCTCATCATTATTCCCTAAACAATAGAAAATGAAAACCATTTACAGCATTGACATTGTAGTGGGTGTTATTAGTCACCTGGAGATGTTGTGAGGCACATAGGAAGGTGTGCAGAGCTCTCTCTCTCTCTCTCTCTCTCTCTCTCTCTCTCTCTCTCTCTCTCTCTCTCTCACACACACACACACACACACACACACACACACTGCATCACTTTATATTAAGGGATTTTTGGCATCTGAGGGAGTCTCGAAACTAGTTCCTGTGGATATTGAAGGACAATAGCAATTTTAAATTTTCAGAATAATGTGTGACTTAATGTCCTTAACAAAAAGCAATACACTAAGTTGCCCTATAAATGAGAGCTCTTGTTTTTGTGACAATTGAAAGAAGCTGAATTTGGCCAAGGAGAATATCTTGGGAGCGATAGGCAGGCATTTGAGCTAAGAGAGAGAACATAGGAACAGAGGTGACAATATTCATCATCTGGGGCGTATAAACTGACGTAGTAGTTAACAGACATGAACCAATTGAGGACAGGAGCAAGGAGCTGTAACTGGCTAGCTCTTTGTCATCCAAAGGCACTGGAAAGCTATTAAACATTCTTGAGTAGGAAATGACTTCCCAAAGATGTTGAACAAACAAAAGAAGAGGAAGAGTGATGAGCAACCCTGCCTGTGACCCCTGCTGTCCGCGGTGACTCCCGAGCTATGGTGCAGAGTAGACTGGTCTACCTCTGAGCTGCCAAGATGGATAGGGACCTGTTGAGCTTCACCATGGCAATAATGAGGAGGCCACCAGTCAGCAGGAAGGTGGGCCAGAAGAAGGAGAAGAGGAGGACTTGAGGCCCATAGAGGCGCCGATACACAACGGTGGTCTCATTGACTTGGGGTGCAGAGAAGCAGTAGAAAGTCTGGTGCTCATGGAAATTGCCTCTGACCTTCTCCACGTCAGCCAGGGCCATCTGGTAGTTGTCCAGGTTGCCAGGGATATAGGAGCACTGTGGAGGAGAAGCAAGTGTGCTTAGGCTTTCAAATGCTCACTTCAAAGAGGCTCAGAGGTATGAAAAAACACGCAAACAAACAAAACGGTGGCTTGGGAGTCAGCCTCTGGAGAGCATGGTTGGTATCTGTGTATGGACGGTGGGCTAGGAGCCACTCAACTGATGCTGTACACCTGGATGCAGGGCTCAACTGGAATCTATTTGCTGTGAAATCTTAGGCAAATTGCTCACCCTCTCTGACCCTTTATGGCTTCATTACTGAGATGGGTTAATAGTGTCACAGTGATGGGCCAGAGAATCATGGCTCACACAAGTCCATGGACAAGGGGTTTCTATATGCAAACTCATGCAGGTAACACGGAGGGGTGAAGCTAGGCAGGCAGTGTCAAGTCAGAAGAGAGTCAGCTACATCCCGAAGGGGGGTCGTCACTCCCATGGACAGGAGACACCACATCATCCACCAACACCTCCAGAGAAGCCAGAAAACCCGATTTTACTGCAAACTCCCAGGACTTCAAAATCCTGGCTAAAATCCAAATAGAAGACTCTTTGAAGTCTAATCCTGTGTGAACCAAAGAAAATACATTGGCAAGTGGGTCTGTGACAGAATCCAAAGGAAAAAGAGAAAGTGCAGAGAAGAGCTCCGGGCAGGCAGAGCGCGGCATACATTTAAACTCTGGCACTGATAGTTGCTATTAGGAACCTTCTGGCCTGTTGAGATGATGAGACCCAGCTGCAAAGCTCTGCAGAAACACCCCAGAGTGGAGACCTGGCTTTTATCTTCCTGTGCCAGAAGGACTGGGTGCCGCCCGTATGAACCTCAAGAGATACTTTGCAAGGATGGGCCTCTCTATAGACCTGCAGGAGAATACCTCTGGGGTGCCCTTCAGCATAAGCTCCTATCCTGTGGGGCACAGGCACAGGGGAAGTAGAGACAGACAGACACTCAAGGACCGTATTCTAGTGAAGTAGTCATGTCCAAGATCAAATATGTAAGCCTGAGGCCCAAGGGGCAAGTGGTGAACTAGTGTCTTCTCCAGGACTCAGTTACCTCCCAAGCTGCATACTCCATGGGCACCCAGTCCAGGAGCACAGAGATGCTTCATCGTGGTGCTAATATCAGGGAAACAGGGGAGCTGCAGGCAGGTGCAAGCTCACCCCAGTGAGCCAGGGAGAGCTGAAGCTCCCGGGGGATCTGGTCCTCAGAAGTGTTGGGCACTGCAGGGTGTTTAGTAACAGGACTGTCCCTGGGAAACCTTGACCATTGAGCACAGGTTTCTCTGTAGAGCCAGACAGGCCCTGTGTGACCTTGGCATCTGGCACAACCTCTTAAACCTTGTAAAGTCATTTGTGGTGGTGCCTGCCCAGAACCTCCTTGGAGATTAAACTAGGAAACTTATGTAAAGCACTTAGCGAGAGCCCAGATCTTGTAAGTTCAAAAAGTGGAAGAATTATTAATAATAATATTGTTGCTTTACCTATGAAATTGGAGTAACTGCTGCTTTCCCACTTGAAGCATGAGCTCTGATGTAGGGGTCTACACCCATTCCAGGGCACTGCTGTGTCTTTTGCCTGCTTGCAGTTCCTCTAGATTCTACATTCTTGATCTGTTTGTCAAGACCCTTGCCAGGAGTTTCCTCTCCAGGCTGAGGCAAGGCGTGGGACCTTTTACCTGCCCTGGTACAACCACCTCTGAGTTACTTGCATGAGCTGAAATGAAGCAGCCCCTGCCTCTAATCTGAGGCTTCAATCTTGTTAGGATAGGCTGCCAAGAGCTCCTTCCCCTTAGACTGAGGTCCATGGGGGGAGACAGAGAAGGCTGTGGAGGAGGAATGAGAGCCTGGCGTGTCTAGAGGCATGCTACCAACCCGGAACATCAGCCAGGCACACATCAGCCAGAGAATGAAATGTCTTTGGCTGTCCCAGAATGCCAGACTGCCCTTCACTCTCTGTTCGTGGTTTGTGGGTGCTGTGGTTTAACAGCCCCCTTTCCCCCTCACTGGAAAAGAAGTAATATACACTGTTCACAACCCAAGCAAGGTTTAAAGTAGCTTCTGGCTTCTCTGGGCTGGCAGCCTCAGGATTAAAAGACAGCCTTAACCCAGTGTGCCAGGAGAATGGCACCATTTCTCATCTTTGAAAATGTTTTTCTCACTTCTGGGATAAATTACAGTTGCTGGATGCCAAAGAAGAAGCATGAACCATTGGTAGGAACTAACCCTGATAGGCCTCAATGTTCTTGTTCCACACAGTCTTGCTAACAATGGCCACAAGTCTGACTTCTGTGCACTGCCACACCTCACTTCCACACTACCACCACCCCAAACATCACCCCAGGCACCTTGCCCCTCCCATCCCATCAGCCTCAAGTCTAACTGTCAGTATCATGCTTGAGACAGGGCCACACACCCGTCCTGGGGACTGCTGTGGCCCAGCTTCCATCTGGTAGCTAACCCTGCACAGCTGCTGGCTATGTCTTCTCAACATCACTTGAATGGTGACCCTGAGCCTCCAGTAGCTCATAGCAATAATATCCAAACTTAGACTCATCTGGGGATCTCCACCAACTGGTCTGTACTCAGGGACTCTGCCTCAGTTGGTCTGGTGTAGTACTCTGATTTTGTTAAGTCTAGGCAGTTCTCATACGTAGCCAGAGTTGAGATGCCCCAATTTGTATGCCAATATTAATTCCATAGTTATATAGGAGAGGTTCTCAGGAAACAGACCCTGATACCCTTCAGCCGCTTCTGACCCCACTCTATCAGGTGGCATTTCTGGAATCCGTCTTCCTATATACGCTCTCTCCTCTTGAGACCCATGAGCCTGACTTGGGAAGGCGCAGTGATTGTTGAGTGGGTGGGGGAAGTGAAGGAAGGGAAGGGAGGGCAGGAAACCAGCTCGTTCAGTAGGGAGGGCTTTGATGGTGATTGGCAGGAGGGGGTGTGAACACTCTTACATGTTTGGTATGGAGGTTGCTGTAGCTCCAGCTTCCAGGTGGCCCACGGATTCACCCATCTCCATTCTTGGACTCGGTTGTGGAATAAGTAACTACTAATGACAGCTTCTCTTCTCTGAGGGCCCACCATTTGCCAACATGGGACTTTGCACATTTGGACACGGCACTGGACTTGAGTATAGCACTTCTGGGTATGGCACTAGCACCCATTTACAAGAGTGAAAACTGAGACTCCCAGGGCCTGAGTGGCCTTCCCCCAGTTGCACAGCCAATGAGGGGTAACTTTAAACCACTCACGTCTGTCTGATTCCAACACTGAAGGTCTGAGGCTGACTCCACCTCATTCCAGCCATAAGATCCCATTCAGGTTGTTTAATGTATCTTGGCTTTAGTGACATGGGCAGCCTGGGACAAGCTCACAGCCCCCATTCATTACCTGCTGGTTTTGGTCCCGAGTGTCCTCTGTGTGATACAGCATGGCCCATCTGCCCACAGCTGATACATTGACCCAAAGGCATGGGTACTGGGGCACCTTCTTGCCTTCCAACTCATCATGGTCCTTGATGTTGGTTTCAATCAGATGACAGGTAGATTCCTGGGTCCACACACTGGGGAGACAACACACACACAAACATGCACACCTCAGAACAAGGGTGACACACACCAACTTAGAATCTCTGTTCACTGAGAGTCTTTGGAGAGGCCCAGGGCTGGCACCTCCATCCGGCTGTGAGCATGGAACAATCTCAGACTGGCTGGCTCTTGGATATTTTCTAAATAATGGTTCTCTGATCTTGCTATCCACCTCACACCTGAAAACTTTTTAAAAGGCTGAGTCCCACTCTAAGAGAAAGTGGGACAGAATTTCTCAGGAGCTTGGGCCCAGTCTCTGATTTTCTTTAAAATGCTCATCACAGGATTGTGACGAGCAGCCAAGCCTGAGACCTTCTTATCCATACCATCCCCAAGTCACAGGTGTAGATGAAAACCTCAGATGGGACAGGTTAATTTTTGGGGGAGAGGGACACATATCACCTGAGACAAGGGATAAATCGCTTCAGAATCTCTGCTGTTTCCCCTGATAAATGAGGAACTCTACGAGGGTCTTGGTGTGGTCAAGGTTGGGGGTGGCAGCATAGAGTGGAGAGGCACACGACTGCTCAGCAGCACCTCATGTGGGTGACACTCTGGCCCGGCATGACTGTGGCATTGTAAAGCATGGATGCGGAGCAGGCCCATGAGAGGCCAACTTCTAAGCAAATGGACTGTGACTTCGCTCCCTGTATCCTGTGGGAGAACCTTTGTCAGACAGAGGAGGGTTGTCAGGAGCCAGAATCTGCCCAGAGGCCTCCCTCAGCAAAGGGTGGGCCGAGAGAGCACTGTGAGTCTGTTCCCAAGACAACAGCCATCAGGAACCCCATGACTCTTCTTTAAAAGCTGGAAGGATGACATGCTGGGGAGACAGGGATGAGGGTGTGGAGCACTCTGCAAGATTTCTGCCTAGAGTCTGGGGGAACAGATGTCAGCTCAGTACAGAGATTCCCCACTTATTGGAAAAACCCAGACAGAGAGAGGCGTGCTCCCCAAAGAGAGAACTCCCGTCTCAGAGTCATTAATGCAGACTGCTGCCAGTCTGTCATTCCAGTTCTCCCCCGAAGATCACACTCTCACTGAAGAGCTGTTTTTTTTTTAAGACAAAGGGGATCTGCACCTGTCATCACCAGGTCCCAGACCAGCAGGACTCTCAACAGTCTTCTTCTCTAGCACTGGAACCCCTAAGCTTAAGGATGAGGGATGCCGGGTCTGTCCAGCCTGCTGTGAGGGGTCAAGGGCAGGGCAGGTAGAAGCCTGGGGTTCCTAGGCCAGTGGGGATCCAGGCAGTGGGGAGGTCCATACCTTTTCTGGTAGAGGGGCAGCACAGTGGTACCCAGGATGTAGTAGGTGATGGCCGCACACACTACCATTGTCACTCCCAGGCAGAGGGCTCGTGTCTCTCCACGTTTCTGGGCCATCACCAGCTTCTTCCCCATGGCCACCGGGGACAGCAGTCATTTCTAGTACCATGGAGGCAAAGAGAAATGAGACCCACCCCGTTGATAATCCATAGAAAAGAGGTGTGGTGAGAGAGGATGTGATCAGATACTAATATCGCTCTTATTATGCATGCAGCTTTGCAACTTCCACAGGGCTGTGACCTCACAGGGGCCCCACCCTGGCCCCAGGCCTTCTGGTAACAGCCTATGATTAGTTTTTCAATACCCAGAATCCATTATCAGCAATTATCTCTCTGAGAAGCTGGCACACTTGCCAGGAATTCCCCTGTGGCGTGCCAGCTTCCTCCAGGGAGCCTTCCTAGACTGCTGGGCATTCCCAAGACTAGTGACAGTAGGAGCCTGGTGAAGGCTAGAGCATGGAAGCTCAGAAGGGCAGGAAAGGGAAACATCTGCTCCAGAGCGGTCCAGCTCCTGCGACATGTCCCAGGCCCACCTGCCTGCAGTGTCCTGATGGCTCACCAGCCCCATGGAGTAAGTTCTAAAAGAAACAGCAACTCCTGTGCTCAGTCATGGACTCTGTTTAAATGGAAGACAGAGGTGGGAATCTGGGATGGAGGAGGCTTAAGGAGGCTCTCCCGCAGGAAGAAGGATGTGAACCTTTGCTATCCCCTGTGGCCTAGACAGGAAGAAATGGGTTATTGTGATAAAAGAAGAGATTTCGGTTAGACCGTAGGGGGACTATCCTGGTTGTGAGAGGTTAAGTGTCTCAAGACTCCTTCGATGGAACTTTCTGTGTAGAAAAGTCGCCCTAGGTCTGGGCTGGATTTAGGAAAGTTGGAAAAGGGTTAAGAGTCTTGTGTGGTTTGACCAATGGGGTGACAACCTCTTCCTTAGAAGGACTGGGAATAGAAGGTGCAGGGATTTGGGGAGTGTAGAGAAGAGAGGGACTGAGGTCATCAGACAGGAGATCAAGTCCTGGCTTTACTGCTTAGCAACCATGTGACTAAAAAAAAGCCAAGAAAAATAGTACCCACCTCAGGGAGCTACATATACCGTCAAGCATCACAAATTTGCTACAATGGAAGCCCTTCATAAACAGTAGCTATCATTAACTGGAGAGTCGAAAAAGCGTGGAGCACTCTGCCAGGCCTATCTATTGTTGTCCCTCTACTGACGACAAGTGACAAGACTGGTCCCGATCTCCAGGCTGGCCACTGAAGTGACTCCCAGACCTGGGTCAACATGCCAGGCTCTCTGGTGCCATAACTCTGATGGGCAGCAGGGGAGGCAGAGTTCCTGCCACCCTGTCTGTGCCACTGTAGGCTGCTGTCTCCTGCTGTCTCCCACTGTCACCCTGCAGCCTCGGCCTCCCAGAAGCCCTTCCCAAGCTCTCTGGGATGCAGTACTCACAGTTCCCCAGGTCTCCGCCGGCAGATGGTTTCTCTCTATCCGGCCCCCACCCCCATGCCATGTCGTCAGGCTTTAGCAGGAAGTTTGGTCTCCCAGTTGGTCTCCAGGGAAGCAGTCTTCAGTCCCATCTGGGTCGAGTCTCCATGCCCAAACATGGTCAAGTCTGAGCACACAGCTTGCCTCGGGACAAAAACTCCACAAGCAGGTACCTAGCCCTGAAGCCCTGTTGGGGATTCTGCTCCTGCATTTCCCAGAGTCTCCTGGGAAACAGATGTCAAACAGCAAAACCCATTGCCCCCCTCACAAGACCATCCTTATATATACGGGAATGTTTCTTCTACACTCCATCTCTCGGGCTGGCAGAGAAGCTAGGAATAGGAAATGATTTTCCTTGTGTGGTACAGGGGAGGGGGGTATAGGGGTTGGGCTTGTCACTAACCCTGGTCCATCCAACCCAGGGTAGCCAAAGCCTCCCGCCTTTGTCACTGACGTCCTGTGTGACTCTGAACAAGTCATGGCACCTCTCAGGCCTCTGTTTTCTCACTTCTATCATTAGCATTCTGAAAACTTAACTTCGTTCAGTATTGTGGTGAAGTTAGAGATGGTGGAGTCCAGAGAAGGAAGGATACATTTTAAAGACCGCTGGTACTGAGGTTGGAAGTAGTGGGTCCCCCAGTTGCTTCCAGCAGATCATCCAGGCCCAGGGACAGTGCCCTGTTGGGGACCTCCCACAGACTGACTTTGTCTCAGGCAGATCGTTGTTGCAACCAATAAGACAACTGAATATTGGTACTGGGGGCAAACCTGCCTCTGCACTCCAGGTTCTCATGAATTAAAGAGAAGAGTTTAGAGTTTAAAGTTGAGGGTGGCGCACACCTTTAATCCCAGCACTCAGGAGGCAGAGGCAGGTGGATCTCTGTGAGTTCAAGGCCAGCCTGGTCTACAGAGCGAGTTCCAGAATAGCCAAGACTACACAAAGAAACCCTGCCTCAAAATTTTTTTTAAAAAAAAGGAGAGCTGAAAAAGGAAGAAAAAAAGACACACACACACACACACACACACACACACACACACACACACACACACCATGGTACCCTGATAGGCATCCGCATGAGACTGAGGCCTACAGATTTGATGCCCAGACCAGAGTTTCTCTACTTGATGGGCAGAGCCAATTAGAAGCTAGCCCCTCACAGTGACAAATCCCAGCCATCCCTGCCCAACAAGCGGATGCTCCAACACCTCATGTCATACCCCTGAAATGTTCCCAGACACCTGAAGTTATAGAGGTCACCTCTAGTGTCCCCTAATCCCAGAGCACTATTTGCAGTTTAGATATTCCTGCCCAGTGAGTGCTCCCGAACCTCTCACAGAAGCCTGCCACCTGATGATGAGATGGCTTGAGACCCAAAAGGAAAGCTGTCACTCGGGGTTCCTTGATATTCTAGTGGTGAGCACTATGCCTTTTCTATTTCCTCAATGACTCTAACAAGAGAGCCAATTGTCTATTTCATGGGCCTCAGAGAAATGGAGATTTGTGTGTGTGTGTGTGTGTGTGTGTGTGTGTGTGTGTGTGTGTGTGTGTGTGTGTGTGTGCACATGTATGTGGTATATGTGTGTGTGTATATGTGTGGTGTATGTATTATGTATGTATGTGTGTGTGGTATATTTATACATGTGTGCATGCATGGAGACTGGAGGGGGACATTGGGTGTTCTGCTCCATCATGCCCCACCTTATAAAGGACCTTTCACTGAACCTAGAGCTAGGAGGATAGGCAGCCATTTTCCAGCAACCCTGTGCCCCTGCTGCTTACAGTGCTACGTTTGCAGGCATGCACCCAGCTATGCCCAGCTTTTTATGTGGGTACTGGGGATTTGAACTTAGTTCTCATGCAGGTGAGGATTCTTACCCACCTAGCCCCACAGACAGGGATCTCTTAAAGCATAGGGGACAGGAAAATTGACAATGAAGAGGAAATGTGAATCTGAGATAAGTCCTTAGGAGAAGATTTTCCAGTGATGGGCCATGGTCCCTTCAAGGACCAGAAGCTTTCTCCTGGAACATACAAAATAATTTAGAAACTCCTCCCTGGGGAGAGAGATATGAGCAATAGATGGTTCTTTATGAATGTGAACAAAGGGTCTGTTAATAATCCACTTAATAGCAAAGAAAGTTTACACAACTGGAATTTATAAACACTGATGAGATTCCCAGTGACTTTTTTTCCCCTTTTGGAAGATGGAATGAATCAGAGACAGCACCTGCTGCAGTCAACTGAGCAACAACCAGAATGCACAGGCAAGCCTTGCTCTCCCTCCAGGATAAGCTCGGGAATCTTGGATCATGGCTGGATATGGGAGGGTTAGGGTTAATATGTGTGACAGGTGGCCACACGTGAAGGAGATAAGGGTGCCATGCCTGGAAAATCTGATGATTCTTGGAATGTCAGTTTGGTGTTTTGATAGAAAATGGCTCCCATAGGAGTGGCGCTATTAGGAGGCGTGGCCTTGTTGGAGGAACTGCGTCACTGTGGGGGTGGGCTTTGAGGTCTCCTATGCTCAAGCTACACCCAGCGTCATAGTTCACTTCCTGTTGCCTGTGGATCAAGATGTAGAACCCTCAGCTCCTTCTCCAGCACCAGGTCTACCTGCATGCTGCCATGCTTCTCACCATGACAGTAATTGACTAAACCTCTGAAACTCTAAGCCGGCCTCAATTAAATGTTTTCCTTTATAAGAGTTTCCACAGTCATGATGTCTGTTCACAGCAATAAAACCCTAAGACAGTCAGAAATCATGAAAAACCTCCAACTTTATCCTTTCCAACAACTTCTGTAATAGTAAATATAAGGCTCACAGTGGTACTCTGAGGTAGAGGCTTTCTACCCATTTTACAGGGGTGTAGCTGAGGTTCATTGGTTTACTTTGCCCAAGGCAAACCACCTGGAGCTTTGTTCTATCCATCTCCAGGAGTGAGGTCATTGCACCATTCACCCTGTGTAACTTTTGAGGAATGGGAGCTCATATAAGAACCTGGAACATAGTGTTGAAATTGTATGTTTCAGAGACAGCCACTCCATATCCCGTCCATGCTCCCCACAGAGCAGCGCTCATGGCTCTCCTTTAGCCTGGGTGGATCTCTGTAACTGCCCACCCAGACAACAGAATATGCTGGTGGGGACACTGATCACCAAGGCTAAGTTTTGCTTAGGGCTCCAGCATCCACTGGGCACCTTCTCTTGGGACACTCCTCTTGGAAACAGCCTCCATACCACAGGAAGCTGAATACAGGTTGCAGGCGGTTAGCTTTTCTTTCCAGACATGAGGGCGATCACACCCACAGGGGGTTCCAGTCCTGAGATGGAGGGGATTCAAGCCTCCTAGCTGGGAGCCTTGGACCACAGAACAGGAACAAACTAACCCTCCTGCTCTCTGAACTCCAAATCATCTACAAATCCAAGAAGGGTAAATGAAAGGTTCATGTCCTGGGGTGTGCTTTGAGGTGATTCGTTGCACAGCTGTCGTAACAACCATACGATAAGTGATTTTAAACGGGGTGGTCCCTGTTGCTGCTGCTGGTGGAAGGATCCAGCCAGTAGGAATCAAAACCCGAGATTGATTGTATTGAGTGGCAATTCGGAGCTTAGAAACATCGGATCTACCCTCCCATCCACTCACATTGCTGTACAATTGGAACCAAAGGGCAGCCAAGAGAGAGTGTTTATATTTACTGAGCATCTACAATGTGCCATGGCACAGGCTCTTATTAGTCAGCTTTCTATGCCTGATAGCCATGACTCGTGTGTTCAGAGGTTTCGGCTCTGGCAGACTGGCTATCTGGCCTCAGGACTGTAGGAAGGAAGAACACTGTGAAGAGAGGAGTATGTGGTGGAGGGGGCTGCTCACTTTGTGAGGGACAGGATACAAACAGAGAAAGAGTTCAGGAGCACGTGGAAGATACACCCTTCAAAATCACACTCCCAGTGACCTACTTTCTCCCACAAGGCTTCCTAACATTTCTACCACCTTCTAGTAGCGCCATCTGCTGGTGGCCAAGCCTTCTAACCATGACAGACATTGAATAATCCAATCAGAACACAAACCTGTATGGACCACGGTCCTCCCTTACCTGAGGGTCTGATTTCTGTTGCTTCAGTTTTCCATGTTTAACTATGGTCAGAAAATATTTAATAGAATGTCCATAAGTTTTAAAAACTTTAATTATGGTAGGCTGTTTTAATGACTAGCAGTTATAATCTCTTACTGTGCTTAATTTATAAATTTAACTTTGTCATAGGTGTGCCTGTAGAGAGAAGCCCATTCTACATGGGGTTTGGCGGTCTCTGTGGTTTCAGGTGTCTGAGAAAAGTCTTGTAAAGTACACAAATATACACTCATTCCTCTCAGCAATCTCCACGAAGGCCTGCGTTTTCTGTCAGCACAGAAAACCAGGGATTTTCCCAGGGCCATGCCCCAGCATGGGCTGTAATGGGCCCTGGATCTGAATCTGTGCCCACTGATTCCACAGCCCCTCTTTCACCCATGACTTCCATGGGAGCAGTCACCAAGAGGATCAGTGTGTCTCTCTGGCTGTGGTTCCTTCCTAATGCTGTGACCCTTTAATACAGTTCCTCATGTTGTGGGGATCCCCAATCATATAATTATTTTTATTGCTACTTCATAACTGTAATTTTGATACTGGTGTGAATCACAATGTAAATGTCTGATATGCAGGGTATATGATATTTGAACCCCATGAAAGGGCCATTTGACCTCACCAGGGGTGTCATAATCCACAGATTGAGAATCACTGCTCTATGGTGTCCACTGCAGCTGAGGTACAGCCCCTCTCAGTCCCCCACGGCCCTTTTTCCAACTTGGTATCTGCTTATTTATGTAAGTGTCTTTGAATCAGCATCTAGTTTCCACCAACCTTGGCAAATGAGTCCCATTAACCAGCCAGGTCTGGAGCCTCTGCCCAGTGTGTATTATTTTCTGAATGTGACAGGGAGAATGAATCAGTGGCCCCAGGACAGACAGCTCAGTGCCCACTGTGCCTAGACAAATATGACCAGCCTTATCCTTTGTAGGAGGTCATATTGTTAAAACTACAAAATAACGAAAGAAAGAAAAAAGAAAAGGGAAAGGGAAATGATGTACTCAAAAGAGAGCCCGGTGATCTCCCTTAACCATGGTTTTGGTCTTGGCAACTTTGCTTCCCCATGGTCAACAGCAGTCTGAAAATATAACATGGAAAATTCCAGAGGTAAATAATTCATAAGTTTTAAATTACTTTCATTGCCTTACATCATCATATTGTTCTATGTTATTGTTAGTTATGGTTAATTTTTTCTGCACCTAATTTACAAATTAAACTTTGTCATAGGTATGTGTATATAGAAAACATTACAGTATGTGTAGAATTTGGTACTGTTTGCCATTGCAGACATCCACTGGGGTCTTGCAATTCATTCTCCATAAATAAGGGCAACTACTGCAAAAAACAAACAGACGAAATAACTAGGGGAGAATGTTTGTAGCATTGAAAAGACAAAATACTGCAACAGCAAAATTAAATGTCAGTATGAGAATTAAACATCATGAAAAGGCGTGGCAAATAGCCTGATGTGGTCGCTCCCAAGGAGGAGGAACCTCTTTTTTCTGCCTCGTTTAACCACGTATCCCTCGGCCCATTTGCCTTCCTGCATGACCAGGTGCTTTAGCCTGCAGTGCTGTTAACACAATATTGTTCAACACCTGGAATGCCCTCTTGGAGAAGGCAGAGCACGGCCAAAGCTCAGGCTGACTGTGTAGCAACGGCTGCCCCTTGTTACAAAATCACCTGTCTTTGTGGAAAAGCTGGACAACAAGGAGTGCAGGAAAAAGCCCAGACGTAATAGCAATCTCTAGATGGCATATGTCCATCCATACTCATATGAAGGACTCACGTACCCTCTCCTCCAATGGCGAGCGCTTTGCCTAACTTCTTTCTTCGGGTAGTGTCACAATGACCTATACGCATCCTCCATCATCATGTCTCCACCAGAGCACAAACTTGCTAAGACCAGGGACTGTCACTTTTCTTATTCTGTATCGGATCTTGAGCTCCTAGAAAAATATACCAGATCCCTGGAGCTTTGAGTGGTGGTGGTCATTTGATTGGAGAACATTCTCTTGTTTCATGTCACAGAATATTGTCATCATTTTTGTGTGTGTGCCAAAAACATCCTCCTGAAGAGGTTGCACAGTTTCCATTATGTGACTAGTCCAGGACGGGCATCATCCACGCTGGGTTGGTGGATGTTTAAGGGCTGTAGGAAATTGACAGCAGCAACTTAAGGAAGGTTCTGTTTCGGCTCACAGTTCAAGAGATTACAGTCCATTGCAGTGGGGCAGGTGTGGCATCAGGAGCACCGGGCAGCTGGTCACATAGTGTCCCCAGTCAAGAATTGGGGAGAGATGCATGCTGGTGCTCAGTTTACCTGTTTTATTCAGTCTGAGACCCTAGGCTACAGGATACATTAAGGGTGGGTCTTCACTGCTCAATTTCTCGTAGTATGTTACTATGGTGATTCTAAATACAGTCAAATTAACCACCAAGATTAATCATCCTGGGAACAATGGTGTTTTCTTTCTCGTTAGTGTCTATTGTACGAAGCAGGCTTGTTTCACCCTATACACCCAGGCCATGCTCATCAGTTGATGAGTACAAGTACAATGGATTTATGAGATTTCATTTCAGGGTCCAACTCAGTGATAGAAAATACCATAGAGGTATAAGAAGCCAATACAGTGGTATCTTAGCTCATTTTTTGATGTTCTAACAAAGCCCCTGAGGGTGGGAAGTTATAAAGAAGGGATGCATATCTCCGGATGCTGGAAGCCAAAGACTGGGTGTTTTATCTATCAGTCTCTGGCGAGGGTCTCCTTGTCTGCATTATAACATGGTGGATAGCATCATGACAGCAGCAAGAAAGGGTGAAGGGAGAGAGAGAGAGAGAGAGAGAGAGAGAGAGAGAATCATATGGACAGACAGGAAGCCAGAGAAGTTCTGGGGCCAGGCTTACTTTTTTTTTTTTTAATGGCCTGCCTTTGTGAGGTCTGTCTGAGGTTTGTAGAGAAAAACATTAGTCTCTTTCCATAGTGCAGCCCCTGGTGACTTAATAACCTCCCACTAGGCTCTACCACCTACAAACTCCACCACCTTGGCATCTGCACTGAGGACTAGGCTTCCAGTACCCTTGAGGGAATATGTTGAAAGCATATACAAGTTACAGCAGATGAGACCTGAACAAAATAAATAAATAAATAAATAAATAAATAAATAAATAAATAAATAAATAAAAAGGAGGGCATGCCTGCTCCTAAGGGGTTGAGGCTTTTATTACACATATAAGGAAGAATGCAGTAGACACAGAGACATCTGGGAGAATCCAGAGTGGACATGACCAGACTACTGAGCTGAGCCATGTGAGGTGAAGGGGGAGGGAGAGGAGAGAGGAGAGAGCCAGGAGACCAGTAGACAGAGAGGCCAAAAGATAAAAGAGCCTGCGAAGACAAGATGGCTGGATTACATAGGAAGAGCAGCCCAGTCCTTGGGCTGGAGAAGTTTAGGGTAGTGGGCGGGGTATGCCAGCCAGGAGCACCCTTAATGAGTAGGGACAGAGGAATGCTGGGAGGACCCGGCAGCCAGAGTCTGCCTTGATGTTAATAGACGTCTTATTAGCCATTTGTCCCAATTTGAGACCCAAGAGGACCTTTCTAGCCCTGCCCCAGTCTGACCTGGGCCAGAGTGGGCGGGGCATGGATTTGCTGGAAACAGGGAATTCATCTGTCGTGACAGCTCGTGGGGCTCAAAACACAAGCAATGCCACACTGGAGCTGAGACAACAAAGCGGTTCTTTCCAAGTCTGCTTGGCGGTCGCCTCAGGCAGTGTCTCCCATTGACGGGGACCCTCCTCATCCCTTAAACCAGCCTCTACCGTGGTAAAGGCCGGAGACTCCCACATCAGGCAGGGCTGGTGTGCTGCAGCTGGATCTTGCTGATCCATTGGGAGCCTTTGTGAGGCAGTGTTAGAGTCCGACAGATCATCAGGAGCTGGAAATCTAGGGCAGGGAGAATTTCTACCTTTACAGTGTGGAAATGCACAGACCGAAGCCATTTCCTTCCTCTTTTTTTTTTTCCTGTCCCTAAAGAGCTGGTTCATCATCACACCACTCGATACGCTTGATCTTGATATACACCATGAGTTGATATGGTCCATGGGCAACTCTGAGGCTGATGTGGAGGGAAACAGAACAACCTATGTGCTGGTCAGGCTGGCGCAGGAGATGGGGGAGGGTGAGTTAAGTCCAGAATTAACAGGAGGCTCTTGAGAGGGGATGCCCTCTCCCTCAGGGGAAACGTGGGAATAACTGCCTGACTTTACCCTCCTGGGGCCATTCTCTATCTCACCTGTTCCCTGAGTTAGCTGTTCCTGGGACTCCTTTTCCAATCACTTGACCCTACTCGCTGGATATAACTGGCAAGTAGACAGCAGCTTTCTCCTGTGGCCCCTCTGCTTACCTTCCAGGGCTGAGAGGCTGCTGGGTTGTGGAGCAGGTCTACAGGGCACACACATCTAACAGCCAGACTCCCCTGTGAGCTTTGGCAGCATGAAAACCTACAAGCAGAATGGATCAAAGAGCCTGAGCCCATGGGGAATCTGCAAGCCCCAGAGACAGGGGTAAAGGCGGAGAGCTCTGCAGGCTTGCACATCAATATTAAAGTTACTCCTTTGTAGCCTCAGGTGGGTGGGAGCGGTGGAAACCTAGGTTACACAGCAGGGCATCAATGCTATCCCGAATAACGTGTTTACACATTCCAGGTTATTTTTCTATCATAAAGACCAGGCCAACAAAGCCAAGATTCTAGGACAAAGGGTTTCTACCATTTTCAGATTATGGCTTGTACTATGAATCTTTTCAATATACTTCTACCAATTATGTCCTCATAGCATGAATGTGAGATGGGCTGATGCCACATATCTTTGTCACAACAGTGGCCTCTGTATCTTCCGGTTCTGCATCCAGGGACCCAGGCTGATCAGAAATATTTGGAGGTTGTTGGAGAAACCTTGTATATGCACCTTGCATGGACAGACTTGTTTCTTGTCACTATTCCCTAGTCCTGTAGTGTGACACACTGGCAGAGCATGTGCAATGTGTAATAGGAGCCATGCAGGCAGGAGGCAGGGCTGTTGCATAAGAGGACTGTGAGCATCTGAAGATTTGACGATCCAGGGGTCCTGGAGCTAATCCCGCACAGACACTGAAGGACACTGTACTTGACACTATTGAGTTTAGAAGAAGGACAGCTATTTCATGCCAGATTTGACTTGCTTTCTTTAAGCTACTGGCACTCATCTCTCATCTGCATATCAATAGAAAAATGTTTCATTTGTCCCCAAATTTCCTTTTTTAAAGGTTCAAAGGAAGAAAACCCCTAAAGAGAGTCTCCTCACCCCCTGCCACCCAGCAGGCCATTCTGCAGACATTCATTATCTACTCATGGAATGCCAGCCCTGGGCAGGTCCTTCAAGAGCATGTGGACTGACAACTTTCTCTGTTTGTAGGTTTGCGTTCAAAGCTAACAGGTACACATTCCAGGGAATTTGATAAACATAGCACAAAAAAAAAGAAGAGAAAAATTAATCAAGTCCAATCAAGGAAACCATTGTCAATATCAGTGGGTTATGTTCTAAAGATACAAAGCCTTTCTAGACACAAGTTCAGGAATGTATTGTATACAGTAGACTGCATAATTGTAAATGTGTCCTCAGTTTAAATAGAGACACGTTCGTGCAATAAATATTATCTTACAAAATAGTATTTCATGCTTCTGGAAAAGTCCGCCTTCTGTGTGTGCCTACAATATTCTGTTGTTTTCGTCTGGTGAGACATTTTGACTGTTTTTGGAGTTTTACTGATATAGATTACTCTTCAGTGGCAATCTTAGCATGTCAGGCAGTCGCTTTGACCATTTCTCTCCAGTAGACTACCAACAGCAGGGATCAGGGGCAAAGAATCTTGTTTCTAAAAGGATGCTGGGCCCTTGTCTTTTTCTGTAAGTACAGGATCCAATAAGACACACACACTATTCTACCAGTGATCTAACGGAGCCCAGAGAGAATGGAGTGATTCAACGCCACTCGGCTTTGAAGCATGGATTGGAACTCAAGCCTGACTCTGCAGCCTCTTGGGGGTGTCAGAAGCCAGCGGGGACCCCAGGCCTCCTGACTCCTGGATTGTGTTCTCACTTCTCTGTAGATTCTTCTGTGAGAGAACCCAATCTCTGAGCATTGACATGTGTGGCAGGCACTGCCCCGAACGAACACCTGGACTGAGGCACCTCACTCAATCCGACCCCAGGAAGTCAGTTCTTCAGTCCTCCTCTTAGAGATGGGGACACTGAGGCAGAGACAAAGCCTTTCTGATGGCACACTAGCTGGTGGCACACAGAACTCCTGGCCCTTGCTGTCTTAGAACTCCAATAAGACATTCTTTGTGCAAATTTGCTGTGGACACAAGCTTTCCAACACAGTAGCCACTGGGCACACACCAGAGCCTTGAAATGTGCAGAGGACAGAAACAGATTTCATTTTAATTAATCTCAATGGAAACAGCCACCTGTGGCTACTGACTGAGACAGACTCTTCTCAAGCAAGTCCTTGGAGTCCCACTGGACCTCTGTCTGAAGTAGGATTCAGCTGGCCTGATAGTTTTCACCAAGCTTTGAACCAGGCTTTGTGCCCCAGGGCCATCTCCCCAGCGGGTAGTACCAACCTGCTTCCCAGGATGATCAAAAGAGACACTCCAGGGAGAGACTTTTTAATCCCTTTTGTTACACATTAATGAAAACTTCTGTCTGTGATCCATAAGTAATAAAAACCACTCAGCAAGCTCAAGCTCTCGCCCCCTTTCCCTCATTATAAACACCGTCTGACTTCCCTGGGGGTTCACAAAGCAGACTTGAGTCCTGCCTTCTCTCTGGGACTCTCTCTAAGGAGGCCAGCGGGTAGGTTTTGGAATCTGTTTCTTGGAAGCTGTCATTTCGTGAGTGCCTTCCTCATGCCAGGCACTATGCCAGGCCCAGCACACTCCTCACTGTAGCACGAGAGCAGATGACCACACACCAAGAGGCTTAATCACAGAGAAGATTCCCCTCTTGGGTCTACAGGCTGAAAGCCGCTACCACGGTGTGAGAGTGGTCCTGAGCTCTGGGAGCTGGAGGGTCCTTCCTGCCTCTTCCAGCTTCTGGTGCCTCCTATGCTTCCTTGACTGGTGTCTGCATTGCTTCAACCCACACCTCCATCTTCTCAGAGCTTTCTCCTCTCCGTCAGTGTCTTCTACCCGTGAGTCTCTTCCACAGACACACAGCATGAGTCTAAGGTCCACCCAGGTAACCCTAGATGATCTCAAAGGATGACGGCTCTGGCTCAACAGTACAATGCTTGTCTAACATGCAAAGACTTGGTTTCAATTCTCATCACAGAAGAAAGAAAACACTCAAAATCCCTAATGATATTGGATGACAGAATACACAAAGGTCTCATGGCTTTGGACATGACATGCCTTTGAAGGGCCACCATTCAAGCCACTATAGTCACCTTATTTAATCTAGGTTCCAATCCCAGGCTAGAGGTGATTTAACCAGATCAATGAACCACTACAACCACTCCCTAATTTCTTGGCTTTGCCCAGTTGCCCTGCATATCTCACTCCTTCAAAGTCCAGGACAGAGAGTCCGGCCTAAGGGTCTCCCTTCCAGAGGAGGAACCAAATTCCTTCTGTCTTGTACCTCCTGTATGGTGTGGCCTTGAGGTCACTCTGGAGCTATCCAGCAGTTGAGTTGATTCAAGAGAGTCAGAGGAAGAATGTGGGTGATTAAAGGTTTGACACACGCATTGGCCTGCAAGTAGGATTCGGTACTTATTTTCATGTACCCTTGGTTGGCTCTGGTCACGTGATCCCATCTAGTTCCAAGGGGAACTGGAAAATGTAGGTCCTGGATTTGACAGTTGTTTCTCAGCAGGACTGGCACTTTCAAATGTTTCAAGGGAAAGGTGTCGACTTTCATTGGCCAGCCAGCCACGGTTGCATTCACCTGTTTCTTCCTCATGCCTATAATTCATTCTTTCATTCTTTTATTTTTAGAAGAGAAACTGCAGGTCCAGAAAAGTTAAATGATTTGATTAAGGCCACTGAGCATATCCCATGGGCTGGAATCCCAGACTGAACAAAAAGAGAAAACAGAGGAAGCCAGCTGAGCTCTCTCACTCTGCTTCATAAACAGCACCAAGGACCAGGTGCCTTCTGCTGCTATGATGGACTGCTGGGGGTGTCTTTCTGTATGCTGTGAATGTGTTGCTCTGATTGATTGATAAATAAAACGCTGATTGGCCAGTAGCCAGGCAGGAAGTATAGTATAGGTGGGATAAGAGAGAGGAGAATTCTGGGAGGTGGAAAGCTGAGTCAGGAGATGCTGCCAGCCGCCACCATGAGAAGTAAGATGTAAAGATACCGGTAAGCCATGAGCCATGTGGCAAGCTACAGATTTATAGAAATGGGTTAATTTAAGATATAAGAACTACATAGCAAGAAGCTTGCCACAGCCATACAGTTTATAAGTAATATAAGTCTCTGTGTGTTTACTTGGGTCTGAGCGGCTGCAGGAGCTTGGTGGACATAGAAAAACTCCAGCTACAATGGACACAGACTGTATCCCTATGAATTGTGAGTCAAAATAACCCGTTGCCTCCTTAAGTTGTCTCTTGTCAATCATCTGGTCTTAGCAACAAGAAGACTAACTAGGGAACAGAGAGGTGGGTTCACAGTGAAGAGGGCTTGATGCTCTTGAAGAGGACCCACCCAAGTCCTGTTCCCAGCACACACATGAGGTGGCTCACAGCAGCCTGAAACTCCAACTCCAGGAGGCCTGGCACCCTCTTCTGGTCTCTGAGGGTACCTACCCTCATGTGGGCATTTACGTATGCAAACATGCAAGCATACACATACATAAAAATAAAATAAATGTTTTAATGTTTTATTAATCCTTTGAGAATTTCATACAATGTGTATTGATCATATTTTCCCTCCTTTCTTCTCCCTAACTCCTCTCAGGTCCATGCCAATCTTCCTATTTCCCCAACTTCATGTTCTACTTTTTAAAAATAACCCATCAAATCTAGTTTGTGCTGCCCACATACTCCTGGATGTGTTCTATTATCCCTCTTGTGTGAAGGTCTTTCTCCCTAGCTCCGTCCAATGATAAATATTTTTTCTAAAGAAAGTTAACAAATACAGTCACACATACAGTCAACAACATTCATTGACGTGTGGGGCTGGAGATGGGTCAACCTCACCAGAGAACACACTTCCTTTGCAGAGGACATGAATTTGTTCCCAGCACCCACTTCAGGTAAATCACGGTTGCCTGTGACTACAGCTCCAGGAGATCTGATGTTCTCTTTTGGGCTCCACAGATATTCCCACTTACAGCCACACACCCACACACAGGCGCACGTGCACATATACAATTTAAAAATAGAATAAATCTGAAAAAGAAAGAAATGTATTGGCATGGACCTCTCAGACCCTCCTATTCCAAAAATACTGCTAGGTCTCTGACTCTCATTTCTCCTCCCACCCTCAGCCATCCCTTGGGAACAAATGAGGAACTAGAGTTGAAGAGGCGGGAGGCAGAAAGGTAATACAGATCCAAGAGGGGGCAGCTGGAAAAGAACAGGAAATCCACGTGGGCCCTATGTCCTAGAAAATTTTCTTGGGTTTGACACGTGAAAGTTTTGGAGCAGTTTCCATTAGGAAAAAAATAGAAGAGGAGAAATATGAGGTGAGTAATTGTGAATTATGGTGTGATCTTTTAAGTGTGTCTATGGGAAAACAAGCCCTTTATCTCTCCTTTGTTTAAAGTCCTCTGGCAGGCTGAACTGTGCTTCTTGGCTGTAAATCCATACAGATAAACTGGGCTATGGGTAAAGTGACCACACGTTCCCATTCCAGGTTCTGAACCCAGCCATATCTTTGTAGAGTGCTGCGTCAGTCATCTGTGGTCATGTGACGATAAACTCCAAACCTTAGCAACAAAAATGGTTTGTGATTTTTTCAGGGTGGTTCTTCAGGCTGGGCTCACCTTAGCAGGCCTTCATCTTCAAAACTGTCCCACTTTCAATCAAAAGCAAATGATACACAAGGAATGTACTCTAGGGCTTTGCGGTACTACAGCGGGGAGACTTACAGCTTAAATGGCACGTTATATATTTTATGAAAAACTAGCAGGAGTCTAATGGCTCCTAACACACACACACACACACACACACACACACACACACACACACACACACACACACACACCCCACAGCTGACACAGAGGTGTCTGTCACCCTGAAGTGCTCATTCTACACTGCACACACAGGGACCTCATAAACATACACAATTACTGTAATTAAGTACTTACTCCAACTTTGGAGGACTCTGCTTTATTGTGTGTCTCACACACATGAGGCCAGGAAGAAGAGGCATTGGCTAGCTCATCTCTAACTGTCTAGGGGGCAGAAAGGACCAAGAAAAGGACCGAGAAATGGCCTCCACATTCTAAATGCCAGGCACATCCTACTTCACTGGCTGTTTCAGAGATCTCAAGCACAGTGAATAAATGGTAGCACAGAGTGGGATTCTTGCACTGTTCAGTCTCTGAGTGCCACAGGAATTGAGTGGGGGGAGGTAAAGGAGACTGTTGAAAACAGCTCAGAGCTGTGTCCCTACCCTGAGCGAAGGCACAGCTCAGACCCCTCTACCCAGTGTCTGTTGTAGCCAGGGATTGATGATGAGGTCCTAAGCCGGAGCACAAACATGCCAGAAAGGCTGAATTAAAGCTCTCTAGAGAAGAAAACTCAGCCTCCCTTTGCACTTTTTAAAACCTGCATTTATTTTTCATTATGAATAGTTAAGTGTAGTCTTAAACTTTGACACAAATTAAAAATCATCTATAATGCCACTGTTTAGTAAATGTGCTGTGTGCATATTAGAATCTTCCCTTCTGGAATTCTTCCATTTGTAAATGGTTTGGATCTACCGTGGTTACCATTGCAGAGTATATCTGTCATCCATTGCTGCATGACAAAGCACCCCAAAACTTAGTGGCAACAATGGCTCATCAATCTGCTGGGATCAGCCCAGCCAAGATGAACTACCCTACCATGCCATCTACCTCCCTACCCATTATTCTCCTTTTCCTATCCACACCACCAGTGCTCTGTTATCTCCCCTTCCTTGAAGATCCTTCTGCCCTGCTCCCTGCCAAGAGTAAATATTTCTTTAATTGGGAATAATGGGCAGGGAAGTGGATGGCATGGTAGGGTAGTTCATCTGGGCCAGGCTGATCCCCAGAGGGCTCACTCACACTGCAATCACATCACTTGGACCAGCCTTCTCTGACTGGATTGGCCGCTGTCAGCTGGGCTGTGCCACAGGTTTCTTGTTGGACTAGACAAGACTGTGGTGACAGGATCCAGAAGCAGTAGAAGGAGAGGCTAAACGTCCCCTTGAGGCCAAGTTTGGAACTTAGTTATGTCACTTACACTGCAGTCTATTGGCCCAAGCAGATCACAAAGCCAGCCCAGGTCTACTGCAGTAAGGGGAGATCACCTGCTGATAGAAAACCCACACAATGCAGCAGCCATTTTTACCATCCCCTGTGACTGCGTCAAAGTTCCGTGTTGGTGTTTGTTTTTAGAACAGTTCTTCCTTGTCAATGCAAAGTCTTGGTGTCATTATTTTTAATACTTATATAATGGTTGGAAAGTGGACAGACTACTGCTTATTTAGACATCTCTTTATTCTTTAAGCAAAAAGGAAAACTTACTTCCAGTTCTCCTGCTTTAGGACTGCAAAGAACACCTTGACGAAGTTATTTCTGTGGTTTTGATTGTTTCTCTGAAACTGGCTCTAAAAGCAGAGGCAGAAAGAACAAATGGTATTATTGTTGTTGTGGCTGCTGTTTATTTATTGAAATTTATTTATGCATAAAAAGAACTTATCTGTGGGTTCAAATTGCTTTTTATATTCTCCGTGCATTTTGCCTAACTGTACTGGGACACTTTGCCTAGCAGCTTGGGCTTTTCAGATTCCCTGCCTCCTCCCACTGGCCTGCTGTCTCTGGCCAGGGAGCTGGAAGGGAGCAGACTGATGGGCCCTCCTTGGCCCAAAAACATCTGCGATGCTGTTCTCAGTATTGTGACCATTATACCCTGAGCTGGGAAGTTGGGGACACTACAAAGATGGGCTATCTCAGGCTGTCTCTGGCAGTCCTCACAGCTGTGTGCCAAACTCTTGACATCAAGATTCCAAGTGAGCTCATGGCAACACCACACAACCAGCAAGAGCAGGGAGGTGGAGCCCCCTCTTTAGATGTTCACTGGGCTTTGAAATGTGGCTTCCTCCCATGTCCCATGGCATCAGCTACCCAAGAGCCGAAGCCACTTCCTCAAAGATCACCTGTCTCCTCCTTCCCCAGGTCCTTAGACCTTAAAACACTAACTCACTAGAAGAGTGTCACATTGAGTTCATGATTATTATGTCTTCCTCTCAGATAGCAAACTTCAAGATTTTTGGATGATGACTGGAAGATGGGCAGGTAGGGGTACCATAAGCAATAAAATGGTAGAAGATAGATTTGAATGTTTTAGAAACCACTGGTCCAATGTCTAGGTGTTGGAGGGCTCTCTCAGTTTGGGTCCAAGACACCTAGTGTCAGGACCTTTCACCGATGCTGACAGAGTGGCTTGGCCTCTCTGCCTTACTTTTCTCATCTCTAAACAGCCATCGTAGCCACAAAGGGCTATTGTGTGGACATTGGCAACATAGCACAGACAGTGATAATTGCGACTACTGAATTTTTAAAAAGTGACTTTGGTCCAAAGGCAAGTGGCCTATTCAAGGTTGAATACCTGGAAAGTGTTCAACAAGGGCCAGACCCAACTGCCCAGCCTGGTATCCAGAGGAACTATACCCATCCCTTCCCAGGTCCATTCTTCCTGATTGGCTGCAGAGGGTTCTGTCTCACAATCTATCTCCTTCCTCATCCCAAAGACCATGCCTCATCAGGAGCATCCTGACCCAACAAGGATACTGCTGCTGCCTGTGTGTGGAGAAGCCCAGGCCCTCCACACCGATGAGGTCCAAGGCCAGAAAGGAGACATGTATATGATGTGATTCTCTTTAGGAACCAGCTGCAGAGGATTCCGAGGCTAGAGGCCCCAGATGCAAAGCCAAGTGAGCAGGGGACCGGCTTAGCAATGTGAGCCTGGCACCATCTTAAAGCATCCTTTGCTTGGTCCTGTAGACTGAACAACCTGTGCTGTTTCCTAGCTCATGGCGAACTCAGCCTGTGACAAAATCCAGTGAAGAAATCCTCAGGGCAGCTCGATTCTGAGGGGAGGCAGGGGAAAGCAGCCTGGGGGCTGAGGGCTGCTAAGAGGGAAGCAAACAGCTAGGGAAGAAAGTCCACAAGTTCTCTGCCAGGGATGCCAGGCCCAGGTCCAGATGAGAACCCTACACCCCAGTGACAGCCAATGCCTGTGGTATGGATGGGAGGAACATCTGCTAACTTAACAAGGGACAGGGATTTATAAAGAGTAAGGACAGTCTCCACATTGGCTGATATTGTTACTTTCCTTCTGTTGGAAAATATAAAGCTGTTATCATTTTTAAAAATGCTGCAGAAGGGTTGAGAGACGGAGCAGTCACCTGTGACCCCCTCTTTGGACAGTGACTGCATCGGCAGTTGAGGTTCTCCCCTAGCCCCGCCCCTTCTCTTGCAGCTCCGTTGTTTTCAATGATCACTTTTGGGTTTCTTAATTGAAAGAAGGAGACGGGGCCATCTCCTTTGACCAGGGGACAAATGGAGGGCAGATAAGGTGCAGAGGATGTCTCAGCTGATGTGTCACAGCCAAGCTGTACTACGTCAAAGCCAGCGCCCTTCAGGCATTGCGCACATATGATACAGAGGCTTGCTCTGGGAAGTTACTTACCCAGGGCTTTACAATAGGATGGCAGGGATTGAGAAACAGGCTGGCCTGGGTATGGAGTCCATGTTCTTAATCCCCATTAATCTCTATACCCCCATGAGCTCTCGTGGTCTTCAAGCCCTGATGGACCTTTCCCTCAATGATCTCAACTTCCCACCAGTCCCCTCAACCCTCTCTAAACTACCCTTTCTTCTTCCAGCATCCCATTCTCTGTCTGATATCAGGATGACATTATTTTTTTCTTGCCTTCCTGCTTTCATACTTCCACTTAAAGACAGCTTCCTCTGGGAAGCCCTTACTGGCTTACTCCTAGCCTGGAGGAGCGCCCTCTTGTGGGTTCCTGTGGCACCTGCTGGCCCAGGGCTGAAACTACCCTTTCCTTTGACTCAGTAAAGGATTGTGGTGGCTGGGCTGCTTGTCTTCTGCTGTCTCCAAGCCCTGCACAGTGCCTGGCACACCACAGATGCTCCGTTTCCGTACAAATGATGACTCTGGCCAGAAGGCATTAAGAGAACAACAGGTCTTGAGAGTAAGCCTCCATTTTCCTGCTGCTTTGTAGGCGGCTCCAATGGCATGCTCTGCTCTCAACCCCACCCCCCATCTCCTTCAGCCTTTCCTGCCCTATTTGAAGACCAGTCCAGGCTCCCGCCATATCTCTGAGGCACCCTGTTCCCCGGCCCATGGTTTCCACAGACTGTCCTGAGGTACCCCAGTTCTGAAAAAGAAGGTTCTCTGACCATAGTCTCGGGGATATACTGCCTAGTAACAAATTTGTTTGCTTCCATGTGCTAATGCTTTGGGAATCAGCACGCCTTACATTTCATGTATCAGGAACCACACATTGCTTCATGAGGAGAAATGCTCCAAGGAGCTCGTTAGTTTTGTTATGGGGGAGCTCACCAGAGATGAACACTCAGACACAGTTTGTAGCCAGTTGAAAGTCTTTATTCCAGCAGGCTGGGACCACACCCAAGTGTTAGGAACATGAGATTTTTTAAGGCAAAAACCTCATCCTGGCATCTCACTTGGCAGCACTTGGGGGATGCTTCACAGAATAAGCAGTTCAAAGCAAGTAGTTTCAACAGAAGCTAGGGTAAGAGGTTAGCTGAAGAGGGTTCCACACAAATGGGCAGTTTTAACAACAATTAAAGTAAGTTAGCTAGGACATCCTGACCTTGGCATCCTCCTTTGGCAAGGAGATCAGATTTTAGTGAAACCTGGCAATGGCCTGAGCAGGCCCTATGGCACGAGTCAAATCATTGACTGGTCCTTGTTTAGGGGGCATAGTTGGTCCTAAGGACCAGTAGCTTAACTGAGTTTATTCTCTGTCTGATGTAATTGGCCATGCAGGGTCTGATCAGGATAAGAAACAATGGTCCAGCTAATGCTAACAGTAAGGTGGGGACCTTAATGCTAACAGCCATGGGGACCAGGTAAATGGAGACTAATACCAATTATCTGATCTATGCCTCCCTTCTTCCTTTTCTTTAACCATGGCCAGGTTTTCCCTAATTATACCTGATTGGTTGGCATAGAAACAGCAGGTTTCTCCTAAAGCTACACAATCCTCCTTGTTTCATCAAGAGATCTACGTCTCCTTGACTTTGCAGAATCATTTCTACTAAGGAGTCCTGTAAGATGGACTCTGGCAGGGCTACCAAGACTCGGAGAGGGCTCACTGGTTCTAGGGCCACTTTTCACACAGTCAAGTCAGCCCTTTTTGGTGTCCTTTGCTGTGGACTATTACTGCCTTCTTGGGTAACCAGACAGCTTCAAATAGGGCTAAGATTTCTTCTCTGTTTTTGATCTCTTTTCCTACTGAGGTTAGCAGTCTTCTTTCCCTGTATAGAGCCCCATGGACAGGCCATGACAAAAGCCTATGAGCTATAGCAATAGCCTTGTCTTTTCCCCATTGGAGTGCTTGAGTCAAAGTCAAAAGCTCAGCGTGTTGAGCCAAGGTTCCTCTGCTCAAAGGTTGTGCCCAAGTAGTCCTGTCTTGAGTCTCCACCACTCTCATGCATATTGGGTCTGATGGACTGGATCATGTCAGTTACCTCCAGACTGTCATGCAGGAGTTCCTCAGGGTCATTGGTCAGCAGGAGAATGGCAGGCTTGAGGGCTGATGTCTTATGGAACTGAATGCCAGGTTGATCCAGAAGCAGGGTTTCATACTGAGCCACCCAGGAGGTAGACATCCATTTCTCAGGTGTCCCCCTCAAGATGGCCTCAATAGAGTAGGGGGCTGTAAGGAACAGGTTTTGTCCTGAAGTCAACTTGTCAACCTCTTTTACCAACCGGGCAGTGGCAACTAAGGCCCTTATACACACCAGCAATCCAGATATGACTAGGTCAAGTCTCTTGGACAGATATGCCACTGGTCTTTTCCAAAGTCCCACAGTTTGCATGAGGACTCCCTTGGCAATGCTTCTGGCCTCATCCAAATACAAGTGGAGTGGCTTAATAATGTCTAGGTGGGCCAGGGCCAGGACAGACACTAGGGTCTCTCTCAAGGCTTCAAAGGCCCTCCGCTAAGGTTCAGCTCATTCTAAAGGCTGTGTGCCCCTGGTGCTGGCATAGAGGGGCTGCCTATCTCAGCAAATCCCATTATTCATAGCCAGCAATATCCAACTGCCTCCAGGAATTTTTGTACCTATCTTTTCAATGTGTAGAAGGGTGAGGATTCACAGGATGGCTGAAATACAGGCGTGGGAAAGCATCTGTCTTCTTTCCTCTGGGATGTAGCCTAGGTATGTGATCTGAGGGACACATGTGGTTGAGCTTTTCTGTCTGAGACTCTGTACCCCAGAGCTTGGAGGTTTTTTTTTAAAGGGCCCCTGTTGCCTATCCACATTCATCCCCAGTGGTTGAAGCTATGAGGTCATCTACCAACTGGAGCAGAATGCTTTGTGAATATTTTTGTCTAAATTCCAACATATCTGCACTCAAGGTTTCACTAAATAATGCTGGTGAGTTTTTAACCCCTGTGACAACTAAGTCCATATATCCACCCTCTTGTTCAGTCCATTCAAAGGCAAATGTGGCTTGGCTAACTAGGACCAGTAGGAAGAAGAAGAAAGCATCTTTTATATCTAGAACCATATAGATCTTCCTTTGGGGATGGGGAACAAGCTTAGGAGAATGTAAGGGTTTGGGATTGTGGATTGGATGATTTCTACCGGGTGTTGACTTCCCTCAAATCCTGTACCAGTCAGAAGTCCTGACAGGAAGCAATGGAGTGTTCCATGAAGAATAGCAGGGAACAAAAATTCCTGCCTCCCTCGGTTGACTGATGTGTTTAGAACCCCTTGCTTGGCCTCCTGACTCATGTTATTATTTGACCTGTACCAGTGTGGCAGAACTTAATAACTGAACTATGGTGGTCAGTGTGCTGTTAAGCCTGCTGGATTCCCTCAGTCCAAACATCATGGTATCTTGTTTTGAGTTCCTGTGGATAGTCTGAGGCTAGCTCTTCCCTCCTGGTGGCCAAGTCCTTGTGTAAAAAGTAGTCCTTGGATAGAGGACAGGTGACCAGAATATTGGTAGATGCTTTGCCTAAGTCCAAAGTTAAACTGTTCATGTTTCCCCACAAAGAGATGGTGGTTCTGATTTTTTTTTTTTGCAGTAAGTGCATTCCAATCAATGGGTATGAACATTCTGGCAAAACCAGAAAATAGCGAGTCACAGTACCTGGCCCCTAGGTCTATGATTCTGGAGGTTGTCCATGAAAAGTAGGCGGCTTGGCCTGTTGCCCCTTGGACTGCTGTTTTCCTGGAGGTGAGTGGCCCAAGGGGTTTGTTCTGTCAAAACAGAATGGGCTGCTCTGCTCTGGTGTCCATTAGAAAGTTAATGGCTTTGCCCCCCACTCTTGTTATCATCCTGGGCTCCCAGAGGCAGAGTCCTATGGAGCTCAGGCCCCATCAGTATTTGGCTAGTTGGAGGACAGGACAACTCTCCTCCTCTTTTTCTTTCTGGCTCAGACATTCATTCTTTCAATGACCCTTCTGCCTACAATAGGCACATTGGTCTTTTTTTTAGATATTTTCTTTCCCTTTCTCCAAGTCTATTTCCTACTTCCTCTCTTGTCCATTTCCCTAGGGGCAGCAGCTACTGCATGGGAGAGTATGGTGGTATTTTATTTGTACTGAAATGTGATTTTAATTGTATGTTAATAAATAAAGTTGCCCAGGGGTCAGAGCTATTAGAGCCATAGCAAGAGCGAGGCGGTGGTGGCACACGCCTTTAATCCCAGCACTTGGTAGACAGAGCTAGGTAGATCTCTGTGTGTTCAAGGATACAGCCAGCATTGGAGACACACTCCTTTAATCTCAATACCATAGAAGACCTGGAGGGCTGTACATATAGACAGTGACGAGACAGTCATGTGTTTGGGTTTACAACCAATGGGAAGGCAGAACAGAAAGACTATATAAAGACAAACACACAGGAAGTAGGTCTCTTTTGGAGAGGTAGGACCATCACAGGAGGAAGGGTAAGGTTTTAGCTCTGAGCTCTGACCTCTTGGCTTTCTTCTTTACACTGGTTCTGTGTTTCTTATTTAATAAGATGGTTGGTTACATCTACAGGAGAGCTTCTTTCTTTGTCTGTCTTCAGCTGAATTTCAGCAATTGTAAACTTTCTAAAAGTTGAGACCTATTTATCCCATCAAATCCCTCCAATTTCTGGAGCTTCCTCTTTATGTCTGGGGTTGACTTCATGACAAAGGCAATATTAGTGGTTTATTGGTTTTGGGGGGCACCTGGGTCTATGGGAATAAATACTTAGTATGTCTGACAGAGCCTTTCCAGAAACCCAGAGGGCCTTGACCTTGGACAAGTTGGTAGGTTTTCTTAGTCTCCCTAATAATGTTCAGTGAAAAGTGTCCAGTGACCTCTTAACTTCATCATCTTGGGATCCCGTTGGGTTGGGGAGTCAGGAAAGTGTGCTCTACTCTGGCCTTTGCATCAGGCAGTGTCCCGTTGCCCAGACCCAGAGCCAACTTCCTACTTTCCAGCCATATTTAGTCTTACACCTTGGCGGTAAATAGTGGCCAGGGATGCCAATAATCCCAAGTCAGCTGGCGTGTATAGAAAACAGTTTCTAACAGGCTGATAAGGGCCTGAGGCTTCTCTGAAAAAATGAGGGTTTGGGGTTCTTCCAATTACATAAATCACTGGTGATGAAGGAGACATATACCATAAATGGGGTGGAGGACCTCCATTTCCTCTGGCTCCTCTAGCATTTTCTGTTGGCCCAGTCAGAACATAAGGATGAGGAACGTCCATCTCTTCAGAGAGAGCAGAAAGAACCTGTGGCACCCTTCAACCTTTGCGAATGTTCTAGCTGGACCAAGAGAACCCTGACTCCCAAAGAAAGAGCATAAGTTTTCAACCATGGGGGTGGGGGATGAAGGGCAAGGGTTAGCCAATGATCAGACTTCCTAACTTAAAGAGGGCCACTCATGTTCACAGAGTACATGAATACCACAATCATCCTTATCTGAGACGCCTTTCTGAAAGTGTTTTAACATATACTTTAGAGGGTTCTCAGGCAGCTTGCCTTCCCTCCCATCACAAGGGCAAGAGACAGACTGACTTAAAGAGACACAGACAACAACAACAAGCAGACAGATTGCAGGTAGCCACCAAGGATTCATTCACCCAACAAGCCAGGGGGTTCTGGTGACATCCATCTCACACAGAGCCTGGACACAGGGTCTGCAGTCACATCTGACCTCCCCCTTGTGTCCTATTCCCTTCTACAGACCAAACTTACCTCCAGAGGTGTTCAGAACAGATGACTTTCAATATATTCTTTTGGGTGGCTGTGTTGGGGTGCCTCTGGAAAAATTGGCAGCAATTGGTCAGAAAGGATTTGGGGGGGCCCTGAACACCTCAGGCCATGTGTCCCCTAAGAGTCTTCACTGCCCAGTGCACACTTCCCTGCTTCTGGGGGTCCTGACACCCCTACACACCTGGATCTAGTCTCTGGGATCTCAATGGGATCTCAAAACTCTTACTTGAGCTCACCATAGATGATCTTTCAGATAAAATACATAGCCAATTAAAGGTCTTTATTCCAGAAGACTGGAACCACATCCAAGTGTGGCCCCCGAGTGTCCAGAACGTGGGTTTTTTCCTTAAAAGTAAAAATCTCATCCTGGCATCTCATGTGGCAACCGTGGGGGGAGGGTGCTTCTCAGAGTAAGCAGTTCAAAGCAAGCAGTTTTAACAGGCACTAAGATGGGAGGTTAGCTGGAGGGGATTCTTCACAAACAGGCAGTTTTAACAAAAGTTGATTAAGTTAGCTGACCTTTGGTAGTTTTCCATGAGATTCTCAATCAAGGAGATCAGATTCTAGTTAAACCTGGAATGGACTCAGCAAGAATACAAGATGGAGGAACCCCTGTCTTGCCCAGCCACAGTTTCTTCCGCACACAAACATGTGGTGTGTACAAACCCAGGCTACAGCAGTTGTAGGTTACTAGATGATGCAATCTATCAGGTCACCAAATAACCTCAAGTGGGCATGACTACACACCGGGTGTGACATGTCTGTTTCCTGAAGAAGTAGTTATTACATAAATGACTCATCTCATAATCAACAGCATCTCATAATTAAGGAAAGATAGCTTGGAGAATCTCGAGGCAATCAGGGGAATCAAGCCCCTGGCAAGTCTTGCAGTAAGGAAACAAAACTAACCACTTAGCTGAGTCTTACACCAGGGTGTGACCAATGAATTTTTTTAAAAAAAACACATCAACACACTAGGGAGCCATACTTCTTTGAAATGCAGTTTGGGAAGCTCTGCCCTGTGATATGGGCAATTTGCAGAACATGATTCAGAATCTACCTGTCTATCTCTGGGTGAACACTGTCTCACCCTCCCCAGTTAGCTGCACGCTTCACAGAGTCACTGAGAGGACCAGGCCGTACTCTGTCACTGTGCCCCACTCCTGAAGCTCCTGACCTGCTGCTGCAGATTTAAGAGTGCAGATTACACTGTTGCTCCAAATGCAACCTCATCCTCAGCAGGGTGGTGACAGTGACCTTCACAGTGATGTCCTAATTAAAGACAGTGGTGTGAGCATGGTTGAATCCAAAGTGGCTCCGCTGTGTGGCTTCAGGCAAGCTGCTTAATGTCGCTGAGCCTCTGAGCCTCCAGTCTTGATTTTCCTCTGCTGTAGAGGGAGAGCAAGCATTTCTGGCTGAGAGAGAAACTATGGACAGAGCATGTAGACGAATGAACAAAAGAACACCGGCTGTCGCTGATGTCACCTGGTTGAAGTCAACTTGAAATCCCAGCAAAGGGCATCAATCAGAGGAAGAGTGGGGAGGGGAAGGTGGGGGGAGGGGTGAAGAAAAGAGAGCAAAAAGGACTGTGATTGGCTGATGGAAGTTACCTGCTCCTGAGGGCCTGGCTTAGAGCAGGGCTGTGTGGTATAGGAGATGCTTGCTGTGAGCCCATTGGTCCTTAGGGACTCTCTAGAATTTAGCCAGACCCTGCCCTGTAATCTGCTCCCCCCCCCATGCTTACCATATGCGCTCTTTGTCAAACAATTCCTCAGAGGTCAAGATGCTGGGACTTTTCGAGGGCACAAACAGAATTATTCAGCACCCCACACATAAGAGGTAGAAAACACCATGTCAGAACCATATTGGTGTTCTGAAGTCCCCGCAGATCCTGCAGAGTGGCCAGACAAAAAGCAAGTGGTCACATTCCCAATGGAGGCCTCCTCTCCCACCCGGCCCACAGAGAACGTAATCGGGGTAATCTTGTAGGTAGTTTTGTTTCATTTGGTTTGGTGGGCTTTTATGGAAAGGAAAAATATTTTAAATGCCTCCTGGTTTTACAGAATGCCTTCCCAGCTGTCCCTGCAATCTTTGTCAAAAGGTCTCCATTGAAAAGTAAAAATGAAAGCGCAAGACAAGAGAAACAGAAAGATTATGTGGGCCAGGGCTTCCTGTGTGAGTGATAAAAAGATGGGGGGCACAGTCCGGATGGGGGAGTAGTCTGAGTGCTCTGTAAATGGTTCGCCACTGGAACACCTGGAGGCCACCAACAGCATTCGTGCCCTGGTCACAGGCTGCCGGCCTTGTGAGTAGAAGGGGAGACTAGTGAGGCAGGTGGGCCTTACTAGTCTCCAGAAATAGGAGCGGTGGTGGCATCAGACGCTGTTCTAGGCATCCAGCAATCCGTACTGGTTCAGTCTCAGCCTGGTTATCAATGCAGCCAAGGTCACATGGGGGTGGGGTAAAAGAAGGATCCGTGCTGTAAATGAGCCACCCTTGCCCATCACTACATCTCCTAGACAGGAAATCTTACACTTGGATGCTTCACCCACACCTCGCTTGGCCAGGAGTTGGCTGTAGATATACTTAGACTCATATGGAAGCTCCCTAGGACCTGCCTTCTGGGGCTTTGAAACCTCACAATGATGACCCCAATTCTTAGTGCCCCCCCCGTGCCCCCATCTTTATGTGTTGGGAACTTGCCTGACCTACTGCTGATGGTGTACTAACAAGCCTGAGGCACTCCTCCGCCCTGGCTAGTTCTCAGCCCAGTTCCTCAAGGGAGAGAGGCTATGAGTTGCAGACTTGAGCTCAGGCTACTGAACCAATCTGCATTCCCACCTCACCTGTGCCACAGAACAGGTGGCCAGGCTGCTGCGTAGGTACTTCTCCTTGTGATGACTCCACGCCAAGAGGAGGGCTGGCATCCAGCCTGGGTCCCTTTCACTTTGCCCTTTGGGGCCTTCACTGTAAAATGAGTGTCTTAATGCCATCCCACGAGGGGTTCACACAGGTTCATCGTGAAGTGTCTGCTGCGTGGAGCTAGGAGATGGGTGGCTTGGTTGAGTTGCATACTTTTATTGTGCTTCAATGTTTCCACCTGGAAATGGAAAAATAACGCATCCTCCTCTGGGTTGCTGTGAGGCCTCAGAGACTAATATCCAGAGAGCACTCTGACCAGTAATTGCAGCATCAGACACACTCCAATGCAAGGACCACACAGACAAAGGCTTTCCTTGCTATATGTGTCTGCCTGACTGCTTCTCTTCCTTCCTCTGGTCCCTCCCTTCTCCTTTCCTCTCCTTTCCTCTTCTCCTCCCTCCCTGCCCCCACCTCTACTGTGTATGTAGGTAGATGCTGGGGATGGAGCCCAGGGCCTTGTGTGTACTAGTCAAGTGCTCTACTGCTGAGCTACATCCTCAGCCCTTGCCTATTGGTTTTCAAAGCCAGTTTTGCCAATAGCTATATTTAAGCTCATACTGCCTGCTGGTTTTGCAGGCTTCATCCCAAGTTCCAGAGTAGCCATGAAGAATTCAAACACATGAGATGGTCACAACCTCCTACTGATCCCCCTGCCTTGCCAACCTACTGGGTGCAGAGTGACATGGGTCCTTCTCAAGGAGATTATAGATGTCATGCAGGTGCACCTGTGTGTCCTTCTTACACCCTGCTCTCTCTCTCTCTCTCTCTCTCTCTCTCTCTCTCTCTCTCTCTCTCTCTCTCTCTGTGTGTGTGTGTGTGTGTGTGTGTGTGTGTGTGTGTGTGTGTGTGTATGTGTGTGTTTGCTTTCTTTCTTTCTTTTTAGCTCATCTTCTCTTTGGACCAATTAAAAGACTAGTATTTTAATAGGCCCTGTGGAAAGAAACCGCAGCTGTTTCCCCAGGCGGAGCTTGTAGCTCGGAGGTCAGGGCAGGATTAATAAGGCTGCTATAAATGCAAACAGTGGCCCACATCTCGTGGGCAAAGTGCTCCGGTTTGGGAGGAAGGGAGAAAATTCAGTTATAATGGGAAGATACAACATATTCAGATCAAGATGCAAGAGAAGAGGGTGATGGTGTCAGAGGGCCTGTGCCAGAGGGTTTCGGGCTGGCTGGGTGTGGTATTGTACACAAGTGAAACAGGGTCCACAGTGGGCAGGTGTGACTTCCAAGTGAAGCCTCCGAATTTTTTTCCTGTGTGTGTGTGTGTGTGTGTGTGTGTGTGTGTGTGTGTGCAGGGTGGTAGCTCTGAGACGACTTGAGATCAGGACTTTTGGAAAGCTTCCAGAAGAAGGTGGCTCTAAGTGGAGGCCTGAAGGAAAGCCCCATGGGTTAGGTTAAGGAATTCAATCAATCTTGTTTGAGCTGAAGTAACAATCAGATTCACAAGAAATCAACACTTAATAATACCTGATAAGCAATTACTATGCTCCAGATAATTTCTAGAGCACAGAGTTTCAAAAACTGACATAAGATGTGATCTCTGGCCTCTCCCAATTTCAGCCAAAGGAGACGGAAGAGACATGGATTATTAAAAATAAATAAATAAAAATAAATAGCATTTTCTGGTAGTGTCAGTTAACAAACACCACCGTGTTAAAAGCAGGTGTTTGAAGAGCTGATCGGGGCTCTGGATGACCAGAAAAGGCTCCTGTGACAGGTGGGATCTTAGAGAGAACGGCAAGGTCTCTAGGCAGAGAAGCCACGGGTCAGAGCCCAAACCTCACACTGTGGGGCCTTGTTCTCAGCAGGGAGCTGGCCCACAGAAGGCACTGCGTGATGCCTGTGGGTGAGCACAGGCGGAATGGAAGGGAGATGGCTACAAACTGAGATGTCATGGGAGACTGGGACCTAGGGGTGGCCAGGCTCACCCAGCCACCATGAGCAGTTTATTTGACTTGCTCCCCATCACCAGATTCTCTTCTTTCAGGTGTTAGCTTTCTGGGGTTACACATGAGTTGACCAAGCAAGTAGACTCTGTCCAATGGGGCAGCAGGAGGAAAAAGATGGGAGACACCTTCAGGGCAAACAGAGGGAGCCTTGAAGGCCAAGCCAAACAGTTTGAGGCAGCCATGAGGTCTCTGAATGTCCTAGTGGTGATTTAAAAAAAATTTGGGAAAGGTTCATCTAGCATTTGAAGACCCAAGGTCAGTGCTATGGTGGGGGAGGCTGGGAGGAGATTCCTACGGCTTGGGTGTTCGAACCCTTTGATCTGGATGTTTGGTTTCTGAGTTATTGTTCCAAGTAGATCACAGATCTAGTGTGAGAGAGAAAAAGAGAAAGAGAGAGAAAGAGAGAGAGAGAGAGAGAGAGAGAGAGAGAGAGAGAGAGAGAGAGAAGAGAGAGAGAAAGGGAGGGAGGGAGGGAGGAAGGAAGGAAGGAAGGAAGGAAGGAAGGAAGGAAGGAAGGAAGGAAGGAAGGAAGGAAGGAAGGAAGGAAGGAATCCAAACACTCCCAGTACCCATGGCTGCTGTCTCAAGCAGAGAGAACTGGACCTCTTGCCCTTTGTCCATTGGCTCTCACCTTAGGGCCTCCAGAGCTGTTTCTTCTGTAATGCTTTTTGCCCATCCAGCCATAGACACATGGCTCAATGCTTCTCAGCTGCCTTCCTGGGGAGATTTCCTGACCACCCTGGGTAAATATTCCTCCAACCCACTTACAGTGCACCCTCACAGCCCCCCACACCCCACATAGCAAGTACACACAGTCCTCTACCCTTTCATAACCCTTGCACATTTCACACACTTCAAACAGCACCTCCACAGTCCCCACACTCCACACAGCATCCTGCCCTGCCACACACACACACACATAGTCCTGCGCACACACCCCACATGGTACCCACACAGCTCTCCATAACCCTTGCACATTCCACACATTTCTCACAGCACCTCCACAGTCCCCACACCTCCACCACAGGACCCCACACTGACACACACACACACACACACACACACACACACACACACACGCACGCACGCACGCACGCACGCACGCACGCACGCATACCACAGCCCCACATGCCCACACACCTCTACTTTCTTTTTGAACATACTCTACATTTTACTGACAATAATGTCCCCTTGTCCTTGAGGGATGAATCCTAAGACCCTAGCTTAGGAGATGTTGCCCAGTAGGCACCTATGTTCTGTCCTGTGTAAGCATGCAGCTCAACTTAGGTGAGAGAGTAGCTGAAATTACTTACCAATCTCATTGTTACTTTTTCCTTTCCTATTAAAAACTTCCACCTCTGCACTTTAAAAACAGGTGCCCTACCAGGTCTGAATGACTAGCATTGCTTCTCTTTGAGGCCATGCATTAGCTGACTAAAGGTTACTTAACCACAAGCAAAACCAGGACTTGAAAGCAAGCTGCATGCTAGATAACTGGTAGGTGGGCATGCTGGTTAGTTCTTGTCAACTTGGCACAAGCTCCTGTTATCTGGGCAAGTCTGTGGGGCATTTTGATGATTAATGACTGAGGTGGGAAAAGCTTGTCCCATTGAGGGTGGTGCTGCCCTGGCCAGGTAGGTGGTCCTGGGTGCATAAGAAATCAAACCGAGCAAGCCATGGAAAGCAAGCCAGCAAGCAGCATTCCTCCATGGTCTGAGCCAATTCCTGCCCCCGACTTCCTGCCCTGCTTGAGTCCCTGCCTTGGCTTCCCTCGGTGATGGACTGTGATCAGGGCATGCTCTTCCTTCCCCAGGGTTCTTAGAGTTGTGGTGTTTTATCACAGCAATAGAAGCCTCAATATGAGTTGGCAACAGGTAGTGTGGATTCACTTGACAAAGAAATGACTCATCTTGGAGTAGAAAGGCACAAAATCCTCATCCTAACTCTTCAGAATGGGACACAGTTTAATACTGAAGCTGTTCCTAGAGGCCCAGGGAGCAAGCCAGGCCAGGCCCCCTTGCTCCCTCGCAGGCCTGCACCTGCCTGGATCGGCTGGGGACAGGAGGCAGGGCTACAGTGGACACTTGCAGATTGAGCATGTCTTCCTCTGACACTCAACGGGGTCATTTCCTGTCATAATGAAACCTTTCTAAACATAGCTTCGCACAATTAAAATGTCACAGCGCTTACGATGCAGCTGTGCCATTATAGACAGGACTCTGATCCTTAAGTCAGGAGAGACGGCGGCGGCTCCCAACAGCCTGTCGACATCTCTGTCTTAGGCATAGCGCTTGGCTTCCCTGAGCTTCAGCGTCTTTGGAAAATGGAATCAGTAATGGCAGTAGCCTTGTTGCAAGGTGCTGTGGAGATGCAAGTTAACCTAAGGGCTGTTTAAAAGCCAGGAAACATCACTCAGTTACGCCTGCTGTAATTACCGTGTAAGAGAAGGCACCAGTGAACAGGAGGGTGATGCTTGCAAGACAACACAATGGGAGCCACTCTGCGATTACTCCACCCAACCTTGGCCCCGCCCCCTTTCAGAGTCACCAGGGTGATGTTGCTTTGACCTCGATTTTTTTCTTTGCCAGCAGGATCCAAGTCCAAATATATCTGAACTCTCTTGAACTTTCCTAGAAGAAAAAAACTTTTTAAGGGATGTGGGGGGGGGATGGGAGAGGAGAGTCATTATTTATAAAACCCTATCATAATCTACTTGAGCCCCTGAACTTGAAGTGTGGTGTGTACTCTTGGAGTAGAGATCGTTGTTTTGTGTCTCTGACTTCTCTCTCTCCCTCCCTCCCCCTCTCTCTCTGTGCTTGTGTGTGTGCGCGCGCGCGCGCGTGTGAGTGTGCGTGTGTGTGTGTGTGTGTGTGTGTGTGTGTGTGTGTGTGTGTGTGTGTGGCTGGGAGGCAGGTAGACATGAAGGGAATCTCTGGTAAGGGCTTCTTTTCCCTGGAGGCACAACTGGAGCCTTCTTTCTTCAGTGACCCCAGTCTTAGGCTCTCTCCTCAAGGGCCCTCCTACCACATGCTCTGACCCCAGCTTAAGCCCCACCGTCCAGGCTCCCAAGGTCCTTTCTCTGTGGTGCACCCACTCATGTCTGGCTTAGATTTATTATCTGCCCCTCCCTGGTAAGGTACCGTCTGACCCCATGAAGGACCATTCCTATCCTGATTGTCCCTCGGTCCTCAAAGCTGGAATTGTGCACATTCTACAGTGGCGGAGATGAGGAGAAGCAAGGGAGTCTTCCTGTGGAGCTGACGACTGTCCTGTGTCAGGACAGGGACAGCGGGGAGTTTAGGGAGAGCACTCCAGACCAAGGAACAGCCTCTCCTCTGAGAAGCCAGAATGGATTCAGCTTGGAGAGGCTGCTCTGTGTGTAGCATGGTAACAGCAGAAGGGCCAAGAGCCATTAAACTTGATGGGGAAGCTTGGGAGGCCAAGGTGAGGGGGAGGCATTATTCTTAGATGGATGAAAGCCTCCAGAAGCCCCCTAAATGTCCTCAAGTGTGTTCCCTCCCCCTTCCTGCTGTCCTGCCTCCCTATGACATAGCTTCTCTGTGGGATGTTGGGGCAGGTTCCTAAGATCCAGGTTAAACTCTTGAGCCTGAAGACGGAGATGGAGCAGACCTGGTCCCTTGCCACACTGCAGATGGGGACAGTTGTCTGTTGGGGACAAAGCTATCTGGCAGCTTGGATCTCACTAACACGGGTCCCTTTCTAACTTGAGCAGGCTTGCCCATTGTCAGCTACACCATCAGCACTGGACCAGGCAAGAGGCCTGGATTTGCTGTGTCCTCCTCCAAAACCCTAGCTGAAAGAATCCACACTTAAGAAGATCCTAGGAGTCGCCATTCCCAGTTAGGGCATCCTGGAAGCCTAGAGACAGATGCAGCCCTGTCAGAACAGATTTCCCCCTTCTCTGCTTCATCCCACAACCAGATGCTGTGGGAGCCCTTCAGGAAGAGCCAGATCTCCACATTAACATGGAGAACACTCAGCTGGCTCCTGAATGAGATTTTGACAGTAGTGACGTGTATTTTTGGAGTACTTCCCTATGTGTAGGATTGATTCTAGGCACCCTGAGCTTAGTAATTCAATCCAAACCATGGCTCCATGAAGTACCTGGGTGGAGGGTGGGGAAAGGGAGGAGGAAGAGGGAGAGGAGAGGAAGACAAGGGGAGGGGAGGGGAGGGGAGGAGAGGGGAGGAGGAGGTGTATCTCAAGAGGTATAAAATTGTGGTCACAAGTTTGCAGAACTGTTTCAAATACAGACCACAAAGAATTCCACTAACAGGGGTTGTTTTAAATTATATCTCTTCATACTTACCAGCAGAAAAAGCTACCTGAACTGTGGTCATCGGGGGAAAGTCCAGAAAAATGGTACATTCATAAGCAGCCACTTTCTCTGGAGAGAAAGATTGCTCTCGACTTTTAATTTCTTCTCTCTACTTGTTCATGACCTCCCGTTTCTCTACAATGAACATGTGCTATATTTGTAATAAGAAACAAACCCAATAAAAGTTATTGGATAAGAGAATAGACTGCCAGCAATCATGATCTCCAGAGGAATCAGCGAGCCTGTTCTTCTAGATGACAAAGGACTTCTGCCGTCCCCAGGATCCACAGTGTGAGCCAGTGATCCACAGGATCAGTCAGTGTGAGACGGCTCCTGATCCATGGGTCACCTTTACAGAGGGTCACTGCCCCTTCAGGCCCCTGTGGCCCCTCCCCTCATTCACTTTGGTAGGACAGTCAGAGTTGTGAGTGCAGGTACTCAAGCCCTTCCCTTAGCAAAGCAGCCTGGAGCGTAGCACGGACTCAGCTTCCTGTGAAGTGAGCAACTATGAGCTCACTGGATTCACCTGCCCACCCGCCCTCCCGAGCCTTCCTGTGTGAATCCCCTAGAGTCAAGCACATTTACCACTGACCTGTCTGGCCTCCTCTTCTGTTATCTACAGACACTGTCCTCTCGGTGACCCAGACACTTATCCATTACAGGACTTCTCCTCTTCTCTGCCAACCTAAATTCTGCTTTTTCCATCCTTTCTCTTCCACCCACCCCAAGCCACAAAGACATTTCTATCTGCCTGTTTCCTCGTTCCTCATGTGCTATCAGTGCTCTGAAGCCTCTGATTTCCAGCTTGATGGCATCGCTTTCAAACAACCCCATTCCTGCCTTTTTTCTATGCTCCTTCCTCCAGCCTCCGGGCTGGTGTCTTTGTGTTCCTGCCTGCTTCTGTACTATTATGAATTTTGTTAGGTCTTTAAAATCTGGTTCTGATCCTAGCCATTCTCCTATTTTTAAATATACCAACCCCAAATTCTGCCTTCTATTCAGAAGGTTCTATAAGACCGAAAGTGATTAGGCTGTTTTGTTTCATGCTGAAATGGGGTTGAAGTTAGATGTCATGAAATTAACAAAGTGAAATCTTTGTCTTCCACATGGGAGTTGTGTGAGCTTTCCCTGTGGCTGTATGCTTGCCCTTGGTATGTGTGAGCTTAGTGTGTGCTAGCTCATTAACATCGGAGACCATATAATTTACTGCTTTCCCTGGAAGACGCTTCACAAAAGAGGTGCTGTTCAGAGTCTTACTGGAATGGAGGCCTGAGCACACAGAGTTTTGTGCTTCTCCCTTCACAGCTTCTGAATGGACCACACAGTGCATTTTTTGTGTCCATTGACAGATGGGGGAAGCCAACACTTAACATGGTTAAGTCAAAACTGTGAAATCAACTAAAGCGACACAGCTTAAGCCCAGGCAGATCTGCAAAGCTTCATTCTCCATGTCATACAGGACTGGACCACTGGTCCAGCAGCTTTGCCTCTGACACCTTCCCCTATCCATGTTATCTCAAGCCAACAGGGAGATGTGAGGCCACATTCAGCATAGTAGATTTTCTAGTAGCCACGTTACAGGAAAGATAAGTCATTCTTTAATATCGTTTATCTGACCCAATATACTAAAATATTATCATTTTATCTGCAAAATCCATATGGAATAATAATTCATGAGATATTTTGCTGCCCCCTTCCCCTTCTTCTCCCCTCCTCCTCCCCTCCTCCCCTCCTCCCCTCCTCCCCTCCTCCCCTCCTCCTCCTCTTTGAGTCCTGCAGTGTTTCATCCCCAGAGAGTATCCCGTTCCAGTCTAGCTGCATTTCAGGCCCACTAGCCTGCTTGCAGAAGGCTACTCTAGCCTCTGTCTGGTCAAAGCAGACATTGTGCGTGATATCATAGGTGCACTGCCATCTGGTGGGCAGATGTTCCTCACCTGGAAAACCGTGGATGATCTGCATCTGGAATCAGTAGATCTGCCTGGAAACCTGCCCCCCTCCAAAAGAGAACCTGGGGTGGGAAGCACTGGTGTTGAGGGTCCCCAGGGCAGGCACACAGCCAGGGCAATTCAAATCACTGACCCTACTGGCAGACATGGGCACAGTGTGGTTTTGTTTGCTGGTGACAAAGGATTTGATAGAAAAGTGGTGTTTTCAGCTTTTTTTGTTGTTGTTTTTAGCATGTAGCAGTTTTCATGTTCTTGAAATACAGCCAGTTCTTACACTTCTGAGTCAAATATTTAGGAGGCAGCTGCCAGGTACTTGGGAGTGCCTGGTGGGACAGAAACTTCCGTCTACACGTCACATAAAAAAGTGAGCATCACTAGCCCCTGTTTCCTCCTTTGCTGCATGGTTGTGGGAAAGTCTCGTCCCCAGAAATGGCAAGACCTCTTCCCACGTTTGGTAAAAGTTAGCTTCCTTCTGTTTTGGTACATTTAGCAGCTGTCACAAGCATCTTAAACTGGGGCGGGGGCAGGGATGGGTGGGGGGCACATAGACATTATAGGTTTACTTCTTATAATTCTAGAAGCTGGAATTTGGTGTCTGGCCAGGGATTGCTCTGGTTCATGGACAGGGCCATCCTGCTCTGCCCTGGCCTGGTGCCGGAGAGACTGGGGCTTTTGGTAGGATGTTAGCCACACTCCCCAGATGACAAAGGAGACCCCAGCTTCCAGACTATTGCACCTACTGAGTTCTCCTCCTCACTTGCAGTCACTCATGGGGGGTTGCCAATCATTCTGGGGTCCAGTTCACCAAGGCCCTCTTCCCGTGTGGATGATTGATGGAGAACCCTTGTTAGAGATGACTTGATTCTGGACCTCTGACTTGCCCCACGCTGAGGGGAGTTTAAACATGGTTTGCATCAGGCTGACTGACTACATCACTCCAGAGAGCATGGTGATTGGCTTAGAGACCTGGCAGAGGGAACAAGAGACAGCTGGGTATTCACTGGCCTGGCAGTGAACGTGTTCTTGGCATCTTGTTGTTCTCTGGTTAGAACCGAGACTTGTGCAACAAACACTCCTTTAAGGACAGTATAATCTTTCTGGGAGTAATAAAACATCATGAATAGTAAGAAAGGTCCTTCATAACATTATATGAGAACGTGGAGTTAAACTGCAGCCCAGGATAGATAGAATGTAAATTACACATATACATTTGAGGACAGCTTTGCTATCCATGGCTGTGTGATTATGTCTGTCACACAACTTCTCTGGTCCTTAGTTTTCTCATCTCAAACTGAGCAATGAACAGTCTGCAGTTTCTATGAGTGGGGTAGGAAGCCAAGAGAACAGAAAAATGGGCATCTGAGCATTTTAGCAGCTGGCTCAAGAGGGTTCCACAGCTATAAGGGCCGTGAGCCCACAGGAAGAGCAAGCCACACCACGGGAAGGGAACTAGCAGACCTACTAATCTGGAAGGAAATGTGCAGCTGTGATTTATTCCAAAGATGGTTAGTGAGCCTCCTGTTCAGAGAAGGGAAGCTGGCCTAAGCTGGCTTGAAGGATTAAAAATCAAAGGAACCTTGGAGATAATCCAGCCTGACAGTTCTCTGAATCAATAGTGGTAGAAACTCATGATATTGATGATAGTCAACAAAACAGGCTTCTTGGCTGTAGGCTTCTCAGAATCTTTAATAATCTATACCTTTCCAAGATGCCAAAGTAAACAGCTTTCCCCAAACTCTCTTAACCATGGAATCTTTTCTTTTTCCTTTTTCCCCACTCTGTGTGGTATATACATGTGTGTGTTCACCCATGTGTACTACAAAGAGGATATCCAGGCCAAACTCTAGCCTCTATCAGTTTCTACCTTATTTTTCCATTTTGTTTGTTAAAACTGTTCATGCATGTGTGATGACAGGGGTGGCACCTGTCCCATGGTGGCACAGGTCAGAGGACAACTTGCTGGTCCATTCTGTCCTGTATGTGGGTTCCCCTGGGATTGAACTCAAGCTGTCAGTCATGTTCGGCCACCCATCTCCTCACCTCCTCAACTTGTCTTTTGAAATAAAGTCTCCCCCTGAGCCTGGAGAATTTTACCTTGGCTGTCTATCCACCAAGTCCACAGGATCCACCTTTCCCTGCATACCCATCACTGGAGATGCAGACCACCCCACTTTGTCTGTTTTTCACATGGATGCTGGGGATCCGGACTCAGCTCTTCATACTTGGGCAGCAAACACTTGACCCACTCAGCCACCTTGCCGGCCCTTTAATTTGAGGAGATCTCACTTGAGATGAGTTTCAGGAAGCACATTTTATGAAATATTCTTATGTCTCTGGCTTTTTATAGCTAGAGAAACTGAGGCCTGGAAAGGGCCATAGCTGAGTTGGAAATCTGCAAGGGCTGTGGCAAAGTAAAGACGGAATTTGGGCTGCATTACTTCCATACCCTGTAAGTTTAAGTCACACATCTTTTGAGGCTCCTCTGAGCATCGCCCATGGGTTCTAAGTTGTGACAGATTAGAATTTAAATTGAAAGCACACAATCCCACTTGGCTCAGAATAGCAAAGACGATGAGCAGGGAGGAGCAGCTTCTCTTGGATGCCTCCAGCTTCAGCATCAGAGAAGCGTAGGAACCGATGGACCGCTTCCTTCTCTGGCATGCCCTTCAGATGGTGTGTTCATTCTGGTAGACAGCGCTTTCTTCTTCTTCGGGAGCTTTCTCTAACACGAATTCACTGCATCTCCCCTCTCATCCACAGGCCAGATGGGGAGCCGGGTGCTACATAAATGTTTAATTGTCGCACAGTAAAAATATTTGCTTTCAGTAGCTGTAAGCTGCTGAGCGGAGGTAGGGCTGTGGACCGGAGCTGTCAGGCTTCATTCTAATGAGAGCAGAAGTACAGGCTGATTAAATCAAATTCCCAGGAGTGTGGGGCACTTGAATAAATGTTTCATATTGTTTGCATGATGCTATCAGCGGTAACAGCTGCTTATGTAACCATTACCCGGACAGCACACCACGCCTTCCCCTGCATGGCAGCTATTTTGCATGACTCTGGAACTTCCCAGACATGATGCATGGGTCCCTACTGCACTAGCATGCTGGACAGTGGGCACATGAGGGGCAGGGCAGAAGAAGGCAGTCAGGGCCTTTTTTCATTATTATTAGTAGTCCCTTTGTAGGTGTCCTGTTGGGCTGATGTGCTGCACCCCAACTCACCACCAGAAGAGAGAGGCATTATCACTCCCATTTTACAGATGGGGAAACTAAAGCCTCTGTAAATGAAATAGCCTACCTGAAACCCAAGTGTGTGTCTATCCTCAGCAAGTCACACAAGACTGGCTGAGAACAAAGTGTCATGTCCATGGGCTCCACATAACTCCTACCTGCTGGCAATAATGGGACCAAAGCAGACCAAGACAGCCAGAGGGCTGGCAGGTCCTGGCTTGGCAAGGGAGCTGACTGTGACCTGAACTCTAGTCCTGGGTCAGCACACTCTATCTCTTCACAGTATAAATAGGCCTCCAGTGGCCCCTCTCCACTCTGGACAGATTACAGGCCCCCTCATGATCGTAATACCAACATGCCAGAGAGCCTCCTGGGTCACTTCTCCAGCTCTGGAGTTTTAAAGCTGCTGCTTCCTAGGCTGCAGGAGTCCCTTCCTTCTTAAAGGTCCATTGGTGCCTAATATGTTGTCTAGAACCCTGGTACAGAGCCTCACCAGGGCAGGTCACTCTTGTGGGTCTCTTGTCCTCAGGGCCCAGTGTGCCTGACGTGCTGTTATTACTGTTATTGTTAGTGCTTTGAAATTGAAAAGGAGTTACTTGCACATACAAACACACACACACACACACACACACACACACACACACACACAGAGAGAGAGAGAGAGAGAGAGAGAGAGAGAGAGAGAGAGAGAGAGAGAGAGTTTTAATATCAGTTGCATCAGCCCAGCAAGACAGCTTCTCTTTTCCTACCATTAATAGCACTGTCATTTTCTAGCTCAATTTGGAAGCATGACCTTCTCCTCCTTCTCTTGCTTTGCCTCTACAAAAGCTAATCATAGGACAAGATAAAGGGCACCGGTTGAGTCACAGGGCCACATGCGTTACTACTAGATCTGAAAGTCACTGTGTACTTTGACGTGAACAAGTCAATGACCACTGAGACTCAGTATTATCAGTCTGTGAAATGGAACGATTAACAGCATCTGGTATTCAGGTGTCAGTGTGCCTGGACCTCAGTCTTCAGGGCCCGGTATATGTGGGGCCTGGACATGCAGGTGCTGGTGTCTGTTTGTGTCTGATTGCCTAGAAGGAAATGTTTATCTGCCCATATGTCCAGGGCAGCAGCGGGGAACACTCCTAGAGGGCACTTGCTTGCTTACGCTCTAAGGAAGCTGAAACTGAGAGCTATCCCTCTATCCCGGTTTGCATAAGAAAATGGTCCTTTTGACACAGGGACCTGGTAGAAATCACACCACCATGTGCAGCTTTTGCACACTCTAGGGCTATCTCTTGGGCAAGAAGAGAGAGTCTTCCTCTTGGTCAGGATATGCACTAAGTCAAGCCAATGAGTGTCCTAGAAAGCAGGCTCTGTGTTCCCTGCTGCAGGAGCCTCCCAGACGAGGCCGATGGCCTGACTTGGAATACAACATTTTCAGGGCATGGTAGAAAAAAAATAGGCTTACAAATGTTCCACCCTTTTGAAAGTCCTCCCTTCCCCTTCCACCTGGAGACTCCTCATGCTTCAAATCTGCCCTCCCCATGTGTTTGCTCACATCAGCACCTTCTAGTGTGTGCCCTACATGGGCAGCTTCTCGGATCTTCAGTGGAGAAGATGGGGGAGCTGCAACAGCCCCACATAAGGAAGCCAGGCAGTGAGAGGAGGCCTGGGCAGACAGGGGATGAGAGCATCTGAGGAGGAGGTGGTGCCAGGAGAGTGAGGATCCAGGGGAGAGGGCAGGAATGAAGAAGAGTTCTCAGGTATCTTGGGTGGGGTAGTTTAAATGAAAATGGAGTGTTCTTATAGAGTAGGTGTGGCTTTGTTGGAGGAATGTGTCACTGGGGGCAGGCTTTTGAGGTTTCAGATGTTCAAGCCAGGCCCCAGTGTGACATTCTTTTCCTGCTCTCTGTGGATCCAGATGTAGAACTCTCAGCTACCTCTCCAGCATCATGTCTGCCTGTGTGCCACAATGCTTCCTGTCATGATGGTAATGGACTAAAACTTCTAAAATTGTAATCCAGCCCCAATTAAATGTTTTCCTTTGTAAGAGTTGCTACAGTCATGGTGTCTCTTCACAGGAATAGAAGCCCTAACTGTAGCTAGAGTTTTCTTGCCTTGCCCACAGTCAGGACGAATCTTTGTCACCTGCCAGTCCCACAGTCACTCAGACCCGACCAAATAAACACAGAGACTTACATTGCTTACAAACTGTATGACCGTGGCAGGCTTCTTGCTAACTGTTCTTATAGCTTAAATTAATCCATTTCCATAAATCTATACCTTGCCACATGGCTTGTGCCTTACCGGCATCTTCACATGCTGCTTGTCATGACAGCTGCCAGTGACTCCTTCTGCCTTCCTGTTCTTTCTTTTCTCCTTTCTGTTAGTCCCACCTATACTTCCTGCCTAGCCATTGGCCAATCAGTGTTTTATTTATTGACCAATCAGAGCAACAGATTTGACATACAGACCATCCCACAGCACCTAACTAAGGCATCGGCTGTGATATCCTGCTTCATCTTCCTCATGAAACCTCACGGGCCACACCGCTCGGTCATGCTTTCTGCAAGAGTGCCTCGCCACTGTGACAAAATACCTGAGAGAGCCCAGAAGGAAGAAAAGTTGACTTCTAGACATGGTTTCAGAGGGTCTTATAAGTCCACGGTTAACTGGTTTTTACAGCCTTGGGGCCTGTGGAAAGGTAGAGCAGGTGATAGGAACAAGAGAGACAGAAAGGAAGGGGCTGAGGTTTAGAAATTTTGTCAAAGGCATATCTCCAATGACCTACCTTCCAAGGCCCCCCCAAAGCTCTGCCATCTTCCAGTAGCCCCTTAGACTGGGCATCAAACCTCCCACACATGGGTCTTTGGGGGCCATTCCAGGTCCAAACCATAGTGTGTGTAGAACTCAGGTACAATGTGGCCTTTGGGAATTTTCAATTTTTTTTTTTTTACCCCCAGTTCTGAGTATGGTATCACAGGCCTCAAACATCCTCAGCAATTGGCCTACCACTGAGCTACATCTCTAACTCTGATTTTTATTTTTATGAAAACAATATGCCATAACAACTGAGTTCAATATCAAGGAACAAACTAACTGATTTGGACCCTGGCAACAGTTCTACCATGTCAAGGCTCTGTGGGTCTGTCTGCTGTCACATCAATGGTCACAGGCTGGCTGTGTCAGCTGCAGCCATCACAGCCTCACACAGCCATCTATAAATCCAATGGGGAAATGGATGGATATCTCCTTCAATGCCCTCTGCCAGAACCTGGATAGATCGATCCCAGGACCTGACATATCCAGAACCAAAGTCTCACCTTAGGAAGCCTCGGTCCCTGTTAAGTGGGCCCCAGTGGAGGACAGAGCTATAAAAAAAAAAAAAAATGTGGCCAAGGGGGTTACAAGAGAAAATGTGCAGATCTCAGTTCCTTGGAGGTTATCTGGGAATGGCAGCTGAAACTGTTTTCTGTATTTGGGCTGGGTGATGCTATCACAGGATCTTGGCCCTTCCATTAACAACCTGTCCAGTGTCCCAGAGGGTCTGAAGTTACTCGGTCTCTGCCTCTCCCTCCCAGGCTGGCTGAGCTCCTGCAAGCAGACTTTCCTTCACTCCTGTCCCTCCATGCCCCGCCAGAACCAAGCCAGAGAAATGGATTCCAATTAAGGCACTTGAAGAAAGCAGCCTCCTTTCACGGGCAGTTGGCCTGGGAAGTGAAGCGTGAGGCTTCCCACCTCAGTGCAAGCCAGGAGGCGCTGCTGCTGCTGCTGCTGCTGCTACTACTACTAGGCTGCCTCCTTCCAGTGCTCTGTACACTTGGGGATGGTAGACACCCACTCAAGTCCTTCCAGAACCCTAGCTGCGACTCCGGAAGGCACAGCACACTCAGAACACAGCTTGTCCTTTCTTTCCAGTGGTGTGGTGCAGAAATCCCAGGAAGGAGGCGGTAGAGCAAGCTGGGGAAGTCCCTCCTGTCCTCTACTTGCTGGCTCAACTCTCCCTCAGAAAAGAAGTTCCCAACAAGTCACCTCGGGCAGGAAGGGACATCTCACCTCCACCCTATCCCTAATGGGGAAGGTCTGTGAACACAAATGATAAATTCTCCCTACAGGAATGGTCCAAGCATTCCCTTCTCATCCAAGCTCCCAGGGTAGGGACCCTGGAAGTCTGAGGCTCTGCTTGAGTTCCCCCAGGGTACCAAGTATCCACCAAGGCCGGGCTCCTGGTCTCTGAGGCATTTGAACCAGGCTTTCCTGCCTGGTTCTGCCACTTCCCTGCAGAACTCACAGCTTGCTATCTTTATCCTCTGTGCCATCCGTTTCTTCTCTCTTGATCCTTTCTTCCGCCTCTGCTTCCTCCAGGACAGCTGTCTACTCTCAGAGGCTCCTGCCTGAAGGCTGGTGAGACTGTCCAACACACAGTACAGGTTTTTATCTATACTGTTTACTTTAAAAGATTTAAACCTATTCTAAATGATGAGGCTTTTTCTACTGAGAATATAGGTTTCTTTACATGTAGGGTAGGCAGGCAGTTCTGTGGAAACAGTATTGAAGCTGGAGATCTGGATATTTCTTGAACCCAAGTCCTAGCAGCCCAGAGGTTCTCTCTTTCCCTTCTAAAAAGCAGATTCCTTCCTGCACTCATATACATGAGTCCCATCTGTCCCGGCAGACATTGATTTCAGGCCTTTCCTAGGAAAAGATTAGTTGCAGCAAAACCACTCAGAGGGGATGATATATGCAAAGTATTTGGAAGGATGCCTAGCACCTGACTGTTCCTCACTTAATAAGTACTTGGTGAGTGAATCATCTGGTTATTCAAAAGAGAAAACCCAGTGGATACACTAAGTGCAGATAGAGCTGGAAGCTGGCACTTTAAGGACGCAATGATTTGTGGTTTCAGAGAATATGATAGGAGTCCATATATAATGGGGAGGTTCTGGTGACATAAGAACCAGTCCAAATCCAGAGTGAACAAATCCAAAGCCACGATTTGATGCCAGCTAGAAAGGACGCTGCTTTATCCTAAGGACTTCCTAAGACAGCTTGCAGGGAGTCACAATCAAAGGGACGACCTTGGACCAGGCTCTTCACCTGTTTGTTATTGTTCTTCTTCTTCTTGTTGTTGTTAATATTGTTTCTTCACAACAACCCTGTGATGCCAGAACCAGTCTTTCCCTTCTACAGATGGGAAAACTATTTCATTAGGGAGACAGACATTGTTGTAGCCACAGGAATAGACATGAGATAAATTCTCCCTGAAGAAAAGGAATTGGGATACACAATGGGGTAAAGGCAAAGCATAAACACAGGATTCAGCAGACTGAGGCAGGAGAATTTTGATTTCAAGGTCAGCATTAGTTACACAATGAGAGGGTTTTTTTTTTTAAGTGACAATTTATCTGAGATCTCAATGATATTTAAGTGTTGAGTAAGGGCTGGCAGAGGGAAATATTCTCAGTGGCTCTCAATCTCGGACACAGAATTGTAAACCTCCTGGGTGTGTGCCAGTCCAACTAAATGAGTAGAACCTGACATCTGTGTTTAGATTAGTAGATGGAGTGAAGGTTCTCATCAGGGCATCTTCATTCATAGAATGTGTTTTGACACTTCATGGATGTTCATACAGTTCATCCCACTGAGACGGAACAACCTGTCTGTCCAAAGCTTACACATTTGCTGACGATACAAGGCACTAATAATTACCTGTAAACCATCAGCATTACTGTTGTTCTTACTGTCTCTGCTGCAGATGGCAGCCTGGGTCCAACTTCAAAGGAAGGAAGGCAGGGAGCCAGCCCTTGGTGAGACCTCCTACTACCACACACTACGCTAAAGGCTGTGGTTGGTTCCATTTTATATTTGAAAACTCAGAGAAAGCAGTGAGACACTATTTACAGATGAGGAATTTGAGACTCAGAGCAAGGTACCAGTTTTCTCAGAGTCTCATGGCTCAAGGGGACAGCTGGAGGACTCCTTCCTTTCCCACCTGACTATAGAGTCCCCACTCTTTCCTGTGACCTCTGCATCTCCATCCACACATGCCTCCCACTGGTCTCATCACTCATCCTCTGCCTGGGTGACTGGTAGTGGGTTCTAGGGCTTTGGTCTGTAGATTGTCTGGTCTTAAGTAAGGTAATACAATGGGGGAAGGACTAAGGAGTCATACTGTCCAAATTCAAACCCCACTTGTATGCTGTGGGATCTCAAACTATTTGTGATATTTGAATTTGTTTTTGTCTTCTACAACATGGGGATAATATTAGTTCAGCAGAGCCTCTGGAGGTTTCCTGAAATGAGCTAACAGTGGATAGACTAAAGAGAGGAAAGGGCATGCAAATTTACATAGCACACACAGAGCCACAGGAAAACAGTTACCAAATGCCCCAGTGGGGCTCAGATGCCACACTAGTTAACTTTTGCTTCACTGTAACCACAGCAACCAACAGAAATAACTAGAAGGAGAAAATGTTTACTTGGGCTCACGATTTCAGAGGGCTCCAGTCCATCACAGCGGGGAAGACATGTGGAACAGATTAGTGTGCCAGGCTTTCCTTTGGCTCACCAACCAGCTCCCAAATCATGACACAGACACTTATTATTAGTTATGAATGCTCAGCTTTATCTTAGTTCTTATTTTAATCTGTTTCTCTTTACATTTTTGCCTCAGGACTTTTTATCTTCCTTCCTTTCTTCCTTTTTCTCTTTCTCTCCTTTCTCACTCTCCTTTCTTTCATTCTTTTCTTCCTTCCTTCCTTTCTTCCTTCCTCTTCCTTTCTTCCCTCCTTCCCTTCCTTCTTCCTTTCTTACTTTTTTGCTGTCTCCATGACTGGCTGGTTGCCTGGCTGGTGGCTGCCTGGCTTCTGGCCCTGCACATGTTCCTTTCTTTCTCCCTCATTCTCTTTTCCTTCTTACTTGAGCCTGGATTTCTCCTCCTACTTATTCTCTCTGCTGTCAGCCCCACCTATCCCTCTTCTGCCTGGCTATTGGCTGTTCAGCTTTTTATTAGACCAATCAGGTGCCTTAGGCAGGCCAGGTGAAACAAATGCAACACATCCTTAGGTGATTAAACAAATGCAGCCCAAACAAATGTAGCACATCTTTACATTGTTAACAAAGGCAGCAGAAACAGATGTAACACACCTTCACATAGTTAAAGTAATATTCCACAGCATAAACAAATGTAGCACATCTTTGCCCAGTTAAAATAATATTCCACAACAGATTAATCCATGGTGGCAGGAGCATATGGCATAGGCTACTCACATCACAGTGGACTGAGCAGCAGAGAATGCTATGGGAAACATGGCCAGCATAAACCCCTGTGACTCACTTCCACCAGCTGGGCCTCACCTCGAGAAGGTTCCAGAGTCTTCAGCACCATCAGTTGTGGGAACATTTCAGATCCAAACCACAGCAGGTGTTTATATAGAGCACCCTGTATAGCTGAGAGCACTAGAGGGAGATGGACTGCAGCAGCTAATGGACCAGGTGGTAGTGTATGAAGGACTGGACAAGCTAGGGAAGGTAAGAGGTAGAACTTCCCCATGAATGAAAATTGACTTCTGTTGTTATGCCTTTTTCTTTGACAATTCCATAACTTCATACAATGAATTTCATTCATTTACAACCCCATTACCTTCTTATCCTCTTCCTTCTTCTGCTGAAGCCCTTTGTCTTCCTAAGAAACCCCCTCCTTCCTTTATGTCTCTCTGTATGTATAGTCCGCCGAGTTTAATTAGGGTTGCCTAAGCATGTGTGTGTGTGTGGGGGGGTTTACTGGAGCTTGGATGATTTGTCAGGGGCTACACCACTGAATAAAATGAATGACTCCTCCCTCCCCACCAACCATTAACTGCCAATAGTCCCTCTAGGACGGTAGGGCCTCGTGACTCCCCCTAACCTGGGACATGAACTCAAGGTTGGCCTTTTGCATAGGGGGAGTGAGTCTCTCAGGTCTGCACTCAGAGTTAATCTTGAAGAATAGAATAGATGGAATGTCTGCCTGACTGTTTTGTTGCTATTGCAGCAACAAAATATCATGACCAAGAAGCAAGTTGGGAGGTGGGGGAAGGGTTTATTCCCCTTACACTTCCGGATCATACTCCATCACTGGAGGAAGTCAGAACAGGAACTGAAGCAGGGCTGGAACCTGTAGACAGGAGCGGATGCAGAGGCCATGGAGGGGAGCTGCTTACTGGCTGGCTCAGCCTGCTTTCTTATAGAACCCAGGACCACCAGCCCAGGCACTGCACCACCCACAGCGGGCTGGGCCCGCCCCCATTGATCACTACAGCTGGGTCTCATGGAGGCATTTCCTCAGCTGTGGCTCCTTCCTCTCTAATGACCCTAGCTTGTGTCAAGTTGACACAGAAAACCAGCCAGTACCCTGGGTGTTGGGGACAACTTCTGGTTCTCTGGACTTGTCTCTGTGTTGGTAAGATTCCTAGGAAGGATTTAAGATAACTGTATTCTTTTCAAGGACACTGTGTGAGTTACACAAGAAAGTCCATCCCTGTGCCTATCAAGAGAAAGAGAACGAAGAGATAGCAGAGGAGGGTGAACAAGGTGGGAGACCCTGACTCTGAGACCCTCCTTGCAGCTCAGCACATCACAGTGCTGAACTTGGGATGTTATTGTGAGGACCCAACATCATTATTGTCCTACTGAGCTTGCTGTACGTACACACACACACACACACACACACACACACACACACACACACACACACACACACACCACATGTCTTAAAAAGGAGACTTGAGTATCGTCAGTGTTGAACTAGTGTTGCCCTCGGGTCTGAAACCAGCTTCCAAGTCATGTGGTAACTCAGACAGAGCTCATCATGCCCCTCCCCAGGAGTCGGGGCTGGAAATTTTAAGAAGGATGCCTCAGGTGAGATGCATACCTACATGCTCAGGCATGAACTGACCTACAGGCAGGAAGCTCTGTCCTGGCTGGCCCCTCAGATAGAAGGAACGGCAGATACAAACATGGGGTGTCCAGGAAGTTAAAATGACAAACCTCCTCCAAGCACAGACTGGAAAAGAGTTCCCAGCTCCTGGTGCTCCTTACATGCCTTGTGATGGGGGCCTGTGATGGGCGGGAGAGCATGCACCAGCCAGTTCCACTGATGACCAGCAGAGGGAGGCACAGGCCATGTGCTGGCCAACTTCTACACACCAGCCTAGCTTTTTCCTGGAGAAATTTTACTGAAGTCTAGACTCCTGCTTTCTGCGTCTCTTTCCTCTGCCCTACAGGGGAAGAGTCTTGAGTTAATCACAGACAAATGTCACCCTTCCCCACCCCTAAGTGTTATCCCAAAGTGACACTAACCAAATCTAGCATTGATTGAACACTGATGATAATCAAGGCACCTTTCAAAACACTCTCTCTCTCTCTCTCTCTCTCTCTCTCTCTCTCTCTCTCTCTCTCTCTCTCTCTCTGTGTGTGTGTGTGTGTGTGTGTGTGTGTGTGTGTGTGTGTGTGTGTGTGTGTGTGTGTGTGTGTTTACAGCAAACACGGTAGGACAATAATATTGGAAGCCCCTAATATTCAACCCCCCACGTGGATGTTTTTCAGGGTATTTTCAGGGTATTTCAGGGTATCTTTTAGCCTGCTTCAAAACTTTGCTTCAAATGAGAGTGGAGCCTTGTACTTTTGTTCAAAAAACAAACAACTCTCGCTTCCATGTTCCTGTGGCCTCATCTGTGAGGTAGACTGGAAGGGGTCACTATTCCTCTTGGCAAGTTTGGGAAGCCAAGAGTTGAGCTGGTTGCACTGTGTAGATGGAGGAAGTGTGAGGCTCACTGAAGGCTTCTGACTAGTTCTGCCTTGATGTCTCTTACCCACCCTCTATAGACTCAGAAATGAAAAGCCCTCCCCATCTGTCCTGCCTGTGTGGCTCCGGGAGAACTAAGCAAGGACCCCTGTGCAAGAGCAGAGCCCAGTGCTCAGAGTATTGTTGTCTCAGGTTATGTCCCACAGAGAACACTTGGAAGGTTCGTGTTCTCTCAAGAATCGCTACCCAGAGGGCTTCTTCATCCCTACTTCTCCTCTTACCTGTTTCTACCTCCAGGGGGCACCCTTGTCTGATCTTGACAGCCGAGACACACACACACACACACACACACACACACACACACACACACACCCCTTCCTCACCCCCCACAGGCAGTCACTGGCAGAGCCCTAGATGAACCCCAGTTTTATGTAAAGTAAGAATCTAGCTTCTGGCTTCACTGCAGAACTCTGAAGTGAGCAGAGGGTAGGGGTGAGTCCCTACATTTTCTCAAGCTTCCCCTGCTGGATATGGAAGGCCGTAGAGTTATAGTCACTACTGTAGGCAAAGAGAAGGGGAAACAGAATTCTACAATAGTTAATTAACACAAGTGAAAGGGGAGAGCCATTATGCAAATATGCCTGGTCATTCCAGACTTAATTGACAGGAAGTAATGTCGGAAGCAGGTGAAGAATATTGCAATATCGGGCAAAGGCCTCATCTCCAAAGGTCAACAGGCCTCCTACTGGGTTGCAGGAGCCGTCCCTAGGCTTGTGGCCAGAATTGTGGAGTCCACCTGTCCTGCTCAGTGATTCTCAGTCTTCGTGGGACTGATTGAATACAACATCTGATGGGGAGGCAGAGTGGTGCATGTCAGCACATTTCCAGGCATATTAGGCATGCACACATGTAAGTGTGAGCATGCAGGTATGTGCACACATGTGAGCATGAGCAAATAGATGTGCTGGAAGGCTTCCAGTCCAGGAATTTGCCTATAGGCCTCCCAGACTAGACCGAAAAGAATATTGTCACCTGGCCAGCTCCTTAGAACCCACAAGCTTCTCAGGGACTTTGTTCCTTCAAAACACACACACACACACACACACACACACACACACACACACATACACTTTCGAAACGCATTTGTGGGAGAGAAGAGATATTTCCTCATCCTTGGTTAGGTTCACAGCTGAGGCATCAGACAGAGGAAGAGGAGAAAAATCACAGCTGGTTATTATAGTTTCAAGTCTCCAGAAATGAAGACCAAAGCAAGAGAGAAAGCGGAGCGTCCTTATGATGATCGTGATATGAGGACATGTGACTGAACAAAGGGGCTGTGATTTGGTGGCTGTAAAGAGGAGGACTCATCCAGGCCTGTTTGTCCTAGTCCTTCTGTGCCCCTGTGTCTTCAGTGATGGAGACCCTTTCCTGGGAATCGCAAAGAGAGGTGACTCTTTAGAGAGACTATTAAGACTCACCTCACAGTCAGAGCCAAGAATCCTTTTATGGCTGGCTTCCGAGGAGAAGGATGGGGGAAGGCTGCTGGGCAGCTTTGCTTCTGCAGTTTTCTCAAATGCCAAGGTGGTGTATTTGAGCTAAGGCATCCCGCATGCCGTCCGTGTACTGGCCTCCCACATGCCAGCCCTTCACAGCCACAAGCACATGTTCAATAAGACGATCCTCAGAGCAGATGTAGAAACCTCGGTGGAACCCTGGTGAAGAGCTCAGAGCCAGGGCACAGAGAGAAAGAGCACACAACCAACCAGAGGAAATAGAGCCCAGATGTGGAGCCAGATGGAGGGCTTGAAAAACACTGAAAGACAGGCGTCAAACCTCAGCAAACTCACGGGGAGGGAGGGCTGGGAAGACACGGCCTCCCCTTCAGCCCCGACTCTGGGGTGAGACCTAAGTGGCCCCTCTGGCCAGGGACCCTGGCAGGAAGGAAGCCCTTACCCCCGCCCCTTGCTCTCTGTGTCTCCTCTCACTCTTACGCTGGATCAAACAGGCTTAGGTTCGGTGACACAGCATAGCACACTGGAGAGTAAGTGGGGCTCTTATCAAGTCGGACTATGCGTACCCCTCCTCCCCAGCCCTCTGCTACTCTGCCAGCTCTGAGATTGCTTCCTTTGATCCCTGAGAGAACTTCTCCCCCGCCCCCCCAAATGTTATTGGATCTGCCCAGCTTAAAGCCTTTGCAAGGCTGCCCTGACCCCCAGATGAGCCCCTGCCCCTCCTCCACCTGGTGATGACTGGTGATGATGTTCCGATCCCACTGGCCTCAGAGTGCTCTCTCATCCTCTTCTCTTGAGGGGAGGTCCCTAACTTTCTGAAGCCACCCACACTCCTTCCACCCCAGGTCTTGGCACAGCCAGCCCCTTGCTCTTGACCACCCTTGCCCCTCACTACCACCCATTCCTTCTTCTCTGATGTCTTATCTGTAGGCGGGCTGCCCCGGGACCTCTGCTCCTGCTCCCACCAGCACCCTGCACTGAGTAGTACCCCGAGGGGCCTCACATGTCTGCAGTGTACTTCCGTACACCCTCGGACACGGTCTGTGCTGCGCTGACCTCTTGGGTCCCTTTCACCATGCCCAACACTCCTACTTTGTCGTCTGTGGCCTAATATTCTATGCGAAGGGAAACTTTTTGTCAACCTAGGTTCTAGTGATGGGATGAGCTGCTGTGAGTTAATTGACCGTAGACAGATGAACAGGAGGGGAGCTGGTTTTGTTCACATGCATTATGGAGACTGAAGAGCTGGGACGGGAGCTTAAATATCAACTAGATGATAAAGAAGCGGGGTTAGGATTTCAGTGGGATAGTTTAAGGCTTGGTTACCCAAGGTTTTTGGAAGGTCAGGATATGAAAATAATCTTTTCTGGCTGGAGATGTCCTGGGAGAGGAATTATAGCATTAAATGCTTGAAGCTGGCTACTGTGTGAAGAAAAAGTTTTAACTAGCTAATAGTTTTAGAAGTAGAAAGTCCAGCATGACACTGGTTCAGATGAAGGTCCTTGACTGTGTCACCTCATGGTGGATGATTAAGGGAGAAGAACTTGCAATAAAGAGAGAGGTCATAAGGCAAGACAGACAGACAGACAGAAGAAGTTGTTGGTCTTGTCCCCTTTAAGCCAAGCCTCATTAGAGAATAAACTTAGGGTCCCATGAAAATTACCTCAATCCCTTTCAAGAGCAAGACACTGAATGACCCAGTCACCATACCTTAAAGGTCCCAGCAGGTCTCACGTGGTCACATGGGATCAAGCTTCCACCACCAGAAGTCTGTGGGGAACAGCCATATCCAAAGAATAGCAGCAACTGAGTTACACCCTGGTACAGCAGCTGAGCAAAGAACAGCAGCCGCAGAGGTGCCCCCCTGGACAGAAAAGAGAACCCCAGGGAAGGAGCTCACCCGCAGCTGCTATAACTGCTCGTCCTCAGCTTAAAATAATCTTCATGCCAACTTGGTGTCTTCCCAGTCATTGTCACACTCGGGAATTCTGTCCTGGGATAGGAAGCTGCCTTTTAACTGCTTAGCACCTGGAGCCTTGAGAGTGCACAGTCAGTCCCCCTGGGGACCGCAGACACCATGCAGGAGTGGGAGAGCACACATCCCTTGCCTTGAGGTGAGCCAAACCCTGGGGTGCCACAGAGCCTCCTGGAGTCTGTGGTCAGGCTTGAGCCTCAGGCTGCCCACATCACATACCTCATGTCCTTTTCTGCACCTCAGTGGCTTCTGCTGGAAGTGCTCTGTCCATGAATCACTGCCCAGCGTCTCTACTCAGGGTCTGTTCCAGGGCTCCAGTGTGGTTTGTCTCCTCCAAAACGCACATGAAACCTAATCCCCATTATGACCTATCAAGAGCTAGGATCAGGTGAGGCCATTAAGAGGCGATTAGGAAAAGGTCCTCGTGAGTGGACTAATCATTCTTGTGATTGATGGGCTGTGGGGGGCTGCTATGACAGTCTGGCTAATTCCCTTTGTCTCTCTCTCTCCCCCATGTGGTGCTTGGTCGCAGGACTCTATCAGCAAGGAGGCTGCCACTATATACGGTCCTTTGGCCTTTGAATCATCAGACGAAATAAGCCTCATGTCTCTGTAACTGTCTGTGGTGGTGTGTTATCAACAAAAGGAAACAAACTCAGAGAGCCTGTGCCAGAACCCAGATCTAAGGTAGAGAGTGTGTCACTGCTAGACCTGCCGGCTGCCTAGCTCTGTCCCCTTCACCCCCGAGGTGTGAAGACCAGAGAGCAGCAACCGAGGCGATCGCAGTGACTTCTGGGTCCCTTCCACTGCCACCCATCGCTGCTGCCTGTGTTTCTCCACTCCTGTAGCTCTCCTCCCAATGCTTCTGCCCCTTGAAGGAGCCATGGGAGATGGGAAGGAGGCATCTCCATTGTAGACCCAAGAACCAACCAGGAGCCCTGGACTGTCCCCACCCCCTTCCTCTGCTCCCTGGCCGCGTGCTGCCGGATGGAAGTAAGAAGGAATTTCAATCTCAAAACTGCAGCTCTGTGAAGCCCAGAAATCAGGTGGGTTCAGGTGAGGGATGTAGCTGCAGTCTTGGCCATATGCCCAGGCCCTGGGCTGCCTTCAGGGAAGGCTCCCTGCCACCTGCCACTACAGCTCACTCCCAGACCACGTCAGGGAAGCCTGGCATGTTATGTGAGGGCAGGGGACACTTGGCTTCTGTCCATCTGTCACTTCCGGCTGATTCTCAGTCAGAGGCTTGTCACTTGCTGGTGTGAGAGGCAGAGAGTCAAGTTTGACTGTGTTGAGAAGCCTGCCTAAGCTGACCTTACAATGGGAGCAGCCAAGGCTGCTCAGGGGGATATTGGGTCTGGGGAAGTACCCCTCAGTATTTTGGGGCTGGATCAGCTGGGATGACATGGAAAACCCCAGAGACTTACAGATACTCCCCCCTTGCAGGTTTTCAACTCTAATCTATAGTTCTATAGTACCATAGAAGGGTACCCACCTGGTGAGTGACCTAAGAGGCAGTCCACCAATCTGAAGGTGGACCTGCAGAGTCTGGAGGGCTTGTAGTCCTAGAATAGCCCCTCTCTTCTTTCACATGGCTAGGGGTTGCCTGACTAGCCATAGAGAACAATCAAGATGTTACAGGCCATAGTGCATTTCCCCTACAAGTCTTTCGTTGACGTCATAGCCCTAATTCTCCTACTTCAGAGTGTGATCATGTAAATAGTGTTAATAAAGAGATAATTAGGCATGGGGCAGATAGCTCAGTTGATAGCTCAGATCCATTCAATCCCCAGAAGCCATGGGGGGACAGGGGGAAGCTAGGCATTGAGGAATGCACTTATAATTCCATCACTAGAGAGGTTGAAGACAGGTGGGTTCCTGGGGCTCACTGACCAGCCAGCCTAGCCTATTCGGAGATTTCCAGAGAAGTGCAAGACTCTGTCTCAAAAAACAAAGTGAATGGCACCTGAGTCGCAATACCCTGGGTTGACCTATGGCCTCCACATGCACACACATGTGTACCTGCAACATGAGCATATATGCACATGTATGCACGTGCTCACATGCACATATTCTTGCATATGCAAAAGGCAATCGTGTTCAAATGAAGTCGTTAGGGTGGGACTAGTACTGGTATCCTTTTCAAAGAGATTAGAAGGCAATGTACAGAATGAGGAACCCCTGAGACTCTGTAAGCTGAAAAAGAGGCCTCAGAAAGGACCCCCCACACACACACACACACAGAGAGAGCTGCCTTCTACCTCAGAACTGTGAGACAATGCAGTGGCTTTTGTTAAGCCATCCCGCAGTGGTGTGTGATGTTAGCCTGAACAACCTATTACAAGGGGTCAGATAACACAGAGAGCAAAGAGAACTGTTCCCCATCAGGGCTCAGTTATTTCACAGATTAGGGGGCTGGGGGGCTGGCCTGGAGGCTGAGGACCCCCCAAAGTCACATGGTGGCTTAGAAGAAAAGAGAAACTAAAGCAAACTGACTCCGGGATGAGAGCACCTCCTGGCACTCTCCTAGGAGACCTCCGGAGGTTCCACGGACATCAGGATGCTGAGCAGACAGGTGGACGTGGCTTCCTAGAGAGTTTGTTTCTGTTCAAATGACAAAGCTGCAACTGTGTGTACATGATGTAAAACATGACAGTTAATGTCTGTCAAAGATAACATTATCCCCTCACTGTGAAAAAGCCACTGCCCACGGCACTGCTGAAACACGGTAAAGAGACTGAGTCTGAAACAGAACTGCTCACTCCAAGATCCCACTGGATTTCTAAACTACAGGTGGTACAGGATCCTAGGTGTGCTGTGTTTCCTCCTGTACAGACATACGTACATATCACAAAATTAATTCATACTTTGGGCACTGTAGGAGACCAGCAATAACTATTAATAAGAAGAACAGCCAGGCAGTGGTGTCGCACACCTTTAATCCCAGCACTCCAAAGGTAGAGGCAAACAGATCTCTGTGATTTCAAAGCCAGCGAGTTTGAGGACAGACAAGGCTACACAGCCAAACCCCGTCTTGAAAAAACAAACAAGACGAATAATTATAACAATATGTTGTAGTATAAGTTTTATAAATATGGTGTCTATCAAAATATCTCATTAGCTCAACCATTCAACTTAGAGCACTTTGAAGTTTCCTTTGTGTATCTGGATCGCAGGAATCACCACCCTTGTTCTTTGGGGTTAATATTAGGTCAGACCTTTGCACGAGCATTGTGATACCATGTCAGGAAATCTGACAGCCAAAAATGCTTCTAGGTGACGAATAGGCAGGCAGCATATACTCCATGGAGACTGCGGACAAATGGATGGCTCACCATCCAGGTAAAACAGAGCAGGCAACAAGAGACTGCTTCTTGGAATGTCATGAAATGATAAATTTATACATTATTTCTGGAATTTTCCATTTAATATTTTTAGATCATGGGCAACTATAACCACAAAAAGTAGTAGTGCAGGTAAAGGGATATTACTGCACTCAAGGGTCATAGTAGTTTGAATGAGAATGGCCCCCATAGGCTCATCTGCTCAAATACTTGTTCTCAGTCCCTGGAACTGTTTGGGAAGGATTAGGGGGCATGGCCTTGTTGGAGGAGGTGTGTCACAGGGGTGAGCTTTGAGGCTTCAAATTCCTCCTACCATCCCCACTGCACATCTGCTTCCTGTTTGTTGATCCAGATGTGAGCTTTCAGCTCTCAGTTCAGCACCATGCCTGCCTGTTACCATGTTTCCCACCCGTAATGGGATGGGCTCCTATCCCTAATTAAATGCTTCCTTCTATAAGTTGCCTAAGTCATGGTGTTTTATCACAGCAAGAGAAAGGTAACCAAGACAGCGGGACTGAGATAGCTGCAGACATGATAGCAGTGGACCCTGAGTACAGCATGGACAAGTAGGGATTTGAAGACAAGATGCAGGGGTCTGTGGGTAGAAATTCCCAAGAGGAATCTGACTGTATAGAGATCTTATTTGGTTGAGTAATGGAAAAGGATGCAAAGCATTCAGATTCTGCTACCACCTTGGATTTGTGGCGGAATTTGGGCCTCACCTTGCTCACTTTCTCTAATATGGAGACATTACCAATGCCTCAAGGAGAGTTGGCAAAACTGGCGGAAATCAGCTTAGGAAGGCTCTAAACTCCAAAATAACAGGAAGTGGCAGGGCTTGTCCTTGAATCAGAGTCCCCTAGGATAAAGATGGTCCCATGAGTCAGATCATTGGGAATTTGATATTTGATATAGAGCCTGGATTCCTCTATCCCAAACTCCATCCCACCTCTCAGGCTATGGGCATCCTCCACTCGTCTGATGCCAGTGCCTAGTCTCCAACCAGCCTCCTCCAGCCTGGGCCCCTCATTTCCATGCCTGTCCAAGGCTCCTTCCCTCCCCATCTCCTCTTCCTCATCAGAAATGACACACCTGCCTTAGGCACAGATTTTAGTCTGCAGCCTCCATTGTGTAAGAAAGGTGACTTACTTTATTTCCTACACCTAAACATTAGCTTCTGTCACTGACCCTCCAAGTGCCATCCAGGGCCAGCGGTGGCCTGAGGACGCTGGTGGGGATGCCATCAGATCTCATAGCTCCTCTGTGCCTCTGTGGCTAGTTATACATGCCTGTGTGAAGTCTGTAAGAGGCAGAGAGAACAGGGCACCACTGCAGGGAAGCTTTGTAATTTAGACAACAGGCTGGCTCCAGGAAGAGAGAGCAAAGGAGACCTCTGAGCGGGAGAGGAGGCTCTGTGCATACCCCTGCTGGGAGCCACGAGGATGCCTCTGAGCCTCAGAGCTGGTGAGCCCACCATACAGGGAATTTGTACCTGAATTCACTTTGGTGATGGTGGCAGGCCATCAGTGATTTCTCTCTTTCTGGCTAAGGACTCAGGTAGCAGAGCAAAACTCAGAGGAAAGAGGAGGATCTGCATCCCTTGGAGCCCCATTTGGACCCTCCCCAAGGGTGGGAAGCCTGAGACTTGTTTCAAGGAGAAAATGAGATCTTCCACTAAACAAGACAGTATAGACTACCATGAATTATAGCAAGCCTCACTGCCACTCTGTCTTGACAGAGGAAGCAACTCATCAGAGCTAGGGCTTTCATCCTTTCTCCAAACCTTCATTGAGCATTGTCACCGGTGGGCATGCATAGTAAGAGGGCTAAGTCCACCCTAGTTTGGCTACTAACAAGTTATGGGATCCTTCTTTCCATCCTCCATGTTTCTGGTAGCGTCTTGAAGAGCAAACAGGAAGACCTTAGGGAATGAGCTGCAGAGTCTGGTCAGAGACCAGGAAGTCATGACCCTGTCAGCCTTAAGGAAGATGGGGAAGTAAGTCATTGGGGCCAGGTCCCCAAGGTCCAGGAGCCTGGTGATGATTGTTGCTCCTAGAAGGGATGCACTAACATTGGCAATGGTGACATTGATCAAGTCAATGTCCTACTCTGAGCTGTGGCTCCTTCTTCTGCAAATAGCTCAGGAGTTGACCTTCCAGGACTCAGCCTAAACTTGGGCCTGCATATCCAGTTAACAAAAGGCTTCCCTCACCTTCCTCAAGTGCAGGAGGTATGCCTCCAAGGAGAATCATCTAACTTGGTCAAATTGGGTTGTGGACACTCAGAGTGCTTGCTTACTGTACCCAACAGCTCCTTATTTCTGCCTAGATGACATCACCCATTTGAGTCCTATCATGTCCTCAAAAGCACCCCTAGGGTGGAAATCTTTGTACTCAGAGAGAGGGGCACATTTCAAATGACATCTTCAGTTGGTGAGCACAGGCTTTCTGATGTGGTCATGCTGTAAGGGACGTGGACTCTTATGCCTCTGTGTACAGGAATCCTTTCTCAAAACCCCTGAGAAATAGCCATTTGTGCTATTCTTGAATAGTGCTTCCCAGAGAAGGTTCAACTGTTTGACATGGTTGTGTGTCTAATGGTGAAAATGTCCAGGCCAATTCCACTTTCTCCATTTGCCCATACACTCGTCCTGACCTTGGCCTTTGCAGTGCCTCTTGCTGTGATCCATTTGGTTTCCAAGCCCTCATCATGAATTGAACTATGGGCTCATTTCAGCCCATTTTCTGTTCCTATCACAGAATATCAGATGCTTGATACTTATTTTGGCTCATGTTTCTGGATGCCGAGACCCCCCGGAGTGACTTACATCTGTTCAGAGACCAATAAGGCTTTTGGCTGCTTCAAGCCACGATCAAAAGTGGAAGGACAAGTGGACATGTGTAAAAGAGACAACACGGGAGGGTCAGTCTTGCTGTATAGTGACTAAGGAAGTCCTGGAAGACAAAGCGGAGCATCTGCTCACTACTATGAAAGTTAACCCAGCCTTGGGAGACAGGCATTGACTCCTAATATAACCTAGTGAATTTCAGCAGGCCTACCATCTCTCAACACCATTCCATTGGAGAATGGAGGATCAGCACAGACTTCAGGGAGACTTATTCACTCCCAGGCTGTCTACTAGGCGTGAAATGCCAGGCTTAGGCCCAATGGGACTTTAGCTAAAGGTAACAGACATGCTACTTGAGAATTGTTTGGAAAAATCTGGTATTTTTATGTGGCAATAAAGCTCTCTGTCCTCAACATTCCCTGGGTGGTCATCAAGACAACCCTTAGGGCTGGACAGAGGTGCTCCCTCTGATGACCACGTTGACCCTCTGCCAGCTCCCTTTGCCCAGGAGAAACAATTGGAAGGCCTCGGGGGTAAGGCCAGACACCCCCTTTTATCTATACTCTGGGCACTAAGACACCAAGGACTGCACAGGCTGGTTTTCCAGATGTGTCTGGGTTTGTCTTTCTGGGAATTAGCTGTTCTCATGGAGGGGAGTAGATCTCAAGATGGAATGACATAACCACATGCGAAGGTACCTTTAGAAATGAGAAGAAGTCAAAGGAATTGACAGGGATCTAGCCAAGTTGGGGTGGGGGAGGGGAGAGAGAGAGAACTAGCTCCTGGCCACTCTCCACTCTCTGTACTACTGTGTTCCCGTTGAGAAAATGCCCAGGAATAAGAAATCTCATAACCCCAAATATTGTTAGTCTAACAGTTTATTCTGATTACCAGCTTGACTGGGTTGAGGATTGCCCAACAGATCAGCAAGACACATACATCTCTGACTGTACTCATGAGGGCATTTCTAGAGGATTAACTAAGGGGAGGGAGTCCCACCCTGAATGTTGATGGCACCATCCTCTAGACGGAGGACTGGATGGACTAAAGGAGAAAGCAGGAGGGGCTCGATAATTTGGGCTGTTTTTTTTTTTTTTCCTTATGTATTCCTGGATGTCACAATGAGAACTGTCCTGCCCACTGATGGACTGGGGTCTCAGAAACCCTGGGCTTCCTAAATAAACTCCTCCTCCCTTAAGCTGCCAAGAAGCTGTCAGGTATTTGTGACAGTGACAAGAAGTCTGATGTAGACATGCATAGCACGTCCCATTCAACAAGCATTATAATTGACTCTCATTTATAACTTTAAACACATAGACATGTTGGGGGCAAGCCTTGGGATTCTTCTCTGATGCGGTAAGAATGCACCAAAAACACATTGGCTTGAGACAAACACAAATTTACTTGTTGACAGAGGTGGGTAGGGGAACCTTCCTTCTGGAGGCTCTGGGGGTAGAATCTGTCCCCTGCCTCTTCTTGTTTTGGGAGGCTTTCCACCCAACATAGTGGGGATATCCTTGGTCCCTGGTCCCTTCTTCTTCCACCCTCATAGCTGAAGCCTTTTCATACTGCCTTCTCTATGGTTCTCTCTCCTGTCTTTTAACAGACCTCATAACGTGACACTGGGCTCATACACAATACTCTAAGTGAAACAGTCAGCAAATTATCAACCTGAACTCTTTATGCCCCCACAAGACCCTTGGCCATGTCACCTAACACATTTACGGGATCTGGAAATTAGGATGTAGACGTCTTTAGAGAGCCTACCATGGCTTCCATATGTCTTTTTGTACTATGTCCTGATGAGGCTAGGGAAATGTTAGGATTTAGATATTAAATGTCCCCAAAGGCTCATGGGTTAAAGGCTTGATGGCCAGCCTGTAGCCCTAACAGGAAGTAACACAACTTTTAGGAGGTAGAGCCTGATGGGAGGAAGTTATGCCATTTGGGAACGTGCCTTTGAAGGGGCTACTGATACCTGATTTTCATTTTTCTCTTTGCTTCTCAGTTGCCATGAGGTACAGCCTCTTCAACACATGCTCCTGTAGGATGCATTTCCTAACCAAAGGTCTACAAGTAATAGAGACAACTGAGCAAAGACTGAAACCTTTGAAAATATGAGGCAAAATATATCGACGCACAAAAAAACACAGATCACACCTCAATAGGATAAGAGACAGTTTATCCTGAAGCAAATAGAAATGACCATGACCTGAGGATAGAGGGTTAGGTTATCCCAAATTCCATATTTCAACATGGAAGCAACTTGAAGAGGTTTTTATGGCAACAAACAAACAAATAAAAAGTCAAAAGATCAAGGCACTTTTGAAATACATTGAGGAACATTTAGTAGGTGGGTTACAGCAAAGAGGAGAATCTCAGCTATGGGTTTCAATGCTATCTAATGACAGCTTAGCCTTTGGGTTGGTGGAACCTAGGGTTTGGTTAATGTATTCTGAAAGGTTTGACCTGTTGTTTACAGGATGTTAGGTTGAACACAGAGGTTGGCAGGGAAAGGCTGTTTAAGTGGTTGGAGATAGCTCAAGATAATTGTCTTCAAGTTCCAGACCTGAAACAACCCAGCCTCTCCACGATCATTGAAGTTTTAAGCAGTTAATCAGCCTGGCAGAAGGTTCAGTGGAAAGTGTAGCTTTGCCCTGGGAACTTTCCTTCAATGAGTTGGTTGTTGCAGCCATTTTGTCATAATAAAAGGATGCTATGGCTAACTGAATAGCTCTGTTGGTAAAATACTTGCCACAATGTCTTAGGCTTTCTATTGCTGTGAAGACACACCATGACCAAGGCAACTCTCATAAAGGAAAACATTTAATTGGGGCTGGTTTACAGTTTCAGAGGTTTAGTCCATTACCATCATGGTGGAATCATGGCAGTGCACAAGCAGACATGGTGCTGGAAAAAGACCCGAGAGTTCTACATCTTGATCCACAGGCAACAGGAAGCAATTGTGTCACTGGCCATAGCTTGAGCATAGAAGGCTTCAAAGCCCACTGCCACAGTGACACACTTCCTCCAACAAGGTCACACCTACTCCAACAAAGCCATACTTCCTAATAGTGCTACTCCCTATGGGGGCCATTTTTTGTTTCAAATCACCATACCACAAGCATGAGGACCTGAATTTGAGCCCTCTAGAACCCGCATGAGAAAGCTGGTCACCGTAGCACATGATTGTCATCTCAGCTTTGGGGAAATGGAGATGGATGGATCTCTGAGGCTCTCTTGCCAGCCAACCTCACCTAATCAGGTGAAAACCCAAGCCAGTGAGGAGCCCTGTCTCAAAAAACAAGGTGGATGGTGCCTGAGGAGGAATAGTACTTGATGTTGTCCTTTGACTTCTACATACATACATACATACATACATACATACATACATACACACACACACATACACACACATACACACACACTTAATTGAGAAAAAATTTAAAGCTGACTAATAAAATATGATTTGTTGAACTCTTTAAGGACTATCACTAGAGACTGAGAATTGCATTTTCTCAAGAAAAAAACAAACAGCAACCTTCTCTTCAGAGTCCACTTCCCTTATGCTTCAGGGCTCTCTGTGTGGGATGATAGCAAGCCCGGGCACAGGCAATTGCATTTCTGATTGACGTTGTTATGTGCTTTGGCTCCAGATGTAATATTCTTGGAGAAGAAATGAAGCCCATTCCAACTTCCTCAACCCATCTTTGCAGAGGGAAAATTGAATTGGGGTCATGCAGTGGGCAGACTGACCTCATCCCTCACAAATCCTTACTTCTCAATTGTTTTCATGAAGGCCATAGCTAGAATGATACACTGCTGCACATTATTAATTCACTTAGTCATCAATTTAACAAACAATAGTGTAGCCTCCGTCCTGTGTCAGGGATAGTACCTGAGCTTAGAGACAGAGTTGGTGAATAAGATACAGCATTTTTGTCTGGATGAACATATCCCAAGACCCCTACTAGACTCCTGAAACAATGGATTGTGTTGGACCCAGAATATTCTGTTTTCCCTAGCTACATCTATTATAAATTTTAATTTACAAATTAGGAATAGCAATAAATTAACAGCCACCACTAATGATAAAATGGAACATTTGTAACATACTGTAAGATAGTTCTGTAAATGAGCTGTCCCTTCTCTGTCTAAATGTATTTAATTGTGTGACACTGGTCCTTCTCTTGATGGTGGGAGATGATACAATGCCTAGTAATGAGATAATGTGAGGTAAATGATGTTGGCAGAGTAACAGCATCAGCTCTTACCTAAGGCTCACTTGAAGACAAGTACTCTGATACTGTGACAGCCAATCTGATAACCAAGATGTGATAACAATTACCAGTCAGCAAGAAGCATACATAACCATGCATGCTCAGCAACAGGATAATTAATTCTGAGTATGTAATTAGAAGTTTTTCTGTGTCCCACCCGGTCCCACAGCCACTCAGACACAAATAAACATACAGAGACTTACATTAATTACGAACTGTATGGCCATGGCCTATGGCTCAAGCTTCTTGCTAGCTCGCTCTTATAACTAAACTCAGCCCATTTCTATTAATCTATATGTTGCCATGTATTCTGTGGCTTTACCTGTGTGCCATTACATGCTACTCCCTGGATGGCGGGATGGCATCTCCCCTGCCTCTCCTTTCTCCTTTCACTATCTCCCTTGGATTTTCCCACCTGGCTCCATCCTGCCCTGCCATAGGCCAAATGACTTTATTTATCAACCAATCAGAGTAACACATATTCAGAGTGTATAGAAAGACATCCCACAGCATGGATATGATGAAATGGAATGGGGAGGATTTCCATCATGCCACTCATAATAATGTGTACCTTATAACATAGGACTTCCTTATTTTTAGATTTTTCTCTTTTATGTTTTCAGAACTTGGTCAGCTATGTAGTAACTGAAACTAGAAAATACACTTTTGGATAACTAGTGAACACTGGCTGTCATTAGCTAGCTACTCGGCCTCAGTCTGCAGAGACCTTCCTCCCTCTAAACCTTGAGTTTGATTTTCTTAATCACATCTGCAATGGTCAGGAGTGAGCCCTATGACAAGGGCAAGGCCTTGGCCTATCCTGTTTCCTTCTGTGTTTCTCAGTGCGCCATTCCTTGTAACAGCCCAGGAAGCGGGGAGGAAGCAGCTAGGGTCAACATAAAGCAGATGTATCCACATTGAGCTACTTCCTCCAATTAGACCCTGCCTCCTACAGTTTCCACCCAATAGCACCATCAGCTGGGGACCGAGTCTTTGAAACAGGGCTCTAAGGGAGGCTTGCCTGTTGTCCAAATCTTAAAGAGTGCAATAATAATAATAATAATAATAATAATAATAATAATAATAATAAACCCAGAGGCAGATATTGAGGTAAAAGCTGAAAGATCAGAGACGCAGAGCAAGCCATAGCTACCACCTATTACCTCACCAACTCCACGAATCCTCTGACTGAAATCCTCTGAGTCTTCACCCAAAAGGGTCTCAGCTGAACTGCTTTAGTTCCTGTTTCCTCGCGCCTTATACACCTTTCTCTGCCCAGACATCACTTCCTGGGATTAAAGGCATGTGTGCTTCCCAGTACTAGGATTTAAAGTGTGTGCCACCACTGCCTGGCTCTGTTTCCATTGTGGCCTTGAACTCACAGAGATCAAGATGGATCTCTGCCTCCCAAGTGATAGGATTAAGGGTGTGTGCCACTACTGTCTGGCCTCTATGTCTAATCTAGTAGCTGGCTCTGTTCTCTGATCCTCAAACAAGCTTTATCGGGGTACACAATATATCGCCACACTTGCCATATTCAATCCTGATGCAAATAAGAGGATTTGGGGCTGAACTGCTGCTGTTGATGTGGCTGCTTTACTCCATCCTAAATTCTTTGCTGGTATGCATTGCCCACCCCAATCTTCACTTCCCCGTTCATCCCAGCACCATTTCTGTTGACTCCTATCATCAGCCCCACTTCACAAACAAATAAACATGGTTACATACTGAGATGCAATTTGCCTAAGGCGATATAGGTCATAAGTGTTAGAGTTTGGATTTGAACTTGAACTCACAGAGGAGAGTAAACCACTGACTTCCTTACTCATGGGTGCATTATGCTCTCTCCTGGGCCCTGATCGCTGCCATTAAGCTCTGCAATCCCACTTTCTTCTGCTCCCTTCACTTTTCAGAAAGTTTCTTGAGCCTGATTTGCAAAGGCTCCAAGGCAGGTTATACTCAGATGAAGCAGGTGAAAGGGCTGTGTTGGGAGACAATGTCCAAGTCTGACGCTCCTCGCTCAGCTCCTTGCTGCACATCCCCACCTTCCCTAGACAAGGAAAGAAGTATTTGACTTACCCAGCATCTGGGAAAGTGATGCCAAGACCAGAGACATTGCCACCCAGCCATCTGCCCTGTTCAGTTCTGCATGAGCATGCAGCATGACCCAGAGAGAGTGACAGTTAACAATACTGCAACACACACACACACACACACACACACACACACACACACACACACACACACACACACACAAACACACTTCCCTAATGATCTTTGAACAGCCATCTCAGTAAAGCCAAGTGAGTCTCCCTGAAGCTCGGCCGTTCTTCACTGATGCAAGGGATGGAGAACATGGGGGTTTTCTCCTCCTCTCTTTTGTCTGGTGAGGCCTAAAAACCTCTGACTGACATAATCATTTCTGAAGCTAACACTGTTGAGGGGTGGAGAAGCCCCTGCAGCTGTGGCGACTTGGGCACACGTCACACTTTTTCTGTGTCCCCTGAGCCCAGGTCCCGTCGTGTGTCATCTGCATCTTCGCCTGCGGTCTCCATGCTGAGATGTCTCTGCAGTCCAGGTCACAGCGTCTGAGTGCTGCCTCTTTAACTCTGTCTTATCTATGGGTCTGGATGAGATGGGACCTGCCACAGGTCCAATCTCCATTTGTTCTCAACACGTCACCGAGTGGTGGAAATGAGCCCTCATGTCCTTCCCTGAGGAGCTTGTAAAAAAAACAAAAACTAAACCAAAATACATGTGAACCTTTCCAAATCTTGATTTAATTAAGCTTCCTTTATCTGTATACCCAAGGCATAAGGGTTCCTGTGTTAAGCCATGGTTTGACTTAGATTTACTTTGCTCTTGCCAAAGCTATGTTCCATCTTCCAATGCAGTTGAATATTCCTCCATGCCTGGTATCACACCTCCTCACGGAATAGGAATTCAAAATTCATGGAATTTCTCTGTGGGCTCCAACTCCAATGTCAGGAGAGAGAAACCCACCCCAAAGTGAATAAAGGACAAGAGTGGATTGGGGGGCATTTATTGCCCCCAAATGACTGACTAGATAGGGTTTAGGGTAGTTTGAAGTAGATGTTCAAAGAGTGCTTGGAAATCTGTTTTCTGTTGCTGTTATCTACATGGTGGCCTTGCTGTCCCGAGGGCTGATGACAATACAGTCATTAGCAGTCCCCAGATTGGCTTCTGTGCTTTGCTGTCCTGATGATATTTGACTGGCCACCTCTGACATGTACCCAACCTTGAGCCAATCATCAGGACCACAAGAATAGATGATATGATTGGCCAGTTCTAAGTTATATCACTTGTCTGGAGTGAGGAGATTCATTAAATGTCATCTTAGCCCAAAGGACTGAGAGATGGAGGGGCAGTTTCTTGAAGGAGAACTGGAGAAGCATTTCTTAGCTAAAAGAAAAAAATGCAAATATACATAAATAACAAGATGTCTGTTCCCATTCCTTCGTTTGGGTGTAAGCAGTTGCATTTAGCATAGTTCAGTTCTCATCAAATGCCCAAGGATTGGTCCTTTATTTCAACTTTTCCTGCATTTTTAATTAGGTTCTATTTTAGTCTGCAGATGCCACTCTTTTCTGTTCTCAACCTCCAAGACCAAGCTTGGAGGAGCCCATGTGGCAGCAGCAGCCACAACACTGGCAACATGCTGCAGATAAATATCAAAATCTGAGTTCTAAACAGAGCAGTTACTCTTCCCAATTCACTCACCGATAGTTTCCATGCTTATCAATCCTGTTACCAAGAGCAGCAGATGTGACCTATACTAGAGTCATCAGAAAGGAATGAGCCTCTGGTAAGGAAATGCCTCCATGAAATCCAGCTGTAAGGCCTTTTCTCATTTAGGGATCAATGGGGGAGGATCCAGCCCATGGTAGGTGGTGCCACCCCTGGCCTGGTGGTTCTGAGTTCTATAAGAAAGCAGACTGAGCAAGCCAGAGCAGTCAAACCAGTAAGCAGCTCCCCTCCATGACCTCTGCATCTGCTCCCACCGCCAGGATCCTGCCCTGCTTGAGTTCCTGCCCTGACTTCCTTTATCGATAAACAGTAATGTGGAATTATAAGCCAAATAAACCATCTTCTCCCCAACTTGCTTTTTGGTCATGGTGTTTTTGTCATAGCAATAGAAACACTAAGACATGACCCTTGGAGCACAAAGATCAGAAACCTATCTGACAGACAAAATCCCAGGGGACCTTTTGAGTCTGTAATGATGGAGTAACACAGCATCACAGGACTCAGTCAAAGGAACATGACGTGGTTTAAGAGTGTCTGCCTGAATCATAAAAATATCTTCTTTCCACTCAGATCAACTTTATCCCATCACCACAGCAATCTAATACTCCATGACAAGACACTGTGATTATTTAGCAAGGTGTGTGTGTGGGGGGTCTACCAATGTGCCATTGTTCTTCATTCAGACCTATGTGTTCTCAGGGCCCTGGTCCTTGCCCTTTCTTGGTTCCTTGTTCTATATAAAAGTCCCAGCAATTCAGAAGATATCCCTTACTTGCTGCTGCCACAAACTATGACTCAGTGACTGGCTTAAAAATAACACGGCTCTATTATCTTAGTGATCTGGAGGTCGGAGGTCCAAAATGCGTCTCACTGAATTAAAGTCAAGGTTTCAGTGGGACTGAATGCCCTTAGGAGGCTCTGGAGAAGAATCCGTTTGTATAAGCTACTTTTCTTTCTGTTGTGACTAAATCCCTAACCAAAGGCAACTGAAGAAAGGAGGGTTTATTCCAGATTCTGTTTTGAGGGTACCATCATGGTGAGGAGGGTATGGCAGTGGAAGGCTGGGATACCAGTCATACATCATTTAGTCAGAAGCACAATGAGATGAATTCTTGTTGATCTCCTCCTTTTCCCTTTAATTTACTCTAGGACCCAGTCCATGGATACTGCTACCCGCTGTGAGGGAACCCTCCTAGACACACCCAGAGGTGTGTCTTCTAAGTGACTTTAAATCCTATCTAGTTGACAATCAAGGTTTACCATCATGAGTCAACCATGTGTCAATCTGACCGCCCCCCCCCCCAGGCAGATCACATTTAATCCTAGCATTCCACTCACCTTCCTCAATGGCTCGTGAGTATTTCTGAAGTGCAAAATGTACTCCATTCATATCTAAGAATCCTTAAAGTCTTAACAGTTCTAACCCCGCTGAAAAGTTCCAGTTGCCTTTGAAGACTCAAGGCAAACTCTTCACTGTGAGCCCCAATAGAATCAAAATACAAGTGGCATATTTCTGATGTACAGTGGCACAGGATAAATGAACCTATTCCAACGGGGGGGGGGGGGGGGGAACGGGGGACGGACACTAGAAAGAAAAGACTGGACTAAAGCCAGATTGAAACCCAGCAGGGCAAATACCAAATCCTGAATCTTTATGTTCAGCTCTTGGAGCTTTTTAGATGGTCTCATCGAGGTTCCATAGGGCTTGGATAGCTTCACCCCTCCAGTTCTGCTCCGTGTAGCACCAATGGCCTCTCTCTCAGGTTAGCTTCTCTCAGTGTCTGCAGCTTTCCTCAGCTGACGCCCCATAAGTGTGCTGTCTTCAGCATCCTAGGGTAGCCCTGGGAAATTGGACTTTACCTTCACAGCTCTGTATAATGGTCTGTCAGGACCCCCTGTAAAGAATCTGACCCTGCTGCAAATTTCCTAATCTAAACAACTTTCTGAAACCTATTGGAACCCCCCTTGGATTTTTCGTGTCTGCAAAACCATGTGGACCATATTGCCAAGTTCTGCTACCAACTTGAGATGTATCCTGCCTCTCTTCTATCATAACTACAGTGACCTCCATGTGCTTTGGCTGTTGAGCCTGAGAAAACACTTCCCTGGGGGGCTGTTTACAATCAGTGTATGTAGCCAGCGGCATTCCGAGATCAGGTTCACACCTTGCAAATGAATGTGCATCTTCACAAGTTGGAGCATTTAAAGGCTGGGTTCTTGCCTGTATGGCCTCTTTCCTATTGTTCCAACATAGAATAAGAAGTTTCTGTTTAGTGGTGCTAATATATTTAACAATTACAGCTGCTTTCTTCATAACAGTCTGGTCTAAAACTAAAACCTGTTACTCTTTTTTTATCCCCAAACTTCATATTCTGTTTCATTGTAGCTCTGTTTAACAGTAGTGAACAGTAACCATGCTACAGCCTGCGCTAACATACACGCTGTCTTGAAATTCCCTCTACCAAACAACTTAGTGCATTACTTTGGAATGTAGGCTCACTCAGATTTTCAGGACAGAATGCAGAATTTCCAGGCAGAAAGTAGCTAGAATTTTATTTGTTTTTTGCAGGATGTAACACAATGTTTAAATGGAGTTATTTTTTCCAACATAATATTTTAATTGGTTATTTGGAAATTTCACATAATGTACCCTGATCATATTCACTTTCCTAATCTTCCCAGGCCCACCTTTCCTTCCTCATGACCTCCCCAAAGAAAAGAAAAAGGAGAGGAAAGAAAACATAGCAAAATAAAAAAGTACCAAGTCCAGTATCATACTCACTGGAGCATGGTCAAACTTCCAGTGAGCAGCCCCTTAAAGAAAATCGCGTCCTTCCCCAATCCCTCCCCTGCCAGAAGCCATCATCTGTGAAGAGCTACACTTCAGCATTCCTAACACAATATTGAAGAGTTCTCTCCAGTGGCTCCCTGTCTAGATTGTTTCTCTTTTTGGGGAGGGGGGATTGTCACAGAAGCCTTCTATGTCTCTAATTATCAACTGTGAGTCTGCAGTCATCAATACCACCACAAAAGAAGCTTCCTTACCCTTTACAGTCAGTGGCAGCACAGATCATGGACTTCCATGTGGTTTCTAGCAGCAGTACTGACCATGGACATCAACCCAGCCTTTGGTGGCAACATGGGCTATACACACCAACATGACTTCAGGTGGCAGCACAGACCACAGATGTCTACATGGCCTTCAGTGGTAACCGGGACCATAAACATCAACATGGTCTCAGGTGGTTACACAGACCATGGGCAATCACCTGGCCTCTGGTAGTAGAACAGGCCATGGACATCAACACGGCCTCCTGCAGCAGTACAGTCCATGGACATCATCTATATGAACCTCAGGCATCAACAAGGCCTGGAGCAGCAGCACAAACCATGAACACCAGCACATCCCCAGTGGTAGCACAGATCATAGATACCAACACGGCCTTCAGGGGCAGCATGGACCCTGGATGTCTTCAGAAGAGTCCCAGTCCATAAAATGAACTGTTCTCCATCTCAGACATCCTGTTGTCACTCAGAGCCAGGGTGATCATGCAACTGGGCAGTGTATTTGGGGGCAGAGCCTGAGCAAGCTCCAGGCTGCTGCCTACCACCTTGCTGGCCCTACTCAGACAACATGCTCTCCTGTCCACTGCAGTCTTCTCCCACACCTGTCAAAGCTGTTGTATCTCTAGTTCTGCCTCTCTCCACCTCCGTCTTCCCCACCTCTCCATCACATAGTTAAAGTGGCGTTGCAAACTGCAGTGTGTCACATAGTACATAGTACACAGATACTAATTACACTCATTGGTCTGGTTCGAGGTTTCTGGTTTCTGAAGTACTGTATTTACTGGACCATCACTGAGGCTCATCTCAGATATCTTGCTGTTGCCCAGAGTCAGGGTGATCTTGTGGCTCTGCAGGGCATGTGAGCTCCAGGCTGCCACATACCTCCCTGCCCATGGTGCTGGCCACCCCAAGGCTCACTGGACACAACTGTTGTGCTTGCAGTCTGTGGGCAGTGTCGAGGCCTGTGCTCCCCCTTTCCCAGCAGTTCAAGCATCATGGACTGTATGTGGCAGCTCCATGCTGCTGGCCAGCCTGCAGGGGGAGGGCTGACCCTGTTCAGTAAAGACATGTTTCCAAGGGAGCTCCTCTCTCTTACTTCCAGCAAGGCAAGCAGCAACGGTTGCTCCATGCTGAGGGCCCACATTCAGTAATACTGTGTTTGTTGCTGCCTCTGTGCTCGCTCATACCACTCCCAAATCTTTCCCTGTGGTGTCTCTAGTTCCGCCATTCTCTTCTGCCAAGCACACATGGACGCACTGGTGCGGTTCTGCTCCACTATCTTTCTTTCCAATTTCATGAAACTACTTTTTAAAAGCATCTTCTCATTAGACCTGCTTTTTTTTTTTTTTTTTTTTTTTTTTAAGTTGTTTCAAAGATACTGCGGATCTGCAGACTCCTTCTTGCAGCAAGGCCACGCTCCTGCTCAGGCTTGAGTTCAGCCGCTGTGGCTCCCCCACGGCAATTGCAGGGCTGACGGCAAGAGCGGAAGGGGACACCAGCTTGGCCGTGTGCACTGTGGCCATTTGGGCTCTGCCTGTCTTTAATGGAGTTTTTATTCCCCTATGAAACCTCATGAGCTTGGCCTCCACTGTTCACATTTTCCCTCAGCATTCTGATCTTTCGATTTCCCATAAGAATGGTCTGTTCAACTCTACTTACAGTAGTCCAGGGTTTCTGTAGCCTGCTCCTCCAAACCCTTCCATACTCTTCCCACAAAACAGTTCCAAAGGCCTACAACCATGTGGCCTGAGTTATCTTCACAGTCTATGCCTTAGTACTCAATTTCTATTAGTTGATTTTCTTGTTCCTGTAACAAAATGCTTGACCAAAGGCAACTAAAGGAAGGAAGGGTTTGTTTTTGCACAGAATGTGAAGGTGTAAAATTTGAAAGTGTGGGGCAGCTGGTCACATTGCATCCAGAGCCAGAAAGGAGGAGGAAATGGTCGCCATTGCTTTGCTGACTTCCTCCATTCCCGTTTTTATTTGCTGTAGGACCCACTCCATGTGATGATAATGATTGCTTTGAGGGATGGCTTCCTCCTCAGTTAAACTTGTCTGGTGCCAACCCTTACAGACACACCCAGAGGTATGCCTCTTAAGTGAGTCTCTGTCAAGCTGTCAATCAAAATTAACCCTGCATTTTTATTTTATTTTATCTGCTTGTTACAGGTCACTTGTGGTTCATGACCCCAAAATCAACATAGGATCTGGAAATCATTGAGTTTCAGTGTCTGTCTTCATGTAAAGGGTATTGGTGAGGACATGGGACAGCATGGATAATCTAGGAGGATGACCCCCTTGGGTTAAAGTCAACTAGTCAGCATCGCTTGTCCTGTCTACAAGCCTAGTACCCTCCAGATCTCCCAGACTATGACACTGGCATCGTACAAAAGCTAAGATTCTACACACCATAAGCACTGAGGGAACTTTAGAGGAATGTGGGCATTCTCAAAACCCTGTGCTGACTAAATCAACACAGCAGAAGTGCAGACTTACATAAACAAACAAACAACAAACAAACAAAGCAGAAAGCAAAAGGATGTTAGGAAAAAAACAAATACAATATCCCCTGTGTCTTTGTGAGAAAGAGCTTAAAAGGATTTGTGTGCCCGGTCCTTGGGAAGAGAGCTTTAGAGAAGCTGTGATCTGAACGTCCCATCCTTTAAGTCGGGTCTCCATTAGTGCTTCTGTTCTGTTGAGGTGTTAAGATCCTCCTCCTCCTTCAGTCCCCTCAGCACACTCTTAGACACAGATCATTGAAGACCCCCAAATCCATCAGGATTTAGGCAGTTGTATTATATTCATTATGGCAGAGTCTGAAACATTGGAAGGGATGTCGGGGACTTTGAGGAAATTAATTTTGAAATTGCAGCCCTGAATGTACGGAGCTGACATGCCATTACGAATGATACAGAAATTGTTCCTGGAAGGGCTAGACTAATAAGTGATGTAGGGAAAGTAGATGTTGGAGGACACCCCCATCATAGGAAGTCCTTTCCATTCCTCTAGTTATATTACCTCAGAGAGACAACAAGGTGTCAGGATTAGCAGTATTCTCACAGGGTAACAATGTAGCTCCCTTCCACATCATAAGCTATGAACTTAATGCTCATATGTTCTATTTCTTGCCTATCTTCTCTGCTGCTCACTTCTGCATCTTCTGCACTGTCTCATATCATTTTCAGTGAACACTGTGCCTCGTATCAGGCTTCAAATACCTTTGAAGGTAATTACCATGTCTTACTTCATGGGTGGAAAGATTTTTCCATGAATGTCTTTCTCTAGTCTTTTATCACCATGATTTATGAGTCAGGGCCCATCCTCACCATAAAGCTAGAAATGTCAAATTTTCTCTGTCAGCCTCCCTTGCATCCATAGTTGATCAAACTCTTGTACCCCAAGGTTTGATCTAGAAGCAATGATCCAAAGAATTAGAAGCCACACAGGGTCTGTATTTATGAAAGCGGTAGCAGAGGATTTCCCATATGCACTTCTACTTCTCAGGAGTTACACCCAGAATCAGCCTTAGAAATGTTGGTCATGCAGTCACCACAAACAGTGCCCGCTGCCAGGTAGGGACCAGTTCTGTGGTGATATTTCATGGGCTTCTCCTGGCTCACAGACTTGTTAATCAGCACATTTCTCAGAGGTCAGTGAGCTGAGTCACCTTACCTAATCAATCCCCTTTCTGCTTAGATGAGTCAGCATGTGTCTTCGTTGCTTAAAATGAAGACCCTGACTGAAACAGATGGTCTTAGTTCCCCTTTGGAGTTACCTATATTCATATCACTTTGAAAATTTAAAAACTTGCCATTTATTCTCTCTGGAACAGCCTTTCCTCTTCTTTTTTCTTGTGTAAAATGTCTACCCAACCATCCAAATGTCAAGCTTGACCCACTCCCCCCTCAGAGAACTCTCCCAGATTACCCCAAATCCATATACACCTCACAGTATTACCTGGCCCATGGTTTTGTGATCTAATTAAAGACAGAAACTACATTTATGTTGTGTCTTGTCTATTAATTTTGATGAGTGAATGGATGGATGAGTGGATGAGTGGGTAGGTAGAGGATTGGATGGGTGGAACTGTTTCAGGACAAAACAATCTCCAGGAAAATTCCTACTACTAATGCTTGACTACAATAAGGCATCTACATTTTTGTTCTCAGGAAGACAATTCTGTCCCAGAATCCACAGCATTGTGCTAACTTGTTTTGTTCTATTTTCATCTCTTGTGGGTCTCCCAAATGCCAGGTCCTACATCACCCTAGACCCACATTTTAGACCTTCAAGGAGAAGAACGCACTTTGCTGCTCTCCCCTATTGCTGCCCAGTCGCTGAGACCCCCAGTATTTAGAGGAACAGCTGCCTGCTTCTCGGGAGAAGAGTGGGCCACCTGCAAGCCCCTTGAATGGGCAGGTTGCCATGACAACTCCTTAATAGAAAGACCACCATGGGGAATAATTCCCAAAGCAACACCCATTTCTTTGATAGTTTTTCAAGAAAGGCAGGATGTAAAGCTGCAAGTGTAAGGACACTGCACACAAATAATAGTGTGTGAGCTACTCTGCAGCCAACACAAGGCCTGTCCCCATCCCTCTCCCCAGACTGGGGAAGTGAAGCTGAGCCATGGAGTGATTCACAATACTAACACGCCTGGTTTGGGTACAGGCTGTCCTTTGCCCAGCATCCATTATCCATGGTGTACCTTAACAGACATTTAAAATGGGCTTTCTAGGGCTCAGGATGCAATTCAGTTGGTAGAGTGCCCTGTATTTGATCTCAAGCTTGGTGTCACAGGCCTGTAATTATAGTATTAGAGTGGAGGCAGGGGGATCAAAAGTCCATGCTCACTGTCCTCAACTACAGCTACATGGAGAGTCCTGACTGAAAAACAAACCAAGCAGTGGCTAGAGAGATGGCTCAGGGTTTAAGAACACTTACTGCCCTTATAGAGAACCTGAGTTTGGGTCCCAGCATGCACACGGTGACTTGCAACCTTCTGTAACTCCAGTTCCTAAGGATCTGATGCCCTATTCTGGCACTGCACACATGTGATAAACAGACACCCATGCAGGAAAAATACCAATACACATAACAATGAAAATAGATAAGTCTTTAAAACACAGAAACATTTTATGAAGTGAGCACTGTTGTTTCCATCCTACAGATGGGAATGCCCAAGTCCACAGCATTTAAGTGGCCTAGCAGGCCGTTTGTCCACCTGGTGAACTTGTGCACAGGTCCGTGCTTAGGTCAAGGCAGCAACTTCTCCCTGTGCTGCTTTGACAGTCAGGGCACTCCATCAGAAGCCTCTTCAGAGGTGAGACTCCAGCCTCCCTCTGACTTGGCTCCACAGTGTTTCTATTGCCATCTATTTAGAAGGGAGACGCTTGGTTGGTCAACTCATTCACTTATGACAACTATGAACATCTACTGCAAACCCTGCACTTTGGACCCAAATTTGGCACACTTGCAAAGTTACAAAAAAGTTCTTCTTTTGCTGAGCCCTATGATTTGAGTGTATTTTGTTCAAAGGACACATGGAGGCTCCACTTGTCAGCGTGACAGTGTCGAGAGGTGATCCACAGGGCTAGGTCTGTGAATCCTGGATGAATGAATGCTTTTCTCCTCACTAGATCCAGTTGCCTAACTCAAGAGTTCAGTCTCTTCTTTTTTCATATATGTTCATTTGCTTTTCCATGTCTTCCACCATGAGTTGAAGTAGCATGTGACTCTCATCAGCCATCTGACCTTGGACTTCCTAGTCCCAAGGACTGTGAATCAAACAAATACTATTTTTGTTATTGTTGTTTGTTTGTTTATAAAGCACCCAGGCTCAGGTATTCTGTGACTGCAACAGAACACAAACTAGGCCACCAAACTTTCAGTCCTTTTCCAACTCCTCAAAATAGCCTCTCTCTTCCCATCGGCACTTGGGCCTGCCTGTACCACCCTGGGCTGTATACACTCTTGAGCCACAGTTGAGACCGAGATGAACCGCACAGTACGAATACTTAGAGCAGAACAGACACTTGGGACTCTCAGGCATGCCCAGAGAGAAATAACAGGTCCCAGCTCCAGCTCTCATAGTGATTAGTTGAACTGTAGGGAGACAACTGTTTAAGCCAACTTCAGTGTCTTCATCTGTAACTTAGAAGCAAAAAACACCTATTCCATTCTAATAGAGTGGCCCACTAAGGGGTTAGTGCTAGGTGCGTGTCGAGTGTCAAGTGAGCACCAGCCAATGCTGGAAGTAGCAGCGTATCAGGAGCTCTGGAATGAGACAACCCTCTCAGCTTCCATGTGCATTGTTCTCCAGATCCCAGAACTAGAAGCAGTGGTGTGTCCTAGGGTCTCTGGTTCCAGCTCAAAAAGTGTCCAGTTAGGCCACCAATGTTAGTCACCCTGTACGCGTATCTTCATATAAATGATTATAACACATTAGATAGACCGTGATAGACCATGACTCTCTACCCCACTGCCCCTGTTTTCTGCTCTCACTCCTCACTCCTGCTTCCACTAAACCACTTGCAGTTTTCTCTACGAGTGTCCCCTCAGGGAAATACTCTCCCCTTCTTTTCCTTGAACCATTCTGAGTTGGTTTTCAGGCTGTGTGAGGCTTAGCTCTTGTAGGAATTCTCCCTGGCTGTGCTGAGTCCCATACAATTGTAGCTAGGAACATCTCGTGACTCTCTTCTTAAACATCCATCATGGTGACCTGAGTTGTCTCCCCTGAAGGCCAGGGGATTTGAAAAACAGGACTGCAGGGACTTCATCTGTGACCGTTGTCCTGTCACCTGGCACTTTGTCATAGAGCAGGTGCTTAATCACTTTGAGAAGAGAATAAAATTATTGAGAACATGGATAGGAAGATAGTTTTATGATCTTGAAAATGCACATTTTTTTTGAGGAAGACTGTCTTGGCCCCTACAAATAGGAGCCAGCCTGGTCCCCACAGCTGGGCCCTGTGCTCTCCTGTTGAACATGAATGTTTTCACAGACTGTAACATCAGATAAGGCCAAGACTGGTGGAGCAAGAGAGGAACAAGAGCATTGTAAAGTCTCTTTGGGAGCAGATATTAGCATATGTGCATGATCCAAAGCACTAAAGGATGACAGTTCACCCAGTGTGGGTAATGGGTAACTACTGCTTATGTTTCCATGGCCACAGTCACCCTGAGTTATTCCTTCTGCAGTATCACCAGCTTCCTGAAGACATGCAGCTGTAGACACCTCCGTCACCTAATAGAATCCCTTCAAACTCCCCCAAATCATCTACCACAAGCACACTTGGTCTTTTCTAACACTTCTTATGAAGTCACCTCACTACTCCTATGATGCATGTGGTCCTCACTGCAATAAGCCAACAAATACAGATCTTTAAAGCTATAGGACTGTCCCTAGAGCTCTTCGGCTAAAGAATATTGACACCACCTAGTTCTGTACACCCTGAATTTCTATTATAAATGTCTTAATAAAAAACTGATGATGATGATAACATATTTCTGATGGAAAACACTTGGCTGACATAAATAATCTTGGATATAGGTGTTCTGCTCATGTTAACAGGTTCACATTCACAGAGTCAATCAACCAACCACACATCAAAAATATGTCAAGTCTGGCTGTGGTTGCATACACCTTAATCCCAGTACTCAGGAGAGAGAGGAAGATGGGTCTCTATAAGTTTAAGGCCAGCCTGATCTACATAGTGAGTTCTAGTTCAGCCAAAGCTACATGGTTAAGACCTTGTCTTTAAGAAGAAAAAGGAGAGGAGGAGGAGGAAGAAGAAGAAGAAACAGTAAAAAAAAGTCTCTGCATTGAACATACACTGACCATTTTCTTGTCATTTCTTCCTGAATGATACAATATAACATCTATTTGTGGGACCATTTACATTGAATTGTCCATTAATAGTCTTTAGGGATGACTTAATGTATGCAAATACTACTACATTTATATGAAAAACTTGAGCATCTGCAGATTTTGGTACCCACAGGGGTTCCTGGATACAACAATTCCCTTGTGCATAATAAGATACTGTGTTGAGTGCTTTCTGGGGGATTGTCTCATTATGTGCTTATGCATGCTTCTGTTTGTGTCCATGATGGAGACCTGGATGGAGAAGGGCATCTCTTCAGTCTTGAGTGTCTGTGACTGTTTTATCTAAAGGAACATCAGCTGAAATACCATGAAAAAGAGAATATTCTAGTTGAGTGACTACATGTTTCCAAAGGGGCACAAAGCAAATGCTATCCCAGCAACTTCCCTGCCCAGATTCTGAGAGGTACTTGTGAACATGGATCAGCAGTGGTGCTCACAGACATCCTTCCAACCCAACAGACACTATTACAGTGCCAGAGGTTGGCATTCTCCACTAGGTTTCCCCTGGAAAGATTCTGGGGGCCCCTGGTTGATGGCACTTGGGGCTGAGAACTGCACAGACTGTAGGGACAGGTTCTTCTCTGACAGTAGTTGGCTAATGGGCCAAATCATTTTGACAGAATGCCAACAGATGTTAGCTGTGAAGAGTGATAAATTTTCTCTCCTCTCAGAGAATCTTTACTGACAAGATTACAGTCTAGGTAAGGCCTCTCGTCAGCCACCAGAAGCCTCCACACAGAAGCACCACCGTGTGGAATCAGACACTCAACAGGAATCCCAGATGATAAAGGTGGCAATAAGAATCTCCACCATGAGTTTCTTTCTGTAATGAAGACCAGGGCATCACGGATGCTGTTAAAGGGGCACTGACCACTCTGAGGAGGATCCTCAGGCCAGGCTTGATCAATGATGGCTCCTGTCACATCCTCTGCACAGGGTGAGCTGACACTCAAGGCTCTAAGATTCTCACTCAAGCCCTTCGATTCTCTGGACATCAGGACTGCTTCACGATTCTTCATATCAAATTTGTCCTCTCCCACTTCTTCTTGCCCCTTCCCTGGCCCTCCGCCGATAGCCTACAAGTAAGCGAACTGATACTCTGTCAGTCCTTTATCCGCATACTTTCTTGATGACATTGTAAATATAATTGAATTTTCTGAAAGCCCTGAATTCAAATGAGATGACAATCGAGGAAACAGTGTGATTAAGGAATATCACTGCCACCCCAAATTCATCATTGCGTCGCTCACAGATGGAGTTACTGAACTCCAATTATATTTTAGGAAATGAAAGGCGACAGATCTAAATGCCCATAAAACAAATTAGGAGCCTTCTTGAGGGGCAGGATTATTACTGATTAAGTATATTTGGCATCAAAAATGTGTGAGCACTTTGGCAGCTTAAATTACACGTTCACACAGTCAACGCTTTTGCTGGTCTGAAAATTCCTTATTATTTTGGTCTTCTAATCACATTTTCCTTCTTTCTCCAAATTGATGATTTGAAAGAGCATTGGAAATGATCTTTTCTGAAAGAGCATTTTCTTTCAAAAGACATTTACACTCAGCTGTCATTAAAAGGACATCATCCAGTCGCTTAGTTTCTCAATTTAGCTTTAAAACGAAGTTACTGTATTAGGGGAAAATAAAAAAAAAAAAGTGGCCTCTCTTTCCATGTAACAGTCTTTGCCACTTCCTTCTACATGTTGTTTAGTGCCAAGAGATGAAGGAAGACAGTGTGCTGCTATCTACAGCCTCCATGGGTGACAGATCTGCTTCTAAGTACTGGTTGGGAAGGGACTCACCTTCTGGGCCCACTTTGCTTTTTAAAGGACCTTAAGGTAACTTTGGGACATCTCTCTTGATGACCATTCGAGTCCAACAAGTAGACAGATTGCAGATGAGCTGTCTGTGACCTCTGCCACATCCCATCCACGTCTCCATAAAATCCTCTCCCGCTGAAGGTAGCTCAAACCCACGGCTTGCTATTAACCAACAGAACATGACCCAAGTAATAGTATGTCGCTTCCATGGTTGCATTGACTTGCATGACCCCTATGCTAGATGATGCATACTAGAGAGTCTCCCTGTTGACTTGATAAAGTATGCAAGTGTGATGAGGGATGCCATGGTGAGAAGCTGTGGGCAGCTGTTAGGCACTGATGAGGAATGCCATGGTGAGAAGCTGTGGGCAGCTGTTAGGCACTGGTGATGGCCTCCAGCAAACAGACAGCAAGAAACTGAAGCCCTCAGTTGTCTAGTCATCAATAATGAGTTCTGCCAACATCCGGGTAATCTTAGTACCACAGTGCCCCCAAACAGAGCCTATCAAACAGAATATAGACAGGCCAGTTAGTACTTGATTGTGATCTTGAGACCTAAGAAAACATATCTAAACTGCACCCATACTTCTGACACACAGAAACTATGAAATGACTTGGATTTGGCCAGGCATGGTGGCAGTGCATCCCTTCAATCTCAGCATTTGAGAGGTAGAAACAGGCAGATCTCTGTGAGTCTATGTAGGCCAGCCTGGTCTACATAGTAAATTCCAGGGTTACATAGTGATACCCTCTCTTGCTCAGGAATAGCTGGCCAACACAAATCGGCCCCCATGTTTTTAGTGGATTTTTCTTTTGTTTGTTGTTGCTGTTGTCATTGTTTAAGAGAGGGAAGGAACATGAAGTTGGGAAGGTGATCCATGAGGAACTGGGTGACAGGAAGAATGTGATAAAAAATATATTTATGGTAGCACAGGAAACTTGGGTGGTTCTAGAATTCAGTCAAGTCCTAGGGAAGCCAACTTTATTCCTAAAAGAATAATTCATTTTTTTAAGAGGAGAGTACATTTTTCTTGTCATACTCAGTTATTTGTTTGTTTGTTTTTAATCATGGTTAGCTCAGGAAACTAAATTAACTCATAAAAAAAGGGAGAAAAAGAAACAAATTAAATTTTTATACCGTATACATGAGATGTCTCCAAGTTACATGGAGTATATCAGTCTGTTTTTGCTGCTAATAACATGACACCCTGGACTAATTACAAAGTTTATGTGGGTCACAGTTCTGGTCCAAGGTCAAGGGCCCATGTCTGCAGATGGCTTCACTGTGAGCAGAATCTTGAGGCAGTCCAGGGTGTTATACAGCAGGAGACAAAGAACAAGCATGCGCACTCCGCTCTCTCTAATACATCCACTGGGAGTCAATCCCAGGCCCCAGTGATGTGACCTTGCTGATTCCCATCACTTCCTCAAAGTTCCTCTCCCTGACAATGGGCAATAAACCCCAGTGTGAGTTCTGCAGAGAACAGATTGTACCCACACCAGAGATGAGTGTCCTAGAAGGCTGTCCACACGCCTAAGGAAAGAAAAAGGCTTGTCCCCCAACCTGAGCAGATTCCAAGGGGCTTAGAGCAGAGATTACCGAACTTTATTAGGAGCTTTACCTGTGAGTCAGGGGACTCGGACACATTTGAACTGTTTCCTAGAAGCTGTCTTACATAAATTAAGAACTAAGGATTCAGGTGAGAAGTTTAGAAAACTTCCTGATGGCTGTTAGGGAAAGCTACACTTTACCTGATAAAAGTCAGGAAATCCTGCCTGTAGATTTCTCAAATAAAAAAAAAAAAAAGTAGACAGAGCCAGAAGCCATTTCAGAATTGTGGATATTTCAGTAGATTCAGAATTCTTTTTTTATTTATTTTATTATTTTTTATATTTATTTATTTATTTATTTATTTATTTATTTATTTATTTATTTACTTTTCTATTATCAGCTTGATACAGTACAAATTCTTATCCTGATAGTGAAATGTTTCTAATACTTGCCCAGTGATTGAGTAAAACCAAAACTTATTATAAACCACAGTCATCCTAGGGTCCCCCCTGCTATGTAGCCTCCCTGGTTCTATGGGTTGCAGTCTGATTATTCTTTGCTTTATATCTAGTATCCACTTATGAGTGAATACATACCATAACTGTCCTTCTGGGTTTGGGTTACCTCACTCAGGATGATATTTTCTAGCTCCATCCATTTGCCTGCAAATTTAATGCTGTCATTATTTTTCTCTGCTGAGTAGTACTTGATTGTGTATATGTATCACATTTTTTTAATCCATTCTTCAGTTGAGGGGCATCTAGGTTGTTTCCAGGTTCTGTTATTACAAATAGTGCTGCTATGAACATAGTTGAGCATGATTCTTTGTGGTATGATTGAGCATTCCTTGGGTATATGCCCAGGAGTGATATGGCTGGGTCTTGAGGTAGATCGATTCCCAATTTTCTGAGAAACCGCCATACTGATTTCCACAGTGGTTGTACAAGTTTACATTCCCACCAACAGTGGAGGAGTGTTCCCTTTGCTCCACATCCTCTCCAACATTGACTGTCGTTGGTGTTTTTGATCGTAGCCATTCTGACAGGTGTAAGGTGGTATCTCAGAGTCGTTTTGATTTGCATTTCTCTGATGATTAAGGATGTTGAGCATTTCTTTAAATGTCTTTCAGCCATTTGTGATTCTTTTTTGAAAATTCTCTGTTTAGCTCTTTAGCCCATTTTTTAATTGAATTCTTTAAGCTACACAATCCTGGAATCTCTACCACATAATTTCCAGGAAACATTAGGAATTGGTTGTTTTATAGATCTTCTAATCTTCATATTCTATTGATGTTTCCACTACTTTTCTCCTCTCTATGAACTTCAGTGGTAGTATGTGTGACTATATCAATGCTGACAAAATAGAGAATCAATGAAACTGCTCCAACAGACAAAGGAGAGGAAAAAACTGTCAAAATACCAGAAAGCTACAACTATTACAAACACATATGACCTCTTAATAATATGACTTCTATAATATATAAACAAAACCTGAAAAAAACCCGAAGAGATAAATGGAAAACTCAATCATGTTTGGGAACTTAAGTGCCCTACTCTCAATAACTGGCATAATAGCAGGCAAGAAAATAGGTTATGTAGACAATACTAAAAATATCTAGACTGCACATCGATCTGTAGAATAATACACTCAACATTGGAAGCATACGTATTATTCTTAAGCACACATCAACCCCTTTGCACACTATATCCAAACTGACCAAGAAAAGCAATCTAAAGTCAAGAGCAAAGGAAGGACATGATATACAGAATCCAAACAGGCATTGAAAAGTACTAGTAATTTTCAGTCTTCCCAGAGGAAAGCTTCAAATACAGCTAGCTTCACTATAGAATTCTACCAAACATTTAAGAAAAAAATTATCACACATTCTTTACAGACTCTTTTTACTCCTTTTAAAAAACAGGAAAAGGAATATTTCCCAGCTCTTACAAGGTCAGCACTGCCCTAATATCAAAGGCATATAAAGCAATTACAGAAAACAAACAAACAACAACAAAAAAAAAAAACCACAACCCACTACAGCCAGTATTGCTCATGAATACCGAGGACCTAAAAGTCCTTAACAAAATACTATCCAATTGAATCCAGCAATATTTTAGAAAGTGTAATCCATGACAAAATGAGATTTACACCAAAAGTGAAAAGTTAGTTTAACATAAAAATTAGTTACAACATCATTTAAGTGGGGTGAGGTGTGGGGCAGACAAAAGAAAACAAAATACAACCTCCTGGGGGGTCATCTCAGTAGATACAGAAAAACCACTTAACAGGTCAAATCCAGCCTCCCTCTTCGGTGACTGGAAGCAGCAGCAGCAGAGGGAGGAGGAGCCTGGAGACTCACTGCTCATCTGGCCCAATCTAATTGTTCGGTACCAGGACAAGTGAGTGACTCTGTCTCAAAGTCCTGGGTGAGACGACCTGTGAGGAACAACAACAGGCTGATTTCTGTCCTCCACACACATGTGCACACATGCACATTTGCACCACGTGTACACATACGTGCACTCGTGCCACACACACACACACACACACACACACACACACACGTGAAATGCTCGAGACAGCTTGCATATCGAGAGAAAATGACTATTTGGCTAACAATTCTGGTGATCTGACGTTACATCTGCTAAGAGTGACAGTGACAGGAGCCAGTGTCCAGAGGAGCGGTCACATCCTGAGCTGGGAAGCAGAGAAAGGAGGAAACCGGGCCCTGCGGTATGCTTTGCGGGCGTCCCTCCTCCCTAGTGTCCTTAGGACCACTCCAGGACTCTCCCTCCTGTAGCACATAGCACCTTCCAACAGCCTCACCCCAAGAAATGGGTCTTCACTTTGCAGACGCTGGAGGTGCTTTCCTTAGGACTCATGTATAGGCAAGTCCCAAGACTTCATTATCATAAATAGGAGAACTAAAAAAGCTCATCGAGTTATATGATATATAAATTAATATATAATCAGTTGCATTTCTATATTTTAGTAACAAATACACAAAAATAAAATTGTAAAAGTAATTTCAAACAGGATAATATGAAAAGAATAAAATCTTTATGGATAATCTTTTTTGCTTGCTTGTTTGATGTTGGTGTTATTAAAACAGGGTCTTGTGTAGTTTAGGCTGTGTTCAACTCACTGTGTAACCAAGGTGACTTCTTTCCTCCACTTCCTGTGTGCTGGGGATTGAGTCCAAGGCTTCATGCATGCTAGGCAAGCATCTGACTCAATGAGCTTTACCCCTAACCCTAGTGAATGGTCTTGACACAAATACAGAATGTGTACTCTAAAAGCTACAGGGAGGCTTAAGGCTCTGGATTTAACCCTTAATGCAAACAAAAAGGAAGAAGGATAAGGGTGAGGAGAAAAGGAAGGATGAAAGGAGGGAGAAATTAAAGGAAGGAAGGGAGGGAGGACTGGGGAGAGGGAGAAGGAGAAGAAAGTTTCCTCCAAAGACTGGGGCGAGGTGAACAGAATGTGAGATACTTTTTCTGGGGAGACATGAACAAATGTCTATTCACCCCAGATAGGACACCAAGGACAGACCAAAGAAAGAAATCTATCCAAGTTAAATGTGGTGAATCGATGAGTTTATTTGGGGTTACTCTGAGGTGCACAGGGGAGGGTTATTCCCAGGAGCACAGGCCAGGGGCTTCTTTCAGGAGCATGGATGACTCAAAGGCAGCTGCAGTACTATAAAGTCCTAGGAACGTGGGTGATGACCTCCCAAGAGATGTATTACTGGGGTCCCATTCAGTTCACTTTCCTCCTCCTATGTATTTTAGCACCTCCTGGGGTCATGTGCAGCTGGTGAGGGGTACAGAAGAGAGGGAGGCAGTGGCTGGAATGTTAGGCAAGACTCTCCTGTGGGTACTCAGTGCCTCTGATTTCAACATAGTAATGTCGATGGACAGAGGTCCACAACATGGGGCAGCTGCAAATTCAAGGCCAAACCTCTACCTATCAAGGCTCTGGCTCAAAAAAGGAAACAAAATTGCATTGTTAATATGGCGATACCTAATATAACAAATGATTTATAGATTCAATACTGTCCCCAATTAAAACCCCACGGCCTGTGTTGTTTTTTCCTTCTGTAACAGAAATGGGAAAGCTGGAATGCATGTGTGTTACAAGAGACCCTGCTACAGTCTGAATATGGTTTGTTGACCTGTGTTATATTAAAGGTCTCATCTCAATGTTGTAACGTTGAGCGGTGTTGGGATCTCTCAGAGGTAATTAGGTCACAGGCGTGCCACCCTCCTGAAGAGATTCACGCTGTCCCGTGAGAGCCCATCAGTGTCAAGTGCACTCGCCCTTGCTCTCACCCACACAGGCTCTTCTGGTTCTTCTCCCTGTCGGCAAGAGGCTCTCAGCAGACAGAGCAGATGCTGCTGCCATGTTCTTAGACCCTCAAAACTGAGAGCAAATAGTCCTTTACCTTTCTGGATTATACAGTCAGATAGTCCTTGATAGCAACTGGAAAGGGATGAGGAAATAACCGCAAACGACAAGATAATCTTGACAAAAAGCAAAATGGTACCCACTCTGTCTCAGGTGTACTGACCTCAAACCAAGTGTGCAGGGTTCATCATCCTGAACTCTCCCAGGGCTGTAATCAGGTGAGATAGCTACCTTAGTGTTTCAAATATAGAATCCAAGCTGGGAGTTTGGGGGAGTTGTTCAAGGCCCGAGATCCCAGGAAGCATGAATGGGGGTGCATATTCACCATTGCATGCTCTGACCCCCGCCGATGGCACCCCTGAGCGTTGTCTACACATGACCTATAGGCAGGAAGCCAAGAAGCTGGGGACTCTGGAATCCTAACCTCAGAGGGGCAATAGTCTTCATCCACCCTCAGCTACTGCACACATCCCATTTAGGGGCATGTCAAACCTTAGTCATGTTTCTGGAGGTACCCACTTCATGAATGGTATTCTTTTCTGTTTTACTGGTGTGTATATGAGTGTCTAGATATAAATATGGAGGTAAGCTCTAGGGCTCCATAATTGAGTGCCTTGCACCAGTCAGGGTGACATTAGTGCCTGTACATGCATTCTGTCTTGAAAATCTGCTCTGCCACTTTTCAGAGTGGCCCGTGTGAGATGTGAGCCCTGGGAGGTGCTGGACACTGAGGGACAAAGCAGCCAGAAGAACCATCTGAGCCAACGTGCTAAAGCCTGTCAGGGCACTTGTGGGAGGGGACAAAGGATGAAAATTTTCTGCCCAACAATCCCTCTGGAGATATCTAACAGCACACTCATTAGTTCTTATTAGTATGTGGACATAACTGCACATTCATTGGGAAAATATTTGAAAAGCAGCTGGGTTCTGGTTTAAGGCTATAAACCACCCCTGGCTATTCCTCTTCCCCTCCTCCTTCCCCCATGTCTTCCTCCCATACCAGTTATATGAGAAAATTGTTATTCCCTCAGCATTTGCTCCTCAGAGACACTTCTTCACCCAGGAACCCAAGTGCCAGGCATGGGCCTCATCATGTGCCTTTTAATTTATCGAACACCTACTATAGACCAAGCGCTGCTGGGGTCTGCAGAAGCTGAAGAGACAAGAAATTCATGTTCTCTGACTTCAAGGGAATTACAATTCGCTGAGAGAAACAGACTTTACACACACACACACACACACACACACACACACACACACACACACACTCAGCAATGGAGGCAATGCTCTGAATCTCATCAGACTAGGAGAACAGAAAGGTGTTCTGAACTTGGATCTGAAAAATAAGTAGGAATTTGCTACTCATCCAGGTATGAGACACTCAAGAGAACATTCTAAGCTTTAGAAATAGAGCACATCCAAGATTCCAGGAAATGATCCTTGCTTGTGACTGAAAGGTCAATGCCTCTAGGCTACAAGGTGCAGGAAGAAGAAAGAGTGAAGTGCTATTCTAATTATTCTTTATTAATAAAAATTCAGGAGTCAGATATCGGGTTTAGAATCTGAAGAAGCAGAGAAGCCACCAGTCCTCTCCTATCTGCTCCTTTCCTTCCTCCTAAAGGGCTGAGATCCTTCTCTGCCCCGCCTTCCTACTTCCTGTCCTATCTGTCTACAGTCCTCCAAAATCCCTGTGGTTAATTTTGGTTGGCTAGTGGCTAGCTCCATCTTCTGACTCCAAGCAAGCTTTATTTGTCAGAACATGATCAAAATATCGTGCAACAAAAGAGAATGAACAGAAAGGCTGTTATGAACTCCAATTTTCTTTAAAACCACACAAACCATGCAGGGGTCGTAGAAAGTGATAAACTTCACATCTTAGAAGCTGTTGCTTGGAGAACAGGCAAGAATGTGGTGGGAAATGCAGGACAGATGTGGAAAGCCAGTGAGATGGCAACTTCAATGTTCTGGAAAGAAATGCCTGGAGTTTCCGGTTGAGGTGACATATGGAGTAGAGATTAGAAAGTGCCAAGAGCGCACCAACTATGGCCTGTGCAACTGTGCAACATAACTCACCAGGAGGAGGGCATGGTTGGCAAAGAGAGGGCTTAGGTTCAAGTTCAGACTGATATCCAAGCGGAGACGCCCTGTCAGCAGGTGGGCGTATCACTCTGGGGCTTAGAGGGGGGTCTAGAGCGGAAATTCACATGTAGGTGTCATCTGAAAAGACATGGTGGTTGAATTTAAAGAGCAGGTGAGCTTATCAACAAGACTGGAGAGTGGAAACACAAGACCTAGGAGAAAGATTGGAAGAAATCCAGTCTTTGAAGCATAGAAGCTGTCTCAGCCCGTGGGGGATGAGCTAGTAGAATCCTATAGACTAGTCACTTATAACAGAAGTTAATTCTCACAGTTCTGAATGCTAGAAGGCCAAGGTCAAAGTGCCAGGAACTTTGGTGCCTGGTCTACATTCTGGTCCATTGATGGTTACTTCCTGATATGTCTTGTAGGGTGTAAAGGACAAGGCAAATGTGTAAGTCATTGAGAGGCATGCTAATCCCATTCGCGAGACTCCATTCTTGTCACCTCTCAAGGGCTCACTTCCAGGTACTATCACCTTAGGAGGCAGCTCTTCAGTGTGTGGAGATGGGAGATAGAGGCACAAACATTTATCCCATAGCCAGGAGGGAAGGACGAGAATCAGGCACGGATGACACCACAGTAGTGTGTCGAAGTAGTCAAAGAAGTTTAATGTTCCAAAGAGAGTCATGAGTCCAATGTTACTGGGAAGCTGAGTAAAACCAAGACTCAAAAATCGTTGGTGGATGCCACAGCACAAATGTCATCAGTAATATTAGAGAAGTTCTTCTGGGATGTGTTAAGTGAGCAGAGGTTAAGAAATGACTCTAATGTCTATCACTCCTTAAATATCTAATCCTGGTGGGAAGTCAACATTTTTAACTTTCTTTAATAAAGACATAGAAAAAATGCTGATGTGAAATGTTCAAGTTGCAAGGAAATTATCAAAAACACAGGGCAAGAAAGAATAATGCCCAGCATGTGCTTTAAAACACAAAAGGGTCAAAACTAAACCCTTAGCCAGGGCAGGGGAAGCTCGGAGACCAGGCAGAAAGAAAGCAGGTACATAGACAGAGGCACAGGCGTGCTGCAAAGCACATGGAATAAGTCCTGCCTGTGTCTCAGGGTAGGGGAGCTGTATTGTGGGTGAATGCCTTTCAGAATTAACACAGAAATGTGAAGAGAGTAAAGACTCCCATGAAGACATTTGTGCTGGAAAGAAGCTATGCTTATATCCTTATGATTCATGAAGATGCACTCTTTTCTGAGTTAGAAAGTAACCTTTCCATTCTAGAGTGGGGTATTTGGGAAACTGATTTTGGCACTAGATTTTAAGTTGAAGCTTTACTACACTTAAGTATTGGAACCTAGAAAAGAATTTAAGCTTTTTGTAAGTATTTGTAAGTTCAACAGATTAGATTTACAGCAGTTACTTAAATACTTGAGGAGATTTTTAAGTATTTAAAAAAGAATCCAACTATGTTAAGTGTTTACAAATGCAGTAAATGAGTAGCGACATTTCTCAAAGGTCCCCTTAAAAGTGACTGTTAAAATTTGCTGCACTTATAAATAAGTAATAAGACTTATAAGCTAAATTTCAAAGCTTATGGAAGAACTTAGGTCTGAATAAATTTGTAACTTTAATAAATTGAAGATTAATTTTAAAAGCCAGAGAAACCTTTGATCAATTCTTTTGGTGTCTAAGAAATGCCCTTGAGGGCATCAAATTAATAGTTTTCATTATTTAAAAAACATATGCTTGTGTTGAAAAAAATCCAGGGAAGAAATACAGTGAACCCTTTGACCCACTTCTTAGAGGGAGAATTGTTATAAGCTTCTTGTGTATCTTCCCAGAATTCTTTTTGCATGCACACGTAACCCTTGCTCTACTTTTATAGAGACCTGTTCTGTGTCAGATACTCTACAGCTCCTCTGCTTAATAAGATACTTACTAACATGTTCACGGCTCTTACAAAAATAAACATTAAAATCCCTCCCTCTACCCATCACACTGGATGGGGCTCACAGCCTCATCCCTGTCATTTGTCATGGTCAACCACAAACCCTCTCAGCACGAATGCGTGTGTGTGTGTGTGTGTGTGTGTGTGTGTGTGTGTGTGTGTGTGTGTGTGTTCATTCATTTGTGAACATGCGTGCGCGCGCGCACACACACACACACACACACACACACGTACACACACATGCACACACACACACGCACATACACTGGTGACCTTTGCCTTCATCAATGTCCTAGTGTTATATCTGTGGCTGTGATTAAAATACCCTGGCAAACACCAACTTGGGGGAGAAAGGGTTTATTTTAGTTCACAATTTCAGGTTAGGGGAAGTCAAGGCAGCAAGGGAACTTAAAACAACTGGTTAGATCACATCCTCAGTCAAGAGCTGAGAAACAGAGTACATGCATACTTAGTGCTCAGCTCACTCTCTCCATTCTCCTACAGTTCAGGACTCCAGACCCAAGGAATGGTGCTGCCCACAGTAGGCAGGTCTTCTCATCCCAACTACTACACTAAGACAGTTTTCCAGAGACATGCTCATAGGCCAACCTGGCTTAGATGATGTCCTAGTGAGTCTCTCTTTTCAGGTGATTCTACGCTGTGCCTAGGGGCAATGAGAACTGACCATTACACTTGCCCACTAGGCTTCTCAGGTTTTCTTGATCTCTGGCTATTTAGATACTATCTCTTATCACTGTTTTATTGCTGTGAAGAGACACCAAGACCAAGGCAATGCTTAGGAAAGAAAGCATTTAATTGGGGGCTTCTTGCTTACAGTTTTAGAGGCTTAGTCCATTATCATCGTGGTGGAAAGCACGGCAACAAGCATGGTGCTGGAGCAGGAACTGAGAGCTACGTCCTGGTCTGCTGGCAGAGAGATAGATAGATAGATAGATAGATAGATAGATAGATAGATAGATAGATAGATAGAGACAGAGAGAGAAAGACAGAGACACAGAGACACAGAGAGAGAGACTGGGCCTGGCTTGGGGTTTTGCAACCCCAAAGCCTGTCCTCTATGACACTAACAAAGCCACACCTACTCTAACAATGCCACACTTCCTAATCCTTCTAATCCTTTCAAAGAGTGCCACTCCATGGAGACTAAGCATTCAAATCTACAAGCCTTTGGGGGCCATTCTTACTTAAACCACCATAGATGCTATGTGCTCCCTTTCCCAGGCTTCTTGCTTTTTCCTGCCTTCTCCTACCACTTTGTGAACTCTCAGATCCTTGTAGCCATCTACAAGGATGTCCAAACTCAATCCTTTGCTAACCTCTTGTCATCTCAGGCACTTCTGGAAGTGATTACTTCCATCCCAGGAAGGTCCTTTGAGCTCCTGCAAGATCCAGATCACTGTTCATCATTATCTCCTCAAAAATAGCTCAAAGGAGGACATGTTACATAGTTAGCTGAGCTCAGTCTGAAATGAAAATACAAGTCACTTTGCTTTGAAGCTATAAAGGATTTTAAGATGGTAACAGAGGAGATTAAACCCAATATGGAGCCTTGTGGACAGCTCAAGTTGCTGGCTCATGAGGCTTACCTTGATCAAAGGCATCTCAAACTCTGTAAGTTGGAAGAAAATATAGACCTGACACCCACACCACTAAATCTTTCTTTCTTCCTTCCTTCCTTCCTTCCTTCCTTCCTTCCTTCCTTCCTTCCTTCCTTCCTTCCTTCTTTTCTTTCTTTCTTTTCTTTCTTTCTTTCTTTCTTTCTTTCTTTCTTTCTTTCTTTCTTTCTTTCTTTCTTTCTTTTTTTCCTTCTTTCTTTCTTTTCTTTCTTTCTTTCTGTGCCACCATTGGTCAGTTATGTGATCCTGGAAACTAGAAGTTATCTGTACCTCTATCCCCTTGATCCAGTGTACCACTAACTCCTTGAGTATATCTCTGCTCCCAAATATCACTCACTCACAGTCATGCTACTTACCACATGCATGGCCTCCAGTGGCCATGGTCTCCAATCTGACCTATCACCAAGAGCCTTTCTCTGGTTCCCACCAACTCCACCTTTCTCCCCACTTCCAATAGGATTTCTGTAGTTCTACAATCCCCAATGTGGCCAGAGAGATTTGTGTTCTGAGACAAACAAGTTCTTGCTATACTCTGAGAATCAAGTATGCATCACCGCACTCAGCATTTCTTTTTTCAAAACATAAAACCATGACAATTATCCACTTCATGCCCTAGATTACATCCTCTGCTTAAAACACTTCTATCTTGGTTCCTTTTCTTTTACTGTGATAGGACACCATGGCCCAGGCAACTAGAGAAGGAAGGGTTTAATTGGGGTTTATGATTCCAGAGGGATAAGAGTCAGTCACTATCAAGATGGGAAGCATGACAGCAGGCAGGCAGATGTGGGGCTGGAGCAGCTGAGAGTTCACATCTCAAACCACAAACAGGAAGCCCAGAGAGTCTTTTGAAACCTCAAAGCCCACCTCCAATGACACCCCTGCCCAACAAGGCCACACCTCCTAACCCTCCTCAAACAGCCTCTAACTGGAGACCCAGTACTCACATGCCCAAGACTTATGAGAGACATCTCATTCAAACCCTGTACCATCACTGGTTTCACACTGAATGTCTCTCCTCTCCTCCCACTCTGGCCCTTTTCTTTTAACTCTGCAATGATTGTTTCCAGCAAATGGGAACTTCTCTGTTTTTATAATCCTATTTGTCACCATTTCTTTGTGGCTCTGTGATTGCTCTTCTTAGGGGATTCCCCCCTACTCAATTATAAAATCACTAGCTATTGTTTCCTTTCTGTATTTTGAAGTCTCTGTCTTGTTCTTTCTCCCTCCCGCCTCCCATGCGAATGTTAGCTCAGCCATGCTTATGTGTGAGGTGCAAGGCTTCAGTTTTATCTTGCTCCAAATAGCTAGTGAGCTCCTCCCCACCCCAGCATCCCTGGCTGATTCCCATTTGTAGTGAGGGCTATTTCTGTCTTGTCCATTTGGTTCCATTGATTTCACTTTCCTTGAGTACAGTTTTCTGACTTGATTCAGGGGTAAAATGCAGAGTCCTGGGAAATGAACGTCCTTCAGTCAATTCTCCACAAACAAGAATTCCATCAAGAGAGATTTTCTTTCTTTCCTAATGGGAAAAGGGGCTGACAGAGGTTCACGACTATATTCTGGCAAGGTCCTGAGTGTCATCATTCCAGGCTATTGATTGAGGACAGGGTATTAGCCGAGCACCTTAACATCTTTAGTCTCTGCGTGTGGAAACTGAAGAGGCAGTCAAAGACTGCCCCATGGCCACACTGTTGCTGGGAGACTGCACTCCTGGTGCTTGTCCAGACTCTGGGCTCAGCTGTCCTCTCCCCTGCCTTTCTCATACTCAGTAGTCCCACAGATGCGAAACTCAACGCGGGCATCGGCCTGCTTAGGATACTGGAGGTCCTTTGTCTCTGTGCCCTTTGCCAACCACCCCGGGACTCACCCCTGCTGCAGCCCTTAGAACACGTGGGGAGAAACTTGAACCCCATTACACAATGACTCCTAGCCCCTTCCCACCCTAGACAGCCATGTGCTGGGATCCCATCGGCTAGGATCCTCTTACAGAAGACTATGAGAATAGGGCTGATCCTCACTCAAGGTCTCTAGAAAGAGTGGGTAGAAATGCTCATTCATTTGCTGTACAAAAGCAATCAGGACTGATTGTAGAGTAGTGGATTTTGCTCCAAATGATGGAGTTGCTCTAGCTCACCCCATCTCCACACACAGAGCCTTTTCAGAAGAAAGCAGTGTCAGTTCTGTGTCTCATCAATGTCTACGGAAGAGGGAGCCAACGTTCCCATAAGGGTAGCAGACTACCTCTTCCTCTGGCACTTTTCCAGCTCAAGGAAGAGAAGGTGGCAGGGTTTGGGGGAGGGGGTGGGGCAGCGTGAGAAGTGGTTGGCCGGGATCTAAAGCCAGAGATGATTAGGAAGCTACAGTCAACAGCCACTCTGCAAGGCTGCCTGCCTTGGCTGTAATCCAGAGGAAACCCAGCAAGCAGGGTAGCTGGTCAAGACTGTCCCTTTGCTTAAGGCTCCTGAGTCTCCTCCTGCCTCCTACCAGCTTCCCCACGGAGGTCTCTTTCCCCATCACCCCTCCCCACTCTGGATCCTCCCTGCTATCAGAACTACACTCATTTATCACCTTTTGATGGGCTCCGCCAGGCAGGCCATGTCAGGAAATTTCTTGGTGTTCATTTTAATAAAACTTAATTATTAAGACAGGCTCACGAGTCATAATACATTTAGTGGCTCATTTTTCACTTCTCTGTTGGAGGCCTCCTGGCAGCCAGGTGGGAGAGTACAGGCTGCAGGGCAGGGGAGTGTCAGAGCCCTTTCTGCGCTCTGGAGGAGCTAGGCTGGGGAAACAGCCCCGCCAGGCCCTTCCCCTGCCAGCCCTCTTCCCCTGCTCTTCCTTCCCAAGGGCAGAACACAAACTGCACCAGACACAGGTCAGGAGACCTGGCACTAAGCCCCTTCTTCAGCAGACAGCTACACGGAGTTTAAGGGGGAAATGCGTCTCCCTTAGGCTCCAGCTTTCAAGTCTGCAAAAATGGGACTCATTTCCACTCAGGTCTGATAGGGGTGCAGAGAGGTGGCAGAAAGCCCTGGGGATGAGAAGTGTCTGGCAGCCTGATGGGAGCCAACTGATAGGTGAGAATAGGACTCTCACCCCCCCAGGCCTGAGGGGCTGCTCTTTTGGAGAAGGGAGGGGTCCCCAATAACCGCAATAAATAATAGCTAATATTTCCTGAATGCTTTGTAAACACAGGCTCTGCGCCAAGGGCTTGACGCGCACAGATGGTTTTGGTAAACATCCCAGCTTCCCTGATCATTACTAGTATTATAAAATCAGTTCTTGTGTTACCCTCCCTTATAAATCAAAACACGAAGGCCCAGGAAAGGGAGAGGAACGCATCTAACGTTATAGAGCTGGGCCAACTCCAGACTCCACCTGCTCATTGATGAGATCATGGCTCTGGACAAACCAGGGTGGGAATCAGGACCCGTTCCATTCTGAGTAGCCTTTCTCTGAAACCAAAGGAGTGCAGCGCTTCAGTTGAGTGTGGGCCCCAGCAGCCTGATATGGGGCTTGGGGGGGACACTTAACTCTTGACACAGCCACACTTGTGGAAATCCACAAGAGGTGCGTTTTACTCCTGCTGCTTCATCCACAAATCCTCAACTGGCATTATGGTCCTGGAGTTTCTGCTGATGTCATGCCCTTCGCCCTGTGCCAAGAGGTAAGAAAGGATCCAGGGGGTGTTAGGGTAGCTGACACAGGGCTGAGCAGGCCATATTCCATTTTAAGATACTTGGAATGCACAGGCCCAAGGCAGAAGACATCAATGACTTGCTCTAGGGCATGCAACTGGGAACCCACAGTGCTGGGAGCAGAACCCAAGTCTGAGCGACCTCCAAGCCTTTCTACTTCTCTCTGGCCTCTCTATGGTACTCAACCTACACCTTCACCGCAATAACACATTGACCATCTACTACATGCCAGGTCCTGACCCAAAGGCTGTTTGACCAGGTTGTGAGCTTATGTGCTTGCTCTGTCCAAAGAGGGTCCTTGCTACATGGAGCCTCTGGCTTCCAGCTGTAATCACAGGAAGATGATCTTCCACACCCCTGTCCCAGGAACAAACATACGCTTTTCTTTCTTCCTTAATTTTCTTTTTCTAAGTTAGAGGTTCTCACTGTTAGTAAGACAAGGACACGAAGATAAAAATAACGAAACAAAAGGAGAAAGTCACAAAGTTACAAGAAGTCCCAAAATATCCTTCTCTTTTGGATATTTCTCCCCACACAACTGGAGCAAGGTCTCCTTTGAGGGGCTCTTGCCTATAGATCTTCAACAGCTCCCCAAACGCCAGCTGTGAGCATCTAGCCCAGCAGTTCTCAACCTGTGGGTCGCAACCCCTTCGGGGGGTCAAATGACCCCTTCATAGGGGTTGCCTAACACCATTGGAAAACAGATATTTACATTATGATTCACAACAGTAGCAAAATTACAGTTATGAAGTAGCAACAAAAATACTTTTATGGTTGGGGTTACCACAACATGTGGAACTGTATTAAAGGGTCTCACGCAGCCTTAGGAAGGTTGAGGACCACCAATCTAGCCCATTTCCATTTGCTTCCCTCCCTCTCTTCCTTGTTGGCAGACCCGGTTTTATTCAGGAATCAACTCCTTATGGAAACGGACCTGACTCCCACCTCAGGACCAAATCCTGAGTGATTCAGTCAGTGATGGATTGAGAGGTGGCAAGGACTGTGCCTTGAGGACCCGGGGAACAAATGCAGAGAATTAGGATGTTGCTAATGTAAGCTTGTTTCTGAGATGAAAGCTCAGACTGATAGGTCTCGGATTAATCACACAGTAGGCGGAGAAGCATTGGTGCCATGCCCCCCTTTGATTCCACCATTCAGACTCGGGGCTTGGAGTCCGCCCTTCGTTAGATGGAGACTTGTCCCCCAATCTGCAGCCCGGACTCTGTCTTTTGAGACTGATTTAGTGGCAGACACATAGTTGGTAATCACAGTGTGAATCAAAACAACCCCTGTGTGGCGTGTTTAGAAACAGGCATGCTTTAACTTGTTTTTTGTTTGTTTGTTTATCTTTTGGGGTTTGTTGGTTTGTTTGTTTTAACTTTTGGTCTGTGTGTGTGTGTGTGTGTGTGTGTGTGTGTGTGTGTGTGTGTGTCAAAGTTATGATCTTGGGCAGTAAAATGGCTCACTGATATGGTTACTAGCCTGGAATTCTGACTGCTAAGGCAAATTCTGGTAAGTGAGATAAACTATTTCTGCCAACTTTGGCTTTTGGGGATCAGGATTTGGCTTTTTCTTAAGGAAAAGTATTGTTATTTCACAACTTAGCCCAGCCCACATCACCATGAAGCAAACGTCGAACAGTTATGACCAATGTAAATACAGCTCGCAAAGAGACTCTTAAAATGTAAGCTGTTTAATTAGAAGTAGCCTCTCTACAACACCAGAACAAACTCTAATGTAAACCATGAACACTGAGCGATAACGATATGCAAAGGTAAAATCCTAGACGGTGGAAATAAGCCACTCTGGCTCAGGGGATGGCATCTCTGTGGGGACAGGGTGAAAATGCCCTGTTTATTTTCTATTCTGTTTTCCTACAAACTGAATGCTTCTTAATAAAACAAATCAGTATCATAACATCACATGGCCAGAGATGAAGTCATTTCCTGTATATCCGCAGAATCTGTAAATTTACTCTAAGGTTTATATCTCTCAGAAAGTAAGCATCTCCTTCTAAAAATCAGAGTGACAAGTGCCTTCTAATGACTGTGGTTTGTTCTGTGGTTTGGCTCTCAAGTATTTCCTTGATAGCCTAGATTAGAATCAGTCATTCCCAGTTACCGGTCACTTATTCATTGGCCAATTTTGAGTGCTGCCCTCTATAGGCCAGTAGAAGGCACAGCAATGGATCTGACCTCCAGGTCCTGAGCGTTTACATTTTCACAGCTTTGTAAAATAATACTTGGAACCCAGGATGAAAAAAAAAAAAAAAGTCAAACGCACTGTTGGATGGTTGTGAGGTGATGTGTGTGGGGACTTCCTGCAGGGACAGCTTATGGAACTGGAGCTGCTGGGGTCTTCAGCCTCTGGGCAGGTTGAGGCTTTGGTGAAGACAGCCTATCAGGAGAGCTGTTCAAGAAGGACAGAAAGGCAGCAGAGGCCACATAACAGATGTCCTGGTGGGTCTGGTGACAATAGGGCCTTTGTCCAAGTATGCCTTTGGAAGCTGTGATCTTTAGATACTTTTTGTAAGTTCTTTGCTACTCACTGTGGGACTGTAAGAAAGTTTGATGGCTTGTGGGTCAGAGACAGATCACAGCGAGGTGCAGGGGATGCGAGTTCCTTTAATTTGGCTCCTTTTGATGGACTAGAAGACCCAGCAACACTCCGCTGTCCTGGTCCAAGTCCCATGAGGGTAACCACTCAGGACTGTTCTGAGGCTGGTTTAGCCCCCTACACACACGGATCGTCCCTTGGCCATTCTCACCAGGGAGTCTCACTCCTGGTGGCCCTGGACACCGAACACAGCCTGAGCTGACTGTCTTCTACAAAGCTGTGGGATTCTCGGGGCCATTCTTGCAGTGGGATCCCCAGAGAAAGTATCTCCCCATCAGTTTCCCATTACAAGACAAAATGCTGGTGTGTCTGGGTGCCTAGGCGAGAATGCTGGCACCTTGGGTTTCTTTTAACTAGGGCACAGTGATGAGCTCTGAAGTCCAGAGGAAAAGGTTCCCTGCCAGGTGTTATCTTTGAGGACTGCAGTGCTGTGGGGCATTGGAGGTGCTGAAGGTGAACAGAAATGGCACGGACTGCTGAATGCTGCTTGCCAAAGAAACAGCAGCATGGAGCTGTGGGTCTGGGTTTTACGCATGCCTCTCAGTGCGGTTAATGAACAGGGAAGGGAGAAGAAGGGCTGACAGCATTTTTAGGGCATTTGCTCCCAACTATTTCAATGCTAATTTCTTTGAAGAGTAAAGAGTGCAAGTCACCTGTGAGGGAGATAGCAGAGCAGAGGAGGCGCATTGTGAGTCCCACTGGAAGCCAGCTCTCAGGGAGCCCTCTGTTTGGATTTGTACCTGGGAGAAGAAGTCACTGGCGAGGTACTGAGAAGGTGATTGCATATTGCTTCCTAGGTACTGCCCTTTTTTTTTGGATGAAAAGAAAACACATGGTATTATGGTTTAAATATGATGTGTTTCCTTAAAGTGGTGGTTCTCAACTTGTGGGTCACAACCCCTTTGGAGAGCAATAACTCTTTCACAAGGGTCGCCTAAGAGCATCAGAAAATACAGATATTTGCATTATGATTTATAAGAGTAACAAAATTACAGATATGAAGCAGCAACAAAAAATAACTTTATGGTTTCCCATAAAGTTATGTATGGTTTAATACAGTCACCACAATGTGAGGAACTGTATTAAAGGGTCATAGCGTTAGGAAAGTTGAGAACCTGCCTTAAAGGCTCTTATGTTGGGAGTCTGATCTCCAGCTGGTTGTATTATTCTGGAAGGTTCTGAAAACTTTAGTAGGCAAGATGCTGGTGAAGGAAGGAGCTCATTGGAGGATCTTTGCCCTTGCACCCCCTTTACTTCTTCTCTGCCATGAAGTGAACAGCTCTCCACAGTCTGCTGCTTGTTCCCACCATCACAAGCATGTGGGACCAAGTGTCCTTGAACTGAACGCTCTAAAGCCCTGCACCAAAACAACCCTTTTTCTCTTTTAAGTTGTTTGTGAGAGGAATTTCTTCATGGTGATACAGAATTACCTAATACAAAGATATCAGAGTTTGGGTGGGGCATGAATTTGGGGTCTGGGTAGACTTGCAGAAAGCATTGGATTCAACTGGGTGGGAGATCAGGCGGCCTGACTCCTCTCTGTCTTTCTCATCTTTTGCATAGGATCTGGATAAATTCCCTGGGTCAATACCTGTGAGATATGAATACCTTTTCCATTTGAATCCTCAGATTAATATGCACATCAAATAATACAACATACAGAAAAGCTCAGTAAACATGTCTCCCTTCTGCTCTTAATATAGACCTATGAGTACTATCTCATCTTGTCTGCTTAGAAGCCCACCCAGGAGTTTGGGTTGAGATACACTGATGGATCCTTTACATTTCCAGAACATTTATTGCGAGGAAAACTCTATTTGTGCTTTAATGTTCAACTTCCCATCCTTATGAAGCTATTAAACAGCATTCCTCTTGACATTCAAACACTATGTGCATAATTGATAAGTCAAGACATTAAAAATTGAACCAACTAAAATCTCACAAACTTACAAGCATTGCTTACAAAATTATTTAACAACACTCCCCAACACTTTTAATTAAAATAATAAATTTAGTGTGTCAGCCTCTCTTAAATGCTTCCAACACTTAAAAACCATCCAAGTGCACACAAAACATTGTAGTGATTAAAAACTACATGCTTCTACTTAACGCTGAGCCCGCCCAGGCACGTGGGAAGATCATGGTTGTATATAAGAGGTGGGTTGCTGACAAGCTACTATTTTACATTTCATGTGATTGTTTCCCAGAATTAGGATGTCAAATCATCCAATCCCGCAAATATAGATTTCTTCTTGAAAAGGGCAAGTAATATCATCTATAGGCTAGGGGTTACTTATTCTTATTTGGGATCCTAAAAAGCTTCTCTACATTATTGTGTTTAAGCTGCAATGTGGCCTGACTAAGAATGCAGACATCTCTTTCACATGGGCCTTCTTTCCCATGAACAGAGGTTTTCTTTGAGCACATTTCATCTCCTAGGAAACCAGCAGTTTGCTGTGCTCATGAGGACATTTGACTACTTCTCCTGCGGTGTTACCGGTTCCTTTTGGTGCCATTGGGCAGAGCTCCTCTTTTCTATTTCTTCCCAAACTATTAGAAGTATTCAAAATGCACTCTTCCTTACAAGACAGAGGATAGAATCTTCCCAGGCGTAACAAGCTAACATGTATTTAATAAAAGGACTAGCATCCTCCATGTATACAGATATGATATCACAGTGGTGGAAAATGAAATCTTGTCATGTTCATCATTTATAGCAACTGCTCTCTTGGGAGCTGGTTGGGAATTTATGTTCCCTCACAGATTACACGTGTTTTAATTGATTAAGTTATCAGTTGTATTTGATACTCTGTCAGCTTGGGCAGGAAAAACCTTCTCAGTCCAGTTTCTTAGTCTTTCTGTAGCTTCTCTGGGTACTCCTGAGATCACTTTTGCTTTCTGGTTACAGAAGAGTCTCCAGGTATGATCTGATTTGACCCTATGTATATCTTCCCTGTTTGTTTTGGTAGAGAAAAGTATTAGATACAAAACCTGGAGTTTAGAGGCAGGTGGGAATTGGTAATGGACATCGATACCATTGCCACTGTGCTCACTCAGTAACAGAGAAGGGAAAATAGTTAACTTGAGGAGTTCAGATTAGTGTCTGTAATTTAACTTCAGCATTGCTCAGTTAAGCTTCTCTAACGTAAATATTTCCAGTCTGTATTACCAACAGCCTACTCAGATAACATCTTAACCCCTCATTCGAACTACTCACTATGTTTCACTTTTCTTGCAGTTCATATCCAAGAAATAAATACGCTTAAAATGTTCAATATTTCTCATTAATCTTCAGGCCTTTGGAGTGTGTAAGAGCGAGGGCAGATCTGTCTTGGCAAAGGGAGCCCACATCTAACCATATCTAAAAACCCTCCCACCCACTAAGTGGGTAGATGTTTCTTTTATGGTGACAGAAAGACTTAATCCATAGTGGATGCTTTCCTGAATGAACCAGACAGGCACATCAGAATTGAAATAGCTGCTCTTGTCTCTGAGCTCTTAAAGATAAGTTTATTCTTTGTTACTGTATAGCGTGAATTCCTTGAATCCGCGTCCCTTATTAACTTATAATTCGTTTTGCTTCCCGCTGATGTGATTACCAGAATGTAGCTGCGGAGATGGGCTGTTAGACAATCTCTCCCTTATTCTGAATGTGCTGGGTTAGCATTCACTCCAGTGTGGTGTATCAGGCCAGTTGAGAACCTAGGAGAGAGAAACCTGTTAAAAAGAGCTGTTAGGAAAAAAAAATAATAAAACAAAACAAAAACAATCTTGAACTGACCGGGAAACTCTCCCAGATGGTTAGCTTTCATAATACTGGAAGGTGCTATACAGGCTTCTGGGAAAGAAAGGGTACCAATGGTGTTATCCCATGCCAAACCCTTCATGCTATAATACCTACCTCTTAGACAAGATGTCCACTGGTGTGATACTGCCAACACCATTCCAGGGCTCGAGGTAACCAAAAGCTCTCTTGATTGGATTTAAGATAACTTCTCATAGAAGGTTAGTTAGTGGCAAAACCCAGAGCCTGGTATATATGCTGTTAATGTTCTAAAGACCAGCCACCCCAAAGCCACAGTCTCCAGGTAGTCCTATGGAACTTTTCTTCAGTGGAGTTTGGGCATTGGTTTTGTTTGGTTTGGTTTTAGGAAAAAGTACTAGTCCTTTGAGAGTTTCCTGTGATATGTTTGATCGTATTCACCTCCTCCTCTAACTCTCCCCAGACCCACCCCCTTCTCTACCCACCCAACTTTGAGTCATTATTTTGTCTTCTCTCTCTCTCTCTCTCTCTCTCTCTCTCTCTCTCTCTCTCTCTCTCTCTCTCTCTTTCTTTTTTTTTTGTTTTAGTTTTTTGAGACAGGCTTTCTCTGTGTAGTTTGGGTGCCTGTCCTAGATCTTGCTCTGTAGACCAGGCTCTGCCTCCCAAGTGCTGGGATTAAAGGTGTGCACCACCACCTCCTGTGTTTTTTCTTTTTCTTTTTTTGAAGAAGTTCTTCAAGACCAATTTGTGCTGCTCAAATGTTCTTAGAGAAAACCACATCTCCCTCTCCCAGCAGCTAACATTTCCCAGTAACTCCAAAGCTAAGGGTGGGACTATGTGCCAAACTCCCCTCTCCATTCAGGATTTCATCTGGCGTTGGCTTGCCCAGGTTTTGTGCACTTGTTTGTTTGTTTGTTTGTTTGTTTGTTTTTGCAACCGCTGTGAGTTCCTATGTGCAACCACTCTGCTGTGCCCAGATGCTTCCGTGCAGTCATCCACTGCCTCTGGCTCTTACTCTCTTTCCACTTTCTCTTCTGCAAGGGTTCTTGGGCCATGGGAGGCTGCGTGTAGCACGTGAGCATTGATAGTTGAAGTCTCCAGCACCATATTCCATCTATTACACTGTGAAATTCAGGCAAGGAACAAGGTCAGGCTGAGGATGGGGTGGTTTTTACTACCTCAAAGTTATAACATCTGAAGTCTTTCTTAAAAGATTTTATTTATATTTTAAATTTATGTGAATATGAATATGGGTCTGTGCACATGAGTGTAGATGCCAGTGGAGGCTGGAAGAGGGCATTAGATCCCCTGTTGACATGTTGGTGACATTTTACCATCATGCCACTGTCCCTCTGGCCATTGATAAGAGCAGCAATCCCAACCTGACTGACAAACTCGTTCATCCAGTTTTCTTTGTCCACACACTCTCACCCCTCCTGACCCATCCCTGCTGTCTTGTGGTCTTTGAAGGTGAACCCATGAGAAGCATGAAGCATTCTGCCTCAGATCTCTAGGGGTTGTGGCAGCCAGCATGAGTCACTTCACAAATATAGCGTGTTTTCCCCGGGAGGTGGTGGTGGGTGGAGGCATTTGTAGAACCCACTCTGCTTTAATAGATTATTTAGAACCTGTCGTACATCAGAGAGTCAGAAGACACTAACTAGGCACTGGCTTCCTCCCTAAATCCAGACCAGGGTTCTCCCTGTCTTGAGTGTTGCTGGTGGCTGGAGGGGCCGCTCGCAGGCTCTCCTGCTCTGAGATGCCCCCATGGCCAGCCTGGTCTTCTCTCCCCCTCTTCATTTCTTTCCTTCCTTGTCTCCTTCCTGTTTCTAGCTCCAGTGCCCTCTCTCCTCTTCTTCCTCCAAGTTCTTTCTTTCTCTATACCCTTCCCTCCCCACTCGCTCCTTTGTGTTCTTTTTAAACCTCCCTACAGCAGGGTTCTTCTTCCTATGACCCTTATACCCTCCTCTGTCTTTCTACTCTGTATCTCCTTCTCTCTGTCTCTTGTACTCCATCACTCTGGCTCTGACCCACTTTATTTCTTCATCCACATCCTCTGTTGCCATCTCCCCCTCCTCTGAAATCATACTAGTGGGGTGGGGGACACCAGAGTTGGTTCTTCACACCCCCATAATATGGCAATACATAGCCTGATAACCTTTTGCCAGAGTCGTGAAGAGTCCTGCCTTCCTTCACCACAAAGACCTTGCTCTTCCTCTCAGCCTTCATCTTCTGCATTCCAAACTCCAGCCTACAGAATCTAGCTTGGGGAACAGGGTATAGACAAGCCAATTGGTTGGTGTCAGGAATTGAAGTTTACCAGTGAGTAAACACACACACACACACACACACACACACACACACACACACACACACACACACTACCCACCTTCAGGGTGGTGTGGTTTATGGGGACTATTCTGGAAACCACCTCCAGGAATACACAAAGGCTCTAGGGCGAGTCTGCTTCTCCATGGGACCCACCCTCCGCCTCTCAGGGGCTGAGCTTCTGTTCCCTTCTCATGGTCCTGGGAGTGGGGGCAGCTGAGAACAGAGTTCTACAGGGGATGGAGAACAGCTTGGGCACTGATTCTGTAGCTTCTATGTGCAGGAAGGGGAGAAAGTAGGGAACCCAAGGAAAGAGCGACTCAACCCAGTCCAAGGACCCACATTCTGGGCCCCAGCTCCAGCCTCAGCACTCAGGTCACAGGCATATATTGCTCAATGCTAGGATGCCCCCTGAGGACTAGGTCATTACTCAAGTTCATCATTGTATGAGCATAATAGCATGCACTTACACAAACCTGGATGGGATAAGCCAATCATCTGATGTGGCCTCTTGATGCCATCAAAAGATGTGATAAAGGAGATGGATGAGGCCACTGCCACCATAATTCAGAACACCGATTTCCATAAACTGTTTTGTAAGTAGAGGGAGTACATGCTAAATTCATGATTAAAGGTGCAGTACAGTAAAGACACAGACAGATATGATCATTTATTGTGACTATTAAGTGTTGTGCACTGTACGTAACTATGGGCACTATGCTGACACATGGTGGGCAGTATTACTGGTTTGTTCACACCAGTGTCACCACACACATGTGAGCAATAGGCCTCACTATGATGCTGGCTCCAGCTCTCTGATGGTCTTATTTTATACACGGTCCACGGTTAATGGAAACATCTTCATGAAGCTCACAAATGTAATTGAAAACAGGCTGGTAAAGATTCCAGATTCAGCATTGCACCTTCCCTCTGTCTTTTTATTTCATTCTTCCAGAATGAAATAGGCAAGGTTGGTTAAGTTCAGAGAGGTTGAGTGATTGGTCAAGATCACACAGCACAAAGTGTGAGGGGCCTGTTCAGCTTGCTTTGGTCCTCTGGGACTTTGAAAACTAGCAAGGTAGCCCATGGTCCTGGCACACTAGAGGTGGAGCCAACATCCTTACTGTGATACAGATGTAGCCATCCCACCCAGTGGCCCCCAGGCCTACACTCACTGGTTGGCTGGCTAAAATGTCAACGTTGTTCCATGGTGTGTGTTCCTATGCCGCCCCCCCCCCCCCCGCCAGCTTTCACACCCATTTTCCCAGCAAATCCCCTGAGTATGCTTCCACGACACTATATCTCGTAGGAAAGTGGGAGAGTTGGTCCCACCTTTGACTCCCGCTCCAAGGTTGAGCAGTGCATGGACTTACTCTCTTTGTGGAGAATGTGTGCTTTGAGCAGAGTAACCAAGATCTAAAGGCAAAGGCAGCTGATCTGCCCCTCAGAAATGCAGCTGGCAAATTCCTGCTAGGAAGACATCTTAGCTGTCCTGAGAGCTTGTGGATTTGATTGCTATACATTTTATGATGTGTGAGTCCCCTCCCCCCCTCCCCCGGCAAAAAAAAAAAGTCTTCCCATCGTTTCTAGAGTCAATTTATGTTGCTTCCAATTAAAAATAAATAAATAAGCCCAACTCAGCTACCACTTTGCTGTAGCTGCATTGAATTGTCTTGCTGAGGTCTGAGTGAGCCACACTGGGGTCACTCTGTGCCCTTGAAATAGATGGTTTGCTAGTGTATCTAAACCCCCACTAACCAGCATTTTTAAGTGGAGACACAAACTGCAATTTAGAAGTTGGTCAAGGTGAGACACAGGATGAGGGTGGGATAGAGAGAGACAGAGAGAGCAGAGACAGAGACAGGGATTTGAGCAGAAGGGAAAGGTAGATGCTGCTCTTCAACATTCCCACCAGACATGGTGTCCCAGAAGCATACTCAGGAACTCTGCTGGGCAAATAGGGGCGAAAGCTGGCAGAGGGAGCTATAGGAACATGCAGCATGGGACCAGCATTGAAATCAGAGAGAGAGAGAGAGAGAGAGAGAGAGAGAGAGAGAGAGAGAGAGAGAGAGAGAGAGGTTTCTTTTGATGACAGCCTGGAGACAGATTTCAGTCTCATCTCAGGAGCCCTGCACATGCCCATATCCATCTGTATTATGAAGGGTGATCTTTGCTCAGAGACTTCTGATTAATTGCATCTAAAACCATTACCTTCAACATATAGGCTGGTGTGAGACCAGATGGCTATATGCATCAACCTGTGCCAAGTTGGCATACAAAATCAACCATCCCACTTTGCATGCCACAGGATAAAATTTACCATTTCACATATACAGTCTCATGTGCACAGGGCTGTGCAGCCTTGATCAGTGTCCAATCACAGGAAACGCTTGTCACTCAGGAAGATGCTGGCCCTTCAGCACCCTGTCCCCATCATTCCACCATTCCTGTGTATTGTGCCTGCTGTGCCCCCTCTTTGCCCACTGTGTTATCCCTCTCCCTGACCACCTGTTAAGCTATATCACTCCCCCAAAGTCACTCTTCTGTACTGGCTTCCTTGAGTTCCACACCCCATGATATCCAGTCCCAAGCAAAGTGAGTTAATCTCTTTACATCCTGTGACCTCCAATACCAGCAGCATCTGCCTCCTAGCATACACCTCAACAAGCAAAGAGACAAAAGCACTTTTAATATCTTCTGTTGTTTTGTTTTTCTTTCTCACAACTATAGGGATGGCAGGGGCTCTTGAAATTGATACCATAGTTTACTAGCCTGTGTGTGTTCGCAGATTTCATCAACTTTTCAGAGGGATTTGGGAAGTATTAGGAGCCATGACATGAGGAAGGGCTTCTCTTGGGGTAGAGGGGCCTTTATTGCCTGCCTGATCCAGAGAGGAGTTTGCTGGACAAGCCTTGGGTTTGGGAGGATAGAAAAATGGCACCACAGGAAGCCTTCCTTCCTTTAAGCATTTCCAATGTTTCTTTGTAAAGCAGTAAGCAAAGCAAAATAAAAAAAAACATACGGTTATGTGTGCAAGAAGGTGGACTATAGGTGCACCCATCCATCCATCCATCCATCCATCCATCCATCCATCCATCCATCCATCCATCCATTCATCCATCCATCCATCCATCATCCCTTTACAGATGACTGTACGCAGTCCATGAGGCACCAAGCCTGGGAGCCAGCATTCAGCTCAGTAGGAAGCAGTTACTGTGAACATCATGCATCTCTGGCTGGAGGGGAAGGTATATAGAACAGGGACAAGGCTTTGGGGGGGGGGAGGTGAGCCAGAATGTGTAGAATCCAGGGCCAGAAAAAGCATTTGGTGGAGAGCACAGGCAGGTGTGTTGAGTATGTGGATTGGGGGTAAGAGAGCATCTGTGTGAGCAGACAATGCCTTTAAGAACCCACATCATCAGGCCCCACAGCCCACGGAGGACTTTTTATACTTCTCTGTGGACAGTGTGTGGAGGAGCCAACCAGCCTGCATGGCTGTGCCAAGGCTCACAATCACAGTAGCTTAGCAGGAGAACTTCACTAGCAATGAAGAGGAGGCCTGTGTGTGCCCCCTCCCCCGAGCCCAGAGGGCACTGGTAGAGCAGATGGAAGACTGATTTCAAGGCTCCACCATAGTGATCGAGCAGCCTGGGAGTTCAGAAGCATCAGAAGAGAGAGAGACAGTTCGATCCATCACCTCAGCAGTGTCCCCGACAAATGAGACTGCCTGCCAGAAATGGCAGAGATGCCCTGTGAGAAAGAAAGCCAGGATTGTGTGTCTGTGAGCTGAAAAGGAATGAGGCTGTCTGGTGGCTTTCTGGGACCTGGTCAGGGCATGGTCTGGGTGGCCATCCTGGGCTAATGGCTGCTGTAAGGACAAAGGCCCCAAACTGCTGGATCTTCTTCTCTTCTCCATCTTGCCCTAGCCTTCAATCCCATTTAGTATCCCCACCCAAGGGTAGTTCTGAACAGGCCACTATATAAAACAGTCCATTGCCTGGGACAGGGATTCCAGACCCAGTACCATGCTTGCTTCTGGAACAATCCCAAGCATACCTCTCTTATCAATCATTTGGGAGGTAGACAGATTCAAACATGGAGGACGGTAACTTCAGAACTGCTGGGAGCTGGAGCCCAAAGCCAGACCCAGCCTCAGAAAGTCAGATTAGTCCCTGGGTCCCACCAGAACCATGGGAGGACCAGGGTCTCCTCTTCCCCTGTGCCAGAGCGATACCAGATGTCCTGAGACATCTGCAACATTCAGGAAGCATGAACCAGGCAGTTACACACAGGGAAAGATAGGGCTTTGAGAGTCCTTGACCCATTACTGAGGAGTTCCCCTGCCCCTCCCCTCACTGGTGGAGAGAGTGAAGAGAAACCATTTTTCTCAACCACCGTTGGGCTAACACCAATATGTGAGAAGTAGAATTTTATATTTTTAAACACTTGTTACTTCCCAAACATTTGCCAATCAATTTCTTACCATGATTGTTTGAGGCAGGCGACAGGCCATTCTTTACTCTGAGGACAGGACATTTGACAGTTGTAAGAAACCTCTAAATTGATACATCTGGGAAGCCATGGCTAGTACTGCATGGCTGTGATTGAGTTGATGAGTCTCTCTGTTCACACTCTGGCTGTAAAGTGAAGATTTTTAAACAGACTCACACTAATGAGGAAGGTATTTGTTCAAAGGCCTCCTGGAGCAACCGAAGTCAGGGAGGCCATGGCCTTGGACCAGGGGATATTCTCCATCCTCAACCTGGCTTCTCTTCTGAGCATTATTCTTCTGTGAAGGGATAGAGGAGACTAGCTAAGTGGCACAGGGATCCTTTTGTGCACAGAAAGACACACATGTATGCATCTTAACTGATGCTGGTTATACCAGTCCACAGGGAGACACAGCTCAGAACTATATGCACAGCCCAGTGGGAACCAGCAAGACCAGCCAGAGCTGAACTGGCATGTGGTTGGTGCCAATGGCAGGTCCTGATGTGAGTATTTAACCACAGTATGTAAGATGTCACCACTCATCAGCATTGCCTTTGAGTCTGTGATCCTTTCAAAATAAAATTGCTACTTAGAAAACTCCACAGGGCTTCCCATACCTCTTAAGAATGAGATCTCAACCCTGCCCCAAGGACCTCAGACTGTGCCTTCTGACCTCTGCCTCCTCTTGGTGTTGTGGACTTGCCCCATTGCCCTTCTCTCTCACCTGCATATATCAAACCCACTTCTTCACACTGCCAGCCGGGGTGCCTGCTCCCACAACCATCTGCCAAGTTTATGCATCCTGAATACTGTAATTGAAGGAAACGCTTATCCTTTTCAGAATTCAGGCTCCCAGGCTCCAGAAAACAGGAAAAAATGTCAGGACTGGTCATGGGTGTGTGCCGATGCCTGCAATACAACCATGTATGTGCAGGTGTGTAGTGGAGAGCGATCAATAGTGAATGAATGGATGAATGGATACATTGCACAATGGAAGATGATTTCTCTTGAAGAGGTCAGGAGAAAGTTGCCTGGTGCAAATCCTCAGTCAGGATTTATATTACTGTCTACATATGGAAATCTCCCTCATCACTAATGGCCTTTGGGTTCTGTCATGATCTGTGTCTCCCACCTTGAAATGACCTCTGTGTGCTGACCCTAGGAAAACACTTCCCTAGACAATTGCTAACCACTACTCTGGACAATCTGGCTATGATACAATAGCAGTCATTTTCATTCCAGTCTGAATTCCATATTAGTGCCAACTTTCTCATAAAAGTCAGTCAAGGGGTTGGGGATTTAGCTCAGTGGTAGAGCACTTGCCTAGCAAGCGCAAGGCCCTGGGTTCGGTCCTCAGCTCCAGAAAGAAAAAAAAAAAAAAACAAAAAACAGAGGAACTTTTGCCGGGCGGTGGTGGCGCACGCCTTTAATCCCAGCACTCGGGAGGCAGAGGCAGGCGGATCTCTGTGAGTTCGAGGCCAGCCTGGGCTACCAAGTGAGTTCCAGGAAAGGCACAAAGCTACACAGAGAAACCCTGTCTCGAAAAACTAAAAAAAAAAAAAAAGTCAGTCAAAGGAGAGACATTCTGGGGCAGAAGCCATTTCACGTACCCATGATGGTATGCCTCACAGAAAATGAAGAGCAAATTTAGTCCAGCTCTAGAGGGAAAGTCATGGATGTGAAATGTCTCAATACTCTAAACCATGCCAGGATCTTCCCAGATCCTTAAGTACTCTATTCCTCTTCCTGCTAATGCCAGAGTATCTGTGAAATGAGAGGCCAAGTGAGACATACCCAGACCCTTTTAGTATTGGATAAGGTAGCTCCATGAGAGATCTTTAAAGTAGAAAGTCCACAGATAACTGATAAAGGAACTATTTATTAAAGGATTATATTGAGGAGAACAACTCATTAATACAGGACAAGGCAAATCTGTTGCAGAGCCCTGGAAGATCAAGAGCTGGTCCCATGCTGCTTCCCATCACCTGAATTCCACTGTCCAAAAATTCAAGAGAGAGACTGCCCTGCATACATGCTTCTCAGGTCTTAAGCTAGCTAAGAGACAATGCCCTAGGGTCTGGTACCCCAAGGTCATGGGTGAACCGAATACCCACTACAGACCTTGTTTTCCAGGAATGAAAAATTAGTTCTTCCCCTCTTAAGTTGCTTTGAACAGACACTGTTGAGGGCCGCAGGAATATATCATAAGAACTCAGCTGGTTATGGCAAAGTCACTACCTGGAGAGATCAGGGAATTCCTCCAGAGGAAGCCAAATCCCAAGGAGTTTTTGGTGTTACTTGGCTTGTTATATATCAGCTGTATTCTGTTATGAAAATCATGTGTGCCTTCATAGCTTTCCCAATTGACTTTTCCCTAAGAAGGACTAACAGTGTAGACTGAGCACTCTCTGGACATACACATTCCAGGTAATTTGGAGAACAGCCTCAGAGAAAGGCTTTCTCTGGAATCAGATATCTCCCTTGGCCACTTTCAAGGACTGCAGGAAACACCACCCAGGTGGACGCCCAACTGCCAAAGACTAAATGATAACAGCCCACCTGAAAGTCTCCTGACAAATTCCACAAGGAGACACCACCCAGGGGGCGCCCAACTTCCAAGGACTAACAAGTGATAGCAGCCCACGTACAAGTCTCCTGACTTACAGTAAATTCACAAGAGGACGCCGCCTAGGCCAGGTGGACATTAAGTAATAGCTTTACACAATTTAGCTCAGACCCCTCCTTTCTTACAGCCTTACTAACTTTATAGACCTCTGGTTATTTACCTAACCACTTCTAGGAATATTTAGATAACCTTCTGTGCTAACAGCTATGCTCAGCCAGAACTCCCAGTTCAAGTCTCCCTGTAATTATTCTTATCACCCCGCCATTTGACCCTGGAAGCCTGGCTTTGCACTGCTAAGGAAATACTGCTTGTAAGTGTATATATATCAGAACTCCCAGGGCAAGAGGGGAAGAGAAGAGAGAAGAGAATGGAAGAACGAGATGGGTAAGAACTTGAGAGGAACAAGCTGAGATGGGGAAGAACTAGATTGAAGAGCTAAAAGAGAGGACTAGAGGAACGAGATGGAAGATGAGGAAGAGCCAGATGGGGAAGAACAAGATGAGGAAGAGCCAGATGAGAGAGAAGGAGACAGGAGAGGAGCTGATAGGGGAAAGGACTAGATAGAAGGGACAGAACTAGATGAAGGAATTAAGATAGAACATAGAGGGGACAGTAGATAAATATAGAGAGAAATCAGGCAAGAAAGGAGCTAGACATGAGAACAGAACTGAAGCTGTGTATAAAGGATGTTATGCCAGAGGAATTAAAGCGAATGGATCAAAGAACTCTGAGTGCGTAGACTGATTTACCGACCCTAAAGATTCTCTGCTGGTTGATAGAGCCTTCTGCGGACCCTGGGAGGGGACTATCGAGGGGCTGGACCCCCATAGTCCTCGTTAAGACACTTTATCATATCAATAGGGAAAGTGATATAATATAGAAAATGGCATGGGAAGTGGGGCTGTTGTTGTGATAAACCCAACTGTGCAGTTCTTTGGAAATATTTGCAGCTGCAACATGGAAGTGTTTGGTACTTTAGGCTAGCATGTTGAAAGCAGAGCTTAATGGATCATTCTGTTGGGAGCTTGGAATACAGAAATGCTGAGAAAAACATGGAAAATGGAGACCTGGATCAAGAGGCTTGGGAAGGGAATAAGAGCTCTGTTGGGAAGTGGGTTAAGGACCATTTGTGTGATGTTTTGTTTAAATATATATGTATTGGCATCATTCTGTCCATGTCCTGAGAACTTGCACAAAGTTGAATTTAAAGATAATGAACTAATTGATTTGTTTGATGGAGAAGGCTGTGATTTGGCTCCTGTTTACTGCACTTAACCAGGTCTATAGTGAAAATAGTATAAAGTTTGAGACACTAAAAATATGTGGTTTGCAGAATCAACTAACTAGGGCTCATAGGGGCTCACAGAGACTGAATTGGCAATCAGGGAGCATGCATGAGTCTGATCTAGGTCTTCTACATATATTTTATGGTTGTGTAGCTTGGTGTTCTTGTGGGACTCCAAACAATGGGAACAGATGGGACTCTGACTCTTTTGCCTGCCACTCTTTTCCTTCTACTGGGTTGCCTTGTCTACCCTTAATATTAGGGGATGTGCCTAGTCTTAGTGCAACTTGATATGCCATGTTTGGTTGATATCTCTGGGAGGCATGCCATTTTCTGAAGTGAAATGGATCTAGGGGAGAGGGGAGGTGGGGGAGGGACTGGAAGGAGAGGAGAAAGGAGAAACTGCAGTCAAGACGTAATATATGGAAAAAGAATAAATAAAAATAAAATGCACAGTTTGTTGAGGATAAGAGCTTGAGTACGTTAAAAAATTACAGCCAAGAGAGCTGCAAAAGAGGCTATAATTATTAAAGGTCAATATCTTGCCTTTTTGGGGACAGTAGGAGTTTGCCTGGGGGTGGGGTATAAGATCCCACCCATCAAAGGCGCTCTCTCCCCCCCCCCCTTTGGTTTTTTGAGACAGGGTTTCTCTTTGAAACAGTCCTGGCTGTCCTGGAACTCACAGAGATCCACCTGCCTCTGCCTCTGCCTCCCGAGTGCTGTGATTAAAAACATGCACCATCACCACCCAGTAAGGCTCTAACTTTAAAAAAGGCAAATTTATTTGAATAGAGAAAACTTGAACAGAGAATTCATCTGGAGGGGTTCTCTGTTCTTTGAAAGCAATTGCCTAGGGAAATGTTTTCCTAGGCTCAGAACACAAGCTACTAACCTGTGCTTCATTAGGATCAGATCCCATCACCCTTCTCTCTGTACCAATCCCTGTTCTTCACCATCCTGAGAATTTAGCAGAAGTTGGTTGCATCACCTGTATTGTACTGGCATTGCCATAAAAGATGCAAGATTATGGGAGGGTCACAGAGATTTTTCTTCATGGTTTCAGAGAGCAGCTGAGGTCGAGCAATGTTTGGCAGAGTTGGAGTCCTTATAAGGAGTCCCTCAAAGGTCACTATGTGATGCTGTGAGGGTGAGACCATGGAGACTCCAGGATGCTGGAGATGTCAGAACTGTGGGACATCTACTGGGGCAAGCTGTGGGCATGGAGGGAAGCTGATCTGTGAACAAAGCTGTGTACGCTATAAGCAGCAGATCCGGAAGAAGAGGATAGAGCTAAACCATTTGAAGACCAGGCAATTTCATCAGGAGTCCCTCCCAAATGCTGGATGGATGTGGAACTGCAAGATTTGGTGTTTTACCAGCTGGGTTTTGGTGTTGCACTAGTCTAATCATTCCTTGCTATAGTCTTCTATTTTGGAATAAGAATGTTTACTCTGTGCCATTGTATACTTGAACTATGTAACTTATTTTTGATTGTATAGGGGTTCATAGTTAAGAGATCACTTGCATCTCAGAAGAGACCCTACATTTATACTTTTAGACAATGTTGAAACTATTATATATCGTTAGATATAGGTAGGTGGTTTTGAAGTTGGACTGAAATGCAGTTTACATTATGAGATGGGCATAGGATGGGGACAAAGGATGAAATGTTATGAGTTTAAAGTGATATGTTTGAGTATCAAGTTGACAAGGGGTAGACTTATGGTGTTTTATATTGATGTCAACTTGATGGGACCTAAAATCACCTAGGAAATAAAACTATGGGCATGTGAAGAATTTTCTTGATTAGGATAACTGAGGTAAGATGACCTGCCCTAAATGTTGGAAGCAACATTTCGTGGGTTGGATCTTGAACTGAATTAAAAAAACTGAATGGTGGCATTCGTCTCCCTCTGCTTCCTGACGGCAAGTGCACTGTGACCAGCTGCCTCAAGCTGCTGCCACCATGATGGGCTGGTACTAATAGCCCAAAGAAAATCTTCCACCCTTAAGTAGCTTTTGTTGAGATATTTTACAACAACAGGAAAAAATAAAAAGGCAGTATGCCACCACAGGCCCAAAGCACAGCAAACCTTTAGTCTTCATAAATTGATTTTCTCAGGTATTGTTATGACAGAGAGCTGACAAACACAGGTTGCTACAGAAGCTGGGAAGATTCCATCCCCAGAGCTTTTGGAAGATCCAGTTGCTTCTGGTTGACTCAGCCCCTCATTTCAATCATGAATCATGAGCTTTATTAAGCCACTCATGATGTTTGTATCTGCTTTCTCCAGCTGTAGGTTTGGGAAATCCATAAATGGGATTCTTGATGCACTGTTGCTGGCCCAGCAGGCTCTTCCTATGAGTTTGAAATAGGCTGACTCCTTTAGTGCTGGGAAAAGGGGAGGTTCATGAATGAAATCAGCTGTTGACACTAGCCTTTGGTTGGTAAATTCTTCCTGTCCTTCAAGGCTCAACTCAAAACACCTCTTTGGAAGAGCCTTGCCTAATCCATTTGCCCTCTCATTTTTCTTTCCTAAATTAAATTATATGCCCCCCCTCTAAGCAGATGCCACCTCTTATCTGAATGCCATTGATCTATCTCTGTCTTCAAATGTCCCCCTCAGTACTGTGAACTTCCTGAGGGAAAGACTCATGCCCTATCTTACCCCTCTCTGCATCTTTGGTCAGGGCCATCCCAGGACAAGTGAAGCCAAGCAGGACTCCAAGCAGGACCCCAAGTAGACTAGATTGCTGGAGGAGGAAGTGGTTAGGAGGTCATACATCACAGATGGCAGATACCCCAGAAACTGGAAGTGTGGGAAGCTCTCTGTAGGGATCTGGCCTCAGGTTGTTTGCCTTCCTAAGCCTCCTCTCACTCAGTATCATTAATTCTTCAGGAACTATATCTCTTCTACACTGCACACCAGGCAGAATGTGAGGCTCTGCCTAGCAGTCCCCCATCTGGAACAGCCCTGTGCAGTGGACATGAATACTAATGCACCACGAAAATTCCAGCCCAGAGGTGAGCCCAGGACTATCAATGAGCAAACTTCAGCACCAGAATGAACCCAACACACTCAGATGTTCTGGGTCAGCTCAGTGCAAGATGGGACAACAGAACCCAGAAAGAGCCTGATGGGCAACCATTGCCAAGGCCGTCTTGTGGAAACAAGGAAGGGAGACTTCACATAAAACACACAGTGGAAGCCGGGCGGTGGTGGCGCACGCCTTTAATCCCAGCACTCGGGAGGCAGAGGCAGGCGGATCTCTGTGAGTTCGAGGCCAGCCTGGGCTACCAAGTGAGTTCCAGGAAAGGCGCAAAGCTACACAAGAGAAACCCTGTCTCGAAAAACCAAAAAAAAAAAAAAAAAAAAAAAAAAAAAAAAACCACACACAGTGGAGAGAAGCAGTCTGGACTCCCATGCCTTCTGCTCTGTCCCGCAGCTCCTGGGGGAAAGGATGATCTCAGAAACACAGGCAGCAATTGTTCTGGGGTTGTTACAGCTGCTGCATCCTCCTCCTATCCCTCCGCCCCTGCCCATGGATGCGCTGGGCCATGTGCCTGGATTCTATGTTGTCATCCAAGACAAAGGTTTTCCCTAGCCACTCTTTTGTGATGCAGGAGAGCCATTCTCATGCACAGGAGGACAAGTGCATGCCTTTATCACCCCATTTCTCCACAATGATGCAGTTACCTCCCTCTTTCTCTCTAGCTCCATGTTCCACTTCTGGTTTCCATCTGGTTCCCATCTGAGCAGAGAAGAGCTTGGGCCTTGAAAGCAGACAGAGCTGAGCTCAAGGCCTCACTCTGCAGATCATGTCGGGTTGACGTCTGGGTTGATGCCATCACCAGCCTGCATCTCAGTTTGCTGATCTATGAAAGGGAGAAGAGAGCATTGCCTGCCACGGGGACACTGCTGGAATCTCTGATGACTCTGAGGTGCCAGCAATGTTGCTTTGCCTCTTTCACAAATGGCTGCACTTTAATTTCTGTTCCATGTTCCCATTTCTCTCAGTGATGGAGAAACCTCAGTTAGTTTGAGATACCTGGTCTCCAACATTGCCTGTGTGTCTGGAGTGGGCTTATGGAGCATTACAGTAGAGGCGGGCTTCAACCAGACATTTGTTGTCTCCCTGTGACTTCTCAGCTATCCACTCTCTGGCTCAAGGGTGTCATTCTTCTCCTTGCCGGATTCACCCAGAAGGGACAGATCAAGACTCTCTTGCTTCGTGTAGGCATGAGGCCAGCATCCATGCAGTATTTCCACAGAGGCTGGAGTTGGGAAGTCACTCTAGCCATATCCAGTCTTTGGGGTTCTTCTCTCAGCTTCCATATCCCTCTGGAGGCTGTGCTTCTAACATGCTAAGCAGGTACCAATCCCCAGGCTCCTCCTGAGACTGTCAGCGATGAAATCTCCCTCTGCTTCTTGCTTACTAACTGATAATAGACGGTTCCGGGCCTTTTATCTCATGCTAAACCTCCGTGAGTCCAAACCCAAGAACGTGACCCTATGTCATGTCATGTCAGCTCAGGCATTAGAAGCCATGGGTCTCAAACGTGCATCTGGGTATGTGGTCACAGGAAATAACAAATTCCATGGATATCTCCCAGCTTTATACTGCCTCGTTTTAGCAGACTTTGTCCCAGAGTCAGGCCTCAGCCCAACAGTGGCAGGAGTCCTACTATCCCTCCGCTGAGGCTCCTTCACTCCCAGGCAGCTGGGTACACTGGGAACTGGAGCATGCTGGCAGGTTCAGTGCTGTGGTGGGGTGCTGGGTGCACTCATCCACTTATAGCTGGCATTATTACTAATCATCAGGTCCTCTGGCTGCCTCTCCCTCCTCCCTTCCCTGATCTCTTCCTCCTGGGTCTTCATTTGTAGACGCTGTGGAAAGAAACACATCCTGCATGTGCCCTATGAGGCTGGGGACACAGCTGAAGCTCTAGAGCGGTACCCTGAGGACACAGCTGCAGCTCCAGGTGGTACCCTGAGAGTGGGACCTGTCACTCAAAGGGTCCAGGACCCTGCACCCTCACTTGACTTCTATCCTTCAGCTCTGAGAAAATGCACCATATCTACCCGTCCCCAGCATGCTTCTGCCTCCCCAGAGGAAAAACCAGTTGCCAGAGTGGCAGGAGGGAAGCTGGGAACTTGGGAAGCAGAAGGGCTGAACTGCGGGGCAGCTCCACCCCTTACTTCCTATATGACACCGGGCAGGCTAGCACCCTCTGTGCACCTCAGGTGCCTCATAGACTAAATGAGAGCTGATGGAAGCGCTGGCCACACGGGGCTATTGAAATGATTAAGTGAGCTTAGGCATGTGACTGGAACATGGTAAGAACTCCAAGGAGGGTGGCTGTCCTCATTAAAGTCATGATTGCATAACCAGAGGAGAATGATGCCAGGGAACGAACACACTTGTCCAAGGAGAGGAGAGGGAGCCACATGCTGCACACATTTGAGAAAGACCAAGATTCTGGGCACAGTGATGGAGAAGGGAAGCAGGCCTATGGCCTCCCTCATCTTTACCCCATCCCTGCTCAGAACCCGATCCCTGATCCTCCACTCCCTCTGACTCTTACCCCCTGGGTGTGTCTCCTCTACCCTGACTCTTGCCTTCCTAGACTGACCTAGGCCTCTGACTTCGGGGGTCTGAACTTGTACTTACCCTAGGCTTTTGAGTGGGGCTGGCCCGTGGCCAGAGTTAGGCCTTGCGTCCTGGATGGCACGTGTAGAGAGAGAGGATTCTGACAGTTTCCAGGGGATGGCTGGGACGTGAAAGTTCCTTGTCAGCTTTTCATCCCCTGAGACTGTGAGCAGTATGGTAAGCACAGACCTGTCAGCCCGAAGGCAGGCTCAGGCAGTGACAAGCAGAAGGCGCTCACTCAGCACCCTCACTCGATTGTGACTCATGACTGAGGAAGGTTAGCACCAATGTTAAGATGACCTTGAGCCCTGAAGCCTTCCAAACCCTCCATGGAAGCCCTTACATACTGCCCTCGGTTAACCCTAGGAGTTATCATGCTTATTTTATCGATGTGCACACAGGGCCTTATGAAGTTGAAGTCACGCAGCTCAGAGACAAATGGATCGTGTCCCTTCCTTCTTCCATGAGTGGAGTTTCTTGTCCCAGATATCCACAAATGTGTTTCATGGGAGAGCCATGGATTCTGTCCTGTGTGAGTGTGTGCCCGTGTACTTGTGCCTGTTCTGGGGGGATCGGTCTACAGTGTCTCCTGATACTTTGCTGTTTGAACAGATTCGAATCCACCCATCTTCCCTCACCCATCCCTGGAGAGCCACTCCATGGAGGTCCACGAAGTGTCTGCCCTGTTCCTAGCCGTAGTGTGGGCACCAAGCCTCTGGGCTCCAGGAATCCCCCCCTCCCCCGCAGGATCTGGGGAACTCAGCACTCTGCTGCCAGAGCCTCAGCTGCGTGGGTGGCTGCACTCTGTCTGAACTCACCGGGCCTCGGCTGTGCCAGTGCTAGAGCGTGAAGGGGATCCCTCGGGGCAGTGCGGCCGTCGGGACACGGGGCAGTGCGGCCGTCGGGACACGTGGCAGAGCCTGTGAGTTTGGGAGTCCCCAGCCCCCTCCGCCCTTCCCTTGCAGCGCACATTAGTAGTCCTGCTCCCAAGAGAGCATGATCAGCTTCGACAGATGAGGCCATGCTTGATGCACAGGGACACAGCCTGAGAGGATGCTCCTCCCGAGCCCAAGTCCTGTTCAAAGGTCTCTTCTTTTTTTCCTGAGGAAACAGGGGAAATATAAGCAAAAGGGACCAGCAGGGGAAATTGAGGTGCGGGGTGATGTTTTCTAAGTCAGGACTGCTCCAGAGACCCCCAGCATGCACTTCAATAATCACAGTCACTTTCAGCTTCACCCCGTTCCTGACATTGATGTTGCCAGAATGAAAGTGGGGAGGGGGGTTCCCCAAGGTCAGATACTTTGCCCAAGGTCACATAGCAAATCTGGAACTCACAAACTGACTTGAAAGTTGCATTCACTTCCCTGACCTGTGAAGCTCCATGGTGCCTGTAGCATCAGTCTGCACAGGACTATCCTGTGAGGGTCCTCCCGCCACCCCAAGCAACCTTCTTTCCTTCCAGCATGACCTGAGATTGTGAGGAACTGATCTGCTGGACGGACAGTCTGCAGCCACACACTCGCAGCTGTGTGGGCTCAGGGATTCTTGCTTTTTCTTACTCAGTGTGGACTCGTGTGATCAGGAGTGACAGGCCAATGATGCTTAGCGAACATGTGCAGAGTCGATGACTGAATAACTAAATGAGCCCCCAAGTAAATGACAATATACCCACTGAGTGCTTTGGAGAGGGGACCAATGCTCTTTCTCTTTATTGGTCTTGACCAGTCCTCAAGCCAACCCATGCCATGTGTCAGATGAAGAAGTGGACACCCAGAGACACATTTAGTAGAAGGGTCTTGACCCCAGAAGCTAAGTGATAAAGCCATCTTTTCATCTTGAGTAGTGTCAGGTTGAATATCTGTGGACCCTGAAGAGCCTCTGGACCAGGTTTAGCTTCATGGGTTGGGGTGGGGCTAGGTTGGGGGTGGGGCTGTAGGCAAAGCGGGAGCTTTGGCTTTTGCTTTCTAAGACTCCCAGTCTATTTGAGGAGGCCTGACTTATGCATGCAGAACATTTGGGACGTGGCACAAGGCAGCAGTGAGCACAGCCCCGAACTGCACATGATCAGGTGCCAACCTCATTCTCTGCCTTCACTAATCTCAGTCTTTTAATACCAGATGGGGACCCCAAGAATAGATTTCCTACCCGACAGATGAAGAGCAAAGATGGAAGCCTCTGGGAAGGCTGAGGCTTCCTCGGTTCTGTATCCATTAAAGCAGGGCCACGCCTGGCCCACAGAGGCAGGAGCAGCAGGTGCCCTCGATCACAGGCTCATCTCGGTGTTAGGCACCTACAGAGGGCCTTGTGAGACGCATCTCGCCAAGCTCAGAGAAAGTGCTCATCGTGCCCAGTGTCACACAGCACCAGGAGGGGTGCGTCCAAACCCAGTGCTACCAGCTGCCACACTCCAGACACCTCGTCACTTCCGATGGCGGTGGGAGGAAGTGCCATTGACCGGATGGATGGGAAGATGAGGTTGAGGGAAGAGTGAGTCGGAAGGAAAGGAGAAGGGGATGAAGAAAGGCGAGGTGGACAACAGAGGAATGAAATGAGAAAGGGAAGAGAGCAGGAAAGTGGGCAGAGGAGGAGCCAAGAGGGGGCTTGATGTTAAACACGCTCAGACAAGCAGCTACATAGACCTCTGACCAGGCCACCCCTTCCCCTGAACAGCCTCAAAGGAATGCCCTAACCCTAATGGAGTACTATTTAGAAACTCATGTCTGAAGGCAAGCCTTGTTTCTAGAGCATGCTGAGGGTGTAGTCTGGACATACTCAGTGTGACTCAGGCATTAGGGGCCTGTCTCTTGCAGTTCAAGACACAGGGAGTCCACAATCAAGACCTAAAGTCTGGTGAGGTCTCCATCTTTGATCGAAAATGGCCACTGGATCTCAGTATGTACACCTGTCTTTGTGCAAGCAGGGGACATGGAGTGCATATGGTATTTTTTTCTGAGATAGATAGAGATAGAGATAGAGATAGAGATAGAGATAGAGATAGAGATAGAGATAGAGAGAGAGAGAGAGAGAGAGAGAGAGAGAGAGAGAGAACCAGAGTCCTACCCTTGTGCCCTCATTCAACTTGAATTATTTTCCTTGAGCTTCAGTCTCCAGATGCAGCCAGGCTAGGGGTTACAACTATAATGTGATGAATTTGGAGCACACAAAGATTTAGTTCATGCTAGGACAGATGAGAGGGAGTCAGAGCTGGAAATGAGGTACACACAGGCAAGTTCATCTGAAAAGGAGAGGGACATGCAGCACTGAAACTCTGGTAGGATCCAGTGGGATGAAGCTGTCAGGGCAGCCAGTACCTCTGTCAGAGACTGCAGGGCTGGGAGCCCCTGCAGCCAGAGTGACCGACAGCATGCTCCTTCAGCAGCCCTGGGCACATCTACAGGACATGGTCTGCTGCTGTGTTGCAAGTCTCAAGAGGCGGGGGAGGGGCTGCCTTTGCCTCCCCTCTTTCTTGTTCCTCGAGTTCTTCTCCATGTATCCCTCAGATTTCTTTGTGAACATCTCCCGTGTGATGTCTGTTCTTCTGTTGCACAGTGTGAGGGGTGTGTGTGTGTGTGTGTGTGTGTGTGTGTTGTTGTTGTTGTTGTTGTTGTTTATCTGCAGATAATGCCTACCCCTTAGGTGTAATATCGAGACTAAATGGGTTATTGTGAGTGTAGCTATTTGGTTGAGGGTAGATACATCACAAACGGTTGTTGAATGAGTGAGTGAGTGAATGAATCTTCACTTGAGAAAGTGTGCTTCTTAAATGGTCAAGAGTAATCTAGAAATCATCAATTTTTATTGATCACTGAGTATGGTGGTTTGAATGAGAATGGCCCCCATAGGCTCATATATTTGAATTCTTGGTCCCTAGTTGGTGGAATTGTAAAGATTTAAGAGGTTGTGTTCTTGTTAGAGGAGATGTGTCACAGGAGTTGGGCTTTGAGGTTTCAAAAGCCCACACCACTCCCAGTTAGCTCTCTCTGTCTTGTGAGTGTGTTCATCAGAATGTAGCTCTCAGCTACCTTGCCTTCCTGCCTGCCTGCCTACCTCCCTGCCTGCCTGCCTACCTGCCTACCTGCCTGCCTCCCTCCCTACCTACCTGCCTACCTGCCTGCCTGCCTGCCTGCCTGCAGGCATGGACTCACCCTCTGAAGCTGTAAGCAAGTCCCCAGTAAATTCTTTCTTCCATAGGTTACCTTGGCCATGGTATCTCTTCACAACAATAGGAAAGTGACTAAGACACTGAGCAAAGAAAAGTCCTTCTTCCCATTTACCTTCCTCACCCCCTTCCACGCAGAGTGGCTGCTCCGTGTCACCAGCAGCTGAACAGACAGGGTAGAGCTAAAGCAATCCATACTTAAAGCCAGACAGGAAAAAGGACAATGAAATCAAGGGTTGTAAGGGGTAAAGAAGCCTTAAGTGCCATGGAAACTCCAAGGAGGCTCCCTGATGGGGGCCAGGAGCGGCTCCAGTGGAGATGGGATAGTCAAAGACGGGCAATGAATCACCAGGTAGAGAAAGAGATGAGGGATAGTCTAGGCAGACATGCAAAGGCCCTGAGGCAGGGCCATAGAGGGCACTTTTAGGGAATAGTGAGGGCTTGTGTGGCTAGATCCCCCAAAGGATGACCAATAGCCAGGGGGAATTGGTGGAGGAAGCCAGGCTACAAAAGGCTCGGCATGTGGAACTTCATATTGTTGACTTCATGTTATTCCCATGGCTCAGAGGCAACCAAATGCCACACCTGTAGAGGAGCTTAGCCACATTAGGTCTGTGAGCGAGAGAGATCCCCCCTGTAGGCTGCTTCTCCAGAGGATTGGAGGGAGGAAAGGAGAGAGTAGCATCCTGGCCTTTGGTCACCTCTCAACTACGGCTCTGCTTGTGGGCATTCAGATCATGTGACTAGCAAAGCCATGAGGAGCAGTTTGGTACACCTCCACGTGACATTCCTGAGAGACAGGCAAAGACCCTTGGGCAGCACCATGCTCTTCTCAGCAGACAGGCCCCACTCTGTTGAGTCACTCTAGACTAGTTATCTTCTGGAAGCCCCAACTTCTGTCTTTCCTCTCCTTCCCCAGAGGACGGAAAGGAGGCAGGACCAGCTCCTATGTCCATCATCATCCAGCCTGAAACATCTGGTGGAGAGCTGTGGCTTTGAATTGGGTGGAAGTCAGGGCAGGCCTTTTCAGCCTAGAGTACTAGTGTCCTCAGCTGCCAACATGAATGACCCTAGAGAATACAAGACAGCCCTGGATAATGAGGTCTAACCCCAAGTTCTGATGGGACAACTTTAGACAAGTTCCTCATCAGGGACAAGCCTCAGTTTCTCTCCATGGTGGTAGCAGGCCTGACCTAACTAGCCTATGGGACTTCTGTGGGTGTCACGTGGGTGATGTGGTGCCACAGCAAGGGGCCATGAGAACGAAAGGTGCATACAGTTCTGAGCACACCTTCCCTGCTGCCCCAAACAGGACATGTGTTGGAATTTGAGCAAGAGTTAAGTGCTGTGGAGGTGAAGCACACTATTCCAAGTCCCTGGGCCAAGTTGCAGGCCACGTGTGGCCCTGAAGGACAGCTGATGGGCTGGGTGAAGACAGGTAGCTCCTCACTGGTCATATATGCCTGGAGTCCAATTGCATTCCTGTATGCACAAGTTTGTGTGTGTGTGTGTGTGTGAGAGAGAGAGAGAGAGGGGGGGGGGGGAGGGAGGGAGGGAGCTGATGGCTTTTTGCACCATGTACACATATGAGGAACTTGGCTGGGGTCTTATAGATGCACCCCCATGGGCGTAATATGGCTTTTGAGTCTGTCTGTGTGCAGCATAGCAATGTCTGTGTAGGCTTGAGGGACCTGCGCCCATATGTTCATGGTAGTATATATGTGTACGTGTTTATGAAGCCATATGCTGAGGGACACTGAGCTCCGAACACAGCATGTGTCTGTGTGATGCAGAGGAAATGACTGGACAGGGGTCTGGGAGCAGCCTGGCTTGGGGATTCTCACTGCAAATGCTCATGGAATTCTCAGCTGACATCCAGACAGACAGGCCAGGATGGACAGGCAGCTGGGCTGGAGAAGAGGAAATTCCTGAGCTTTCTAGGGAGACACCTGCCAGCAGTTGCCACCAGGAGGTGAGGCCACAGATCCCCAGTCACTGCCTTTTCTTTGGAAATCTGCAATGGAGCTTGAGTTCTTGTCCCTTGAAGGGGGAGGTCATGGGAGGGAGACTGCTTTCTAAACTCAAGGGTTATCCCCTGAGGCAGTGCCACCTCGCTGTTCAGACTGCAGGTGAGTGAGCAAACGGGGAGGGAAGAGGGGGAGGGGCAGCAAGGGCCTCTCCCCACTTCCTGTCACTAGAAATGAGCCCCCGGCCTTGAGGGACTCTGCAGGTCCCCAACCTAGAGAATTTAAGGGAGCCCTTCTTCCTTGGTGAGGTACACTTTCCCTACTCCAGGAAGGCGAGCAGTGGTTAAATGTGATTTTCTCTGAAGTCAAACGAAATCTCAACACCCTCCAACACACACACACACACACACACACACACACACACACACACACACACACCCCTCTCACACTCACACACATTCAAGTTCATCCTGGGGACCACCTGCTGACCCCTTCCCAAGCTGCACCCACCAGCGGGGGATCCCTGACTGGGTCTGACTGCCCAGGAGGGCATTCCCGGTGTCCCGCACAGCCAGAAGCAGTGCGGTGCAGGCAGCAGGGCCGGGTCCCCACCCCGCCCCTCCCTGGTCCCCGAGGCTGCCTCTGCCACCCCACTCGCCCGGTGCGCAGCCGGGCTCTGCTCCGCGCCAGTCCCCGGCGCTGTTCATTCATGATTGGTACTCGGCCCCCTGAGACCCAGCCCGAGCGCGGGGCGGAGCGGCCGGGCGGCAGCAGGGGCGGGCGGAGCGCGGCTCCCGCACCGCACGCGGCGCGGGCTCGGCAGCCTCGGCCGGGCGGGCGCGCCGGCCCCGTGTCCAGCACCAGGCAGGCTTCGGGGCTCGGGACTCGGGGTTCGGCCCTCGGCGAGGCCAGAAGCTCGGCTGGGTGCCCGCACTGGGGGGCGCCTGCGAAGGCTCCAGCGAGCTGCTGGCCCTGGGAGTCAGTGCATGTGCCGGGCTGAAGACAGCAGCAGCCAGAAGCTCCCGGCACCCCGGCCCCACGCTCTCTGAATACCAAGCTGCAGGCGAGCTGCCCGGGGCTTTTTGCTTTCTTGCTTTTCCTCTCCTCCAATTCAGAGTGGGCAATCCACGTCGATTTCTTTTCAGGGGAGGGAAGAGGCAGGGCCTGGGGTCCCAAGTCTCACACAAGTCTTCGCTACCATGGGGGCCGTCATGGGCACCTTCTCATCCCTGCAGACCAAACAAAGGCGACCCTCTAAAGGTAAGCACTCTGTCCTCTGTTTGCTCCCCTGGATAGGTTTGGGAGTACTGGGTGTTGTGTTGGGATGCAATGTCTGTCTCTTAGTTCCAAATCCCCTAACCGTGAAGGTTCTGGACAGCCTCTTGTATCCAAGGAGTAAGAACCTCGTGGGAGGGTTGATGTGAACACCTAGGGGCAGCAGTCAGGGTGGGCGCTGGGCCAGCTGGACCCCTCTCTCCTGGGGAATATGTGGGAGCAAGACTAGGCAGATTCACAGGTGGAGAAAGCTGCGTTCTCTGGACTGGGTGGAAATGTTGGGAGGCTCTTCCCGCTCCCATGAGGGCTGACGTTGGTGCAACCTCGAGCATCCAGCCAGGGTGCTTACACTCATGCATGCCTCCTTGGGAATGGCCATGCTTTGGCAGGTGCTGATCTGGGAGCCTAACCATGAGGGAGACAGTGATTTGCCTGTCCACCCTTAAAACCTCTGCAAGCCAAAAGGAATCAGCCACGTCCAGGTGGTGAAAGCCCCAGGCGCAGGCCCACAGGCGCAGGTCCTGGGACACAGGGAGTCTGCAGGAAAGAACACAACATGGTTAAGGTGTGTGAGCTGCTAAGGTCTGAGGACTTCAGGGGAATGGAGAGAGCTGTGAAGAGGTCGCTGGGGAGATGGGGAGGCAAAGCTCACATATCCTGGGGTCCCCCTGTCAGGAGCCTGCTCTACCGCTGCCTTCTCCGGCTGAGGCATGCCCCTCACCAGTGGGACAGTTGTCAGATGTCCATGTGGAGTTGGGTGACCTTGTTGGGCCAGGGCTCACAATGCAGGCTTCTTTTTCAACAGACAGAAAGTTGCTTATAGGGGTAAGCAAGCAAAAGACTGGAAACAATCAAGCAAAAGATAATGATGAGCTTGGTTTGCTTAATGCTCAAAGGCCATTGCAGATAGCAGAAGGATTCTAAATAGTTTCACACTCAGCTGTTCAAGTTCTGATATTTAACATATTCTGACTACAGGTGGGGGCACAATACCCACCTTATGCTAGCTAGTGACCAGAGCTGTATTAGGGTGATAGTGGGCCCCAGCACACATGGAGTCTCCTCATAGGACCCGTTGCATCTCATCTTGGTTGGGATCATCCATAGAGCTACCCAGAAAGAAAGGGTCAGGCTTCTGGTCTAGTCCTGAGAGACAAGCTGACTGAATACCATGGAAAGACGTCTGCAGGTGCAGGTCCCAGGCGGTGAGCCCAGGCTGGCATGACGGACCAGAATCGAAGTGGCTTCTGCTTATTTGCTAAGTTCTTTGCCCTGCAGGGAAGGCACTGATACCATTCAGCAGCCCAGAGAAAGGCAGGTCTGCAGACCTTGGCCCAGGGTCTTGGTGCTCTGAGCTCTGCCTCTCCTGGATCCCAAGGTGTTACTTCACTGGGACAGTATTCAACAGCAAATCCAAGTCTCCCCTCCCATCATGAAGGGGATGATGGAAGAGAGCATGAGGTCCCACAGGCCATGGAGGGAACTGCAGGGCACAGTTAACTTAGGTTTCTTTTAAAACATCTACAATGTCTGTATCTCGTTAAGAGGCAGGCAGACATCACAGAGATCTGTGGCTCTAGAATCCAGTGTAGTGTAGGTGGGAATCTCAGCCCTGTCACTTCAGTCTTGGACCTTGGGCAAAACTCACTCCTATAAGCCTCGATTTTCACATACATCAAATGGATGAGGATGCTACTTCCCATGAGAACCTGGAGGAAGTGGAGGGAGAGAGTACCTCGTCTCATATACTGGGCTTTCCGAAGCCTCTAGAAGAAACTGTAGTAAGAGCAAAAGGATGGATGAGTGATGGCCATCGAGATGCATAGAGCTGTGGGGCTCAGATGTTACCCTCTGCTATTCCAGTCTCAGTCCCTAATCCAGGTCACCTGGGATTAGCTCCTGCAGGATCCCAGAGGCAACAGAACTTTCTTCTTTCTCCTAGGAACTTAAGAAAGAGGAGAGTGTGTCAACTCGCTGTGTGTGCCTCGATGGAGTGCCTGGCACAGTGTTTTATCTGAACATTCTCATTTGATCTTTATAAGAGTGTCTGTGGCTCCTGGAAGGTCCAGGCTCACCGGGTGGGTCCCCAAGTCAGCCCTTCTATTCAGAGCAGTAGACATCAGCTTGAGTTGCCCACAACTGCAACTGTGTACCTTTCCTCCAAGTATTTGCCCTAGAACAGAGTCCAGCCTCCCTGTCCGTCTTGCCCATCAGATGAAAATCAGTAAAAGACGCTTCTAAGGGAGGAGGCTTAAGAATATGGACAGGGCTCCACTGGGAGACTCATGGTCAGGAATCCTATCCTGCCCTGGCCACTTTCTTCTTTACGTGTTTTGATCTCTGTAAATGGGAGTCAGTTTCCTGAATATTTTTTCAGGTTCCATTTGGTGCTCAGATTCTAAAGGTTTTATTGTTGGTGCGGTCCCTGGAGCCACCGCTCTGATCTCTGAGATGTCAGACTCAGGTCTAATTAGATGCAGTCAGAAGAGGGTGGTGGGGATTTTCAACAGAAGAATCTGTCTCCCTGCTGGGTTCAAATCCAGGCTCTACCACTCACTAGCTGTATGACTAAGCCTTGTTTTCTTCCACTGTGAATCAGGGACAGTAGTGGTTACCAGCTTAAAATAGCTGTTGTGTCGCGTGCGTTTTGGGAATGATGGAAGGCAAGGGCTTTGCACAGACCTCGCTACGTGATCAGTGGTCAGCAAGTTTTAGGTCCTGCTCAGTGTATGGCTGTGCTGTTCAGGCCATCAGAATACCCAGACTAAGGCTCTCCTGCAAGCAGCCTTTCAGGCCCTTTCAAACCCTGGACAGGTAAGCGGGACCAGAAGCCAGGCACCGGGATGCTGAGCCTCTGCTATGGCCCACTAACCTCTGCACAGTGGCTGATCGTGAAAGCACCACAGCTGACGCTGCTACAGCTCCAAGTGCTTAAAAAACAACTTGGAGATACATGCACAACTTTAAAATAGGGCGGCAATCCAGTGTGATTAGTGAAAAGAATTCCTAGGTTGCACCTAGCCCAACCTCGTGCTTGGAAAGCACTCCCCAAAGGCAGCAGAAACCTAAAGTAATTTAAGAGCTTTGCCACTGAACAAAAGCATAGCAATCACTTTCTGTCATCTGTTTGGGATCTTGGTGTGTCTTTAATTGAAAATGAGAAAAACCTTGCCTGGGGGTTTCAGGCCCTGTCCCTAGTCCTAGGTAGTTTGTTTTGCCAACAGTTTCAAGAACGCCCCGCCCCCCTCAAAGACTCCACTTTTAGGTTTGAATGCCTGAGAAGGGCTGGCTAGAGAGAGGGGGCTAAGCAAAGAAGCCTGGAGGTGCAGCTGAAGGCTCTGTGGGAATCCAGAGACTCCATGAAAACACGAGATCAGCCCCATCCAGCAGAGACTTCCCTGTTAGCAGATAGCCCCATGGTGCTCAGGTGTCTGGACTCCAATTCCTCCAGGATCAAGTGCAACATTCAGAACTTTGAGGGTCTGAACTTTAGACTTCCATGGTGCCCACTGAGTCACTGAAAAAAATCCATGGCTATCAGATGATTTCTATCAGGTCACAAGACAGAGTCAAATGAGACTGGTCTTGTGGGTCCTAAATGGGAGAGTTCTTTGGAGGATTGTAGAGGCATAGAATTCCCAATGAGCCTGGCCTCGAAGTGGATGGATTGGGTGGTGTGTTACCTAGACAGCCCTGGGAGGCAGCAATGGGCAGAGAGTCATGAAGAGGCAGTGGACACAAATCACACCAGCCTGGGCTCAGAGACATTGCCAAATCCCTTTGCCTTAGAAATACCCTTTTCTTCATCTCTGAAAGGGGAGTACCAAGCAATAGACATATGTGTGCCGTGGGCTTTTCTCATCTCAAATCTCTGTCCATCATTTAAGCTCTGGAAGACTCGTACCCCCAGTCCCTATCTCATTTACTAATTCAAATTCTACCCAAATTCCAAGAACTCACTCACCTGTTTCTATATTCACGAAGCCTTCTCCAAGCCTCAGAGAGAAGTGGCTTCTCCCATCTGAATTCCTAACATTTTAAAGGTATATGCTCTCCTGACTCACAAGTCATGCTTGGAATCAGACAGTCAATGGAGGCCTTACCCCCCCCTCATCACCATAGTATAGGCTTCTTGGGGCCCAGAAATGTGTCTGAGTCATTGTTCACAGTGCCTGGCTTGGTTCTTGGCACACAGTAGGTACTCAGTAAATATTTTCTGATGGAAGCTATGAACAATGAGATGGTCGGTCTCTCATAATTTCTAAGCATGGCAGACCCCACAGGAAAGGTTAGCTTACCACTGGAAGGGTTAGCAGCCCTCTGCCTGAATGAGTTCTGTTATTTGGTCTGTTGGCTTTGCATTAGCTTTGTCTATGAAGCGTACTGAATCTGCTTACCATTCAGTAAGGAAGCCTGAGAGCAGTGTTTTCACTCTGCCACTCCTGATAGTCACAGAAGGACTGGGTAAAGGGACAGGCTGCTGCCTAAATTCAGAGGTGCTTACAGTCTGGTTCCAGGGAGATGGCGAGGACTCAGACCCCTTTGCCTACCAGAAAGGACTTTGCTGGGTAAATGCTTTATAAATGTGGGAAGGAGTAAGTGAGTGTATCCCTTAGCAGATGAGTGAGTGATGGATGGTTGCACGAATAAGAGAATCAATAAACGAGAAAAATGAATGAAGTAGCAAGTAAACAATCAAATGAATGGCAGAGGATGATTGAATAAGTGAGTACGTGATTAAATGACTGTAGCCATAAATGAGTGAATGAATGAATGGATGGGTGCATGAGTGAATGATGAAGTCCTGGGAAAACTGTAGCAGAAGACTTTTTTTTTTAAACAAAGAACGGTAATGATTGTGCTGCATAGTTCCTGTACCTAAGCATTTGTCTCAGTCCATGGCTGCTGCTAACAACACAAGACCACAGACTGAGTAATTGGAATGAAAAGAGCTTGTTTTGGTCCACAGCTCTAGAGATCAGAGGTGGAAATAGCCCACTGGTAACTGGTAGCCTTCTTGCTGGTAGAGTCCTGAAACACACGGGGCATCCCAGGGTGAGAGGTACCTTTGGGATTTCCTTTCTTCCTATAAAGTCTTCAGCACTCAATGATGGGGCTCCACTCTGAAGACCTTATTGAATCCTAATCACTAACCTCCCAAAGGCTCTACACACCAGAGTTCAATTTCCCACCCTCTTAATACTTCCTGATGGAAATGAAGTTCTCACATCAGCTTCAGAGGGGCCGGAACCATAGCAACCCCTACAGGAAAGTGTGGAGGAATCGAAGGCACGGGAAACTTTAGTGCAAAAAGTTAGCAGCAAAATGTATAGGAAGCACCTTCTAGAACATGATATAGAAGGGCTTGGGGGGGGGTCTTGGTTACCAATAGGTGTGTAGTGTCTGTAGGGAAAGTCTCTGGGCTTCATGCTTTTGTGAGGACTGTCTCTGGGCTTCATGCTTTTGTCGGAAGGAAGGTAGGGATTCTTCTTCAACATCACCTGTTGTTTACCAAGGTCACTGTTACCTGGTCTACATGTCCACCCATCCATTTGTCCACTTGGCCAATCCCCATAACTATGCTCTGACATTGCTTCCTGGGGTGTCTGTTCTGCCCAAGATCAACTCCAGCTTCTGCACCTCCTGCTTCCTGTTTGGTTTCAAATCTGAGACAAATGGCTGAGGTGCCTATTTAACACATCAAAGCAAGCATACCTGGCCTCCAGGTCCTCTCTGCATCCCTCAGTCCCTACCTGTCACCGGGCCCTCCTAGCTGGCATACACTGCTATGTTCCCTACCCTAACCTTCTCCACGGGCTGGGCTGCCCTCCCCTCAGCTGCCCTTCCCTATATAATCCAACCATTTTAGTCATCCATTCTTTCTGTGCCTTTAGGCCTCCTGGTTGCTGCATCTGGTCCCCCTTTCTCCTCCCTGCCCCCATATGGCCCAGCTTAGTCTGGTCATGTCCACTCTGGACTCTTCCAGATGTTCCTGCCTCTGGCTATGCTCTCCCACAAATCTATAATAAACTTCCTCCTTCACCATACCTAGGACCAGCCATGTCCTTTCCTTTCCTTTTCCTTTTATTCCTTTTTCCCCCCAATCTGGTGATGAAACCCAGGCACAGTCATGTTTCTTTTCCTTTTTATTTTATTTCTTTTCTTCATTCTCTTCCACCTCTATCCCCCAGTCAACTGGTGAACTCCTACATATTCTTCAAGGCCCCATCAAAAATCATCCCACACTCCTACAGAGAGAGCACATCTCCCCCTTCTCTTATTCCTCATGGCTATTGATGCTGTAACACACACACACACACACACACACACACACACACACACACACACACACACAATCATGCACACATTGAGGCTATTATAATGGGTGTACGCAATTATCCCTCTGCCTGGCTCTCAGGGACGGATTCTTTTTTATGTAAAGTTTTTTTAAAGTATTTTTCTTATTAAGAAATTTTCTATTCATTTTACACACCAACCACAGCTCCCCTCCTCTCCCAATATCGGGGACTGATTCTTATTCCAGAATCCCCATCAATCCTGACACCTGGCCTAGACTTGATGGATGCTGGCTGTGTGGAGGAAAGAATGGATGGAATGGTGTGTTTGTGGTGTGATGACTAAGGAGCACAAGAGTGCAGAGGAGAAATCCAAGACCCAAGTCTGTGCCTGGGGAGAAGCGTGCAACATTCTGCATAATGGTCCTGCAGCCGATGCTCCCATTCATCAGGCAGGGAAGGAACATAATTAGAAAGGAAGAGGGAGAAAGAGAGAGACCAAGGGTCCTGGAGCTTTCAGAGAAACTAGTTTCAGCTCTTCAGCTCCCTCCAGGTGCTTTCTTAAGTAGGTCACCTTCCAGAAGTAGCCGTAGTCAGGTGGGATATTGCTCTTTTCCCATGTGCTAGCTAGCCGTGACAGCAATACTTTGGATTAATTCTTATTATTCCAAGTCCTATTAAAAGCCTGTTCAGAAGCAAGAGTGAGACCTCGTTAGAATCAGAGCGCCAGGAGAGGGGTGCACCATGGTTAGGACCACTGGATCAAGGTCACAAAGGCTTTCCTCTTGTGTCACCCTATTTGTAGGGATGTTCTTCAAAGTTCAGCTGTGACCCCTGATTTTATACCCTGGGGACCTAGAGCCATCACAGCCACAGTCACTGACATTCTGAGTCATTCCATAGCCATTCCTACCTATGGGAAGTTTCAAGCTCAGTTGGTATCAGAAATTCCCAACCATGAGGTATGAAAACATAGATCAGCTTCCAGGGCCAATACTAATACCAATAGTACCCCAGACTCACCCAGCCTCTACCAGATGCCAGGCACCTTGCTCTTCCCAATCTTGGGTTGCTTTACCTTAACCGTGCAGGACAAGACACCATGGTGGTTTCCATTTTGCAGGTGAGGAGACTGAGACTCTAAGAAGGGAAGTGGTTTACTGGAGCCCTAGGGCTCCAGAAGGCAGCAGAACCTGGTTCTGGCCAATGGCAGAGTCCAAGGTCTGAAGGCCCATGTCAGTCTCCTCCCTCCTGGCCTCATAGCAGGAGCCTGGGGGACTTAGGGGGCAGTCAGGACAGGGGCGTCAAAGTAGGCAGTAGTGTTCAGGAGAGAATGAATCAGCCTTTCATTACCCGTGCCGAGCAAGGGAGCCGCCGGCAGGCTCCAAGAAAAACCCCCTTAGCGTGTCTCATGCCACCCCGATCTGCTTCCATTTCATCTGACACTGTGAAAGCTGGAGCTGGAAATGATTGGGGGCACAAGGCCAATTAACAAATTCATTAATAAGATTAAACCTCTCTCCTCTAATCATTTATGCGAACTAGATTTTTCCTCCTTTGTTACAGCCATCACAGCCTGTCAGGGAAGGATCAAGCAACCATTTAAGCATCCTTAAGTCTGTGAGGATCTCAGAACCCCAGTACCAGGCAGCAGATTCAGGGTTTCACGTGGTCTAGATGGGCAGGAGGGTTCAAGCAGTTTATGAGTGTTATCCATGCAGAGCAGGCAGATGCAAGAGACTGCTATACATTTGCAAATATACAGCAAACGTATATTTGCTTCTCTGATCACATTATGTATGTGGCACAGTTACCACGAGCACATACTCAGGGTTTCGTGAATTCTCTGCAACATACTAGCTTCATGACCTTGGCTGGGTCACACTGTATACGTAAGCCTTCACCTCCACATAATCTAGAAAACTGGGGCACTGATAGTAATTCCCTTCAATATTGAGAATTAAGCGTAATAATATGTTCAAGGTGCAGTCAGCACAGAGAAAGAATATAAAGTAACTCACCACTCTCTCGGTTTGTGCTGGTCAAAGCATGGCCTCACACAGGCAACTTCACCCCATATGGGAGATTTTCAGGAATGCAGAATCTCAGGCCCCAGCTTAGCCCTAGAAAATCCTAAGCGGTGTGTTAAAAAGATTCCCAGATGGTGTGTATGCCCACTGAACTTTGAGGAGCAGTGAGCCAGAACACACATTACAGAAATATATAGGTCACATGACCTGAGGTGAAGCATCAAGCTGGAAGGGACCTCTGGGATCTTCTGGCTCAAGCTTCTTACTATAGATGATAAAGATGGAAAAGGGAAACGCACTGTCCATAGTCACATGGCCTGACTGTCAGCCCAGCTGACTGCCCTGGCTGTTTGTCTTCATATGAATCATTTCATCCCAGCGTCCCAAGATAAGCACTTCTGCAATTGAGGTTTTCTTTCTTTTTAATAAAACAGGAGTGCAGGACTAGGCATATCCATTAATTTTTAGAACTTTACTTATTCATGCATATATGTGTCTACCTGCATGAGTTTATGTGCTCCATGTGCATGGAGGATATTGGGGAGGCCAGAAGAGGGTGTTGGAACCCCTGGAACTGGAGTTACAGCAGGTGGTAAGCCACCATGTGGGTGCTGGGAACTGAACGTGTTAGTCAGCCAACCAAGAGGATGAATCCTGATTCTAGCTGCCAACCATTAACTTTATCCCCATGTTGTCTGCTACCTGAAGATGTGATTGGGGAGAGATTCTGAGCCTCTATCCACCTTGTTTCTAAGACAGAGGTCAAAACAGAGCCTGGTGGCCTGCAGCTAGAGACTTCCCTGCTCAGGAGACAGCATTGAGAAAACCCAGAACCTCCAATCAGGCTGGCAGCCTGGGTGTATGTGCAAAACCTTCGAGTTGGGATGTGAAGCCAGAAAACTTAATAGAAGTTAGTGGAGTCTGAGCAGATAAGGAAATGCCCTGAAGCATGAAAGTCAAATTCCTTTTGCAGGGCCTTGAACAGCCTCTCTGTGGGGGTAGGTACCATAATCTCTTTCCACATTTGTGCTAACTATTACAGTCATGGTGTTATTCTTTGTAGAGTAGGAAACAAGAAGTTTGGGGGTGTGGGGGTCCTGGTTGATTGATGATTAGGCAGTAAGTCATCTTGCACCAGGACTCATTCCAAGGCAACACCTTCTGGCCTCTGATCCCTAGGGAGAGGCTAACCCTTGCTGTCAGCTTTTGGCTCCTAGGAACCAGCCTCCTCTTAGCCAATCATGCTGACCTGAACCTGCTGAGAGGAAGATTCTTAGAGAGACCACACAGTTTTAGCCTCCCAGGGCACTTGCATTCGCGTACATGGGGCTCCATTTCCCTTCCATTTCTAGAGATTGGCCTCAAAGGACTCTCCCAGAAGGTCATGCTGCATGCTCAGCAGGCATCTCCTAGAGTGGTTTCCAGAGGACCTTGCCTTCCTTCTTTCCTTGTCCACGATGAGAACTAGACTGGATTAGAACTCCAAGCCCTATAAGCCTTTTCCTTCCCCACTAACAGCTATTTAGACAATTCAAAACAAAAAACAGTGTTGTTTTGTTTTTTAAAGTCGATGAGTATTTGAATTTCTTCCCATGATGACTACCTTAGTAACAAATTTTGAATACAGTATGTTGTCAAAACATATTTATTCAGTGTCTGGTGCCTCTGCTTTGCTGATGCTGTAGGAACATGTTGATTGTGACTTTCGACATCTCAATGTTGGAATTGGAACAGACAATTGGAACAACAAGAAGAAAGGTACTTTGGACAGGTGCTGTGTGCCAGAGGCTGTGCCAAGTGTTGACAAAATAACAACAAAAAGGAAAATGATAGCCAGATAGTCCTTAGAGTAGAAACCAGAGGAGCCAGGCAGAATGTTTACATGGCTCATTGTGCCCAGTACTATACTGAATACTTTCGATGTGGCAAACCTCGTTAACCCTTAGGGCGTGGGGCTCACCTCCCCGGTGCTGCTGCTACCCTTTAATACAGTTCCTCGTGTTGTGGGGACCCCCAACCATAAAATCATTTTTGTTACTACTTCATAACCGTAATTCTGCTGGTTATAAATCATAAATATCTATGTTTTCTGGCAGTCTTAGGTAACCCCTGTGAAAAGATTGTTTGACCCCAAAGTGGTCACGACCCACAGGTTGAGAACCACTGACTTACAGCAACCAGAGGAGAGAAGTACTTTGTACAGATGCAATCTCATATAACAAGAAGTAAGTTGGGACAAAGAAGCTGGGGTTCTGCAAGAAGTGACTTACCCAAGTTCCCCAGGTGCTGGCAGAAGGACCAGGAATTGCTACCAGATCTGAGGGAATCGGAAGCCTTTATCCTTGAGGATCTTCACTCTGGTAGTAACAAAGAGGGGAGAAAATCTGTAGATTATGCACCTAACACCCCAGCAAGTTTGGTTCTCTTTAAGCCTTGCAAGACCCAAGGATGTCAACACTATTTCCAGACAAGGAAAGAGGAGAATAAAGGGATAGATAATTTATCCCTCCATATCTGTGAGCTCTATTTCCTCAGAGTCAACCAACCTCATGTGGGAAATATTAAGAAATGAAAGTTTAAAAGGTACAACTGAATTGATAACGTACTGAGCACTACGCCAAAGTACCAAGTACACATACAAAGTGACGTGTTGACACTTTCTGAGGTAATAGTAGTCACCTAGAAATGATTTAAGGTATATAGGAGGATGTGTAGAGGCTACATGAAAACACTATATATTTTATGTAAGAGACACATGAGCGTTCTCGGGTTGTTTTTATCACTAGGTCATGGAACAGTTTCCCCAAGATATAAAGACTCAAGGGTATTCAATTCATTCATTTCTCCTGAGTGGCTGCGTTAGGATTTAGACTCAGTGGTTAGACTCAAGCACCTGTATGCTTAGTCACAGGGCTAGGCTGTGTGTGACATCCCCCTCTGCTGCACTACAGAATGGGAATTCACAGGAGGGAGAGAGCAGTTTTGTCTGAGAGGTGAAGCCTGGAGAACCAGAGAAGATGCCCGAAGGAGGTGACCAGAAGGTTGAACAGAAGAGCTAGTGTTCAGCCCAGGAGGTAGGTAGGTTAGCGAAGCTCCGAGCAGAAGGAACAGTGTGAGCAAAGTTGTTAAAGGAGGCCACAGGAAAAAGGGAGGAACTGAAATTGAACTGGGTATCTTGTGCTTTGGGGACTTGGAGGATGTTAATAAATGACTGTCATAAATAGGTGGGAAGAGAATGGAAGCGAAGACCAGAGTCAAGTTTCTCCTATTCAAGAAGGCGGGTCCTGGAAGGTAGCAGCTATATAGCAAGGGAGAAGAAAGGACTGTGGGAGGAGAGGGTGGGACTGTTTTTTCATCTACCCAAGGCATTTCCCATGATTGCTCCCAATCACATTTACTCTGTCCTCCTCCTCTTCTTCCCCCTCCCCCCCCCAAAGCCACTTACTTATTGGTTATCCACTTGACTTCGCCACTGGCTGCCTTGATCTGTTGTGTGATCATTCCTGAGAACATGCTCGCCTCTCTAGCACCAACATCCATTCTTCAAAGACCTGGGCCTTCCTTTCTGCCATTCTGAGCATCTCTAAGCCTAACAGGGTTCTAGGCACAGAGTTGGAACTTAGTAACTTAAGTTATATCCCATAGTGATGCACAAGGACCACATTCCTAATTGCAATTATATGGCAAAGACGTTTGGCATCACTTTGAGCCCCCACAGCACATACATAGATACAGACATCAGAGAGCACTATATAGAACAGTGGTTCTCAACCTCTCTTTCTTTCTTTCTTTCTTTCTTTCTTTCTTTCTTTCTTTCTTTCTTTCTTTCTTTCTCTCTCTCTCTCTCTCTCTCTCTCTCTCTCTCTCTCTCTCTCTCTCTCTCTCTTCCTTCCTCTCTCCCTCCCTCTCTTTCTTTCTTTCTTTCCTTCTTTCTTTCTTTTTGTTGTTGTTGTTTGAGACAGGGTTTCTCTGTGTAGCTTAGGCGCTTGTCCTAGATCTCATTCTGTAAACCAGGCTGGCCTCAAACTCACAGAGATTCGCCTCCCTCTGCCTCCCAAGTGCTGGGATTAAAGGCGTGCGCCACAACCACCCAGCTCAGTTCTCAACCTTTCTAATGCTTCAACCCTTTAATGCAATTCCTTATGTTGTGGTGACGCCCAACCATAAACTTATTTTCATTGTTACTTCATAACTGTAATTTTGCTACTGTTATGAATAATAATGTAAATATCTGTGTCTTCTGATGGTCTTAGGTGATGCCTGTGAAAGGGTCATTTGACCCCCAAAGGTTCATGACCACAGGTTGAAAACGGCTGTTCTAGAGCAAAACCGCATATTGGAGACCATTCCATATAGCTGAGAGTTGGTATAGCATGTTGGGTGAGGCAGAACTGAAGACTCATCCTTGTAAGGTGCAGCTTAATTGAGCTGTTGGATCCTTTATTGTACATCAGTCTCTTTGTCTGTTAATTACAGTAATCATGGGACTAACTTATCAGCTAGTTACCAGAACTGATGTAATGTAAGTGATGTAAGACAAGTGGTGACTGTTGATGTCAGATTAACAGTCAAGTGGTAGGAATGATTTTCAAGATGATCAGGATACTTATGGCTAGTGGTTGTTGATGATGGTTATAGCTGTGATGTTGGTAAAAATGGTGATAATGGAGGTGATAGAGGCGGTGTTATCAGAGATAGTGATGGGTATTATAGGGATAATGTTATTGACAATGGTGTAAGTGTTGGTGACAATAATGATAGCAATAGTATTAATGGAACTAGTGATGAGAAATAAACTATTTGTGTTGCTGCAGAATAACAGTGTTAACAGGAATGGTGATAACTGTAGTAGGGTCCATGCTGTTGACAGCGGAGGTGGTGGTGGTGATGGTGGTGATCGCGGCTGCACAGGTGGCGTGGGTAGTAAGCAAGAGTGGGTAATAGTGTCGTTGGTGGAGTGGTATTAGTGGCGACAGCGGCACTGGTGCACTGGGGACTATCATTACCTTTGCATTAAACCATCTTGGGCTTCACAGGCTTTCCAGCTCCTACAACTTCATCCCCTCCTTCCAGATGTATTTGTCAGAAGAAGGAAAGAATAAGACAAATATCCCATGCCTTGAGATTTCTCTCCTTACATGGTTGTTACTTTCAGGATAGTTGTAATCTAAACTGTCTTCTTGACACTCGCATTCCAACGCACAGCACGGTGTTGTGCCCAGTACGAGGGTCTGCCTGCAGTAAATATCTGTGCAGTGACAGATGATGCTTGCAGAAGGACACAGGCCTTGCTCTTGGATGTCCTCATCAAAGTGAAGTGTCTCATCTCTGAGGACTACACAGTGGTCATCTGGTATCAGTTCCCCATCACCTCAGAATACACTTGCATTAACACCATGGCAGTATGGGCCCTAAAACCACTCTTTTCTGACAAGTTTGGAAAGCTCTGCTGTGAGAGCCCCTAGGTGTCAGCGTGGCCTGACTCCTTGGACACCCACCACCCCCACACACACTGCCCCTAGAGCTATGACCGCTTTGCTCTAATTCTTTGATAATTTATTAGAAGGACCTGTGGAGAGATAGCTTCTCATACCAGCCACTTATGGGGTGTCATTGGCCTCCTCCTTGTACCCTTGCTCTGCACCAGGAACAAGAGGTATGTGCAGTGGATAGAATGTTGTACTTGGCATTTGGTCCACACCCTTCCTGGGAGACTGCAGAAGTGGCTGCCAGTGGCTCCCCAGCCCACCCTCTAGGTGAGTTGGAGGCACCTAAACCCTCCATTAGTTGTGTATAGAAAAGAAAACAGGCTCTTCAGATCATAATACAGCTATGCCTTGATAACCTGTCTTAAACTGAAGATGTTATGAACATCAAAAATGTATTGCATCCATCCAGCCTGCCAAACATCTGAGCTCAGCCGCACAGCTCTCTGCAGAGAGCTGGTGGTTTCCTCTCATGATCTGGGGCTGGCTGGGAACATCTTGAGAGAGTGTTATTCTGCATCTCCCTGGCTCAGGAAAGATCCAAACTCAAAATACGGTTTCTACTGAATGTGTATCGCTTCCATCCCATAGCCAAGCTGACAAATCGCTGAGTCAAGCTGTTATAATCTGGGGTCTGTCTGTAATCACATGCTCGTAGTATAGCATTTGCATGGCTTTTTGACACATAGTAAGGACACAGTAAAGTGTAGCCCTTACAAATACTGAAAATTGTTATTATTTCTATTCCTGCTGGAGAGATTGAGGCACCAACTTGTGAATCAAACTAGACCTTTGTGTCTCTGGTGCAATAGGCATGGCTGTCATTTGTCTTGGATATCTGGTCCCATAATTCTGAGCCCAAGGGACCCTTCGAATAGATCACATGTTATTGAGAAAAATAAGAATAAGCCTAGACCTTCGGCCAAGGGCTGTACTGCCAAACAAGAATTGAATTTGGATACTAACTGGTCTTAGATTTAAACCTTATTGTTTCTTTCCTTGCCTGTGTGACCTTAGCTTACTACTGTGGCTGGGCCTTGGATTCTCCATGAGTCCCATGAGGTTGGTAAGACTGACCACATAGGCTCCTTGGGAAGAGTCTGGAAAATGAAGTGTAAATGGAGTGAGGGTGAGAATTCGTCTCTCAGGCAGCTCAGAACAGGAGGAAATGGAAAGACCAAAGTGGTTTTGGGATTAGAGCTGCCTGCAGCCTTTATATGTCTCTGGAATTGATTTATCGTTCCCCTAAAATCCTGGAGCAAAATCAAGAAGGAGAGGAAGAAAAGGGGGAGGGGAAAGAAGAGTCTGGAAGAAATTGTAAACATGGGGAGGGCAGTAGCCGCTGCCCACCCCAAGGAAGTGATCCGCGTGGGGAGAGTTAATTGCTTGTTGTTTCTTACATGTTGTGAATGTGCATGTTAAAAGATGGAGAAGACAGGAGCCAGGTAGAAAGAACTCCAGCAAAGACACGGTGCAAAAGGAAAGAAGAGAGATGGACAGGTTACAAAGCACCAACACCCATTCTACAAAGAGTAGAAACTGAGGCAGGGTAAAACCTCACACTTTCAATAGCACGCAGGGGCTCCATGTATCAAACAGTATTTGTTCTTGAAGAGGCATTTGGTGTGTGCGCATGTGTGGAGATGGAGCACATGCTATTGCATATGTAACAAGAGACTGTGCTGAGCACTCCCCTACATCATCTCAGATAATTGCCATGCCACCCTGTGAGGCCGAGTGCTGTCATCTGTATTTCAGGGGTAAGAAAATGGAATCTCAGAACAGAGATATGAGGGACAGCCCAGGGTCACCTAGCTGGGAAGGGAGGGAGCAGTGTTTGGCCCCTTAGGCCTGAGATTCTGAACCTACCACCAAATATTTGACATTTGGGGAAGTGGAAGCTCAAGAATAGTGTTTCCTACAGTTGCACAGCCAACCTGAAGGACCATGAGGCCAAATGCCAGCTCTGACTGCCAGATCTCCCATTCCTTCCTTTTCCGTGGGCCCTCACACATCATTTAAACTGACAAGGCAGGAATCTTCTATCTCTTCTATTCCCTCCTTTTTTGGCTGACTTCCAAAACTTTCAGGGAGCCATAAACCAACTCAGAAGATAAAAGCTTCAGGGATCTGCCCCTCCCCCCACCACTAAGCCTGGCATCTATGTGCCATCTCCATGGCTGTCCTGTCTCCGCCATTGCTCTACTGTGCCAGGGGACAGACGCTGCACTCCTGATGCCACTGTTGCCCCCCCTTCCCCCCGTTCAGAGCACTCTCCGTGTAATGACGCGCACAGACTTGGAAGGCAGGAAGCCTTCATTGGGTGCGTGATCTTGGGTAAAGGCGTACTATATTTGAGTCTCAGGTTCATCATCTGTAAGATAAGGATACAGTCTCCCTCCTCGGAGTGCTGCCATGTAAGATACCTCTTTGACAGTGGGCACGCATTTGAGGGTTAAGAATTGTTTGTGTTGCTGAGGTTTGCCCAGACTCCAGACTTGACAAAGTCAGACTCCTCTACAATCACATGTCTAACGACTGTAACAAATATGACAATTCCTGGCTTGTGTTGTCACCCCCTCATCCATTACTCATGGCAGATATTGATCTCCCATCACAGAACCTTCTCCTCCAGTGTGACCTCAAGGATCTTTCTTGACAGCACTCCAAGCAGACGCTACCAGCAGGGAGATGGGGCAACATTATCTGTGTTCCAGTCCCAACCACATCCCAATTCCTTCAGCTCTGCACAGGCTAGCCTCTTGCTCACTGTAGCCCCCCACTCCCATGTGCATGTGTGCATGTGTGTATGCATGTGTTTGTGGGTGCCATCCTTTGATGCTGTAAGATCATTCTCGTCCTTTGTGATGTGGTTTATTTGTGCAAATCTCCAGCCTTTCAGAATCCCACCAACCACATCCTATCTGTGACTCGGGATCTGCAAGTAACATCGGTTCACATCTGGGAGGGAATCAGAGCTGGGAAAAGTGAAATCGGCACACAGCACACACTCTCAGCCACCTTCGGGAGTGAGATGAGAGGTGGTATGTGAATGTGAATTTGAACTCTTTCAAAATATTTAATACTCAGATTGGCTGACAACTATACTCTCAGGAGAGAGGCTTAGAATAATTTATACTTTAGACTAAGCATCCCTGGCTCCATAACGAATAAACTCCAACATTTCAGTGGCTTAATTAACAGAATTTCACTGACCATTCCCTCGGACGAGTCAGTGTGGGTCTTCCCGAGCTAAGTGGCTTTCTTCCACAAGGTACTTCGCCTCCTTCTACCTTATCACTCTGGCAGCCCAGGGCCTCTTCTGCCTCTAAGGAAAGGTGGGCAAATGGCACTCCGTTTTATAACCACTTTTGTAACACGGCAGTGGCAAACATTACTTGGGCTCACGTTTCGTTGAGGGCTCACACTTCCCAGTCCCATCTAGTTGCAAGGAGGGAGAAGTCTGATCCATGCCCAGCCCTGGAACAACCCATCTTGGAGAAGCGTTCAACAGGAGAGGTGAGCAAGACCACACATCCAAGTCTGCCACAAACATTAGTTGCGAGATGACCCCTAAATCAGCTGGGTGTTGTTGAGGCTCTCCCGAATATGAGTTCAGGTGCCACTTGGTCAGCCTGGCTATCTCAGGAAGCAGAAGTCAACAGGAAAAGATTCACGTCAAACCTCTTGGGGGAAAAGGCCTATGTGGTCTTACTGTTGAATGCCTCCCTCCCCGGAGGCAGCAGATGGCTAGAACCCAATGCCATTAAGCATCCCAGTGGTTCACCCAGCAGCCCCATGAGTCTAAGACTGCACACTGCCTGCGAGAGAGGTGATGCTTATCCTGGCAGCTTTGGCATCCTAGTTCTGTACGTTGTGTTTTCTAGCATGGTCTCATGATCTGAGTTAACAGGAGTATTCTCCTAACAGATGGGACCCTGGTGGATGTGCCAGCAAAATCAAGCTTCCGAATCTCCCGGCTGTCTGCCAGAGGCTGGGGAATTCGCCAAGGTAAATGCCACCTTTTGAGGTCTCTGAGAAGCAGCCAGGAGCCTCTCCTGTGTAACACCCCTGCCCCTCACGAGGCTTTTCTGGCCTGCTACACGCACGCAGGAGCCACATCCATGGCTCAACTCTGCTTCCAGCTGCAAGCGGGGCTTTCTGACGGCCCTGGAAAGGAAGGCAGCAGGAAGGGGAGGAAACAAGAGAAACAACCCAGCCTTGGAGTTTCCCTCCAAAGCAGATCTCGTGAGAGCCTCTCTGTACAAGACTTGGAACAAAGGAATGCTGGCGCTTTGATTATCGTATCCGCGGCAGTTGTTGAAATGCCTCTGACACTCGCCAGCGCCTTAGTAAGAATTATAATTACATTGGAAGACCCCAGGCAACCGAGTAAACTGATTAGCTGCTTGTGCAGAGTTGATGGATTTTTTTTTCCCTCCCTCTGGGTCATAAGTAGGGCTGTGGGAGATGGTGGGAACCCTGTAGGTGGGAGTCCTTCAGGATGGATGTGTACATCCAGGAAGCTAAACTGACTGGTGCTGACAGGTTCCCTTGGAGCCTCTGTCTGACAGGTACCCACCTGCCCCCCCCACCCAGCACAGGCTGCCTGGGCTCCCTCCCTCCCAGCTGGGTTGTCGGTTGATCCTATGCAGATCAAGAGCTGGGCAGAATAGACTGGTGGTGGCTGGGAAGCCCTCCCCCAGGAAAGCCGAAGCTTTCTGCCAGGCGTAATTATTGTATGGATAATTACACAATTCGGAGCCTGCTGGAAAACCCTGGGCTGAAGCCAGAGCAGAGAGGCAGGGTTCTAGGACTAAGGCCGCTTGCTGCTTCTCAGAGTTGAGTTTGGAAGAAGAGGATAATCCCTCCCCCTCCTAGGAGTCCTACCGGCCAGCATTATGGCTGGCAGAGTAGATGAGAGGCAGAGAGTTGATGAGTTCCCTCTTCCTCTTCCTATTCTTTTTACCAGAGGGGGGTCCCCGGAACCGTAACTCCAACCCCCAATTCCTTTTCTGTGCTCTCTTCGGGCACCCCCTCCCTGAGGTACCTCACCCTCCCACCAGCCCCTACCTGGAAGCTAATGATACCGAATAGTTGAGCTTCAGCCATGCATCGCTGAGTGAATACCAGGCATCTGTTGCTAATGGTCTCAAGCTCATCAGGCCCATGACAGCCCTCTCTCCATCTTCTCAGCCAGCAGCACCCATCCTCCCAGAATACCAGCTAGGACCCAAGAATCTTTCTTATCTTCTCTTGCTCTGCTACCACCTGAAGCCAAACCACTATAGCTCTATATCACATCTCTTGATAGACAGACAGACAGACAGACAGACAGATAGAGATACAATCATGTTTTGTGTCTATATCTATAGATCACATTCTGCCTCTTCATTCTGCTTCACCTACAGGGTCACATTCAGGCTTCTTGGGCATCCATGGCTCTCTTGGAGTGGCCTCCTCATTTTGTCCATACCTTCTTAGAGATCAGCCTCCCAGTGACTCCAGATCTGTCTGCCTGAATGCAAATCTGCTTGTGTCTTCCTGTGCCTGGCATCCTTTGCCATCCTGTCACCTTCAGCACCTGCTTTACCTCTTTAGGCTATGCTCAAGGCCCTTCCCAATCTGCCTATGTACCAGCCCAGCTGCTACACTCGTTTCAGCTCATGCTATTGGATGCTACTTACCCCAGATTCTCATGAATGCTTTTGCTGTGCCTGGAAATTCAAAGATGGAGTAGAAGACTCTAAGAGTCTACATTCTAGGCTCTGGGGCCAGAGTGAAGGTGATTAGATCTTGCTTCCTGCTGTTGCTAGCCTTGGTGGCCTTGACTACCCTGTACTTCTTTCATATGCTCTGTCACATAGACACTGCAGCAAGGAAAGAACCTGTCACCTATGGCTGCTGGAAGGTTCGATTACGTAACTCACGTTAAGCACTCAGAACATAATGAGTGCGTGGTAACTATGGTGTTTGCCACACATCCTGAGTAGATATATACTCAAGAAATGTCAAGCCCAGAGGAAAGCAGAAATTAGATTCCAGCCAGTTTGCTTTCCAGGGGGAGACACTGAGGTGTGAGATGGGAAGGAACTTCTTTTCACGGCCATCCCAGGAGGTGACTCTCCATCCTAGTCCAGTGCAGGCCATCCGAGGCCTGGTTAACCTGATATACTGAAGACTGCTGTCTCCGGGTGGCCCCGTTCTCTGAATTTGCCAAGGGGGACAGGGATCCCTCTCCTCCAGAACCCATGGCTCAGAGAAATAGAGCATGGAAAGAAGGGAAAGTCTACACCCAAGCCATCTCCATCTTATACCAATAAAGGGCCTTCTGTTGGCAAGAGGGGTTGGGCAAGCTTCTGTCCGTGATCTTTGCTGGACATTGAGGACCTGCACTGGGTCTGAGGGGTCCAATGTGCCGGGTCCCCACTGTGTGTACAAAACTGGGTTAAGAACCCAAGGCTAAGAGCCAGGCTGCTGGGTGTTGTTAGTGGCCCCTGGTCTCTGAGGGCCTCAGACAGAGGGTGTAAGAGCCTACATCTGTGGGTTCCCTGATACTAAGCCCAATTCCATCACTGAACAGTTAGGTGACCCTGAGCAGGCATCTTAACCTTAACCTTGCTAAGCCTGTTTCCTTTTCCGTAAAATGGAGAGATTTATAAGACCCTGCCATAATGGTTGGCATGAGGAAGTAGCCTGCCAAATGCATCTGCAGTTTAGCAAGGTTCCTTGAACTTCTGGGAAGTGCTGCAGTGTATGTTGGGGCCCAGTCTCCGAGCGTGATGCATGTGTGTTCCCTACCTCAAGTGCAGGGACAGGAAGAAAGACTTCCCTGCAAACTCTGTGTGCATCTTTGCTGATTGGCAGTTTTTCCTCGAGTTAATTTGGGAGCCTGTGACCTTTCCTGTCGTGTGCGTCTCTGACTCAGACTGCAGTATTGCAGTGCCAGCCAAACATGTGACAAGCCCCTCTTCCTCAGGCAACTGAGGAGAAGCAGGAATGTTCGGGAAGCTTCTTCTGAGGTGGGAGAGGGGCTGAGACAGCCACCTGACTCCTGGGGTCTGTTCTGAGAGTAATTCCAAAATGTACCACAGCCAGGAGGTGGAGTGATAATTCAGATCTTATGGGCTGGGCCTTCCTCCTGGGTCTGTGGCTTAAAAACCACACCCCTGTACCCTGCTTCTGTGTCAGAGTCTCCAGGGAAACAGAATGGCTGAGAAGTCAGAGTCAACTGGGGTGCTTCTCCGGGGTGACACACTCCACAGCCATGCCCCAGGTCCCAGCTCAGTCTGTAGAGCCTCCCAAGAGTGGTCCCACTAAAGCATAGATCTTAGCCACAGCTGGGGGCAAACACTGGCAGTGCGAGCCAGCAGTTCTGGGTCAATTTCTAGGGACTCATTGGTTAACCTCAGTGACTGCAACATGGGAAGGGGGAAGACGCCTTCATAACTGAGAACAGAGCCTACCCATACTCAGTCAGTCAGCCGAAGCTGTTGTCTCTATCCACCCTCCCTGGGAACATGGCTTCTACAATGGAACACAGGCAGGCACCAGGCCAGGAAGGTGTGTGCACAGAGTAGGCTCCCACTAGGCCTGATGGGTTTCAGTCTCGCTTCCTGATCTTTGCAGGCTCCGTGGGGCTGGCTGGCATATGAGGTTGAACATTTCCCTCCATGTCACCTATGCATCACACTCAGGTTATACATATACATACATACATTATACATATACATATATATACATATACAAATATATATGTATATATTTGAAATTGGGGATCTGACATTCTGGGCCTCAAAGTTTTGCTAAGTTTGAAAAGCTGATAACAAAACCTGGAGAATAACATCTGGGAGGGACAGCTCAGGTGTTGTCAACTGCTTCTTATACTCGGGCCTTCTTCAGTTGTCCCCACTATTTGTAACACCTCTGTCCAGCCTGGCACCCACACCTTCCATCTGCCTGGTGCCTCCCGTACTTTGGGATACAGCACAGGCAGGTCCCTCATTCTTCCCAAAGCTAGCTTAGGTGAGCTTTCTCCTTGTCCCCAAGTCCTTCAACAGGCAGTCCAACACAGAGCTCTAAGCCAGGAAGTGCTTCGATCAAAGGCCAAGTGTCTACCCCAGAGTGTCTGACACACTACCGGAGCAGAAGTTAGGCATGTCCCTACTTGCAAGTATTTTGCTTTGTCATTAAAAAAAAAAAAAAAAAAAAAGACATGAGGACAGCAAGAAGGCTCAGCTGGTCAATGCGCTCACCACCGAGCCTGATGACCTGCATTTCAATGTCTGGGACCCATACGGTAGAAGGAGAGAATCAGCTCCCGGAATTATCCTCTGGATGCCACACACGTTCGGTAGCACTACCCTGCCTTCCCCCAAATAAATGAATGTTTAAATTTTTTTTAATGGAGAAAACGCAAAGCAACTGAGTGAATGAGATAATGCTCACACAGCTGAAGTGAACTGAGTCTGCCCAGGCTGTGGGTTGTAGTTGTTCATTTGGTTTGGTTTGGTTTTTGTTTTTTTTTTCCCCCTCTTAGCTCTTATGGCTCTTTGGCACCTCCCAAATAAATACACACACGGAGTCTTATTTTTAACCTATAAATGCCCAGTCTTAGTTTGGCTTGTTTCTAGTCAGCTTTTCTTAATTTTAACTATACCATCTATCTTTTGCCCCTGGGCTTTTATCTTTTTCTGTTTTTGTGTATCTTTCTTTCTTACTCCATGGCTGACTGTGTAGCTGGGAGGCTGACCCCTGATGTCCTCCTTTCCTCGCTCCTTGATCCCTCCTCCCAGATTTCACCTCCTATTTATTCTCTCTGCCTGCCAGCCCTGTCTATCCTTTCTCCTGCCTCGCAATTGGCCATTCAGTTCTTTATTAGACCAATCAGGTGTTTTAGGCAGGCAAAGTAACACACCTTCACAGAGTTAAACAAATGCAGCATAAAAGAGTGCAGCACATCTCTGCATCACTAAACAAATGTTCCACAGCATAAACAAATATAACACACCTTAAAAACAATATTCTACAATAGTTGGCCCAAAGAAAGCATGGATCAGGAAGACACGGATGAGAATTCTGACACTAACCCTGTACCTCTGGGAAGCTTTAGCAGGATGTCCGTCATTGCAAATCCTCCACAGCAGCTGTTATGAGCACCCAGTGTGTAACACAGCCCCTTGCCAGCAGCAGCAGCAGCTCAGAGCCATGGCAGAAACAGGCAGCTCTTGTGGCACTGGCCTTTTAAACTATCCAGGAAAGATCTGTAACCATAGCAGGTGGCCACTGGTTATGTTACTGAGGCACCCTCCCATAGAGTGTCCCCTGGAGAGCTGGTGTGCAAGGGTCGCTGAGCTGTAAGTTTGCATAACTCGGACACACTCACAAACTCACCCCCAGCATGCACATCTCAGGACGACAACTGTATTTCCCTCTATTTGTCCTTGGGTCCCTAGTAACTGTGAGAGTATTTAAAAAAAAATAAACCAAATGCTTTTATTTTAAGAGTCATGATGTAATCTAATGTCATGTAGCATTTATTTGGGGGGACAAAGTTTATATTAGTAGATTTATAAATGAGTATCATCTTGCAATTATTTACATGACCATTCTAAAAGGGTCATTTTATTTTTTCAGTCACCCTTCATTGCACATCAGGAGGGTCAGCGCATGCTGCGATGGTGTTTGTGAGCTGGAGGATTTGGGATGGCTTGAGAGTCCTCTGGGAGCTGCAGGGTTTGGCTGCCAGAGATAGTTGATGCTTTTGCCTGAGGACTGTCCTGGAGCACACCTGCATCCCACTAGACAATCTCCCCAAGCCGGCTCTGGAAACCCAGGCTCAGGATCCCTGCTCTCTTCTCCCCACCATTCTTCCCAGCCCTTCATTGCTGTACCCCAGGCAGCAGGCTCCGTGTTCAAGGAATAATCCATGTGCAAACAGCTTCTCCGGGGAGTTGGACAGTGTTTGGAAAGCCTGTGAGAGCCTCACAGCATCCCCCAGCACCAACGAGACAGGAGCTGCTGGCCACACTGAGCTGCTGGCCACACTGCAGCTCAGCTGAAACCGTCTTTATCTGGAGGGATAGGGCCGCCCTGCATGTCTGGTATGAACAGTCAAGGAGACATGTTGTATTGAGTGCTGGGGCACAATGTAGGCTCAGGAAAACTAGCTCCTCCCAGAATAGTTCCAGAAGGTAACTACCAAGAAACATCTATGCGGCTGATGGGACTTTTGCTGGGCTTTGGAGAAGCAAAGCCTCTTGCTAGAAGAACAATGGATCCTGGGCCAGCAGAAGCTAAACATGTCACTGCCTTCTTCAAGGCCATGAGGTTTCTCCAACCTTAATCATCAGTAGCTGTCACCTCCATTCACATGGCACCTGCTTCTGTCATCAGTGTACCCACCTTGTCCCCTTAGGGAGCCCCTGACGTCACGCTGTTCTCAGCAAACCTCAGACTTACACAGAAGATTAACAGTGCTGCCCAGAATTACAGCTTATAAATGGTAGACACAGGATTTGAACTCATACTATTGGGACTCTAGACTGGAAACTCTTGGCCTCCAAACCGTATAGTCTTGCACTTCACCCATCCATTCCTTTCTTCTTCTGGACTCTAAGCTTTAGGTGTCCTTTACGCAACTCCTTGGCACCCTTCCTTGAATGGTTCTCCCAGGACTTCTGCTGGACGAGACCCGTCTCTGCATCACCAACATCACTAGCTCATTGTGCAGTACTGTCCTTGCATTGGAGTTTGGGCTGGGACCTGGTACCCTGCATTTCCATCAAAACCCCATCTTCCTCATTCCAGGTTTTTCTGATGTTGGTGGCATGAGGACCACCTGAGGTGGTGAGGTTCCTGGGTCGCTCACGCCTCAGGCAAAACTTGGCACATTTCAGAAATGCTTGCTTCAATTTCATGACATAATGAGACCAAATTGTCCCCTGGCAAGTCCGCCAGTAACAATTATTCCCATCTTTGGAGAGCCAAGCCTAAGGCAATGGGAGCTTCAGAACTCACAATCAGCACACTTTGTGACGCCGGCCTCCTCCTAACAGGACATTTTAATCATTTGCTTTGTGAAGAAGCAGGATCTGTTGCATTGCCCTGTAGAGCAGGAGGATAGGAATGCAGCCTGTTACCTGTGCCCATAGCTCAGCTCAGGAGAGCCAACAGTATATGAGGCCCCAGCTCCCCAAGCCCAGTCCTCACAGGGGAAGCAGGCCCTTGAAGTAGATTCTTCCTCCAGAACCCTCCCCAGTTACAAGCAACCCCACACTGGCCCTGGCTCTCTCTAGATCCAACTCACACCATTTTCCACAGCCTCCTGGCCCCAGGCCACTCTCCGATGCCTCATTGCCAAGCCTGTGCACAGGCAGTTCTCCAGCCTGGCACATCCATGCCACCTCCACCCTTCCCCATCTGCTCAGCTCCTCTGTGGCTTCAGGGCTGAGTTCCTGGGTCACCTGCTGTAGGAAGCATCCCTTGATCTTCGTTTTTCTGGTCCTTAAGTGACCCCAATCCTAGGTATCAGCACCTCATATTTCTTTGCTCATAGCCTACACACTCAGATCCATGGATATAAGTAATTCTGTTTTGGTTATTGCTCACTACTGGACTTAATTTCAGCATCGAGTGTGTGTTCTTATCAAAACACGAAAGGAATCCTAAACAATTCAGAGTCCCCTCCTTTTTCCTTGGGACTATACTTCCAGGTGAAACAGTGTCTTGCCATCTCAGGCCTTGACAAAACATGGTACATGTATATATTGGCATCTCCAGAGATGATCTTGGCCCATATCATCATAGACTCCTGGGAGAGTCTCACCATCTCAACTGAAGATCCCTTCTATCTCTTTATATCTCTCATATCCTGACCCTCTTGAACTTAAGGAGACTCTGAGCTTTGCAAGACCTCTTAGTACTAAGACCCTTTAGTCTCAGATGCTGGTACCTCTTAGACCCGTTGTCATGGATACCTCTGTAGACACCTCAGTGCTGTTATATCATGCCCCTCTGTTCTCAGACCCACCCTTCCATGCCACATAGAGGTTATCTGCATCATCGTGTCATGAAGACGCAGCTGGAGAGAAAAGTCAGTTGGTCTTCCAGTGACCCCAGCAAACACAGTCTTCCTTTCTCTCCTCTTCCTTCCCATCTCCTCTTCTTCCTTCCCTCCCCTCCCCTTCCTCTTTCTGCTCTGCTTGCCCTTTCTCCTCTCCTCCTCTCTTCTCTTTCCCTTCCCCCCTTCCCTGTCTCTTCTTCCCCCACCCCCAACTCAGGCACATTTCTATTGAGGGTCAGGAGAGACAATGGTGAGTTAGAGGTTTCTCCCACTAAATGTTTTCTAGAATCTATTGCTTTTACAGACGTCCTTCAAATCCTGGGCCTAGCAGAGAACCTGGGAAATCAAAAGCCTTTTCTCTCAAGCTGTGGTCTAGGCCTGCAGTTGTCCAAGTCTGTTCAGAAGTCAGTGGCACCTTCTGTGCTCTACTTTCTGAAGGCGGTCAGTGTGGAACTCCCTGCCACCGCCCAGGCAGGGCTAAGCCTGGGTGTCAGGCACCAAAAGAGAACAGTTGAGTTTAAGCAGAAGGGGCTCTAGTGCTGGCAGCAGTCTGGCTTTATACTTTACACACTCGGTGTAGTGCCTGGTCCGCTGTCTATCATCTTGTGTGACAGTGGATCAGTCACTTGATACGGCTAAGCCCAGATTTCCTCATCTCTAAAGTGGGAGTTAGAAGCCCTTTACAGAAGTCGGCAATGACCATGACCTGGAGTCACTCAAGTCTAAGCTCTTTGTCTGACAGAGCTGAGACTTTGAACCCTGAGACTGCTGTGAAGCAAGTTCACATTCCAGCTCCTGGATCTCTAGAAGCCACACCTCTCTCCCCAAAGCCAGGCTCCTCACCTATAACTGGGCACACCAAAGCACTCTGATAAAGAGGAAATAACCGTGGTTCCACGGGGAGTGGGCGCAGGAGGGTGGTTCAGACCCTCCAGTGTTTTCCTGTGTAGCTGCTTAGATGTTGGCTCAGAAGCATCAGGAGGAGCCTAGCCCTGTCTTGCATTCGTGCCTCAGAGAGGCTGCAGAGATGAGGTAGAGGAGACCTGAGCCTGCGGGGTGGGGCAGGACTTTCTGGGAGTCAGGTCTCAGGTGGCATCCTCCCACCAGCCTGGGCTGGTGCCCCAGAGCCCAGCAGCAACTGTATACAGTGGCTGTACTGATTGCCTCCATTTCTTTACTGATGCATGCGTTTCTCCCCTCAGGCAGTAGCCGCTTCATTTGTTTGTTCTAGCTTCTGTTTCTCATTAGCTGCTAAATCATCCCGGGGACTCAGCCAGCAGGGGCTGCGAAGATGGCAGTCCCAGTACAGTCCCAGACACTTGGCGGGGGTCAGGAGCAGGGGTGCCTGTCCAGCTCTGCCTTGGAGGCTGTCCCCAGCCTCGGCTCGCCTGCTGCATTAGGCCGTTTGGGGTGTCTGTGATGGATATTGAGGAGGGACACTTTATAAGCAGAAGAGATTATTGAGCCCGCAGTTCTGGAGATGGCCTGCTTGCCGATAGAGTCCCAAGGCAGCAAAAGCAATCACATTGTGAGAGGCAAGGGATCTATATGTGTGCGTCCTCCCATCCCTCTCTCTCCTTTTAGTCAATCACGGGGCTCCACCCTGGTGACTTATCTAGTCTCAGCTTCCCACAAAGGCCTCACCACTGAGCACCACAATCAGATTCATTTCCCATTCTCCCAGCGCTTCCTAATGGGGAGTTCAGAGGGATCAGACCACATCCGAACCTTTACCACGTCCCCGGAGGTCCGTTGAGGGGAGAACGTGTTGTTAGAGAAAGGGCCGAACCTCTATTCTTGGGAACAAACGCAACCCTGGCCCGTCTCCCCTCCGGAGCTGACTGTTTCCTTCCCAGGCTATGGCACCAGGCTTTCTTCCTCTCCTCAGGCTGGGCAGGCTGGAATCCGGCCCTGCCCCGACTTGTTTTCCTCAGTGACTGTCACCCTGGAAGAACCCACAGGACACACGAGCACCCCAGCCCTCTCTTGCTCTTGCAGGGGTCTTTCTCAAAGCCAACACCTGCTTTCCATGTTTATTCACCAAGTAGGAATTAATATCTTGCTAAACCTAACTCAAACATAATTAAGAAGGTAAATCTATTTTTGAGGGGGAAAAAAATCTCATCACTCATCTGCAGACCAAATAAGACTCCAAGATCTGCAGCTGTGGGTTTGGGGTGGGAGAAGCTGGGCTGCTTCTCACGGAGAAGACAGACCACCAGGGTGGGAGGGGACCCAAGGAATCATCGCGATCCCTACCCTCCACTATCCCATGTAGGCATGAAGTTCAATCTTGTCTGGCATGAAATGAGATTAGTGACAGACCTCACGTGTCACCTTAGGTTTGCTCATGACTCGGAATATGAACTGCACAAAGGCAGGATCCGGCTTATCCCCTGCGGCATCACTGCACCTCACACACATTAGGCAGGTTAGAAGCTAAGTTCTCAGTGAGGATGCTGCAAGGCAGCCAGAGAGTGGCCGCGGCTTCTCTAGGGTCACACAGCAAACCAGAGCCAAGCCTTGACTCAAGCAGAGGACTCCTGGGTTCTAATCTGCATGTTCTTTCTCCCAGCTTCTGGCAAGAGATGTGGGCTGACCATCTCACTCCACCAACACCCATGGTCTGTGTGGTCTGATACAGCCTTAATTTCCCTACCTCAGTGTTCCCAGCAGCAGAATGGGTATGTTATTAGACACAGGCTCAATGCTCTACCCTTGGGGAAAAAAACAGCCCTGTTCCATCCTCCCTCGAGAACTGATGATTTCCTGCCCTGGCTATGGCAACAACCTTTCCTCCCCCACCCGCAACATCTCCCTCTCCTTAGCGTCCTTCCCTCCTCCGCTCTACGGAGGAATCGGTGAAGCTAAGCATGTGCCTGCTGTTAGCACAGGTCCCCCAACCCCAGTCAAGTCAAAGTGAAGAGGGGAAGGGGGAAAGAGCCCCCTCCTGCCCCCCACATGCTGAGACCCGAAAGCCCGAGCTGCCCCTGCGGTCTGGTCTGTGATTTAACTCTCCTTCTCTCCTCACCTGCAGTGGCTGAGTTAAAAACGACCTTGGCAAGCAGCCTTGTGTATCATCTGTCTAGAGCAGAGAGCAGTCAGAGAAAACCCACTCTGAAGTCTGAACGGCCGCTGGGGTGGGGAGGCCAGCAAAGGAGGGGGCGGTTGCAGGGATGTGTCTCCAGGGCGATCAGCAGGATGGATTAAGGAAAGCCACACCGGGCAGCCCTGCTGTGGAAAAAAAATCATTGCTGGAGGAGAGGCTGCATCCCGCGGTTTCCCTGGAAGGCGGCTTTGCAAACAGAGATGAGGGTTCATTCCTAGGCCAGTGCTACTAGGGAAGATACATCCCCCGGGCCACCTGTGTGCCACATGCTACCTCACTTCGATTCACTCAGAGATGCCACCTCTAGGCATAATTTGCATGTGTTTCTGTCCTAACAAGGCAGGATGGTGCTGAGTGAGTGACGGAAACAGCCTGGTGTTGGGGGCACCTGGCCTGGTGTCTAGAGTCCTGGTTCTGACTGACAGTTGTGTACGTGACTTTGAATGGGTCACTTCACCTCTTCTGTGTGCATGATACATTAGCTATAAAATGAAGAAAAGGACCCCTAACTGAGGGTGTAGCTCAGTGAGTGAGTGTTGGCTTGCTAGCCAAGCCAGCAAGTTCTATCCTGGGCAGCCAAGGTCACCCCTCTGAGCCTCAGTTTCCCTGTGTATGACATGGGCATGCCTTAGATGGCTGCTTCCCCTCTTCCTCCTTGTATTGAACATTCTCTGCTTGTCCTTGGGATCTGTCCTGTGCTACCTTTCTACACGCTGAGCTTGGAAGACTGAGCTGGGAGTGTCCTGGCAATGAGCCCGGGGTCTCCTCTAGCTGTTTACTAATCAAAACCACCAGCAGCAGTCTGAGGACGGAAGTGTGGCCTTGTCGGCTCTTCTGAGGCCTCCGGTGGGCTCTCTTGGCCCATCCAATCTTGCTGGTTCTTGGTGGACAGCCTCCCACCACTGCTCAGATTGGGGTGCTCAGGCACCCACTCTTCCTATGCTGGAGCAAGAGCACTCTCTCCGCGCTTTGTCCACACCCCCCCTCCTCTGCATAGTCTCTTCATTATGCTGTCCTCAGATTGTCTGCTGAGCGGGCCATCGTGTCTTGCTGAGACACTAACTGAAGCAGCTGTCCCCTCTGGCCACAGACTTAGCAGCATTAAGCAAGAAGAACTAACAGTGTTGAGTTCAGCTCTGTGGTCACCTCTGCTGGCCAGACAGCCCCAAGTAGCCACTAGTACGGCCCTTCCCATATTTTAGATAAAGAAACTTGGGCTTTGAGAATGATTCCCAGTTGGGGCTAAGCCTGCAGGCTATACTGACTCTCCTCAGTCCCTCTTCTGTGAAAGCAAAGAAAGTCTGTGAGAGGCCATGTGCTTGAACCCTCAGGGCGTGAACTTTCACTTCCAAGTGACCTTTCCACAACCATCCTGAGGCACTTGGCCGGCTAGAGCTTGAGCTCATAATGAAACAGGGGCGATGGATCAGCCCGCAGAGCTTGATGTCTCAGACCCACTGTGGATGGTGTGTTAACCTGTTTTCTGTGACCATGTCACAATTCTTGAGGCTGAAAAACCTACAAAGAGCTTTGCTTTGTTTGCTGTTTGGAGGCTAAAATCCCAACGGTGTGGTGCTGACTGAGGAAGCCTCCCCGGGCTGTATTACCTTCTGATGAGTGACACCCTGGCAAGGACACATGTGAGAGGAGGAAGCTTAGGGGTCAGGAAGAAGTGTGCTAATTCCTTCCAAGGACATACTCTCAATGACCTAATGACCTCCCGCCTGGCCTCACCTCTTAAACGCACCACCAAAGTCTTAATGTTACCACGCCAGAGACAAAGCTTTGAACCCATGAATCCCGGGGACAGACTGGAGTGGTGCTTTCTTCCTTGTGGTCCTGTCACCCTCTGTTCTGACTGCTCCAGTGCGCCGACCCTGGCTTCAGTGTCTTCTGGGTTGAGAGCCATACACAGTTGCTCCTCCCCATCTTCTACCTGCACCCTCACCAGTACCCAGCCCCCTTTCCAGGAACCCACTTCGCACCAAGCTATGTTCTTGGCCAGAAGACTGATATTACAGCCCATGTGCTTCCCAGGAGTGCTCTGAGTCCATGGAGGAGGCGGGCTTCAAGCAGTGGCCACAGGATGTGCAGCGCTCCCTCAGGTGTCCTTCCTCCTTCCTCCTCTTCCTCCCACAGGAAGACTGGTACACTTATGCTCCACCATAAGTGCCCATATTCTACTTTATTCATTCATTTATTCAATAAGCATTAATGAATCAGTTTGGGGCCACTGTTTCTCACCATCCTTCGTGAACTTCTCATCCACCAGATCCCACTCAGTGGCACACCGCTCCCGGGCGCTCAGCTGCCTTCCTGTCCTCTCCCTCTGCCTTAAATGTTGCTCACTGACAATTCACAGCTCCTGTGGCCCTGGCCTCCAACCCGTCTCTGTCCCCCCACTTCTCTCCACCCGTCCTAGTCCTCACCTTTGTTCTAGATCATTGGCAGTAGTTTCAGAAATATGAAATTTGCCTTCTACAAGGCACATCAATTATGTGCCAGGGTCACTCCTCAGGATTAAGCCTTTTAATGAGTAAAATCCATACTCTTGACCCCAGCCCTCAAGGCCACACCTCCTCAAAACCCCACTGCCCCCCCCCTTTAGCCCACCTCCTCCCTGTGGTTGGGACTTCCTGGCTCTTCTGCAGACAGCAGGTTCTTTCCTTGTTCCAGCCTGCTGATCCTCCCCTAGCTAGACTTCTTTCTCACTATTTAGGTCTTAGGAAAAAATGCTCCCTCCTCCAAGAGGCCTTCCCTGACTACTCCATCTGAAGCATCTGGATGCTCCTCTCCTTCATCACTCTGTTGAATTCTTCCCACAGCATGTACCCCAAACTAAGCATCATCTGGATCTGCTGGTTCACTTGTCTAGTGCCTGGCACTCCCTTAGTCTTCAAGCCTCAGAAAAGCAGGCACCTGGTCATCCTTGTTCCCCACTGTACCTGCAAAGCTTGAGTTCCTAGCAAGTAACTCAGGGACAGGCATCTTGGTGCGTTTTCTGTTGCAATAACAAAATAACCAAGACCAGGAATTTTATAAACAGTAGGAATTTACAAGTTTATGGGGGCTGAAAAGTACAAGATCACGGTGCTGACGTGTGGGGAGGCCTCCTGCCCTGCGCATGCTAGAGGATAACATGTTACCAAGCAGGCTGGACAGATCCCCTTTCTTCTTTTTATGAAGTGGCTGATTGACAGAAGGCCTGCATGGCTTCATCTGCCCTTAATAACTCTTTGAAGGCCCACCTTAAAACACTGTTCAATCTGTGAACTGGGACATGAAGTTTCTAACACATGGCAGACGAAGTCAAGCTAAAGCCAGAAGGCTGTCCCCAGCACTAGCAGGGTGAATTGGGTTCTTTGTTTAGTGATGTAGTCTTTGCCAGAACTCCAAGTGTGTCTTCCGAGCCCAGCTCAGTGTGTTCTCCAGCGTGGTGGGTATTAGCCCTCGGGGTGAGCAGAAACATAGCCCTGGTAGTGCCCTCAAGCCCCAACTCTAATGAGACTTGACTTACCAACAGAATTAAAGGGATTGTCCGCTAGCCTGGGTATTGGCCCCGAAGGCACCATTTTCTGATGCGTGGGTCAGTCTGTTCACTTTTAAATGCTTCCCTACTGGGTTCCAAGGAAACCTCTCCCCACAGTCCTAGGAAAACTCAAATGTAAGATGACCAAGATTTCCCAGTGGCTCAGCTCTATTTTGCTAAAACAGAATATGGAAGTCAAGGCCAGTTCTAAAGAGGAAGCTTTCTTTGGTTCGGAAGCTCGGAGGCATGACACCAGCATCTAACCCACTTCCGGTGGAGCTGCCACCAAGCATGGTGGTGAAGCGGGAGAGACGGGAGGCCAAGTGGGTGTTCATGGAGAAAAGAACTGCAATTCTCATTCCCACAGGAAAGGCACTACCCCACTGATGGGATCCACCCTCGGGACCCAAAGGCCTCTTAAAGCACCCCTAACAATACTATCCTACTGGGGCCAGCCTCAGCATGAGTTTTCATGGAGACAAACCATATTGAAATTAGAGGGCTTAGGAGCTTGATTGGCACATGGCTCTCACAGCCTCCCCCCTGCAAACAGACCAGATGCTGGACTTCATGAATAGTGTAGTACCCACTGAAACTGCAGGGTGTATCGAGTGCTGCTCTCCCTACGCCCTGTAAAATTTCAGAAAGATACTCCGAGGTACAGGAGGCAAGTTGTGAGGGCTCGAGCACCATCCCAGCCCTGGGAATGCCGAACAGTAAAGGAATCCATCCTCAGACATCAGTGCTGTGGGCAGCCATTACTCCAGTGCTTCTACCTGGCCCTGCTCTGTGCCTCCCAGGACAGTGATTTACCCACCTTCTCACTGGCAGCCAGGATGCCCTGCAGATAATAACGGATGGGAAATTCAGAACATGAAGTCTTGCCTTCCTCTCCCCAGAAAGCCAGACAGCTCCTCCTCAGTCGTTTATTATGAATGGGGCCTGCCCCTAGGCATTCCAGAGATCAAAACCACCCTCCACTGAGTTCTAATTCCCACCGTACTTCATAGCAGTTCTTTCAAGAAGGCCAGCCCTCTCTCAACCCAAGAAAGAAATGGAGTCCCAGAAAAGTTGTGTGGTCAACGAGATAAGATCCTAGACATTTGCTGGCCCTGGTAAGAGAAGACTTGGTGATAATACAAAGGAGGGGTGGAAGCTGGAAGACCTAATGCTGCTTGCTGAGCCATTTCTCTTTCCACCTTGAAATTCTTCCTCTGAGCTCTCTCTGCCTCAGTGATCCCATCTATAGAATGGGCTGTAGGGTTAGATAATGCTGCAGGTAGTCCCAGGCAAGTTTCTTGTTTCTGACCTCCAATCTCTCCAGCATGGTTCTTTCGGCTGTGTGGCCTTGGATAAGTCCATATATGTCTCTGAGCCTTGGTTTCTCCATCTGTTCAATTGACCAGTGGTAGCACTGGGGAGCAAATTGTTTCTGAATTCCTTTTCTACTGCTGTAAGTGATTCTAGTTTGCATGTGACCTAATGTTCCATGTGACCCCTGTCCCTCTTCTGGTGCGCGAGGCCTGAGGCTTTCCTCCCAGACTGACCCATTTGTACCCTAACCTCCTGGACCCCGTCCCAATCGTTTCTACAGCCTTCTGACGGTAAGACTTCCGTCTAAACTCACAATAAGCTCTTAGCCAGCCCCCGGCAGCCAGTGCCACCAGCTTCAGCAATCCCCTGGGAGGGATTCGTCTTTCTTAGCTGGATGAGTGATGTTCAGCCTTGCCCAGGGATGGAGGATGAGCTTCCCTGTGCCTGTCACCAGAGAGTCTGCCTGAGACTTCATACCCTAGCCAGGTGACTGAGTGACTCTGTCATCTTCTCAGAGCAGTGACAGTGTCCCCAGTGAAGGCCCTCCCGTGCTATCTGAGGTCCCCTGAATGCTTTGTCACCACAGTGATGAAGTAACGGTGACACTGGGGAAGAGGGATAATCGACTAGCTCCGCCACTTCAGGCTGTTTGGCCTTGGGACAGCCTTCACCTCTCTGAGATGCACTTAGCTCATCACCCCCAAAGTGAGATGATGATGTCTCTGCAGAGTTCCCAGACATGCAGCTCATGGATCTGAATGCCTCAGATGATGCCTGGCAGTGTGAGGAGTCCAGTATCCCCCGACTCCCCTCCAGTTCCCCCGGCCCAGTGATACTGACTACAGAGCAGCGTGAGAAGAACATCTGGAGGAGGTGGCACCACCTCAGATTTACAGCCCCCGGGCTCCTCGCCACACACCCAAAGTCAGGCTGAGTGATGCTAACAGTGCTATTCAGCCATATCGCACTGAACCAAGGGCCAAACTTGAACAACAGTACAGTCCTGACAGCATTTATTAAACACCTGCTACGCAGTAGGCTCTGCTATGACCCCATAGAGAGAAAAGTAAATTATGACGTGTAACATCAAGATTTTAAGCTTGTTTGGAAATCCAACCCTGTGGGTTGCAAAGCTGGACTGAGTCAAGACCCCCTGTGAGGCACCAAAAAAAATTCAGCATGTGAACTTTCTAGACCTCAGCTTCTCCAGCTAAATAACTGATAGAGTTGCTCCAGAGGGTGGCTTGAGACGTGTACTTAGCTAAGTGCCTCGCTCACAGCTGTCAAGTATCAAGATTTAGTTTTGCAAAGGAAAGAAAATAGACACAAGCAATCTTAGTCCGTTCACGTTGCTATAACGAAATACCTTAGACCAGGTAATTTATAAAATGTAGGTATCTATGGCTTGCAGGTCTGAGGCTGGAAAATCCATAACCAAGGCACTGGCATGTCTGGAGAGGGCCTGGTCTCTAGAGCGATGAACTTTCATATACCTCTGCTGTAAGGGCATTAATCGTTTGGGAGGGCCCTGCCTATGCCACGCCATCACCTCCCAGGTGATCTACCCACAGCACTGCTTGAGTTCCAGTGTATGCATGGAAGGATACAAACATTCAGACCACAATATGCTTTTGTGTTCTAAGGGAAGAAAAGAAAAAAGGAAACAGGCAGTAGTCATCATTCTCAGAACAATGTATTCCAGTAGATATCATTTAGGGCTGGGGAAACGGCTCAGGGGTAAGGTGTTTGCCTCACAAGTGTAGGGAACTGAATTTGATCCCCAAGAACCCTCATAACAAGCCAAACATTGTTGTGTGCATATGTTACCCCTGGGGTGTAGTGATGGGAGAAGGACCCTTGAAGTTCACAGCACAGCTAGCCTCGCCTTCTCGGTGAAGACTGAGGCCAGGGAGACCCCCTATGTGAAACAAAGAGTGTAAGGAACCTAAGGAACTACACCTAAAATTGTCCTCTGACTTCCACCTGCACACGTGTGCATGAATGCATGCATATGCACGTGAAGTTGAAAACGTTAACAATAAAAGACCACTTAAAGATTCATCTTAAAACAAGAGTCAAGTACTCATTCTTAGGTAACATGGGGGAAAGGTTTGAATCAGGCCGTACCTCATTTTGCTTGACTTCTGCAGCCTGATCCATGAGGCCGCTAGGATGGGTGTTTCAGAGCTTTGTCAGTGTCCCTTGTATGATAATAGTGTCCTCTTCTGAAGCATCTGGAATCCTTATTATTCTCCTCTTCTTTTGTTAACTATCTTAGTGTGGCCTGCTACCCATTTGTCTGTGGTTTCAATGTGAGTAGAGAAGTCACCCAACAGCACATGACTGCTGGATGAATTGGGAGTCTCCAGCGGGACACACACTTTTCTCCATCAATTGCCTCTGAATCTCCACTCTTTCCTCATATGGTCCTAGCAACCAACAAGGAAATAAAACAACATAACAAAGCCATGAGTGAGATGAACGGGGATAAAAACCAGTGCTAACAGGGAATGACAGAGTAGAGGCTACTTACTTACTTGGCCAGCTCCTTAAGTGAATCATCTAATATTAACAGGAGTTTTTCTTCCCCTCCAAGCCTCAGAGCTGCAGATTTGAAAAATGATACTAATTGTCAGGTTCAGGGTGAGTGAGCAGACTTTCCAACATGGTTCAGAATAGAGATGTACATGTATACTTAAGCACTTGAAATACAGATTTCATTGATAACTTTGCCCTTCTCTTGAATGATAATCAGCATTTGGACCGTGATGACCTCCTTCCTGATGCACGGACTACTTATTATTGGCCAGTTTGGTTTTTATGTTATTATTTTTAGTCCATTTATATTTAATGTGTTTTCTGACATTGTTGGGTTTAATCCTACCACCTTGCTACTTTGTTTTCACTGCCAAGGAATAAAAGGCAAGGTCTTGCACCTGCTAGGCAGGAGCTCAGCCATGCAGTTCCACCCCAGCAATGACTGAGTTGCAAGGGGAATCTTTTGCAGTGCTGGGGACTGACCCCAGGGCCTTGAATACTCAGGCAATCCACCGAGCCACATCATCACTTACTGTTTGTTTCCTGTTTGCACTACCTCTTCTCCCACTGTCTCTTCTTTCATATCATTGTATTTAATTAAGCAAACATTTGTATTGTTATCATTTTATTATTTTCCCCATATTAGCGTTCTTGAATTACTTTCAGGGGTGAGCCTAGAAGTTGCAGTGTATATCTTAAGCTCATTACAGTCCTCTTTTTAAAATTTTGAGGCAGAGTCTCGCATGGTTCAGCCCAGCATGGAACCCATGATCCCCCTGCCTCAGCTCCTGAGTGTTGGATGTAGTCCGTTGTGAAGTGAGCACTCTCACTGAGCAATGCAAGAGCCTCCAAAAGTCGCATGTCAGTGCTCCCTGTGACATCTGTGCTGTTGTTTTTTTTTTTTTTTTTTTTTTTTTTTTTTTTTTTTTTTTTTTGTAAAAAGTCTCATCAAAACAATATACCCTTTTATGAATTACGCCCCAATTTAAAAAAAAAAAAAGTAGCCCCAAATAAGAAGCAGCTCTGAAAAAGAAAATATAACTTAAGATATTTGAAAAAAACAAGGTGAATACAGGTTCAAAAATAATTAAGATACATTTTCTTAAGGCTACCTAGAATTAGGCTTTAAAGAATTCTACCATTTCAAGTTTACCACTAGTTACTAGATACCTATTTACAAACAAGATGTTCACCTTTTTTGTTCCTTTATCAAGAGAAAAATCTACCTTCAGATTATGAGGGTGGTGATGGGGAGGGACTAGAAAACAATATTCAAACAATCCCATGTAAATATCACATTTTTCAAATGGAAGAACTCCAAACTGCACTAGAAGATCCAATCACTAAGACACTTTCCATTGAAATGATTTAAGTACAACTACATGGCACCAAGGTTTAGGCCTAATATAGGCCTGACAACCAAGTCCTTGTTTTCTGGAAGAAAGGCCTCAAAAGTCCCACTCAATTCCACATAACAATACTTCAAAGATCAATTAAGTTTTCCTTTCCTTAATATTTTTGTTTTTGACTTCTAATCTTAAAGACTAGATTAAAACTTAGCTCATTTCCCAGAAGGCATTGCTTCCCTTTGCTCTATGAAAGAGTCCACCAAGACCTCTTCCTCAAAACCATCTAGCCCCCAGCCTCCAGCCTGTGCTTTTTCAACATCCTGAAAAAGTAATGTAGGTAAAATATGCTCATGAACATTAAAACTAGTTGTTAGAAAGACGTAACTAGCTTTATAATTTAAGTTTTAGAACATAAATACTTGCAGCTTAATCTGCACTGACAATGATTGTCGAAGCCTAGAATTCAACATTTACAAATTCTCATTCACACACACAAGCCACACTATTATCACACAACTTATGTCTTGAGAGAATCTTCTGCTTTTTAAATCTTTGGCCTCCCAGTCAATCCTAAGTTCAACCAACTTTTCCGAGTTCTGGTAGTTACCTGAACCACTGAGGCATTGCCACAAGACTTCTTCTCTTTTGAAACATCCTTTTTCTCTAGATATTAGGATATCTACGCCAGCTTGTTTCTTCTGTGGTGTATGTTGGTGTGGGATTATCTATTGCTTGATTTTTCATGGATGTGTTTAGCTTCTTTAGGTTGAATTTTCCCTTCTAGTGCTTTCTGTAGGGCTGGGTTTGTAGACAGGTATTGATTAAATCTGGTTTTATCCTGGAATATTTTGTTTATTCCGCCTATGGTGATTAAGAGTTTTGCTGGGTATAATAGTCTGGGTTGGCATCCGTGGTCTCTTAGTGTCTGCATGAGATTTGTCCATGATCTTCTCGCTTTCATAGTCTCTATTGAGTAGTCTGGTGTTATTCTGATGGGTTTACCTTTATATGTTACTTGGTCTTTTTCCTTTGCGGCTCTTAATATTTTTTCTTTGTTCTGTGTGTTTGGTGTTTTGATTATTATGTGGCGAGGGGACTTTTTTTTTGGATCCAGCCTATTTGGTGTTCTGTAAGCTTCTTGTATCTTCATAGGTATTTCTTTCTTTAGGTTAGGAAAGTTTTCTTCTATGATTTTGTTGAATATATTTTCTGTGCCTTTGAGTTGGTATTCTTCTCCTTCTTCTATCCCTATTATTCTTAGGTTTGGTCTTTTCATGGTGTCCCAAATTTCCTGGACATTTTGTGTTACAACTTTTTTGTCTTTAGTATTTTCTTTGACTGACGAATCTATTTTCTCTATCATGTCTTCAGTGTCAGAGATTCTCTGTTCCATCTCTTGCAATCGGTTGGTTATGCTTGTTTCTATAGTTCCTGTTCGTTTTGTCAGGATTTCTATTTCCAGCATTCCCTCAGCATGTGTTTTCTTTATTGTCTCAAATTCATTTTTCAGATCTTGGAATGTTTCTTTCATCTGTTTAATTGCTTTTTCTTGGCTTGATTTGATTTCTTCCCATTTTTTGTTCATTTTTTCTTCCATTTCTTTAAGGGAGTTTTTAATTTCCTCTTTAATGGAGTTTTTCATTTCCTCTTTAAGGGAAGTTCTTATTTCCTCTTTAAGAGAGTGTTTCATTTCCTGTTTAAGGAAAGTTTTTATTTCCTCTTTAAGGTAGTTTTTCATTTCCTCTTTAAGGAAAGTTTTTATTTCCTCATTGAGGGAATGTTTTATTTCTTCTTTAAGGGCCTCTATCATCTTCTTAAAGTCATTTTTAGGGTTGATCTCTTCTGTTTCTTCTGTCATGGTATGTTTAGGTCTTGCAGGTATAGAATCACTAGGTTCTGATGTTGCCATATAGGTCTTTATGTTGTTGCCTGTATTTTTGCACTGGCGTCTACTCATATTTTCCTCTGTGCGATGCAGGTGGTGTCTGTGTCTGAGAGTGCCTCTCTTGTTCTAATTTTTAGTCTTGGTTTAGTAGGGGTTCTTGGTTAAATTGGTGCTATTGGGCTGTTTCTTCAGGGACAGCTGATTTCAGTCGATGAATTATATACTTATGATTCTGGTGATCTGGTTTAGTGGCTGGGTAGCGCCTTCTTCTGTGTTCCCAGGTCACGTTTTGTTCATTTGTCAACTCCTCAGCTGATCTTGTTTCTTCAGACTTCAAACTGTAGGCATCTGAATCCTCTCCCAGATGGGTTTCAGCTGAGCAGGGTAGTCTCACCAACTCCTCCAAGTTGTTGGGTTTCACAGGATCAGCAGTTGGGCCCTGGGTTGTCCCCAAACGGAGTGCCCAGACTCGCCCTGGTTCTGACCCACGGAGATAACCTCTTCCCCAGGTGTTGGGGCTAGGGGCGTCCCCGTTCCAAGCTGCGTCCGCCCCTCTCCGTCCCTGGGCCTGTCCACCCCTGTGGCCCGCCGCCACAGGTCCACCTGGGTCCACTTGTCTCCGCCGCAGGGCCTGTATGTCCCTGGGTCTGTCTGCCTCTGCGGGCGGCCAATGGGCCTGTATGTCTCTGCCGGCTGCCACCGCGGGCCTACCTACCCCTGCCCATCACTGCTGCCGGGCCCATCCACCTCTGCGAACTGCCACCAGGCGTGTATGTGTCTCCCGGTTGCCGCTGGGCCTGTATGTCCCTGTCGGCCGCTGCCACCGGGCCCTTCCACCTTCGCGAGTCGCCGCTGCGGACCCACCTGCGTCCGCCCGTTTCTGCCCAGTGGCCTGTCTACTTCTGTGGGCCGCCGCCGCTGGGCCTGAATGTCTCTGTCGGCCGCCACCGCCGGGCCCGTCCACCTCTGTCTGCTTATCTCTGCAGCAGGGCCTGTCCACCTCTGTGGGCCGCCGCTGGGCCTGAATGTCTCCGCCGGCTACCGCCGGCCTAAATGTCCCTGTCGGCCGCTGCCGCCGGACCCATCCACCTCTGCGGGCCGCTGCCACAGGCCTACCTGCGTCTGCTTGTCTCCGCCATCTTGGATCTCTCTCCTGTGCTGTTGTTAAAGATTTGGCTTCTGCTGTGACTCTCATAAGTCACTAGACTGTCATTCTGAAGAGTCAGTATTCTTTCACATTAACTCAGATATTTACCTCCTGATAGTCCCCCACCCACCTTGCCGTCTTCTGCTCTGGTGGAATCCCTCTTGCTTCCTCAGCCTGGAGACTCCATACCAACTTATTTTCTACTGTTAGCATGGTGGCATTTGGTCTTTTCTTGGTTTTCAGCTCTCATTGTCTGAAACTGTTATTCTGTAGAATATTTCCTTGTGTAGGTTACTAGAGGGGAGACATTCCTTTTAGTTTATGCATTTTAGACTACTTTGTAGATCCCATACAAGTTTGTGGGAAAGTCAGAGCTAATGTCCTTGGTTCCTTATTGAAATACTTTTGTCTTTTCTCCATATGATTTTTTAATTTTTTAAAATTATTCTTTGTCTTTGGTTTTGGACATTTTGGCTGAGGAGTGTTTAGTGCTGATTTTCTTTGTGTTTATCTTTGGAAGGAGTTCTCTGGATGTCACAAATGGGTGAGTTGGCGTCTTTTACCAGTTCAGAAACTCCCAGTGCTGATTTTCCAATGGCACTTGTACTTGGCTTCTCTGTCTGCTCAAAGAACGACAGTCCTGAGTCTGCTGGCCCCACCTGGTGCTCACACTAGTCGTTTTAGCACCCCTCCCCTTTCCTCTCTGGTTTAGCTTGCTGGCTGTTGCTCTGATTCTAAATCACGGATGCTCCACACTCGGCTGTATCCCGTTTGCTCTGAAACTGCCCAATCAGTTTGTGCTTTCTCTCTGATTGAGAATTACTGCTGACAGTTGAGCGCAAAGCTGTATTTTCATCCACTTTGTCTGTCTTTTCTCCATCTCTTTGACACAGTAATCATGGCTTGAAGTCCTTCTCTGGTGATTATAACCTAGTGATTATAATCTGGGGATTATCTGTGTGTCTGCTTTTATTGTTTGCTTCCTCCTTCTTCCTCTCCTTGCCTTTTGAAGGCCTGGGAATTGTGACAGCATACGAGGTCTTGTGTTCACGTGAACTTCATGAGTGTCTCTGCTAGTCCTCCAGGGGACCACGGGCTCCTCTGCTAGGAATGCAGAGTGAACGACAATGATTGCGGTCTAGATGCAAAGGGAATGGGCCATGGTTTCAGAGACAGGCTAGCCCTTCAGGTTCATGGCTCTTCATGACTTTTCACCGAAGGCCTGGCTGGTCTCGGTTTAGTTTTATAAGACAGAAGGTTCAGCTCTGCCCATGTCAGTCATCCTTTCATCTCTATAATGAAAGACCAAAGATGATTAAGTTACAGACAGCCAAGGCTGACAGTGACTCAGCTTTGGGTGTTCCGGTGTATACTGGATCGGGACTTTTGTTTGGGACTGTGATGGAGCAGCACATCATGACAAGAGCTTGTGGTGGAGCAAAACTGCATCACCAGCCAGGGAGTTAAGGAGAAAGGCTGAACTGGTTAGGCTGCATCCCCAATGACCTAAAGACCTCTCACTTAGCTCCATCTCCTAAAAAGCCCCGCTACTTCGCACTAGTGCCAGGTGGGGACCAACTTAGGCTACCGGCGAACATTCAGGATCCACACTACAGTGTGTCCTTGAGACATTTTGAATTTTGATGGCTTCAAGTTCTGTCAAATGTCTTAAGAGACCAACAGTCAAGTAAGTCTCCTGAGGTTCTGTCTCCTACAGCCTGCCCCACGAGGTCAGAGGAGACCTTTCCAGTCTCCTCCTCCAGCTTCCCAACCACCTGTGCTGCCTCAGTACCCCAGTCTGCCCTGTGGGTTCCGACCACCATTGTCTGGCCCTCTGGGTTTGGGCTCCCTACCTTCTAGTCCATCTTGGCAGCCCTGCCCAGCTACCAAAAGTTCCACTCATCCTCCAATGGGCAACCTGGGCAGCGTCAGCCTTCAGAAAACATCTCTAGAGGAACATTTTTTTCTAGCTCTCAGAATTCTTGAGAGGACACTGCTGCTGCTGTGGCCCATCAGAGTAGCCCTTCCACAGTCTCCTCACACTTCTATTCCTAAAGATTTCCTTTTTATTTCACTTACAGTAGTCACTGTGAGGGAGCTGGCCAGCCACCACCTACTGAATCACACCTGAACTCCATACCTTATCTCATTTTAAACTCAGAAAGTTGGGTTTTAATATCATTAAATTCTGCAGTGAGCTCAGGTTACATCTACATGCATATTAATTACATATTTGTGTTTTGAATCGAAAACCTCTGGTCTGGGTTAATTTTCCTCCTGACTAAGCAACATCTTCTAGAATTTTCTTTGGTGAAAGCCAGTTGCTCATCAACCTTCAGTTTCATTTTGTGTAAAAAAAAAAAGTGTTTAGTTTATTTTTATTTTTGAGCTCTGACTTCACTAGTATATGTTTGCTGGCGGTCAATAATTTTCTCCTGACACTGGACAGACCACCTCCTGTCTTCCGGCTTCCAGTGTTACTGTTGAATTGACAGCTGCTAGCCTAACTGCTATTTATTTTAGCTAGTTGGAATTTCTTCTCTGTCACAGGCTGTGGGGCTTCCCGGACCTTCAGAACTGTGCTGTATGATATCTAAGCAACCGTGATTCCAGCCCGGCATTAGGCTTCTCACTGACTCCATGTCTTATGACCGTTCATGTTTTTCTCTTCTCCTCTCTAGCCTGCTGTCTGGACAACTTGCCCATAGCTCACTTATTCTTTGTAAATTCCCTCCTTAGTTGTAAGCAATTTGCTCTTCCACCGATCTATACCTGTCCATGGAAACTTAAAATGCTTATTAATATATTTTTATTTCTAGATACTGTCCATTTTGAAACCTGAAAATTTTTCTAATACCTTTATTGCTTGCTTAAATTTCCATATTGATTTTATTTCTTTGAACACATAGATATTACCATTTTCTAGTTGTGTCCTATAAATTCTTAGCGTCTGAAGCTTCAAAGATCTGATTCTGTCTGTTGGTCCCACTGGCTCACTCTCATGGCGCACCATCCCCTTGTATGTGAGAACTTTAGACAGGGGGTGATTTCTGCAACCCTATCCTTGAGAATTACTTGGACATTGAGTTAAGCCTTCACTTCTCCATAAAAGATTTTTTGATTCCTTTCAGTGATGTGACTGGATTTGAGCTACCAACTAAGTCCATTTTCAATTATTTTTCATTTTTGATTCCTCTGAAAACAAACCCACAGGAGTGCTTGCACCCAGCCACAAATTCTCAGGACACATGAATCTCCTCTCTTTCCCACCTATCTGATTTCCAGGGTTTTCAGGATCAGAGCCTGGGCCCGGCAGTCCTAATGAACCAGGCCCATCTATCTATCTTCAATGAGCCAATTAAACAGACAAGTTAGTGGGGGAGCAGAAAAGGGAGACGTATTCAATGAGGGAAGAGAAATGAGGAGGTCCAGTGGGCCCCTCCCCATGCCCATCTTCAGGGGTCCTTCCATGAGGTTTCATTTAAGTAGGACCCCAGAGGTAGGCACAGCTCAGCAGTCTGGGTCAAGATGTGACCTCACCATCGCTGCTACAGCATCTTCTCTGCTTCACTCTCAATCTCTCCCTACATGGTAGTCTGACAAGTTGTCAGCACTGTATGAAATTTCTGGAAAACAAGATCCTTCTCTGGCTGAAACAAGATCCCTGAAGGAGGCTTCAGCTGTCTCCTTCTCCAACCATGATATTCCTGAGGGAAACTCCAGTTTCTTGGGGACTATTATTTCAATAGTCTAATAGCCAAAGAGAGGGCATAAGCACCCCTTTAGAGAATCCATATTTCTCCAGGATGTTATAGGATCAAAGTTATGGCAGGCAGGTTTCCTGTGATAGCATGTCTCTTTCCTCTTTATACTAAAGGTATAATTGCTCATTTACCTTTAAAATAAAGTTCTAGCACACCAAGATTTCTGTGGAGCAGGATAAGGGGATCTACCTACATGATAGGGCATAGATGTCACCTCCAGGTTTCCAAGTATAATCTCAGGCAGGACTAGAGGTGACCTGAGTGAATCAGTAATTCTTTATAGCTAAATATGTCCAGGCAGTGGGTCTTCTGCCCAAGTTCATCATTTTCAGAGTCACTTATTTGCCCTGATGTGAGGGGCCTGCCCCCACTTTTTCCTCCAGGGTATTCTTGAGCAGAGAGAAATAATAAATATGTAGATAGAAATACAGAGGAGAGAGACAGTTAGAAACATAGGAAAGCCTCGGAACGGCCTGGGTCAAAACCCACCAGCCCCTTCTGTCTCTACTAAAGGGCTTTTAAAGGAATGCCAAGGGGTGGAGCGAAAGGCCTCCCCCCAGCACAGCCGAGTGCAGACCATCCCAGACACCTGGTAACCATGCGTGTGGTCAAGCCATCCCCTAATGCAGCCCTGATGTGTAAAGCAAGCTCAGCTCTCACTAGGTAACTTTTGTGGGCTCCCACACCCTGTAGCTCTAGAGGAGAAACCTGATGCTGTACTTCTAGCATGGCGGCTGAGGCTGATAAAGCAAGCAGTGCCCCGGGGGACTCATGCTCCCAGAAATGAGCCCTTCTGCCTCCACTCCAATTCTGCTAGAGCCAGAATCCTGTCATCATTAGCTCCATTCACTCTAATGAAAAGAAATCTCACATGGGCTTTAAAAGCATGTGCCACATATCAGCCTGATTCACCCAAACTTTCATGGGCATTTCAAAGAATGGACCCTTTGGTTCTTTTTCAGTGTGGTGGTTGTAGACCCTGCATTAGACTGTGATAGCATTCAGAGAACACCTCTTCTAATGAACTATTTGTGAAACCAGTTGATGAAAATCATTATCTACCTCTTAGCCACAGCAAGACTGTACTTAAGGATTAGGCCTGGTAACCCAGGCCTGTAATCCCAGCTAATCAGAAGGCTGATGCTGCAGGATCACTGATTAAGAGCTTGCCTAGATTGTGGAGCAAGTTCAAGGGCAGCCTGGCAGGTTAATGAGACCCTATCTCAAAAAATAATAATACTAATTGAAAGGCTGGGATGTGGCTCAGCAGTAGAAGGCTTGGCTAGCATATATGAGGCCTTGGATTCAACCCCTGGTACTGGGGAGAAAAAGACAACTGATCAACCTTCAGCAGAATCACTGAACAGTCAAATTTAACAGAAGCACTCCTGAAAGGTCTTTATGCTTAAATATGCTGAGGACATGTTATTGTCTTGAAACATCTCTTAAAAGATGAGAACTTCACAAAGTATACTACACATTGAAGACTCAGAGGAATCTTGCAAAAGGAAATGTCTATTCACCTTCATCTGACAAGGTGTCTCCAAACCATCTATGACCACAGAGACATGAGACCTCAGAACAGTGATCATCCACAGTTGTCACTGGTGGTTTTTTATTACCAATGAACACCTAGAAGTGCTTTATAGCTAAAGTATCATGTATTCAAAAAGTATCTGTCAGAATCCCTGCTTGTGCCTAACTGTTGAGCCTATTGGGATGTAAGGTAGGTATTGTTTCTGTCTCATTGAAACTATAGGAGCTCTGGGTTTCCATTGGAAGCACTAAAAAGTGGTTAGGACCTTGAAGTGCCTCAAAGTTTTGGACCATAGTCAAGAAATGGGCCCACAGCTGGGCAATAGCTATTTGGTATCTCAGGAGAATGTATTGATGTACGTGTGCCATTCTCAAAAACCATAAGGAAGACTAAGCAGAAACACCCTTGGTTATGGAAGAGAATCTAGGAAAGGCAGTCTGAGAAAGATGATTAGGTAAGTTGTGGCAGTTGGAATGAGAGTGTTCCTCATAGGCCCATTCATTTGAATTCTTGGTGCCCAGTTAGTGGAAGTGTCTGAGAAGGATTAGGAGGTGTGGCCTTGTTGGAGGAGGTGTGTCACTGAGGGTGGGCTTTGAGGTTTCAAAAGCTCATGCTGGACCCAGTCTCACTGTCTCTGCTTCCATCTTGTAGATCAGATGTAAGCTCTAGGCTACTGCTCCAGTGCCGTGCCTGGTTGCTGCCATGCTCCCTACCATGATGACAATGGACTAACCCTCTGAAACTTTAAGCAAGCCCTCAATTACATTATTTCTTTTATAAGTTGCCTTGGTTATGATATTTCTTCACAACAGCAGAAGAGACATAAGCAAATAGGTGGATTTTGAGGCTTACAGAATCTTTGTGGATCTGAGGATTCTTCCTTAAACAATCTGTGTAACAGTGTCTGATATGGTCCAAGTCCAATAAATACTATCTGGAATAATGTCAATGGTGATACAATCGTTGTAGTGGTGGTGACAGTGGTCATGATGGTGATGACAGTATTGGTGATGATCTTGAAGATGATAATCATGATGAAGATTCTGATCATGATGATGGTGATGGCAATAATGGTGGTGGTGGTGATGGTGATAATAGTCTATCATGCTTGCTTTTCCCCACTTATCCCTGCTTGCCTTTTCTCCTTGTCATCTTTTAGCAAAATGTATGCATAATTACCCTATAGGGCTCAGTTTTCTGATCCAATTTTCTCTGGGGCTTTGACAAGTTTCTTCCATAGGCTGGATTGTAGCATTCCTTGCCTGGGTTTCTGCAGTCCTTTCTGCCTCTGTCTGTATGACCTTCACCACACTCAAAATCTTGTTATCCTCTGTGTCTACACTGGGAAGTGAGTGCTGCTGGAGTGGACATGCACTCAGTTTGTTCCTAACCCCCTTCCAGAGGAGATACTACAGACACTTGTATAAGCATTGCAAATACACTGGGCAAGCCTCCTTTCCTATCCCCTTAAAATGACAACCATGTGACAACCATGTGACACTCATGGCAGCATCAGCCTTGCCCTTCATCTCTCAGCAATCTCAGGTCAGGATTCAGTTCACCAGCTCTGGAGTCCCGCAGAGCCTGAGGCCAGACTCCACTGCCTTTCCAGTCATCTGCACACTCTCTCGTGCTTGAAAAGGGAATTTGCATGTACGCATGTGCATGTGCTCCTGACAGTCATGATGGGCTGGAGAGTGGCCCAGGCCTCTCTGCTATACTGAGCAAGGGCATTGCCTTTTCTCTGCCTTTAGGAAGTTAGTAAAATTAGAACCATTTGTCAAAAGAAATCTCTGTGCAGCATCAGGCCTGGGCGGGACCAGGCTGCAGCTCTTGGCATTGGAAAGAAATGAATCCATTAATTCACATATTGATTCCTAAAATATTTATTGAGAGTTTGCTGTGTGCCAGGCAGTGTGCTGGCAGCTGGGAGACAGATCTAAATGTAACTGAGGAAAATCAAGCTCTTGTTTCCATGGAATTAATACTCCACTGCGCTAATAGTTGGGGGAGGGCAGGCAAGAGTAAAGTAAACCAATCAGTCAGATAATTTCAGGCAATGACAAGCATGGTAAAGAAAGTTAAACCAGAGCACACAGAGGAGGGGGATGTAGGCAGAGCAAGGAGCTGCTTTGAATGTGGAAATCCTGGAGGACTCTCAGAGGAGGTGATGTTTGCATTCAGGTTTCAGTAACAGGGAAGACCAGGAATATAGCACATCTGGGAGAGGATAGAGAGTTTCTCCAGGATAGGCAGAGAAATGGGAGGGGAGGGTCCAGCAGTAAACAAGGGGTAGGGTATCAGAAGAAATAGATCCTGTAAGACTTTCTGGAGCTGACGGGGTAGGAGTGGGGTAGGGTTCCCAAGTGCAACAGGCACCTGGTAGAGGATGCCGAGCATGGATGACAAGCTCCGATTGATGCTTTTCACAGCTCAGCTGTGTGGGAAAGGACAGTAGGGCCTGAGATGGTCTAGTGAGGCAATCAGAAGCTGTACAGGTTGGAGCAATGCTGGCCAGGAATAGGGCCAGCACTCAGATGTGCTGAGACTCAAGACACTCAGCCCAGCTGGTCTTGGAGGGCTCCCAGGAATGATGTCATCCTCCGATCTGGGATGCTTGATATGCAGGGGATTCCTTCCAAGGGTATGCAGAGGCCAAGTGCTCCAGCATGAAGCTGTCAGCCTAGAGGACAGGGGAAGAAGTTCAGATGAACACTCCACCCCACCACACTGAACTCCACACAACTGTTGCTTAATGGACACCTCAGATGCCTCACCAAATCCTGAACAGAGAAGGCTACCTGGAACTCCTGTGATCTGTGCCCAGCCTAGAGGCCGCACACCTCTGCTTACTAACTTACTTACTAACTTACTAACTCACACTGACTTACTAATCACATCCTCAGCTAAAATGCTTACTATGCTCACTCACTTTACAGGTGTCAGTCAATGCTCTGTTTTCAGTGGGAACAATCACTGAGGCCCAGAGCTGCTGAGTCACTTGTCCTAGGTCATAGTGCACCAGGATTTAAGCCCAGGCTAGCTTAGGTGGGCTGTTATTTAACACTCTGCTTCCTAGCTTGTCCTTCTACTGTCCATGAACCAGAAAGCTAGAATGCTCTCTGCATCTTCCAGGAGCGCGGTGATGCACATGAGTTCACTGGTCCATGGCATGGGTTTCATTGTAGGGTGCGCGAGGGTGCCGCACACCTGGAAGGATGGGGTAATCAGCTGTTCCCAATTACAGGTAAGAAAGCCTATGGGAAGGGTTGGGCCCAGGAAGTCTGTCTTGGTTAATCTTCTGCTACCAGCTGGAACAGAGGAAGTCCTCTTGGTGCTCACCAAGGGAATGCCTGGTCAGGTGGATGTAGGAGCAGGGGGTGATTTGCCTAGGAGAGAGTTTGGGCAGAGATTTTTACACCCAATCCAATACCTGCCTCAGTACAGGAGAACAGCACAGGGGGCAGGACCACACCCCTTGCTCTCACATTCTAGTGTCTGGACCGATAGGATAATGTCAGATGCTAACCAGAGCAAATGTGGACTAAAGAAAGCAGTTCTACTAGTTATACCTGTGGGAACGTCACGTGACGAGGCCGGGTCCTCTGATTGGTCATGAGTGCCCAGGTATGCAGACATCAAAGTTTTGTTCTGTTTTTTTAGGGGGTGAGTGGGGAGGTTAAGGCTGTATGTCTTCAACAAACTATATCTAGAACATGGGACAAGCCTTCAGGCCAGTGGTTTGAGACCCTCAGTCTAGGTGGGATGAGTGATGGAGGGAGGCCGGCACTGGCCCTGGGCTGGGAACCATTAGAAACCGAACAAGGAAATGATGGTCCCAGGAGCCTCCAAAAGGAAATTGCGTTTTGTGTACCAGCTTATCTGGATTGGATGTGTGCTCACTGTGTATTTTGTGGTTGTCACCCCAGGATTTTAGTTAAGTCTTGTCTAATGTTGCAGCCAGGCTTGCCATCCTGTGAGGGGATTAAAGGACGTGTCTTGTGTACAAAGCCAGACTAGGGCAATGAAGAGAGAGCCCTGTGGGTGGAAGGGACCTGGAAGAGAAAAGGACTCTCTGCACCCAGGAGCTCCAGCACCAAGGCCACAGCTATAGGTCAGTTTCCTTCCCTGGGTGGAGATTTACCACCCTTAGCCAATTGCAAGGATGTGCGTTTGGTTTTTCTTAATCAAGACAGAAAATTTCTTTGCAGGCAGGCTTCCCAGTTGGGAAATTCTTTTTATGTCCTGCTTAATTCCTTCTGCTGCAGACAGAAGCCTCATTTGACTCTGTTTGTTTCTTCCCAGTGTTTATCATTTCTCTCCCTCCCTCGCTCCTCTTCCCTCTCCTCTCACCCCACCCCTTCCTCTGCACCGCCCCACGGAGCTAGCGCTCAGGGCTGTTTGGGATGGACTTTTAATCCAGGCATGTTGCCCACACCCAGCACTGAGCCGGCATTTGCACCAGGTATTTAATTAAACCAGGGATTCCCAGGGGATCTGAGAAGCCGGCTGGCGAGGAGCAGGCTCCATCTCCACATCTTATTTTGACAAGCACTGTAATTATCCTTCAGCACCGGCTGGCAGAGGCAGAGTCACTTTCCTTTCCTGCCCCATCTTCTGTGAACCAGAATGCTTGGGTTCCTTGTGGCTCTAGCTGTAAGCGACTGACTTGTGCTCCTAGACTCATTGATCGGGTGGAACTGAGCCCCACGCAGGACTTAGATGAGTGCACACGTGCTTTGCCTGGTGACTAGCAGCATCCCTGACCCTCATTTCAGTAACTGAGCTGAGCAACTTCCCACCAGAATCTTCAGGGCAGGATCAAGGGAGGTTTCCCCAACCTCCAAGACTGTTCTTTCTCCTCCGGGAGCCAACATATATGCAACACCTACCGTATGCCTGCTGAGCCTTGAACTTAACCTCAGTAAATGCCAGGGTGGCATCATCATCCTATGTTATAAATTGGGAAGTTGAGGCCCTGAGGGAAGAAGCCACAGGGTCATTTGAGGTGGCTTTGAGATTCTTAACAAAGGACCAGCTGACTCTGCAGCTTCTGTCATTTTTACTTTGTAGCATCATTTCCCAGGAAGGCCACACACCTGCTTTGACTCTGTCCCAAATGTCCTAAGTGATTCTGGGGAGTTCTGGCCATATCAGAGCAAGTACTTCTTGTTCTGTTGTACCAGCAGTGTGGCTGTGGTGAGGCCGTCCTCATCTGTCATAGGCCCCCTGTCTCTCTAATAGCACCTCATTGAGGAAGTATGTCTGCAAGTCCTAGACAGCCAAGGCAGCTGGAGCACTGGGAAGCATTGGGTCAGAGACTGCCCCATCATTCCACAGGGAAACTAGAGCCACAGGGATACAGGCCAGGAGAGGAAACAGCTGATGAGAATAGCTGATGGCAGGGATCCCAGATCCAGCTCAGCCTAGTTACAAGGTTCCTTCTGAGCAGCTAGCCCACCATGAGGCAAAGCTGGTGTAGACACAACCCACCCAAACCACAAAAACAGTTTGGTGAATGTGTACCAGACACAGTGTAGTGCACACAGAATATATAAGCATGTGCAACTCTCAAGAGCCTGTGAAGTCAGCAGTGGTATCCCCATTTGATAGGAGAGCAAAGTGGACCTCACCACATCATGTCCTCCAGGCCAAGCAGCAAACACAGGGGCCCCAAAACAGGTGGGCACAACGCTGTCCAAACCAATGCTTCTCAACCTTCCTAATGCTCCGACCCTCTAATATAATTCCTTGTGTTGTAGTGACCCCCCCACCATAAAATTAGTCTCTTTGCTACTTCATAGCTGTAATTTTGCTACTGTTATGGATCATAATGTAAATACCTGATATGTAGATGGCCTTATGCAACCCCTGTGAAAGGATTGTTGGATCCCCAAAGGGGTCTCAACCCACAGGCTGGGAACCACCGGTCTAAACCGTCATGCCGACACTTTCCTCTACACTGGTTGTGTTCAAGGGTCTCCAACTCCATTTTTCAAGAAGATTTGAGACACCTGGAGTGTGTTTATCTTCTACATCCCATGCTGTGTAGGTCCTGTAGCCCCTAGATGGAATTTCCTCTGCACGAACAAGGACAAAGGGATGGGACAGGGCTAGCAGTTTGGGACCATGGCAGAGGGTGCTGCAGACAGTCGTAGCCAGCTCCCCAGCTCTAGAAGTCTGAATCATGTCTTCATATGCCTCCATTTAGTCCATCTGTGAAGACATAGCTTGTGAATGAAGTCTGGGGTGGTTTTGGTTTTGGTTTTTGCCTGAAATCTTCCCCATGGTTAGGAATGGTAGGTATACTTATGGGAGCACCTTCCTCAATGTCTAGAGAATTTCTTGGCCCCTATCTCACAATGGACTGGAAAATATTCTTCCTATATGGGTTTTGGTCTAGATTCTAGATGCTGATATTTCCTGTTGAATGTTCACCCACAGTTTTCAGGTGTTGTCTGTGTGACCTGGAATGGATCCTCTCAACTCGCCTGAGAAACGCCAGGTCCTGCAGTTTAGCAGCGAAGACCAGAGCAGCTCTAGGCTAACCCAGCATCTGCTGGCTGTGTGACCTTGACCAAGTAGATGTGGACCCCAGAGCCTGTCTTCCCGGCTGTAAAATCAGACTGGTACTGCAATCCATCACATAAGGCTGACAGGCCAGAGCAAATTTGTTCATTTAATGACCAGGCTCTCAGGAAATGCTCAGACATGTTAGCTGCTGTTAGGACGTGTGGCTGTTTTCAAGCAGGTAGACTCCAGACAAACACTCACTCTGCAAAGATGTGTCCATTGTGAAGTTAGCTCGAGGAGGAAGTGGCCTTTCTCACTTCTCAGTTCCTCTCTGGCTTCCACCGGCATCCTTCCTGGGCCTCGTGCTGCAAGCATTGGCTGAACTGTCTATTGAAAGGTTTCAGGTCTGAGGTTCAAGAGGGATATGGATGCAGGCTGTCCTTTGGAGTAAGAGTTACTGATGCCATACAGAAGGCTTATTGATGCCGTGAACAGACAGACAAACAGCATCATGGTGGGGGATCTAAGGAGGGTTCCGGCCCACATGGCTGACTGATGGTCCCTTCTGATAGGTTTCAAAGGAAGCAGGAAGGTTCTGTGCCATGTGATTAATGACGAATCCTCAGTTCTAGTCCCTAGGTACCCAGCAGTTCTCATCTCTTGAGTATCTGAGCTGATCTTCAAGATCCTCGCAAAAGGTCCATGCAGTCTCTCCCACGTCCTGCTTCAACCCTCTGCTACACTTAGTGTTGAAGAAGTAGTTCACAGCAGGAAGTGGTAGCTCACACCTAAAATCCCAACACTTCGGTGGCAGGAGGACCCCTGTGAGTTTGAGGCCAGCCTGATCTACAAAATGAAACCTTGTCTTTCAAATAAAAGGACAAAAAAACAAACAGAAAGGTAGTTCAGGCATTCATTGCTACCAGGCTGTCTTGGATCCTGGAGGCAGAGGGGAGGGAAGAAATCTATAATTCTGGGGTCTGTGCACAGAACCAGCTATGAGGATGGCCGAGCTATACCTGCAGATGGGTGTGACCTGGCCAGTGGCTGGTCTAGGATCCAATACCTGCTGTGTGCCAAGCCTTGAATGTGGGTTAGGCACACAGCAATGAATGAGAGCGACAAGGGCCCCATCTTCTCAGAGACAGGGCCTGGGCCCCAGTTGTCCTCAGAAACAACCAGGACGGTGACATATTGCCAAGTGGGAGCCAGGGAGCCTCTCTGAGGACATATTTTAATCATCCGTAGGAAGCGCATTTCCAAGTAGAAGGGAAAACTTGTGCAAAGGCCTTGGGGTGAAAGCAAGTTCCTTGAGGCATAGGAAGGAGGCTAGAGAGTCTAGGTGGAGGGAGGGAGAATGTGGTAGAAATAAAGTTGAAAAGCGGTCAGGGGTCCAGTCATAGAGGACTTGGAGCCACAAAGAGATGTTTGGCTAAACTGAGTTTTTACCATAGGGCTCTATGAAGATTGGGAGGAGACAGATCTCTTCGATGAGACAGTGTTTAAAGCAGACCTTGCATGGGGGTGGGTCTCAGAGGACAAGTAACGTTTGCCATGACTGTCCTTCTCCATCCCACACTCAGTTCTGGGTCCTCCAGGAAGGTTACACACTTCCTGACATAGGATGGAGGACTTCTTCAAGTTAGAAAGACTTGGGTACCAAGCCTCAACTCCACCCCTCCCTGTTAGTGTGGCTTATCCAGGTCACCTTCCTTCTGTGCATTTCTACAGAGTAACTGCAGCACACCCCAGGTGGCTGTGATGATGCAGATGAAGCTCAATGGTTAGGTTCCTATTATCGAAACTATCCTTGCCAGTCAAGGCTGGGTGGTGGCTTGGCATTCCAGGAAGCAATCTCTTCCTGACTTTCCACTGGACAGGTACATCACCAGACACACTTCTAAAGCAAGGTTGGGATGTAGGTAAGCAAAGCAACTCCAATTCCCTCCAAGATCTGGAAGACTCCAGGGCTGTTAAGGAAGCTGCATCCAGCATCTCCCAGCCCCTGAGGCCAGCTGGAAATGGCAGAGCTTCCATCCAGCCCACCTGCACATCTTGAAGAAGCAGCAGCATAGTGCTGACTCAGGGAGCTGAAATCCAAATGGTCCCAAGCCTATGGTTATGTTTTAATGAGCTGGAAAAGTACAAACAGAGATCCTTGAGGGCATCAGCCATGACATGCAAATCTAATAAACTAAAACAAAATGTTTATAAATCTAAAAGTTGCTCAAAATGCAGGAAATGCAGATTGACATAAAAAGCTGTATCTCATTAGTCCCTAGAAACTGTGGTTGTGAACAACTTCCCATCTTCTCCCAGACTTTAGTTTCTCCATCTGTAAAATACTAGGATTAAAGGAAATTATCTTGGACTGGGGGGATGACTCAGTGGGTAAGAGCCCTGAGTTCAAATCCCCAGGACCCATGTAAAAAGCCAGCAGGGCTGCATATGCTGTAACCCAGCGTTGGGGACAGGGGTGAAGACAGGTGGATCTTGCTGGTCAACCAGCCTGGTGAAACAGTGTGCTTCTTGTTCAGCGAGAGACCGTCCGTCTATAGGCAGTACGGCAGAGAGCAACAGAGGGAGACACCCAAAGTCTTGTCCTGGCCTCTACATGCAAGTGCGCGCGCGCGCGCACGCGCACACACACACACACACACACACACACACACACACACACACACACACAATCATATGCATGCACCATACTCAGGAAGGAAGGAAGGAACAGAGAGAAGAAGAAAGGGAGAGAGGGAAGGAGGGAGGGAGGGAAAAGGCATTCTATTTTCATTTGTCCTGATGGAATCAACTTTCAGTTTTTCCTAGTTTTGAGCCCTGGTAAGCACTGTGTTCTTGGAATCTTATAGAGACCATATCTGTGAACCTTCTTCATGGGTCCAGTTTAAGCACTGCCTCTCAAGACAGCATCTATTCCCCCTCTAGACTGAATTAATTCCCCCTTTCCCACTTAAACTCCTTCTGCAAATTTGATAGTAGTATAGAAAAAAAAAAAGCATTCCACTCCAGAATTCCACTTCCCTAGTCCTAAACTACTGTTTCTGTCATTCTTATCCAAGAAATAATGCCATTTAGAAATAGATGCCACTTAGCTTTGGTTCCTTGCCAAATCCTAGCATTGAAATTATTTATAATATGCTCTAACTTGTTATACTTAACCCATTTTGTGCCTTCTCTACTGTTGTGTATGGTCCCATCCTATCCTTGGCCTCTAGGTAGACTTCCCCTTCAAAGTCTGACTCCAAAATCCCACCCTGCATTAAACATTGCCTCTTCTGGGTTCAGTGAGCTGTACTTTGAGGGCAAGACTCTTAACACCAGCATATCAAGCTGTTTATTGGGTCCTTCTCTCTGCCTCTGGGCTTCCAGTAAAGTAAGAGAATTCTCTGCTCATTTACCACAGGCTGCCCCAGCAAGGTGTGCATTGCCCCAGAACTTGCCACCTCCAGCCTGGAATGTAAGCGCCCTGGGTCAGATTGCAGACTGACTCGGGAAAATGAGCAGGGGTGGAGGTGAGAGGTATGAGCAGTGACCGGGCAGCAGCGATCTATAAAAGGCATTCAAGTATGCCCACCCTCTGTTTCCTTCCGGCCTTCTCAGTCTGCTGTCTTGAGCTCTCTCCCCTGCATCCTGGTCCCCAGACCCTTTCTGACTCTCTGTGGTTGTAGCTTTATGGGCTTCTTCTCTCCTACCTTCACCCACCTCTCCCTTCTCTCTTCCTCTCCCTTCTTTCTTCTGCCTCTCCCTCCCCCAAGCCTCCCCTTCTAGTAATCCACCTTTCCCCTTTCTGGAGCCCAGTGGCCAGGATAAAGCCCTGAGTGAGATGGCCACCCATCCACCCTGTAGGCAGAACTCAGCCTGGCTGAGCGCATGACCCTGCAGTGGGTTTGTTTCCACTTACCAAAGGGCATCTGTAATGAATGTGGGCAGTGATTAAGGAGTGGGAGACGTGTTTACGCTCCTCAAGGGCTGAGATGAAACACCCATAACATTTAATGTGGCGTGTTGACATTTAAATGTCAATTAAAAAGTCCCCGTTCTGCTTGGTTGGCCCCTACATCCTTAGACGAGCATTGTCTCTGCCTGCTGCACCAGCCCCACTGGGGGCTTTCGGCAAGCAGATGACACAATAGCCACCATGACTTTGACAACAGAAATGGACAAAGTCTGAGCTGCCCGTGCTGCTGTGAGAGTCCAGGCAGGTCCAAGTGGCAGTAGGGCAGGACGAGGAGAGGGAAGGAGCTGGGTGAGGAGCTGGGTGAGGCCTGTGGGAGCTTACAGGCAGCAGTGGCCTTGAACCCTTCCTGCAGCCCTTCAGAGCTTTGTGGTAAGACTCATTTGAGCACTGAACTCCCTGTGGTATTCAGTCTCCATTGCCAACTCAACGGGATTTGAAATCACCTTGGCAACAAACTTCCAGGTGTGCCTGAGAGAGTTTCCAGGGAGGTTTAACTGAGACGACCCCCCCGCCCCGCCCCCTGCCCCATGTGAGCAGCATGGGTCTGTGGGCTGCCGTCCTGGACTGGATAAGAACAGAGGCAGACCAGCTCCTCACTACAGAACTGTGACTGGCTGTCTCCCACTCCTGGCACATCTGCCCCTTTGCGACAAACTGTATCCTCAAACCCTGGTCCCTCAAAGACCCCTTCCGTCTCTAAGTTTGTCATAGCAAAGAAAATAGTAGTATACTTACTGCCAGTAGCCAGGACCAGTAAGTGTGATGAGCTGCCTGGAGCCCATGGGAGATGAATCAAAGGCCGCTGTGACCTTCAACCTCTCTTCCCACAGCCCAGACTGCCTCAGTCCATTCCCTGCTGCCGGTGACATAATACAAGAGTGATTAAGCTACAGAGAATAGAGGCTCATTTTTGGCTAATGGTCTGGGTCCAAGGTTGAAGGCTTGTATTTGGTAATAGCCTTCTTGCTAACACAGTTCCACAATAACCCAGGGTCTTACATGGTGTGCTGACTGGTTTTATGTCAACTTGACACAAGCTAGAGTCATCTGAGAGGAGGAAACATCAGCTGAAAAAAATGCCTCCATAAGATCAGGCTGTAGGTAAGCCTGTAGAGTATTTTCTTAATTAGCAAGTAAAGGGGGAGGGCCGAGCCCATTGTGGGTGGTACCATCCCTGGCTGGTGGTCCTGAGTTTCATAAGAGAGCCGGTGGCTTGAGCAAGCTATGATAAGCAAACCTGTAAGCAGCTCCCCTCCATGGCCTCTGCAGCAGCTCCTGCCTCCAGGTTCCTGTCCTGTTTGAGTTTCTGTCCTGATTTCCTTCCATGATGGACAGTGCTGTGGAAGTGTAAGCCAAATAAGCCCTTTCCTCGCCAAGTTGCTTGGTCCTGGTTTTTATCACAGCAATGATAATCCTAAGACAGTGAGAGACAACGATCATGAGAGAGACCTAGCTCAACTGGCTTTTACACCAGACCTTCTCTTGAAGTAACCCCATTAATCAATAATCTCTACTAATCACATGAAAAGATGAATAAACTCCTAAGGGCAGAGCCTTAATCACCTCCTCAAGGCCCCACCTTTCGGCATTTCATAATAAAGATTAAACGTCCCCTTAGTGTGTGTGATGAACAAATTACACTCACCCTAGAAAGTGCTGTCTGTATCTGATCATCCCTCATTACCCTGGAGATTTCCTGAGGCTCTATCAACCTCTAGACCACCCGTGTACCTGGTATCGAGTACGCACCAGAACCCCAGAAGTGGCACATTATTCACTTGCATTCAATATGTAGATGGATATTTATAAAATGTCTTGGTGTGCCAGGATTATCCTAGAAACAGGCTGCAAATTATAAAGATGCCTTGAGACAAACAGAAAAATAGATCAGTGGCAAACACTAAGCTAGATACAAGCAAAGAGAAGAGATCGGTCCAGCCCAGCTTCCAGGATAGCATCCTTGGGGAGGTTAAATGAAGCTGAGACATCCAAATGAATATGCATTTGTGAGACAGAAAAGAGGCGGAGGCATTTCACACTTCATAGGGGACTCACCAGTGTGGAGGCATGAGTGAGCTTTGGTAGACTGAGTCCTGAGCACAGCAGCTTCATTGTGAAAGTTTTGCCCAAGCATCACCTGACCACACAAGGTTCTGCAGCTGCCATGTGAGCTTTGTGTGGGTCGAGGTTTCCTCTGTTCCATACTGTGGTGTTCCAGGGAGCTGACTTGTTTGATGCACGGAAGGCACGTGGTACATGTTTGTCCAGTAAGTACATGAATTCTTTCTTGTCTGGTCCCATTTCCTTTGCTCAGTGCCCCAAGTCCAGGATTCCTTGCAAGGGGTCCTTTTTTGCAAGAGTCCTCCCCAAGGCCTGGCATCATATGAGTGCACTGTACCTCAATTCCCTGCACACCATCTCCCAGCCCCTATGCCAGTCTCATATCTGAACATGACACATTCCATTTTCTTATAAAAAGCCCTTCCAGCTGGGGGCACATTTGCCCTACAAGTTTACTGGAATTGTAGTACAGAAAGATCTGTCTTCCAGAGCTCAGAGCTATAAGCTACAGCCGGAGAGCTGAGCCCCAGCAAGTGGGACACTGTCCCAGCATGAAGTTCAGGCTCTATAACAGCACACAGGACCCAGGCCTATGAGGATCTCTGCCATCACAGCCACAACAGCAAATAGGTCATCATCTTCCTCCCTAGGAGTGCCTGGGCAGCAGGTCTGATATCCATAAGTCACACACACACACACACACACACACACACACACACACACACACACACACACACACCTAGTTCCCTTTATACTCTGCCTTTCCAGTCTTACACACTTTGGGGAACCTGCTAGGATGGCTCAGGAAAGACAGAGCCTCCCCATCTTTCATCCACTAGTCGATCATGTCCTTATCCCCACTCCTAATGAGAGCCTCCCCTGAGTGCACTGTCTCACTTATTGATTTGGAAGTCACTGCTGCTCTCCACCTCAGCTGGGTCACAGTTTATACCACCCAGCCCCACAAGCGCAGCAGGAGGTAGAGGAGGCTTGTGATTATTCTGACTTTGGATCAATCTGTTGCTCAGTTGATGAGAATTACATCCCAGAGGCTGCTATTGATGGAATTATATGGCCTGGTACCCAGAGCCTGCTGGATTCAAGCTCGCCATCCTTGTCGCAGCTTTATAGAATAGTATCTTCTTCTATGAAGGGCTTTCTGTCTTGCTCTGGTCCTCACCTTGCACGCTAGTTCAAGGCTTCACAGTGAGGGATTCCACTGTGGGTTCAAAGGATCTCCACAGTGTGGGTATTTGGCAACAAGTATGTGGTAAAAATGATCTTGTGTGTCCCTGTTTGTTTGTTTGTTTCAGTGCTGTGGATGAACCCAGAGCCACACACTTGCTAGGTTAGGACTCTCTCACTGAGCCTTGCTTGCAAGCCCTCACTGCTCATTTCTCTTCCTTCTGTATAAAAATCAAAGTCAGATGTACACATCTTAAGAAGGGATGTGTGTGCTGGATCTGACATTTCATAATTTGGGCACACTCAGAAGAGTCCCATACCATGCTTCTGCCACACATACATGTGCCCACACAGAGAACCCTGGCTCCCTTTTTATTTTTTTCCCTTACTATGCTACATACGCTCAGAAGACATCAGGGACTAATTATGTAAAAAGAGACTTCTGCTGGACTTCACAGATTCAGGAAGACACAATTGAGCCTCTTAGTAAGCAAATTTTCATTTTATAATTTTAAGTTTCTGTAATTACGGATGTATCATAAGATACAGTGGGCCTTACATGACATGGTATGCTGGGAGTTTTCAAAGATGGTAGCTCCACACATTGATTATCTTAGCCATGCACTTGAAATGTTTCCAGATGTCTGGGAAGGTAACCTTGGCCAAACAACACTTATTTGAACAGCATCCTTCCCGTGGTACCCCATTCAATCTTCCTGTTGGTTAGAGGAAAGGGTTGGCAGTCAAGTCCAAACTATGGTGCTGACCATGGTCCTGAACTGGCATAGTGTTTAGAATTGTCACAGACTGAAAAGGAAACCTCTGATGCCTGGATCCTGCCTGCCCTCCAAACTGTTAAGCCACACTCTGTTCAAAGGTGTGGCCTGAGGATCTGTATTCTTAAAGAGCATCCCAACCTCCATCCAGGTGTGCACATCAGTCTGCTGGTACACCATGCTCCTTCTTAAAGGGGGTAACTCTTGCCCGATCCTCTCCAGAAACCTGCATGTGGCTTGTGAGGATCTGTGAATTTTATGACACCTTGAGATCTGCTCATGCTCTTACAGAACAGTTTTCATAACCATTACTGCATCCCTTTGAGAAGTCTATCAGGTTTCCACAATTTATTCAGCAAATGTTTGTATCAGTTGCACCGGCTTTATTTTCACTTAACAGACACAAGGCTAAGGCCAAGAAGGCTACAAGATGTGCTTCTGACTGAGCTGGTAAGAAAGAGATTTGAGAGCTTGCTCTAAGTGGCCAGCTTCTGAATTCTGAGCCCTTTCCATTTAGGAAATGGACACTTTTGGACAATGCCATGAAATAACCACAAGTGTGTGTGCAAGTTTGTGGGGCAGCAACATGCAATGGGGCTTCTAATTCTGCACATGGTGTAGAACATCAGAGCTGTGTGTGTGTGTGTGTGTGTGTGTGTGTGTGTGTGTGTGTGGTCTCTGTTGTCCCTTGGCCTTTTCCCTCTCCCTTCCTCTCCCCCTGTCCCCAAGTGCAGGCTGATGAAGAGATTAACATTCAAGGCACGTTCCGCCCCTTTCTGATTCCCATAGAGAGAACACAGCCTCTGCCTGCCAATTAGTAACATTCGAATCTCTATTAGAAATGGGGACAGCTCGTTCCAGATACGCAAATGTCCTTGTCTGAGAGCAGCCATGGGCCAAAGCACCAGCCCCTTCTCTCCCCAGAGTCACTGTGGAGGTGACTTGGTCCCTCCAGTGTTGCTTTAACTAATATCAGAATCAATAGCTATTTGTTAAACCCTGTCCCTAGTCCTTCATGAAGCTCAGGGACAGACACTACTTCAGCTTAAAGGAAATTGGATACCAATAGAGAGTGGCTGGGAAAAGGGAAGAATTTCCCAAACATGGCTCTTTTCTAAGCACTTCAAAATGTGTTTATCACCCCCCACCCAAGAAAAAGGAGAGAAAAGCAACTCATATTTGATGAGCACCTACTGTGGACCAGATATGTCTCACTTCCTGTATTTCTATTCATGCATTATTGCATTCAAGTCTGTTATTTTCATAGGAGACTCAATGTGATATGCAAAGCAAGTATTTTAAGTAGAGAAAATTAAAATGTAAAGTCTAACCCCGTGTCTTTCTCCCGGTGGGACTTTGTGACCTCAAGATCATCATCTGGAGAATGCAGAGAAATTATATCTGCTCCCAAAGATGGTGTCAGAAGTCATTAGATAATGTACTTAAACCCACTGCCCCTCTGCACGTGACACAGCGAAGTGCGATGCTGTATGAGGAAATGAGGAAACCGGAGCAAATGCAGAGAGCAGTAAGTAGAGGGGTGGAGTGTAGAAGAGGACAATCCTGGGGGAGCCCCTCCTCCTCTGAGTCCTGAACTGTTTGTGGTGATGTGTGTTTTCACGTAAGCTTATAACGAAGAAGGGAAACATGGAATTCTAAAGTCCCAGGGACATGCGGTGACTTCCCAGAGGTCACATAATAAGGAGCAGGCCACACACGGGGCTGAAGCCACATGCTTGCCATACCCTGAGGGCCCTCCCATGATGGAAACAACAGTGTTGGTTTCTCTTGGTGGCTGGACTGTAAGGCTTAAATTGAATCAGAAAACAGGGCAGAGGAGGGGAGGCAGAGGTTAACGGGCCCCTGATTGCCAGGGCCAAAACTCTTAATGAGAGTGGAGCACCATGAAATTAATGACCCATCCAGAGCACCTAAGAAGTTGAGATGGTTATTAAAATGCATAAATTAGAAGAAGGATGAAAACAAACCCAAAGAATCAGGAAGAAGCAAGATGCAGCATGGAGTGCCAAGGACAGAGCCAGCAGCCTGGGGTGGGGGTGGGGTGCAGAAAAGAATCTCATCCAGGGCTCTGTAGCTTGAGGACTGGGAATGGATCTGGAAACAGAAATGTCTGAGTTCCAGTTGTCCCTGAGAATGGGATTGAGACATTACCCAGGGTCACACATGGTGCAGCGTATAGTGTGGCCGTATCTGAAGATGCATTAATTGTCTGGGCTAGGGTATCCCTTACCATTGATATCTACTACCTAGATACCCAAGATGTTTTTAATCACCCACCAGGAACCGCAAAAAATTATTCCAAGTGCCCACTGTCACTATGTAGCAACCCTGATTTAGGAATGACTGGAGACTGGCGTAGTGATACACACCTTTAATCTTAGCACCTAGGAGGCTGAGGCAGGAGGATCTTGAGTTTGAGGTCAGACTGGGTTACATGCTTCCAGGCCTTCCTGACTAAATTGGAAAGGAATTCAGAAGGCAGAAACAAACACTGAGCTTAGCTACATGGTCAGAATCCTGTCCCTAAAGAAGAGAAGACCCAGATGCAATGGAGGACAGCTGGGGTCAGAGCCAGGAAGAAAGGCCTTCGGTGATGAGCTTGGGTGGGGAACATCTGTGGCAGATGTGGTTCAAGGTGATGGTGTTCTGGGCAGAAGTTTGGATAAATCTGTAGGTACTTTGCTACCAGGGGCTAACAATAAATTCAGGTTTTAATGCTTCCAACCCAAGTTCTAAGGGTCAGGGCAGGGTCACTGGGTAATGGTCACCTACAGTGACTGAGAGCTCCCCAACAGAGAAAGATAAAGGAAGAAGACGGGAGAGGGGGTGCTCTTAGGATAGCAGGGATCTGACCAATCATCGCCAAATAGGAAAAAGTAAGCCTTCCAGGCAAAATGACTGGAGGTCATTGCTCACTTCACAGCTCTTGGGCTGGGCTGGCCCTAACAATATTCCCACTGTGAACCCAGCAGCCTATAGAAAAGCCTTGCCTTCAGCAAAGTGGGAAGCTGGCCGCCAAGGTCAAGCTGGCCTTGGTGTGTGGAGCATGG